>NC_140579.1:1167437895-1168037895 GCF_964204655.1 Triturus cristatus
GAGACAGAGACAGGAAGGGAGACAGAGACAGGGAGGGAGACAGAGACAGGGAGGGAGACAGAGACAGGGAGGGAGACAGAGACAGGGAGGGAGACAGAGACAGGGAGGGAGACAGAGACAGGGAGGGAGACAGGGAGACAGGGAGGCAGACGGAGGGAGGCAGACGGAGGGAGGCAGGGAGGGAGGCAGAGGGAGGGAGAGTGAGACAGAGGGAGGGAGAGTGAGACAGAGGGAGAGTGAGACAGACAGAGGGAGGGAGAGTGAGACAGACAGAGGGAGGGAGAGTGAGACAGACAGAGGGAGGGAGAGTGAGACAGACAGAGGGAGGGAGAGTGAGACAGACAGAGGGAGGGAGAGTGAGACAGACAGAGGGAGGGAGAGTGAGACAGAGGGAGGGAGAGTGAGTGAGACAGAGGGAGGGAGAGTGAGACAGACAGAGGGAGGGAGAGTGAGACAGACAGAGGGAGGGAGAGTGAGACAGAGGGAGAGTGAGACAGAGGGAGGGAGACAGAGGGAGGGAGAGGGAGGGAGAGGGAGACAGATGGAGACAGAGGGAGGGAGAGGGAGACAGATGGAGACAGAGGGAGGGAGAGGGAGAGGGAGACAGATGGAGGGAGAGGGAGACAGATGGAGGGAGAGGGAGACAGATGGAGGGAGAGGGAGACAGATGGAGGGAGAGGGAGACAGATGGAGGGAGAGAGAGATGGAGGGGGAGGGAGAGAGAGATGGAGGGGGAGAGAGAGACAGATGGAGGGGGAGAGACAGACAGATGGAGGGAGAGGGAGACAGATGGAGGGAGAGAGAGAACAGAGGGAGAGGGAGACAGAGGGAGGGAGAGAGACAGAGGGATGGAGAGAGACAGACAGAGGGAGGAGACAGATGGAGGGAGAGAGAGAGACAGAGGGAGGGAGACAGATGGAGGGAGAGGGAGACAGATGGAGGGAGAGGGAGACAGATGGAGGGAGAGGGAGACAGATGGAGGGAGGGAGGGAGACAGATGGAGGGAGGGAGGGAGACAGAGGGAGGGAGGGAGACAGAGGGAGGGAGGGAGACAGAGGGAGGGAGGGAGACAGAGGGAGGGAGGGAGACAGAGGGAGGGAGAGAGACAGAGGGAGGGAGAGAGACAGAGGGAGGGAGAGAGACAGAGGGAGGGAGAGAGACGGAGGGAAAGGGAGGTAGGGAGGGAAAGGGAGGGAGGGAGGGAAAGGGAGGTAGGGAGGGAAAGGGAGGAAGTCAGAGAGGGAGACGTAGGGTGACAGGGAGACAGAGGGAGGGAGGGAGGGAGACAGAGGGAGGGGAGAGAGACGGAGGGAAAGGGAGGGAGGGAGGGAAAGGGAGGTAGGGAGGGAAAGGGAGGAAGTCAGAGAGGGAGACGTAGGGTGACAGGGAGACAGAGGGAGGGAGGGAGGGAGACAGAGGGAGGGAGGGAGGGAGACAGAGGGAGGGAGAGACAGAGAGAGAGAGATAGAGATGTGTGTATGCCGGGTCTGGTGGCTCAGTGAATTAAGGCGTCTGCTGCAGGGACCTGTGTTCAACCTCAAGGTCACAATTTTTTTTTGCTTTAGCCCCGCCCCTCCCTCTCTGACCCCCGCCCCCACCGGTGCGGCCCTCGGCCACAAACCACACTGTAAATTTGGCCCCTGAGAGAAAGTTTGTGAGTACCCATGCTGTAGACGATGGCGATTCCTCCACCTACTCCGTTGGTGCAGTCCCTGCGGGTGATCTTGTAGCCTTCCGGGATGGCTATGGCGATGTCTGGTGCCGAGGAGTGGTTCAGCCAGGTCTCCGTCAGTAAGGCGACGTCTGGGGAGATTGAGTCGAGTAGGTTCCAGAGTTCAACGGCGTGTTTGCGGGTGGAGCGGGTGTTGAGAAGAATGCATCTGAGGTAGTTGGGTTCTTTCATGGTCGGTGGGTTGGCGGGCCGGATGCTGGTGAAGCTGCAATTCCGGCAGGAGAAGGGTCCCTGAGTGCGCTTCGGAGCGGCCCGGAAGCAGGAGGGCGATCATCCGGTGTTTAGTGCGAGGAAGGTGTTGGCATCGTAGCAGAGACGGGCATCGTGGCATTTGCGGGGTACAGGGATTCTAGCGCTAGGCGCAGACGGGCTTGCCTTTGGTGCGTGCGGTGCGGCCGTTGGGTGCGGCCGCACAGCGGCTGCCATATAAGGGGAGGTGGGAGGGAGGAGCAGCTGGGAGGCGGGGCGGCGAATGGGCGAGCAGGGGGGCGAGGCCGAAGGGGAGCAGCGGCGGGTAAAACGGGATACAGAAGGCAAGCGGGAAGAACGGCAACAGAAGCAAAAAGGCCAATACAATTAACAACAGGCAAGAAGGCAAATACAATTAAAAGGAAAAGAGGCAAAAGGCAGAATACAATAATCAGGCAGCAATTTGCAGAGGCTCTTGGAGCTCGGTCAACCCCATAAACTGACTGTAGTTTTTAGGTCTCGCCTGAGACAGCGCTTTAGCGCTGCTCTGGCGAGACTTATAGTAAGCACTTTTGGAAGTGCAAACGAGTGCTTTCAGGCCGCCAACTACAGTGCATGTGCTCCGGGCGCGCGCACCATTTGGCAGCCTGAAAGCACTCGTTGTCTTTCACTTGCTCGGCCGCTTTGATGTTTGATCACTTTCACTTTCGCGGCCGCACTTTAACAAGCTCTAAAAGCGTATTTTTTCGGCTACGTTTTAGAGAAGAAAATGTTCTTAGGATTAATTTGTAAAGCCTCAAACTAGTTACATCCCACAAAGAAGTAACTTCTTACACGCAGAATTGTAAATTGTGTTTCTGTTGCTGGTTTGTTGTTCATGAACATGCCTCCGGAAACAAATGGCAAACAATCAAGGGAGTATGTTTGGGAAATATCATTTGTAAGTAATACATGCTTTATAAACACATGAACATGTTTTGTTGGCTGCCATAGCATAGCAGATCTGGCCTGGTCAGAAGTGAGTTTTGATGCATTTAAGGAAGTCCCATTACTTCAAGAGTATTCTTACTGTGTTTCACTTCGGATACCAGGCGCCGCCTGTAGTGTGGAAACGCCTCTATCGCGCCGGTAAAACTTATCCAGAAAGAGCGGTCGTGCTTTTTCACACGAAGAGTGAATATTGACGGACGTGTGTAGAGCTAGGTGGCCCCGCCGTGGGAGCGGGTGCACGTCACGGCGCCTGGAATCCCAGCGCTGCACCTTTCATTGCGTGAAGCCGGACAGAAGAGCTCTGTTCCTTGGCGCACATATTTTGTCTAGCTGCAGGGGAAGCTTTGTCCCGGCTGCTCTGACAATAGACTTGAAAGTAAAGCGCGGTGCCCGGGGGTGGGGGCCCGCTCCCATTGTGGCGCACAATGAGCTCGGCTGCCGCATTCCTGGCCCGCTCAGGGCCGGTGGCTTCCACTGACTGACGGCCTCCGTGGCACAGGCGCTGAGCGCGGCCACGGCTTGTGTAGCCGCAGACGAGCGCCGTTTAGAAATGTTTGTTGCATCCGGTGTTTGTCACCGGGAGGCAACAAAACATGGAAACGCACCAGTTTGGAATATGTCAGCAGCGTGCGCATAAGGCAGGCTCGGTAAAAGCGCGCGGACTGGCACAGCACAGGCGCCTTGCGTAACTTGGCTTCTGTGCTGGAAAGGCTTGCGCGAGGTTTTCACACTGGCAGGCAGTTATGCCCCACGGAGTGCTGTCGTGCTTCCCTGAGGTGACTTGTGGAGAATCCACCACTACTTCCAGGGCCCGCAGGGCCTCCCTCGGACCAGAGGGTTCCCTTCAGGTCAGGGACACCTCCGCTGTCGCGACGGCCTATGTGCGTGTCTGACACCAGTTGAGTGTGTTACTGTGGGTCCATGCACTTCAAGGCTCTCCTAGCAGCAGGGCCACTTTGGTCGCTAACCTCTCAAGCATCCTTTGCATTTTCCCTTTTAAAACACACTTGGGAGCAATTCCAAATGATGTAAACTATCAGTGCTAGAGGGATATACAAATATCTGTGACTTTCTATTTTTCTACGGCGAGGCGTCTCCTTAGTGTTATTCTGGCTTCATGCTGCTCCAGAGTCGAGCAAACTTTAGTGTGCGACGCTCCCTGCTGCAACAGAGGGCTGCACTGTTGTCTTTTATGGCCCGATTCACCTTGGAGCAGCAGCATACTGCAGATGGGTTCCCGTTCAACTTGTCATTTTGTTTTGAAGACCCTTGAGGGTGCCTCCATCCCTGCGCGGTGTTCTGCCCGGGATACATTGCACGAGGGGCAGATCCCCGCCCCCTTGCACGTCGCGCCGCGCGCACTGCGCCACCGCAGATTGCTGACAGGCGTCACGTCTGAGCCGCAGAAAGTCTGCAGAGTGAAGAAGGAGACAATGAGGCCTGCCCGCTTTTTTTCTTCTGTGCTGAAAATTAACCAGGTTCTAATAATTGTGGGTCCTCCGGGCCAGACAGTTCCTTTGAGGAGTTAACAGGCAGCGCATTTATCCCCCCGGCAGGGGGTAAACACATGTCCAAACACATCCAAATAGGCATAAACACCAGAGTCCCCGGATAGCGGGGCCTTTTTTAGGTCTCGCCTGAGACAGCGCTTTAGCGCTGCTCTGGCGAGACTTATAGTAAGCACTTTTGGAAGTGCAAACGAGTGCTTTCAGGCCGCCAACTACAGTGCATGTGCTCCGGGCGCGCGCACCATTTGGCAGCCTGAAAGCACTCGTTGTCTTTCACTTTCGCGGCCGCTCGGCCGCTTTGATGTTTGATCACTTTCACTTTCGCGGCCGCACTTTAACAAGCTCCCGTTATGCAATTTGGCAAGATTCTGTCACTTCGCGGTTAACTTCCTTGTATATTTATGAAGTGCACTGCTTTGACTTCAAGCCCACACGCGCTGTTTTAATCAATTGCTTTCTGTTCCATTATCAGCCGCCCTCCACCCTCCGAACACAAACACAGCAGAAGCAGTCCTCCGGTGGTCCGCCCATTCTGCGAGCAGGCCTCCACCATCTCCCTGCTCAGGTAGGGAGAAGCCCGCCGAGGCGTACTGCACATTGGCAGACACAAATGTCGGACATCGGCAATCTGAAACTTGACCTTGCCAATGCTTGTTATCTTCGCTCCGGAACCACTCACGTATACTTAGATGCCCCTACTCGAGCTGTAGACCTAAATGTTTCCTAGTAAAACAGGACATAGCACAGCGCTGTCACTGGCAGTGGACATCAAAGACGGACGAGTGTACATTCCTGTCTGCGGGAAATAAATGTAAACAAATTTGCCTATAATCAGAGTCCAGACCCCTTTGCAGAGCAAGCTACCCCGGGCCGGGGCCTAGCCTTCCCAAATGGAGCATATGTTTGCCCACACCCCAGGCCCCGTGCAGCTGGCTCACCCCCGCAGAGTAGGCCTGGCATGTGAGGGGGCTGGCAGGCACAGCATCAAAGCCCAGAGTGCGCTGTACCAACCCTGCGTGGCATCCCCCAGCCCGAGGGACATCTACGGCCTTTGTGCACGGTGGTCGCACCCACCGAGCAGGGCACACGGCTTCTGGAAGGGATTATGCATGTGCAGTGATGTGTGTGCCAGCCTCTTACTTGCTTTTAAATATGAATTTCACATTGACGCGGCGCCTTAAAGCCATGGATACCACATATGGCACTACTGCTTACACAGTGGGCAGTGCCAGTATTAAACATCGGCACACCGGCTCCGAGACGAATGCAATATTGACCCTACTGTGACACTGATGAAGCCATAAACAGAAATGAACACTTGTTTAGATAACCAGCCTGATTTCACAATAGTTTAAGGCGCCCCTCACGTTCAATAATTATATCACACCTGAATCCATTCATATCTAAGAATTAGACCATTTCACTAAAACAGTAAAATAATAATTAGAAAGATAAAATAGCTTTACTTATAGTGGTATCAACATTAAATCCTTCTTATAGTTATTATCATTATTAATATCAATAATAACTATTGCAGTCCTATAATTATTGTATTGGCGTTATTATTTTACTTGTTATTATTACTGTTGTCTTTTTTTGTTAGTACTTTTTTTTGTCTCATGTCTTTGGCATGCTAGTCTATATTTTCAGCTAATAGGCAAATCTTTTTTTCCCGCCATTCTCTCTCTCCACTTTTATTACCTTTCATTCTCTTTGCCTATCTCAGCCTCTTCTTCCAGGATAACTTTTCCCCTTCTTTCTTGCAGTCCCACTGCGCTCTCTCTCTCTCTCTGTCTCTCTCTCTCTCTCCCTTTGTCTCTGTCTCTCTCTCTCGCTCCCTCTCTCTTTCTTTCCCGCTCCCTCTCTCTTTCTTTCCCTCTCTCTTTCTCTCTCCCCCTCTCTCTCTCTCACTCTCTTTCTCTCTCTCCCTTCATTTCTCTCTCTTTCTTTCCCTCTAGCTCTCCTCTCTCTCTCGCTCTCTCTCTACCCCTCTCTCTCTCCCTCTTCTTTCCCTGTCAGTTTCTCGCCCTCTCTCTCTTACTCTCTCTCTCTCTCTCTCTCTCTCACTCTCTCTCTCTCTCTCTCTCTCTCTCTCCCCCCTCTCTCTCTCTTTCCTTCCCTCTCTCTCGCTCTTTCTCTCTCCCACTCTCTTTCTTTCTCTCTCCCACTCTCTTTCTTTCTCTCTCCCACTCTCTTTCTCTCTCTCCCCCCTCGCTTCTTCCATGATGACTTTTCTCCATCTTTCTTGCTGTCCCACTGTGCTTTGTCTCTCTCCTCCCCTCTCCCTCCCTCTCTCTTTCTTTCACTCTCTCTCTTTCTCTTTCTCTCCCTCTCTCCCTTTCTCCCTCTCCTTTTCTCTTTCTCTGTCCCCCTCTCTCTCTCTCTCTCCCTCTCTCTCCCTCTCTTTCTCTCCCTCTCTCTCCCCTCTCTTTCATTCCCTCTCTCATTATGTTTCTCTTTCTCTCTCTCTATTTCTCTCTCCCACTCTAGCTTTCTTTCCCCCCCTCTCTCTTTCCCTCTCTCTTTCCCTCTCTCTCTCCCTTTCTCTCTCCCCCTCTATCTCTCTCCCTTTCTCTTTCTCTCTCTTTCGTTCCCTCTCGCTCTACTCTCTCTCTCTCTCCCCCTCTCTCTTTCTTTCTTTCTCTATCTCTCTCCCCTCTCTCTCTCTCCCTCTCTCTTTCTCTCCATCTCTTTCTATCCCTCTCACTTTTTCTGTCCCTCTCTCTCTCCCTCTCTCTCTCCCTCCCCCTCTCTCTTTCTTTCGCTCTTTCTCTCTCTCTCGCACACACACACACACTCTTTTTCCCGAGATCCATATATTTATAACCACATCTTAAACTTATGGTGGTGCGATAGGTGGCACTGCCTCCTTGTGATTGCTCCCTGATGGAAAAAATGCAAAATGTAAAAAATATTCAGTCTCTAATTTGTATTCATGGCTACAAAACCAATGCTTGATTTCCAAAATGTGGTAAACCATACATTGCTAACAACCTTCCTCAAATATGCTTTTTACACAGCATAAAGTGAATATAAACTGCTTTCTTAGCACCACAAAACATATTTTTTTAGGTCTCGCCTAGGCAGCATTAGGGTTAGTAATGCTCATTAAGAAAACATTTATGGTTGTGGTTGAAGCAAAATCAGCTAATAATTTTAAGGATGTTGGATCACCAGCATGTGTCAGATAGCTAAGTTAACAGAAAATACAGAACATGAGTAGATAAACTGGTGGAATAATTTTTGGTTATAAATGGAACGTCGACAGAAGAGGCAAGGATGAAAAAGCATGTACCAATGACTGGTAACAACAAGCATTTGCAATGCAATATGTCTCACATTTACGCGAGTTTAAGCTATTAGCATTGTAAATGACAATGCGTTTTATTTATATTTCAAAAACCAAAACATAAATAAAAGGCCTTTTTATTTACAATGCCAATAGCTCATGCTCAGGTAAATGCGAGACCTGTTGCATTGCAAATGCTTGTTTATTTTGTACATGCTTATCTGATGAACTGCAGGACCAGTCTAAACTGCAATGCTTAAAAAGGCTAAAAATAAAAAGGTGTCAGCAAATATCATGCACATCTCACAGGCAGTTTGTGATAATTATAGCACAAGTTCAGTGTTTGCATTTTGTAGGCTCATTGCACCTTTCGGGATATCGTATTTTGAACTACTATGGAACTTGGTTTGAAGTGATGATAACATAGGAGTATTCTGACACCTTCAACAACATGCAATTGTCGAGTTGTGCATCAAAGTAAAGCTTGAATAGATACTGTGCTTGCCTGTTCGTGTATTAGAAAAGCTTGCAGTTCTACTGCCAGTGTCAATGCGCTTTTTCTAGGATATATTTTATGTGATAGGGATTCTTGCCTTCTGTCTACCAACTGTCCTACTCTTGTTCTGTTGTGCGAGGGAATCTTTTGTTGCACCTGCCTGTGCTTGTACAGTTCTGCATGCGAGGGTATCTTGTGTGCCTCTCTACACTTCACATGTTGTTTGCGTGTGGGAAACCTGCACTGCTGCTTGTCCTGTATGAGAGGACAGCTTGCACTGTTGCTATGTATTGCACCCATTGTGTGTGAGAGAAGCATGCATTAGGGCTGCTTGTTCTATGTTAGATCTGTACTATATCAAAGACAATGTTGGCTTTTCAGATCTTGTTTTAGATGGAAATGGTGAAATTTTTTAATTGGGATTCTGGGAATATAAAGTCTGTGTCAATACCATATAGCTTTCCATTCTCATTCTTACCTCCCACCTTCCCTTCTGCCTTAACCGATTTAAATAAAAATGCATTTGTTCAATTTAGATATTAAAATACCTTCATATTAAACAGCATATTTCACTGTACATGGTGTTTATATCCCATCACCCTCCCCATTGTACAGTTTGCTTATTCCCTCCCACTATCCCATCCTTTTTCAATGTTGCCCACCCACCACCTGTCAAAAACTGCCTGTTCCCATCTTGCCCATGTCCTTTTTTTTTTTTTTTAAACTGTATTTTATTGAAATTTTTCGTTGCAACAAACATACAGTGCATGTTGGAATTCTGCAATGGATTCATTATCTGACACATAGTCAAGACCTATACAGTCCAGTGAGATATTTAATAAAGGTGAAAATATTCGTAGGTCCGAAGAAATTCCAAAACATCAAGAAATAAAACGAATACATGCAGCCATATATCACACAATAACATCGTAATGCTCACTTGGTTTTCAAGAAATGACAAAGAAAATATTTCAGGTACTCTTTAGTTCCCCATTTCTGACTCGTCCTCTGTGGGTTGGTCCCCATCATCTTGAAACATACTGTTGCTGGGTTCATAAATTGGCCCAGACCATTGTTGTGTTTATAAGGTTATTTTCTTCTCGTAAACATACAGAGATGAGAATATATAATCTGACACCAAACACTGCAAGACTAAGGTCCTCAGGACTGCCTCTTCTCAGGTCGGGCCCGCTGGGCTTCTTCCTCTGGGGTTCCTCTCGTCCTCTGGGCTGACCCTCAAGGAGAACATAAGCGTGGAGAGAGTTTAGTATAGGCTTTTATGCTTTTCCATCTAGCCTCCACCACAATCACAAGTCTTCTTGTTTCTCGGCGGAACCTCAGGTTACAAAAACCATGTGACTGGAATATCGACGGGTAAGCTGATCTAATGTCTCCTCCGTACTGGATACATGCAGGTTAGGGGACGAAGCCTTTTTTCGGCTCTCTCCCCACGATTACCTTTCACAGTGCTCCCCTATTTTCCTGTGCAAGCGCAGGTCACCCTTAGAGTCAGAATGTCAGCCCAAACCCACCGTTATAGCCACTGCCCTGGTCACACCCCTACTAGATATCACCTTGCTTGAAACCACCAAGCCACCCGCCTCAAAGCCCCCTCCGGCACTCGCCTGAGGCCGTGACTCTGTCCTCGCGTCACATCTGCCTCATCTGCATTGCCCTGGGGGGTTCTGACTGTCCTACGTCTCCCACGTTGCAGGTGGTTGTGTTCCTTAGTGACTCCTACATGCCTCCACTCTCGGCGTCCTCTGGTTGTTTGGGAGTTCGTCTCTCCTTCTCCTCGCCAGGAACTGGTCTCTCCTCACCAAAGCACCGTCCTTCCCTGTAGTTATCCTCTGATCTTCATCCACCAACGTAGTCTTCCTCTTCCGGGCCGAACGCCACCTCCCTGCGTATGTCGGGTTTATCAGTTGGATTGGCAGGACATGTGGGAGTGGCCATGGTAGCCACTAGAACATGTGTCTGCAACAGACCAGTCCCCCTGGTGCATACATCGGGGTCCTCTCCAGAAAGCTCACCAGGTATCTGATCACACATACCCAACAGTTGGACCCATTGCATTATAGCCTCAGACGCCCCCTCTTCAGTGCATGATAGGCGCATGTGGTGGTCTTCTGCAGCCCCCAACTTCATCAGGTCTCTTAGCCAATGAGTCATCTCCAGGGCCTTTGCCCCCATCCATCCAATGGCCACCTGCCTTTTTGCCAACAGTAAGGCCAGCTGAACTTGGCTATAGGGGAACTTGTGAACCCTAGGACGCACAACTACTCTCAGAAGACAGGCAAGCGGGGTCAATGGAACACTAATCCCTGCAGGATATCACAAGTGTCCAGTAGCACTGAACGGGACCACACTCCCAGGATGTAGAAAGGTAGCTCCGACCACCCCACAACACACACAGGCAGCGTTCTTTGCGGGGTCTGTTTTATTGAGGTTATACGCGGTGACGTATGCACGGTGTAAAAAATGGAAATCCAAGTGTTTAAACCAGTTGTTACAGGATACAGTACTTACAAGGCTCAACGCTGTCTCCTAGACCATGTCAGAGATGGGTGTTCCCATGTCTCTTTCCCAGGCTCTCCTTGCAGGGTACTGTTGTGGTTGCATATCGCTCCTAAGGGCTTTGTAGAAATGGGTAATGAGATGGCGCCCCTCTCCCCATCCAATGAGCCCATCAAGGACTCCTGATGGCTATAGGGCCATTGGGAAATCTACCCAGAGGTCTTTTGCCACACTCTCCAGCTTGGCATAATGAAGAAGCTGAGCTTGTCCCACCTTAAAAGAGTCCTGTGCATCGTGAAACAATATAAAGGTGTCCCCATGGTAAAGGTCTCCCACATCCAGACATCGCCCTCTCCTGCCACTGTTCCTTAAACATATTAGAGTCAATTCGTCGAACCAGCTCCAGACCCCACAGCTTCAGTTCCCTACTGAGAGTGGGAGCCCTGTAAATCACTTTCTGAACCACTTTTTCCCATATCTTCACAGTGAGGGTAACCAGGTATGGCATTGGGACCTCCGTTCTTCCCACACCCCACACCCACCCAACCACAACTCTGCCGCATCATCAGCTGGGGCAGGGTGTCTCACCAAACTCAGTCCCCAGGAGCCTCTTCTCCCAATTATCCGACTCCGTAAGCCAACGGGCCACGTGCTGTAGGTGGGCAACATAATAATAAAATTGTATATCCGGGACAGCCAAGCCCCCTTCCTCCATGTCTCGCTTCAGTGTCGCAAGCGCCACTCTGCTGCGTTTACCCGCCCCAAGGAGTGTCACCAATAGGCTTTCCAGCTGTTGAAAAAAAACTATCCATCCGTGGGAATATACAACTCTGCACAAGATACAGGCAACATTTTTGCTATTGCTGTCCTGCCCATTACCGACAGAGGGAGCTGGTTCCAAAAGGCAATGGAGATCTCCAGACCGGTCAACTCCCTGTCCACATTCTCATGCTGGTGTTGGGCATCTCTGTGGATAACCCAGATCTCCAAATACCGGAACCCTTCCAATTCCTATCTGAGTCCCACATCTCACAGCTGGTGTGGTTGTTTACCGATTAATTATTCCAAAGAGAGGGGACAATGGGCTTTTGGTAAGGTCCAGCGTACATGCCCTAGACTGTCAAAAGGAAGAAGGGTACGAAGTTCCTTGGTGCCTTTAAAAATCTTGGTCAGAGACCTAGTTATAGTCACTTGAGGCAGGTTGACCTGTCAGTTGAGTAGTGGGAGGAGAGGAATTCCTCCTTTTGGAACTAGTGCCCTCACACACCCAGCAAGCTAGGTGTCATGCTTCATGATATGGGCCTGCTCCTCGTCGGGTCGGCGCTGCAATACCCGACTGGCACCCATAAAGGGGTTCTTTATCGGAGATCTTTTGTTCCTTGCCGTTTGGTGCTGTGGTTGTGAGGGCCCTACTGTGTTTGGATTTAGTAGTGAGTAGGATGATTAAAACAGGTCAGGGGTCCTATGGAACCAACTTTATTCTAGCAGGGTCCCTGCCTGATTAAAAAGGGGGGGGGGGGAGGCGACTATCTGACTATAATGGGTCACGATAAGGGTGCTCTACTCCTGGTGGGTCAACATGTTTCTCGCTTATTTGTCTGGGGGGATCAGTGGCGATTCTTCAGGACCTTAATGTGAAACTTATCTACAGCCAGTGGTACGGTGAGAACCTACCTACCACTTAGTGGATCCGCGGGAAATGTGCCCGCGAGTTCAATGGGGAACCTGTAGGGGAGATACAAAATTTCAAAAACAAGGTAAGTCTTAAATACAATTGTGAACATATACTAGTATTCTGCTGTCATACATGGGTGAAGATCACTAGTGACTGCTCTGGTAAGCAGAAGTGCCTGTTTGATAATACACATTGTAAGTGCATACCAAGTGGTGTAAATCATATCAATCATGTGACTCAAGCTAAAAACGTGGCACAAGTTAAAAACATGGTGCTGGTTAAAAACGGTGAAGAATTGGGTGAGTGTGTGTCCTCAGTTGTAACAGTGAGTCCACAGTCATAGAACTCACCTAATCACTATTTAGTAAGTGCCTCATCAATTCCAGCGGGTTCTGGGCATATTGGAGATATGTCTAGAAAGTGTAAAAAGGGGTAAGCATTTCAGTGAGGCTCATCATAAAACCTTCCTTCAAAAGGCCTCTAAAAAGCCCCGTGATACAGAGGCCAGACAGTGGTGTTGAGCATGGAGGGGTGGTGTGGCTGGTAGAGCACCCATCCTGCTTTTGTAGAGAAATGGTCCCTATCGCGGTTCCGGTTTCCAGAAAAAACGGCCACAACTCCCACAGGTCATCAGGGGACCCAAGCATGTATGCGTGGTCTGCCTGGAGCTATGGAGTTGTGGTCATAATTACGGAGCCGTGGTTGGATATAAAGGTACCTTTTTCTCACTAGGTAGGTACAGAGTCACTCATTAGCAGACTCGAACAAACATAGCCCCCGCCGCTTACCTCTGCTATCGCTGATACTCGGAGGAGTCTTAGAGAGTGTTCCATTGACTCACCTGGTTCAAGTAGAAACCGAGTGGTAGACCTACCCCGCACCGCTGGACCCAGGATGGTCGTTGGCTCTGAGAACGGGTCCTTCTTATACCTACCGGTGTTCCTGCAGGTGCGGGGCATGGGGAGCCAAATGGTTTCTGCTGTGTACTGGGCGTGTCACATGACGTTCAAGGTCTGACGGGAAAGATGCGGTAAAGCGTCGGCCATCTTAGAGTGTTGTGTTATTGACCAAGAGAGATGCGTGGCGGTTAGTATTCAGTCCAGGCTAATTATCTTCAAGGATAGCCACTCGATACGCCTACTGCATAAGTTTCTATTGTTCAGTGTGGATAGCAAGCTAGTCATATAGGATGCTATGACGTTTTCTGCGGCGTTATGAGAAGGCAAAGTGTAGTGGATTTACACATCGGCCATCTTGGTGTGGTTCAACTGTCTATAACCAAGAGGGATGTTTTATTATTAAAGCGGAAATAGGTAGCAGAGTGTTAAGGGTTCGCAGTTATGTTGGGCAGCTCATGGGAGTTAATGAATTACCCATTTTAACAGGTGAGTGTTTTTAGTTGAAAGGAGTCAGTGAGTTTATTATTACTGTAGGAAGGTGGAATCTGCCTAATGGTTGCCCACAACGTTTTGCCTGGTATTTGAGTGGTTTTTGACTAGTCTGGCTGGGATCCTGCTATCCAGGACCCCAGCCTATCTGCTTTCTCCTTAAAACTGATGTGAGTACCCTAGGTACAAACCAATTGGATGCTGAGGATGCCCTGACAGTCCCTTGTAGATGGTACCCTAGGTACCCAGGGCATGGGTCCCCCAGTAGGCCTACCAGGGCTGCAGCACTTATTGTGCCACCCTGGGACAGCCATACAAACTGACACCACCAGACCACTACTGTAGTCTGGGTAAGGTGGTGCTAGCACCCCTTACAGGGATATAGGTACCCTATATCCCACCCCATTACAACACATGTACTCTCATAGGTCACCCCTATAGCAGGCCTTGCTAATCCTACAGGGCAGGGTGCTGAGATATGTGTGAGGGGGGGACCCCTACCTGAGTAGGGCCTCTCTGCAACCCTCATAAAATCATTGCTGGGTTGTTTGTAGTGTAGCCATACCATATACTCTTAACCGCATTATAAGTCTATCGCGATAGCGTGATAACTTGGGAATGGCTACACAGAACCATATCGTGTTTGGTGTCAAACATGTAGGAATCCTACCCCCAGTCCAGCCATGGGTATGAGGGCACGATTCCCCCCTGCTAGAGGGGCGATATGGGAAAAGCGGCAGAATTCGGACACCAATTTAAAAGTGCACAAGTAGTACAAAATGGCTACTACCCGCCACCCACACAACTCTGGCTGGCTGTTGCTGGGGAAAACCCCAGACTCGCCAGCTGGACAATAGGACTCCAGTGGCAGGGAGGTGCTAGCATCTCCCCAGACAGGATATGTGGATTGGAACAGGGTGGGTGCACCAAATGTCCTTTCAGAGTTGCACGTAGGCAGCTGCAGTGCCTTCATTCTGCATACACCGCTTGGAACCAGTTCAGGGGCATCCTGCTCCTCGCCCAGGCGGGAAACACACAAAGGGGAGAGGGTGTAGCCACCCTTTCCCGCCTCACCACTCATTGGTTGACACTACTCTGGACACTCCCCTAATCTTGGGGATAAAGGTGAATAACGTGGCCCCAGAGCCTCAGGTTAATCTTGGACTTTACAGACTTGACCTTCAACGAGCTGCTGCCCAGCTGACTGAAGAAATCTCCCTTGGGATAAAGGAGTTATCCCCCTGCTTGGCAGGCACCTGAAACACTGCAAATGACCCGGTTGGAACTTCGCTGCTCTCACGAACTTCGTCGACTTCCAGCACCCTTGAGGTGGGTTTCCTAAGCATCCCAGAGGCCAGTGAGTGTGCAAACCTGTGTACCGTGGACCACGTGGGTGCCGAGATTCCCAATACCCCAGGACACCGGCCACCTCTTGCGTAGCACACGACCCTGACCAGTGGGGAAGTTGTGCTTTGGCCCATTATTGAGCCAACCACCAAGCAGCATCCGTGCCAAAGATCAGTGCCCTAGCCCCCTCCGGAGGCCCGTGGGCTCCCTTTTACGCACTCCATTTTGCTGCCTTCCGCGGTCCCTTGTCTCTCGACTTGTGGGCCCGAGCGGAGGACAATCTCGACAACTAAGAGTTCCCCTAGTTGCTCCAGGCCTGCTCTACAGTCTCTCCAAAGGAGACCTCTCACAGACCTCGTGGGTCTGCACCAGTAGCTGATTTGTTCATCTTGCGTGGGTTGCGGTTGCCAAGGCTTAGTGGATCCAATCCAGACACTAACACCGCAGCGACCCTCATCCGATGTAGGACAGTCACCCTCCCGAAGCTGGCCTTCCTTGAAGCCTCTCGGAGCCCGTGGCTGCAGATCCAAGCTACACCTCTTTCCACTTGAAGCACCCGACATTGAAGGGCTCTTTGCTTTGAGCTCCCTGGTCACTGTGCCGTGACCCAGACTCTGTCCCCTCTGCTTTCAGGTTCTTCTCTACAAGTTCTACAACTTCAATCTTCACGGCATCATCAACGCTTTCGGCTAGCAGCACTTTTGAACATTTCTCCATTGAAAATCAGCCCGCGACCCGACATCGAAAACGACCTATGCACCCGGCTTCCCTAGGGCAGGTAACAGTGGTACCTCGGTACTCTCGTGGTAGTGGGCTCTTCAAAAGCTTAACTCTAAAGTTTTTACTTTGTACTCCTGCTAGAAGTGACTTTATTCTGTTTAAATCAAACCGCGACATTCTCCATAGGCTTTAATAGAGATCCCGAAAGCAGCTATTTCCACTGCACGCGCCTCCCGTGGGTCCCCTTCCTCATAACCTGGGGTGGATTCTTAAGGGGCCAGCGATCCTAAATGCCCTAGGCATTGTCTGTAGAATTGTCGTGGTTCTTATACCACTTTTTTAATGTATGGTTTGGTCTCCCCCTGGGGCCCTATGATTCCAGTGCTATTTTATTGTATCTATCAATGCTTGTTTGAATTGTAACTTTGCCTCAGCCTCATAAAGAGACTTGTGGGATTCTGTTTAGAATAAATACATATATTTTATATATATACCTGTGTGGACTACTCTTTCATTTGGTCATTCAAGAGGTTATCTATGGTAAAACAATAAGGTTAACACTCCTTCAAGACTTAGCCTGAAGGCTGCTCTCCACAGCTACCACTAGGATAGCTTTCTTTAAAGGTTGTCTTAAACCTAACATCAGTAAGAGTCGAATTGGACTGGTGCAAGGTGTCCCTATAACTAGGAGACAGCATATGCCAGGCCAACTTCTCACAATTACATACTCCATTAGACACAGGACTACTAAACCCTTCTACTTTCACCCCCAATAGTAGTCTGATTAATGTGGAGGTGTTGACTTTTGAACAGGCAGTATTGAAAGACCTCAGACAAGAGACTGGGCAAATTCCCTTCCATAACCTCTCCAAAAGTGAACTGGCAGCTGCCAAGTCACTATCAGAAGATACAACTATCACTATCTAACAGGCTGATCAGGGTGGGGCAACAGTGATTCAATCTACCACTGATTATGACCTTGAGTGCAAACGCCAACTTGACAACACAAGGTATTACACACCCATCACTGTGAATCCCACCCCCAAACTAACAACAAAAATCTCTAGTATGGATTTTGAAGCTGAAGCCAACGGCTGGATCAGCAAAAAAGGAGGCGGATTTCCTCACAACAAAAAATCCGAGAACACCGTATTTCTATACACTGCCTAAAATTCATAAGAGGACCACACCAGTTTCAGGGAGGCCCATAGTCTCAGGCATAGGCTCTATATTAGAGCCTCTCAAAATTCTGCGATCACTTCCTCCAGCCATTGGTGAAATCCACTCCCTTCTACGTGCGAGATACTACAGATATTCTACACATATTAGGAGACGCCAGAAACACAGATGAAATCAACTTATTGGTAATACTAGATGTGGAACAACTCTACACTAACATTCCCCAACAAGCCACATTGTCAGTCTTTGAAACAGCACTAGAGAAGGTAACATTGACATCTCTCACTCCAGTGACATTCATAGTGGAATGCGCCACTTTGGCATTAACAGAAAATGTTTTCGAGTACAAAACCCAACTCTTCCACCAGTCTCGGGGGACTTCTATGGGGAGTACGTTTGCCCCTAGTGTGGCCTGCCTTTACATGGCAGCGTTTGAAGAGAGTGTGGAAGAGGTTTATAGACGACATACTCATTCTGTGGAAAGGAGACATGACCACATGCAATGAATTTTGTTGGTGGATAAATACCCAGAATGAATTCCTGAAATTCACCCACACTATTTCATCCACCAGCATACCTTTCTTGGACCTGAACATCAGACTCCCTGACGGTCAGCTAAGCACCACCATATATAAGAAACCAACTGATCGTAATAGTTTGCTTTTATACAGCAGCCACCATCCACGAGCCCTGAAAGATAATTTACCATTTGGTCAATTTCTTCGCATTAGACGAACCTGTAGTTCTACCAGTGACTACAAGATGGAGGCCGAATCCTTAGCAAAGAACTTAATAAAGAGACAGTACCCACAAAGACGGGTGGCACAATCAATGAAAAGAGCCAGGAACAATCCTCGAGAGGCCCTATTAGAAGTCACTCCTAAAGAGCCTACTGACATACTGACCTGTGTCACCTCCTATACACCGTATTCCAACCGGATAAAGGGTGTCATCAACAAGCATTGGGGAATTCTGAACACAGGGTCTCTACAAATTCCCAAACCCCGATTTGCCTTCAAAAGAACAAAAAACCTGAAAGACATGCTATACATACAAGACCGAAAACAATAAGACCAAATGAACAGAGATCACTTTGGGACCTTCCGCCAGTCCAGGGCCACTACCCTTGTGGCTCTAGTGCGGTATGTCCCCAGAACAAACCCACAAAAGAGATATCATGAAACACACCAACTGTAATACCACTCATGCATGTACTTGATGATGTGCCCCTGTGATATGATGTATATAGGCATGACCATGAGGATGGTCAAAACTCGAATCACAGAACACAAGAGTAACATTCGATGTCAACGTACAACCACGAAACTATACGCTCATTGCAAAGAATTCAAACACTCCCCTGACAGTCTACAGTGGATTGTCTTAGAAACCCACCCCCAGACAACACAGGGGGCCCTTTTTAGGATTGAACAAAGATGGGTGCACCGACTAAATGCTGATCAGCAGGGACTGAATGATAAGATTCCTTGGGGTTCCCTTGCCAACAACTAACTAATGGCAGGGACTAACACCTAGGACTATGTGGTGATATGAGTCACACCGAGGGAGCATTTTCTCATGTATTGCACAAGAACCATGCCACACTACCATACGGTAACTCTTCTCTGTTCCACATGCCTAATGGAGTATGTAATAATAAACTCACTGACTCCTTTCAATTAAAAACACTCTTACCTGTTAAAACGGGTAATTCATTAACTTCCATGACCTGCCCAACATAACCTGGTCGGCGCTTTATCCCATCTCTCCCGTCGGTCCTTAAACGTCATGTGACACGCCCAGTGCACAGCTGAAACCATTTGACTCCCTGCGGCATCACCTGCAGGAACACCGGCAGGTATAAGAAGGACCCGTTCTCAGAGCTAACTACCATCCCGGGTCCAGCGGTGCGGGGTTGGTCTACCACTCGGTTTCTACTTGAACCAGGTGAGTCAATGGAACACTCTCTAAGACTCCTCCGAGTATGAGCGACAGCAGAGGAAAGCGGCGGGGGCTATGTTTGTTCGAGTCTGCTAATGAGTGACTCTGTACCTACCTAGTGAGAAAAAGGTACCCTTATATACAACCACGGCTCCGTAATTATGACCACAACGCCATAGCTCCAGGGAGACAACCCATACATGCTTGGGTCCCCTGACGACCTGTGGGAGTTGTGGCCGTTTTTGCTGGAAACTGGAACCGCGATAGGGACCATTTCTCTACAAAAGCAGGACGGGTGCTCTACCAGCCGCACCACCCCTCCATGCTCAGCACCACTGTCTGGCCTCTGTATCACAGGGCTTTTTAGAGGCCTTTTGAAGGAAGCTTTTATGACGAGCCTCACTGAAATGCTTACCCCTTTTTACATTTTCTAGACACATATCTCCAATGTGTCCAGAGCCCGCTGGAATTGATAAGGCACTTACTAAATAGCGATTAGGTGGGTTCTATGACTGTGGACTCACTGTTACAACTGAGGACACACACTCAGCCATTTCTTCACTGTTTTTAACCAGCACCATGTTTTTAACTTGTGCCACGTTTTTAGCTTGAGTCACATGATTGATATGATTTACACCACTTGGTATGCACTTACAATGTGTATTATCAAACAGGCACTTCTGCTCACCAGAGCAGTCACTAGTGATCTTCACCCAAGTATGACAGCAGAATACTAGTATATGTTCACAAGTGTATTTAAGACCTATCTTGTTTTTGAAATTTTGTATCTCCCCTGCAGGTTGCCCATTGAACTCGCGGGCACATTTCCCGCTGACCAACTAAGTGGGAGGTAGGTTCTCACCGTACCACTGGGTGTCCATAAGTTTCACATTAAGGTCCTGAAGAATCGCCACTGATCCCCCCAGACAAATAGGCGAGAAACATGTTGACCCACCAGGAGTAGAGCACCCTTATCGTGACCCATTATAGTCAGATAGTCGCCTCCCCCCCCCTTTTTAATCAGGCAGAGACCCTGCTAGAATAAAGTTGGTTCCATAGGACCCCTGACCTGTTTTAATCATCCTACTCACTACTACAGCTAAACACACTAGGGCCCTCACACTCACGGTACCAAATGGCAAGGAACAAAAGAACTCTGATAAAGAGCCCCTTTATGGGTCCCCGTCGGGTATTGCAGCGCCGACCCGACGAGGAGCAGGCCCATATGATGAAGCATGACACGTAGCTTGCTGGGTGTATGAGGGCACTAGTTCAGAAAGGAGGAATTCCTCTCCTCCCACTACTCAACTGACAGGTCAACCTGCCTCAAGTAATTATAACTAGGTCTCTGACCAAGATGTTTAAGGCACCAAGGAACTTCGTACCCTTCTTCCTTTTGTTTCCTGATCAACCCTCCCAAAGGAACACTATGGATTTGCGGACATTTCGTTTTAGGCTTGAGACATTACCAAAATTATCCAGGTGTCTCAGCAATGAGGGTATAGACTCTCCTGGCGAATGTACGTACACCAGCACGTCATCCGCATACAGCGAGACTACATGGTTGCTAGTCTGTACCTGGATCCCCCAGGGAGCCATCTCCGCATGCAGCAACAGCGCAAGCGGCTTGATCGCCAAAGCGAACAATAGGAGCGAGAGGGGACAACCCTGCCCTGTGCCTCTCCCCACCAGCCATGGCTCAGTTCTCCCCTTCACCTTTATATATATTGAGGCTTCTGTGTACAACAGTAGATTCCAAGCATTGACGTTAGGACCAAACTCCGTGCCCCTCAGCACTGCCATGAGAAAGGCCCACTGCACCATATCAAATGCCTTTTCAAGATCCAGTGAGATCAGGGCCATCTCTCCCTCCGGGGGATCATGGAGCACGTGTCAACCCACGAAGATTGCGCTGAGTACTGCGCGCATGCATGACGCCGTATTGGTCCTCGTGGACCAGGTCCCAAATAAGTTCACCCAGGCGTGTTGCAAGCATCTTGCATAGAACTTTTAGTTCTGTGTTGAGCATAGTTAGGGGCCTGTATGCGGAGGGAGCCACAGAATCCCCCCTAGCTTCAACATTAAACACACCACCCCCTCAATCATGGTTGGCGGAAGTCAATCTTACCCTTGTTTACTAGATATGTGCATATAGGTCCGCCGGTAGTTTCTTCTGTGCACAATTGCTTCGGGGATATGCGGGTCTCAGCTTTACATGCTTTTAATTTAAGTTTATCTGGGGTGCTTGTGTTTGTATGTGCATCCTTGTGATTTGAGAGTGTGTACATCTACGGTGCTTGCTGCTTTTCTCTCCGTGTCCGGTCATCTCGATCAGAGCCCCTTCTCCTTAAAACATCTATGCCCGCACATCCTGACCCCTCCCTTTCTGTGGCTGCTTCTGTTCAAGCACTTCGAAGCCCACCTCCCCCTCAACTCAAAGACATAGAGAACATTTGTTGTGCGCTCTCAGAAAATATCATTTGTTAGCAGCATCCTCCCTTTGGAAATACCCAGCAGCCTTAAGGGGTCAGGTTTGGTGCTTGGAAGGAGGCGCGTTCCTCTGTTCTTTGACCCCAGATGCCTCGACTTCCCCTCTGAGGTAATAAAAGTAGTCCAGAGCACCTATAGCCAGCTCGGGGGGGGGGGGGGGGGGGGGTTGGGGTTGGTTGCAGAGGCGCTTTTCAGGCACTTGCCGCTTTCTCAGGAGGAGCTGCAGAGTGTTTCACTCAGAGCACACAGACTTAGCTACAGAGTGTTTCTCTCAAAGCACACAGACTTCCTGCTGCTGGCAGTTCTATTGGACTTTGCTGGTTGGTCCGTCTTGCACTGGTCTTCTTGTGTGGTGCTACCTGCTGCCTGTATAGCCCACGTCTGACATGTGTTAGCAGTCTGTTGCAGCGCTTAGAATGCTGATAGTCCTATTCGAGGTGCTGAAGGGGTAGAGAAGGGATGAAACTACACTGCTTGTTATGTTATTTAGTTTTTGCATAGCAGACTTTTGCCCCTGGTGTGGCCTCACTTTTTTCCCTGACTTTGTCATTGTCATGTTTGTGTAGTGTTTAAAATGCCAGTGGCACTAAGAGAGTAGAGGAGGGGTTAAAGTGCACTTCTAAATAAAATGTAAAATCCAGTATTTGTAAAGCGCACAGCTACCCGTGGGCATCCCGGCGCTGGGGGCCGTCGGGAAGATTAAGCGAGCTATTTCCCAGAGTCACATGGTGCTGTGCTGACCTGCCTCCGGTGATCGAACCTGATCCCCAGCGTCCGGCGTCAGTCGCCCTGACCGCTGCCCCACACCTCTTCCCTACTTGCTATGTCACTCAGGTTTTGCATAATGCACTTCTGTGACTGTTATGTTCTCGTAGTGCCAGTAACTACTGCCTCTTGTTTAATACTGATTTTATCTCATATTGCTAGGATAGTGCATAGATAACTCATGACCCTTTTAAAGGCACCGGGGCGGGAGAGAAGTGACATTAAGTGCTATTCATGTACTATTTCCCAACATCCCGTTGTTTATATCTCACCCCCACCAAAAACTAAAAAACTAAAACAAACAACCATTAGAACGGGCAGGAAAAAGTTGCCAACATTCCAAAAAACTCCACTAAACATTTTTTATATTCATTTTTTAATAAGGTCGCTCAGTTTTGCATATTATCTTAAATGTAGATAAAGAAACAAAAATGCTTATACCGCTTTTTCATTATAACTTTGCAACATGCTGCACACAAGCCACACTACTCTACAACATAGTTTAAACACTTTAGCAAAGCCAGTAGCTCTGGCTAAACACTTAATAAGGTCCCAAAGCCAAGACCCATTGGCTATGCCAATGCTTGTTTAACACTATCATTTATTCCCTAGTCCTCTAGCCACTGAGTTATTGACCTAGGGATTGCCCTCTAGTACATTCTGGCAATTGGTGCTCCTCAGATGCTTATTCGTGTTGAAATTCATTTCTTACACCCCTGCCCATTCTTGCACTTTTGACCTCTTGTGCACTCGCTGACACACCCATGACCGCTTGTACTGCTTTACACTATTTCCTTCATACCAGAGAGCTTGTCCGTAGATCCCTGGATCGCTTCTCATTCGGATGTAGCCAGTTGCCTGTGCCTGGATTATATATCCAAACACTAATATGATTTGACCAGCTGTTGCTTGTGTGGGATGATAAAACCGTTGATATATAAATCTTGCAGAGACTGTGTAAGGGAATTATTATGATTCGCCACAATTCTTTCCTTCCCCTTTGAAAAAGGCTGCATGTGCCACTAGTTTTATGTCTAACTGGCACTGCAATACACCTTTCTAACTGAAGAACAGCTGTAACGATGGTGTGTGAGATGGGGATAGAGTTATTTCTATTTGTGTCCACCTATTTATCCCAAGGAACACATTCTTAGGGCTCGCGCCCTAGCGTTGCAGTGCATAGCACTGCACGCGAGAGCCCTTTTGTCCGGGGTTTGAAAACGGAGCCTGGAATCGCACATGCTCGTGCGTGTGCTTTTCCTTTTGTGGCCCGCTATTGGCCTTTGCGTGCGTCTTTTTATTAAATACAGCACGCAATTGGCCAAAGGCGGGCGCATTGCTCCGCCCATGGCCTATTGGTGTCTGTTACGAGCACCGGTCGTCATGTGGTTTCAATTATCGTGCCCAGACACGGGCGCGATAATAGAAAGCACATATCTCGCTGTGGCGCGCGCGCACCACTCGCGGGATTGTTCTCTTTTTGGATCCATTTCACAGGTAATCAACGAAATATAAATCTTTGGACAATTACAGCCCTGGTTGAAGTCGCAGGGCTGGATGCCCACTGCCACGAAACATGTTGGCTAAAAGAGTGGCCAAGAGGCTGAAAATGAAATCGCTAAAGAAAATCTGATGCTTAAGTGATTGTATATTTGAATTTCTTTTGTGTGTTTAAGGCTGTGGTACAGCACATAAAATACTGTTCTGTGAAAAGAGGCGGCCAGACAGCAGGAGACCCACAATCTGAGGCATCACTTTGTGTTTGATGGGAACCCCAACGATTTAGCGCTCTTTCAGATTCAAATGGGAGGCAAGAAGATGTCAACAAGCCCCTGCAAACAAAACACAGCCTGGAGTCTGGGAGCTGCTACTGTCCACTAGGCGCGCTGCGTTACTTACTCTGAGTCTGCTTACAGTGTGTCACCCCTGGCAATCATAAATCGGGGACGACTGAAGTTAGTAGAAGTGTCTGGGAGCTGTCTTTCAACAAGGCCACACCCCTCTTACTGGTCTATGCACCAGCCAACTCGACAGCTCTACCAGGGAGACAACCACATTCACTATTAACAATGTTTTACCCCCTTCCCTCCTAGAACAACACTGTGGGGCTAACATAAAATGACACAGGACTTGGCGAGCCCCCGTGCCCCCAAGCCTCTCGCATCGCAAATATATTTCTAGCTCTGGGGAGGAATGGGGCCCCCGCAAGCAGGGGCTGCAGGGACCTGCGCTTCTCCCGTTATAAGAGTTTTTGGGAATATAGGCCCTTTGAGGACATAAACGCTGTTTATAGATTGCATTCAGATTACTGCAACAGGCGCACCATGCAGCTGAGCTATTTCACCGCACACAAAGGTACGCCATGAAATTGCTAACGGGAGATTTAACTAGCCGGTAAAATTACGATTGTTGCGCAAGGGCTGTGGATTGTAATTCCACCCAGTTCATCACCAATTTTTGAATCTAAGTAAATAACATTGTTTGCTTGCGCGTCTGTTCCCGCACCTGCCAAATTTTGAGGACACAAAGGCAAGCTGAGGACCAGTATCTAAGATTTGCCATAGCTATTTAGAGACCATTACGTTGATCCCAAAAGAAAGCAGACCCTGGCTTGAAGCTCAGTATAAAAGTGACTAAACAACATTCCCTGGTCTCCTCTCTTAATCGAGAATGCGCTTAAGGTGCCAGGGAGACACTGTTACACACACACACACATCACTCCACCCCACCTGCCGAACAAGGGGCGTTGCCGACAGTCACTTTTTCAACTGTAGTAGGTGCAAATTTTTGGTATTTATGATTGAGGGCTGCGGTTTATGTTAGGGGCCCCTGCGCCTCATTGCACATTCTATTCCAGTATATACGGTAGCTCTGCAGTTTACCGCCGCACACATACCTTCATCATTAGCAGACGGTTTGCCATGGAGTACATCACCCGGCCCAGACGTGACCTCCACAGCTGAACAGAGGCTGAAACATAAGAGCAGCTTGTGAATGCGCACAAATTAATTAGAGGTTCTTTCTAGCCATCAGTTATTGGCCCTCTGCATTCTGATTTGCTCTTGTTAACATCACTGTGCTTCAGCCTGGAATTTGTAATCCTCTGCAGAGATGCACTTCCAGACAGAGAGGAAAAAAACACACAGCTCCTGTGAAAGACAGATTCAGCTGATGCTAGAAATAGAAAGCCTGCAAGAAGGAGGCAGCTCTAGAAAAGCAGACTACAAAGACTCGGCTTGCGGGCTACTTCTGCATTTAGAGGAGCTCCGTTAAGCGATTCTGCCTCCAATGAGTTAAACAATGACATTGCAGCATATCACACAGGAATACATTTCACATTTAAAAAAAAACATTTGACACTACATGAGCAGTGGTTGAAGGTGTGCAGGGCGATGGTTTCTTGGCATGCTGTAGGACTCTCCGCAGTCAGTTTAGCCCCCACGTTGTGCAGTATGCAGATCTCCGTCACCATAGTTATCACTGCCACAGCTAGTAACAGACTTCCAGAAGAGACAGAAACAGACACACTTTTCTTTTTGCTAGAAAGGGCTATATAATCTCTGTTAGTCTTTTACCTCTCAGAGGAGGTAGCCAACACACCCACGTGGAAGATTCACACTACACCCTGACACTGGGTAGCAAGGGACATTACACCTTAATAAGAGATTTTTCGAACGCATATATATACTGCTCTGCAACACGAATACTTGATTCAAAGGTGCATCTTTGGTGCTAGTCACCTGCGTGTATTGTTTCATATTTAAAAAAAAAAAAAAAAACTATCACTGTCTACTCCACTGATCACATATAGTCCAATGTCTATAAACTTGTATGCAACCGTTGAACCCAGAATAAGCCATTTTGTTCTGGAATGTCCACCACGAAACAGGACACACACTTCCATTTGTACTATTATGGGCACATGCATTCACACTTTTTCTCTCCTGTTTTGATGTGAGGGAAATATGGTGAGGCAGAGGTAACAATCATTATTTGCGAGGTATTTAAGAACAGCCCCACTTTGTTTTATAATGTCTGTCTCAGTGCACATCCCTCGTTTACGGAGTCTATCTTCTAAAAATTAAGATAAACAGGTATCTTGTTTTTGTAGCAAGGGGACAGGTTTAACGTATATTTTCAGCTGGGGATCAGAGTGGAGTGGACACCCATGCTGATCAGGTTTCGGACGTAACAATACAAACCTTAACAGGGGCTTTGTCAGTGGAAAGTTTGAACCCCCCCCCCCCTTCCCTCCAAACAGTCCTGTGGTTTATTCTCATCCCCTACTCGACCCTGCTCATTCATTTCGTTTCATTCTACCAGCTGGCTTGTTACCGACATTCATTTCTGTGACGCAGCTCTTACCGCAACGGGTCTCTGTAGTCTCTTTATGAGCATGGCTGCTAAACTGTGCATGGCAGAGCCTGCTGCTTTCCATTCCCCACTCCTGCATCCCTCTCCTTTCACATGGTCCGGTTTTCAAACACACTCGGCTACTTCCTTAATCACTAAGGGCCACAGCATCGGACTGTAATGTGGCAGAGCAAGGAGATTACATGGTTGGTGCTTCGATAACAAAAGGTTAAGAAACAACCTTAAGGCACCACCTATTGCCGATAGTAATGTGATACAAAAGACCAACAAATTGCCTTTTCTAGGTTTTTGGCAAGTGCTCTAGAAGACAAATGTATATGCTGCCTGCAGTGCTAAAAATCATTACCCTTTTCCTGGTCATCGATGTAGCACATTAAAGCAATAGTAGGCAGGAGTTTTATGGTGCTGCCTTAAGTGGGTAATAGGACTCATCTCGGCCTTCACGCATACTGTTGCTAAGGCAGAGGGAGCACTACAAGTAAGCCTGGGGCTCCAAAAATACCAAAAATACCAACAATTCAAGGTAATGCTCATAACAGGAGCATACCAATGACTCACCTACAGTTTGCTTTGTTGCTTAAATTTATAAATCACTTAGGAGGCCCGCACATCACTCTGCTGTACCTGTCGCTACATTACTGAAAGGCAGTGTACCTTTTTTAATGAGGTGAGAAACCCTTATCCCGGTTGCATAAAGATTACTTCTAAACTAGCATGGGGTCAGATGCGGCAGGAAAGAAATAACCTAGCTGTCGGTATACAAAAAATGTGGATCATGCTTTTTACACCATGCCCACTAAGATGTAAGATGTACATAGATGTTTCCTAATGCTATAGAAAAGTGTCTTGCTTGTGACGTATATAACAAGCATTTGCAATGCAGTAGGTCTCGCATTTGCGAAAATGTGAACTATTGGCATTGTAAATGACAATGCCTTTTATTTATGTGCTTTGCAAACCTGCAAGAGGTGCGTAAACATTGCACTTTGTACATATAGTCATTGCTTAGGAGAAGCAATGCTGGTGGTAAGGGCACCTATTTTACTGCCAGCCTTGCTTCTCATAAGCAAGGACTATCAGTTTAAAGCGCGTGTTTACACACCGATTCCAGGTTTTCAAAACACAGAAATAAAAGTAATTGTAATTTACAATGCCAATAACTCAAACTCCTGCAAATGCGAGACCTATTGCATTGCAAATGCTTGTTTAGTTCTGTTACTTATCATATACCTGTAATAAATCAGTTATTTCCGTTTAGAGTTGGAAGCTTAGCAGACGGGTTGCAGGTTATGTCTGTAAGATTGCCTATAGTTGTACAGTGACCAATCCTGTACATTCAATTATGTACTTCGGGCAAGTGTAGAATGCAAGGCCTTTTTTGCCCACATGTCTCGGCTCTAACAGTTTAAATTAATCTGGGCAAGTCATGAAGATGAACTCATGTCATGTGTTTTGGTGCTGCAGATCCAGCACGGGTTTCTTCGTGTTGCTGGGCAAAAAGGTGCTTGCATTGGAGTTTTTTTCTTTTATTCTACTTTGATAGTGACTCAGTTTTAATAGTCATCTGTGTGAGCTCTCTATTGCAGCACAGAACAATTCCATCCCTACCACTGTTTTTGCTACGCATCCTCTCAGGACCCTTCTTATTGGTATATCTTTTGTCATCTCTCTTCATCTCTAGCCTCCTCTCACCTGCCCCTCTTCATAATACACTATCCAAGATCCACTTTCACTTAGCAGTGTTGGAAACTGAAACTTGATTGAATCCAGGTATAACTGCTGTAGTCCTAAATAGATCTAAGCTGCCATGTTGTGACAGGTGAATTTTGGCCAGAGTGAATAGTTTAAATGCTCCCAGTAAGTAGAGCAGTTGTCATGCCCCTGGGTTAGGAGAAGTTTGGTGGTCCCAAACTGTTACATTTTTGTTCTGGATGAATTCAGATGAATCTTCAAGCTCTTTTTTTTTCTGATAAAGAAGATTGAAGCTGACTGTCCAATAACATATAAGAGAAACGCTCAGGCCCAAATACGATTTGCCTTTGTCTGCTATTGGCTTGTGGTCTTCCCAAAAAAGGGGAAGTCGGCTCTGTCTGTTGTGTCATGAATGGTTGTTTGACAGATGGTACTGGGTTCAGATTGGCTCTTTACAGCTTTTCCTGTCAGTAGAACTTCCTTTTGATTCACAATTGCTTGCTTCCAGTGAGTGGTGGTTGCTTGTTTTCGGCTTCTTATATTTTTTACTCTGAGCACGGCTTTCACCGTACTTGCCTTCTTATTGCTTATTAATTAGTTGTGTATTGTCAAGTAGGGGCGTTGCCTCTTTTTGGAGTATAATTTTTTTAAACTTTGAAGTGAATAACTGCCTTCATTCAGATTACCTGTAACAAATTTTCTTTTTCATTTTAGGAAGCAGCAGTAATGACAGCGATGAAGAAGCAAGTGGCCTGGATCTATTGTATTCATTTTCTCTTTCATGAGTTTTGGTCAGCTTATAATGATCTCCACCTCAATCGTTTTCTCGCTTTTTCCGGTAGTATGGTTGACTTTTGTTTTGAGTGTTTGGCACCTATCTGCCCAGAAAGCCCACCAGACCTTAAAGAATAAAAATTGAGAAACAGACTAGGATGCGGTGCCTGTCCTGGCACTGCAGCTTCCACCCCCTGCG
The DNA here is from genome assembly GCF_964204655.1 of Triturus cristatus. Taxonomy (NCBI): domain Eukaryota; kingdom Metazoa; phylum Chordata; class Amphibia; order Caudata; family Salamandridae; genus Triturus; species Triturus cristatus. The sequence continues at coordinate 1,167,467,161 of NC_140579.1, forward strand.
CACCACACAGAAATCTGGGAGAGGCAGAATGAAGATAGGGGTTTAACCCCTTCTCTGCTGACCCATAAGTAAAAATATCGGGCATTAAAATACAGGGACAGAAATCATCTTCCCTGCTGCAGCGGTCATCAAGTTCTTCCGATTTGACTCTTCAAGTAGGGGAAAATCAAAGGGGATGATGGACGGAGTGTTGAACATTGCAAACACTCACCCCCAGTCAACTGATCTGGGTTTAATCCATCATCATTCTTTAGCTCACTCCGCCACCCCAGTTCAGACATGGCCATATACAAATCAGTCTCACCCTGTGCCTCATGGCAACAGTCCAGCCCGAACTGCCAAGCCATGTCTTCCCTGGACTGGACACAAGCATCCTGGGACCGGTTTCGGGTTCATAACCCTCATCAGCCAGGCTATCTTGAATCCAGTGGCAAAGTGAGCAAGGGATCCACGTCTGGGCATATACTGCCAATTTAGGGCGAGCAAAGCAAAACCAAAGGGGATGATGGACATTGCAAGCACTCATGGCCATGTCTGAACTGGGGTGGCGGAGTGGGCTAAAGAATGATGATGGATTAAACCCAGATCAGTTGACTGGGGGTGAGTCCTTGCAATGTTCAACACTCCGTCCATCATCCCCTTTGGTTTCGCTTTATTCAAGTAGGGGGGCATGATCTTATTTTTTCCAAACCTCCTGGAATGCTGGAAATCCTCCATATTGGATTAATTGGTATTACACACGTTCTAATTGGCTAGGCCGTGGAGCAGGTATCACCCTTAACGCTTAGAAATTATACTTGGGGGCGGGGGGGCGGACTGTGTGGCTCTGGTCTTGCACTAAACTAGATGGCAGAGTTTTAGTGTTACTCCCATACTAGCATAGCGATATTCCCTTCCATCGTCCTGCCCTCACTATCCGTACACTGGTGTCATCGAACCCAGTGGGGAGTGCCTCTGAGGTCCATGGATTGGAGTGTGTCCCTTGACCCATGCTGTCGCTTGCGGAGGGGCCTTTTGGGCGATTGCACCTCTCAAACTGGGAGTGCCCGCTCCTGGGATCACAGAGCGGCTTAGGCTTCCACTGAGGCTTGGCCGTTGCCCGAGACCTCGAGAGACCAGCAGCGTAGGTTTATTCCGCCCTGTTGTGAGCCGGAGGAGACCGCCACTGTTAGAGGAGGACGGGCCGCCCAGACTTGCCTGCCGGGGCCCTGCCGCAAGGTACCTGCCCTGCTGTCCATGTGCTGGCGCTGGCAGGGTGTGCACCGAGGTCTGAGAATAAAGTGAGAACCTACGATGTTGTAGTAGGGGGGGGCGCCCTGTTGGTCCCAGCCCTACATAATTTATGTGAAGTTGGAAGGGTGACCCCTCGTTGGAAGACAGGAGGGCGTTTTGATTGTAATGCTGCACCATCGCGTGGTGCCTTCTTTATGTCACGGATTGCCCCCGGCCCGGCTGCGACTGAGGGTGCAACTGTGGACATTATGCTGGCACTTTGCAGTGTCTCTGGAGGAAGGGACTTGAGGTTTGCGGCTGCGTCTTGCTCGGGCCTGGTCGGCTGCTGCTCCTTACTTGGACAACCATGGGTAAAGACAAACCAAAGAGGCTGCTCCAACACAACAAATTGGACAAAATTGCTTTCATCATATGCTTTCATCCAGGCCTCCGGGGGGACGACGCTGGGAGACAGGATTCCCTCTCACCTGGCCCCATGCAGACCTGGAGAGAGAATGGGAAACCCACGCCAATGGTTCTCCTGCTGACAGAGACCCTAAAAACACCTTGCAATTGAGGATTGATAGCGTCTTGGTAGAAATGGCCCTCGTGCGTGGGGACCGCAGGAAGGTCAGCGATAGAGTGCTATCAGTGGAAACTATCTTAGTTGTTCTGATGGAGGCTGTCTCCACAATCAAATCAATAATTTGTTCACTTCAGAAGACACCACTGTATCACAAGTCTGGATGTAAGATGCAGAGGTGTGATTTCGCTGCTGCAACCTATGCATTTTAGTGATGCCGGAAATAGTGGAGCCCCCTCCCATGGCGACTTGTTTGTGGAAGACTTAATCACGAGACATCTCAAACGAAAAGGGCTATCCAAGTTCATTTTGGTGAAACGGGCTCATAGGGCCCGCTTCCGTCTCCTAATCCTAGTCAACTCTTGTGTAGGTAACTGGCTTTTCATATAGTATATCAAAAAGAGGTATAATGATCCAAGAGTCCAGGTATCCCTTAGAAGTGGACTGGGGCGTGCTCGAGCAATTCCCAGGTGCTCTCTTAGGGGGTAGTGTGGTCGAGCAGCCTTAGGATTATCAGAGAGGAGTGTTAGAATTCTGCTGCATGAACTGAGTCAATAAATGATACACACAACTCAATAAGGAAATTCACACCAATTTATGAAAATAACACGTATCTTTATATATGTTAAGTGTAAGACCTGGGGTCACCGGGCCCTAAAGGCATAGCATGACTCGAGCGGTTGGGCACCCGAAGGCTTACGTGTGAAGCAACCATACAGCACACACATCCCCTGAAGCAGAAAGCGCACACAATAAATGACACCACACAGTAGGTTCACTTAAAAATCAGTCAGGTTTATCTAGTTCAAATGAGGTTCAAAGGCAATTTCATTAGATTCTCACTGGCAGTAACAGTATACATTCCACAGCAGTTCAGTTCAAAAGCAATTCATGAAACTTTAACTTGACCCCACCTGGCTACCATAAAACATCAGGTCCTAGGGATATAGTGCTGCGCACAACAATTAATAGCGCTTAAAAATCAGGTTGCATAAACATGGCACTAATAGGTCATCTAACCCAGCACTGCACAGATCCCATGAATAGCGCTTGAAACCAGGCTACAGGAACATGGCACGGCAACTAGCAATTGAATAGCCCTATAAACCAGGCTCTAGGAACCTAGCGCCGCACCTCGCACCTGAATAGCGCTTCCCCACATGTCATTTAACGTGGCGCTGCGGAACTGGGCATTACACTGTAGCCAGCCACATGGGATCACCTTGGCGCATCAAACAGGGCAGGGTATGGCAGCACTAGCCTGTTACAGCACGCAGCGTTAGCCACCTTAACACGGGGGCGCTAAATGGACGAGCCCACCCCCGTGCTAGCCATCCTATCTCTGGCGCGGTAGACCTCACAGTCCCTGAGGCGCTTCTCCGGGTAGGCAGTCCCAGCGCTTCTCTGTCCGGGATGATAGGGGGGCCACGTGAGGAGTCTCTCCGGGGGAGGGGCGTGCTCCGGGCCTCAGGGGGGCCTCCCGCCCTCCTCCCCGGAGTTTACCTGAGTCTCTGGCCTTCCCTCGGCCCTGGCGACGCGTTCTCTTGTGGGAGGGGACCCCCTCCTCCTCTGGGCTTCGCGCTGCAGCGCTCTCCCCGGCGAGGGACCTCCAGCTGACGTCGAGGCCGCCCGGCGATCTCCGGGCCGAGGGCCTTGGTCGCGGGCTTCTCCCGCCTAGTGGAGCGGTGCGGGGAGCGGGGGACACAGCGCGGGGCTCCCGGTCTGGTCAGACGTGACCGGGGAGCTCCGCTGGCGTCACGGGCACTTCAGGGGGATTCCGGCCTTGTTTCCGGGGTCGCGCCCGCAGCCGCCAATGGCAGTGCGGTCTGCGGGGGCGCGGCCCAGTCCACCAATGGGGCTACGGCGGGGGCGGCGCTTGGCAGTCCGCCCCCGTCAGGTGATGCTAGTGCGGGGCTTCAGGCCTACGCGGCCTTCGCTGCTTCTCGGCTGCCTTCTCTGCCCTCGGGCCACGATACCTCGGCTGCGACGGCAGCGGCGGGGCCCCGGGCTTCTCCGCGGGCCCCGGTGACGACAGGCGGGCAGTTTCCCGGCCCCGGGCCGCAGCGGTGAGTGCGCCTCGAATTCCCCAGGCAGGGGGGGGGGCTGAAATTAAGCGGCGACTTCGGCGACCAGCGCCTGGCACAGGACTGACTAGGGGGATCCCAGGCAAGGTCGGGGAGCGCAGGGGTCACAGCGCTAGTACCTGGTTGATCCCCCAGCAGTCCAGCAGGGAGTCTTTAGTAATAAGTTTCAGTAGTCAGTTTCCGCCCTCAGCTTCAGCCTTAAATTCCGGCGGTCAGCTTCAGCAGAGTTTCAGAAGTAGGTTTTTGCAGTCTTGGTGGCGCAGTTGGTCCTCGCGCCCTTAAAAGTTCTGTTCCTTGGGGGGGGGGGGGGGGGGTGAGTTGGTGACTAGTTCCTCCTAGTCAGGCTTGGCAGGTCATTCCGGGGTCTCCCTATCGCTGGGCCAGATCAGTGGGTAGTACAGGATCCCTCACTCACTTAAAGGGCAGTGCCTAAACCCGGTCACCTTCAGAGGCATAAGTCCCTGTCTAGGCCCTACCGCCTAAAACTCCTGCGTGGGTTCCCCAGGTCTGCTTTACCCCAACTAACTAGAAAAAGTTCCCTCCCTCTGTTAAGTAGCCCTAGGTCAGGTGACCACCTCCTAAGGCGGCAAAAGTAAAGCCCCACCCTTCTTCTAGAAGGTTCCAGCACATTCCAGGAGCTTCCCCACTCTAGGTATAGGACAAAAAAGGCGGGCTGGTGTCGCAACATTGTTGTGGGGTCCCAGCCAGCTCCTGGCAGCTAGGGTGCTACTAGAAAGGCCACTCCGCAGTAGCAGGGGCCTGTGGCAGCCATCTTAGGGGAAGGGAGCACCTGCACCTTAACACTGATTGGCAATGAAAAGGCGCCCGGAGACCTAAGTCCAACACAAAAATGAGGGTGGAAAAAATGAGGCACGATGAAAAATACAGGGGGAGACCACCCTAGGGCTGACAGGTCTAACACGCGTCCCCCCCAGCCGAAAGAGGGGAGAGCTACCCAACCTCTAGGGAGTTCTCATCGCTAAGGCGGAAAAACCGGGAGAGACCGTCAGCATTGGCGTGGTCAACTCCGGGCCGATGTTCCACCCGAAAGTCCATCCCCTGTAGGGAAATGGACCACCTCAGCAACTTGGGGTTTTCGCCTCTCATCTGCATGAGCCAGCGAAGGGGGCGGTGGTCCGTCTGAATCAGGAAGTGAGATCCAAAGAGGTATGGCCTCAACTTCTTCAAAGCCCAGACCACCGCGAAGGCTTCCCGCTCGATGGTGCTCCATCGCTGTTCCCGAGGGAGGAGTCTTCTGGAGATGAAGGCCACAGGTTGATCTTGGCCTTCTGTGTTGAGCTGCGAGAGCACCGCACCTATGCCGTGCTCTGAGGCGTCCGTCTGTACAATGAACTCTTTACTGAAATCTGGGGTTGCGAGTACTGGAGCGGTACACATTGCTTGTTTCTGCGTTTCAAATGCCTCCTGGCAAGCAGCGGTCCATATGACCTTGCAAGGTTGTTTCTTGGACGTCAATTCTGTCAAGGGGGCTACGATGGTGCCATATCCCTTGACAAACCGGCGGTAATACCCAGTGAGGCCGAGGAAAGCTCGGACCGCAGTTTGGGTCTTCGGGGGCTCCCAGGCCATGATGGTCTCTATTTTGGCCTGGAGGGGTTGCACCTTACCTCCGCCCACCAGGTGTCCCAGGTACACGACAGATCCCTGTCCAATCTGGCACTTGCTGGCTTTAATGGTTAAGCCAGCGCGTTGCAGCGCCTGCAATACCTCCTGGAGGTGTTGCAGATGGTCCTCCCAGGTGCTACTGAAGACAGCTATGTCATCCAGGTATGCCGCTGAGAAGGACTCCAGGCCAGATAGTACCTGATTCACTAACCGCTGGAATGTGGCCGGAGCATTTTTGAGCCCAAAGGGCATCACTCGGAACTGGTAGTGGCCCTCGGGGGTGGAGAACGCTGTCTTCTCCCGTGCTCCATCGGCCATGGCAATCTGCCAATATCTGGATGTCAGGTCAATGGTGCTGAGGTACCGGGCTGCTCCCAGCCGGTCCACCAGCTCGTCTGCCCGTGGGATGGTGTGAGCATCTGTCTTTGTGACAGAGTTCAACCCCCGGTAGTCCACACAGAACCGAAGTTCTGGCGTCGTACCCGGTGGGGCCGCTTTCGGCACCAACACCACTGGACTAGCCCACGGGCTGCTGGAAGGTTCTATCACCCCCAGCTCCAGCATCTTTGCCACCTCACGCTGGATGCTATCCTTCACTCGGTCAGAGAGCCGGTAAGACTTGTTCTTCACCGGGGGGCTGTCCCCTGTGTCCACATCATGGGTTCACAGATGAGTGATTCCAGGCGTGAGGGAGAACAACGAGGCGAACTGTCCCAGGACATGGCGACAGTCCCTCTGTTGCTCTGTGGTCAAGGATGGGGAGAGGACTACACCTTCTACCGAACCATCCTTCTCTTGGACCGCAAGAAGGTCAGGAAGAGCTTCACTCTCTTCCTCCTCGCTCCCATCCGTCACCATGAGGAGAGCAAGCTCCGATCGCTCATGGTGCGGCTTCAGGCGGTTGACGTGGAGCACCCGATGGGGCTGACGGGGGGTCTTCAGGTCAACTACGTAGGTGGTCTGGCCTCGTCGCTCCACAATTTCGTATGGACCAGTCCACCGGTCCTGGAGGGCACAAAGCTCCCCAGGTTCCATGACCCACACCTTCTGTCCAGCGTCCAACTCTACCGTCCGAGCGTTGCGGTCATACCACTCCTTCATGACGGCCTGGCTAGCCTCTAGATTCTCTGAGGCCGCCTTCCACAGCTTGGCCATCTGCCTGCGGAATGCCAGCATGTAGCTGACAATATCCCGGGGAAGCTTCTGCGAAGTCTTCTCCCACCCCTCCTTCACTAGGCTGAGGGGCCCCCTAACGGGATGGCCATAGAGCAGCTCGAAAGGGCTGAACCCGACTCCCTTCTGCGGCACCTCACGGTAGGAGAACAGCAGGCAAGGGAGGAGGACGTCCCACTTACGCCTCAAGCCCTCTGGCAGGCTCCAGATCATTCCTTTCAACGTCTTGTTGAAGCGCTCCACAAGTCCGTTAGTCTGGGGGTGGTAAGGGGTGGAGAACCGATAGGTCACTCCACACTCCTTCCACATGGCCTGCATGTAGGCCGACATGAAATTCGTGCCCCTGTCCGACACCACGACCTTGGGGAATCCCACTCGGGTAAAAATCCCCAACAGTGCCCGCGCCACCACCGGTGCAGTGATGGTCCTCAGAGGAATAGCCTCTGGGTACCTTGTGGCGTGGTCCACCAAAGCCAAGATGAACCGGTGTCCCGCTGTGGTCGGAGGGTCCAATGGCCCAACAATATCGATACCGACCCTCTCAAAAGGGGTCCCGACCACGGGGAGCGGTTCCAACGGGACCTTCAACTTAGTCCCAGTCTTGCCACTGGCCTGACAAGACTTGCAGGTCTTACAAAAGGTGTCCGAGGCAATCCTCATCCTGGGCCAATAAAAATGGGGGACTAACCGTGCAAAGGTTTTGTCCTGGCCCAGATGTCCGGCTAAGGGTATCTCATGCGCTAACTCCAGCAGGAAGGCCCGGTAACATTGGGGGACCACTATGGCCCTCGAAGATCCATGTACCGGCACCCTGGGCTCACTGTATAGGAGACCATCCTCCCAATACACATGATAACCTCCCAGTTCCTGACTGGCCACTTGGGCTTCGGCCTGCCGCCGCATGCCTTCAAGAGTGGGGCACGTCCTTTGTGCCTCACAAAACTCCTCCCGGGTAGGTCCTCCTTCCACATGCCAGTCAGCAAGGGTCGGCAAGTCCTCCACAGGAACGACATCTACCTCCGCGGACTCCGGGGGCACCTCTGCGGCCTCCCCATCCATCTCACGGGGCGTGTCCTCCACCACCTTCTTCCTTCCATGTTTGGCTTTGGGTTGGGCCATGATTCCAGGCTCCAACCCAGGGTGAGTTCCATGCCGGGCAGCCATGGACCGCGTGCTTACGCAAGTCCACCCTGGTAACCCCAGCATCTCTGTATGAGCTCGAAATTCTACTTCTCTCCACTCGGTGTGCTCCAGGTCGTTCCCTAGCAAACACCCCACAGGCAAGGCAGGGCTCACCGCAACTCTCAGCAGGCCTTTGACTCCTCCCCACTCAAAGGGAACTTGAGCCACTGGATAGTGACTCACACTGCCGTCAGCCAATACGGCCGGATGGAACTCCTCTGGGATTACTTGCTCTGGGGACACCAGCCGCCTCACGACAGTGGTCATGCTGGCCCCTGTGTCCCTCAGAGCCTCCACCCCCTCCCCGTTAATTCTCACCTTCTGCTGGTATTTAGCAGTATTCGGGGGTAGGGACACTACGGGAACCATCTCTCTATCCCCGAGTGAAACCAGGGCCAGGCCTGTCCACTCCCCTTCCCTATCTAAGGGCAGCTCCACCCCAAGCGCTACACTACTTACCCCGGGGCTCTTCCCGCCCGTTGGGGCTGGGGGTCGCTTGCGACACTTGGGATCTCCCTTGTAGTGTCCAATCTCCCCACATTCGTAGCACCTCACAATCCTTGGCTGCTGACTCCTGTCAGGGTAAGTCGGTTTTGGGGAATTGGACGGGGGTGGGGTTCCCACTCCTTTCCCAAACTTATTTTGGGGGCCTTTTGAGAACTCCACCTTTTTATCTCCCCCCTCTCTCTTCTGGGGGAAACCCTGTCCGCCTTTCGAGCCATCTCCCCCGGGGCCCTTGAGACACCCGGGTGCTCACCCAAATATCTGCCTCCTCCGCAAGCTCACGGGGGTCCGTTATCTTGCGGTCCACCAGATATTGGCGCAGCTCCGGAAAGCACTTATCCAAGAGGTGCTCCCGTAAAAAAAGATTGTACAAGCCCTCGTAATCCTGTGCTTCGCTGCCACGCACCCAACCATCTAGCGCCTTACGGGCGTAATCAAAAAAATCCACCCACGTTTGCGTGGACAGCTTATGGCTGCCACGGAACTTCTGCCGATACCTCTCGGGGTTGAGGCCAAATTTCTTAAGCAGGGCTTCCTTCATGGGGGCATACCTGACCTGATCTGCCTTTGCTAAATACAAAAGGGTGTCCCTGACATCGGGAGGTATGTAGCGATACAGGCCCCCCCCCCAGCTACTCTCAGGTACCCCATGGGCTGTCAAGGCCACCTCGTATGCCTCCAGCCACTTGGCGATGTCATCCCCCCTCGTGTAACTGGCAATCACGTCTTTGGGCAAATAGAATTTTGACTCCTGGGGAGTCTTTGGTACGCTGCCACCATTGTCCCTATTGGACGCATTCAACTGGAGAGCGCGCAGCTCCAACTCTTTAAGCTGAAGCTCGTGCGCCAGCTTCTTTTCTTCCATTGCCCATCTCTTGTTTTCTCTTTCCTGCTCTAACTTGGCTAGCTCCCACTTCAACTGCCTCTCCTCCCTCCTGTCCTCATATTCCTCTGGAGACGCGCTTCTCCTGGACCCTGCCCTACTGCTGGCCCCAGAACGTCTCCCTGGTGGCCCCTTTTCGGACACATCCCCGTTGATCAGGTCTAGTACCTCCTGCGCGCTCTCCTCCTGAGGGGCATCCTGCGCCTCCTGTCCCTCATCCCCTCTTCCCTCTGGGTGGGCTTCTACCCATGCCCTTAAGGCGGTGCGGAGTTCCGGTCCTTTGACCTTCCGCACCCCAGGCACCCCCATCTCCTGCCCGAATTCCCTCAGCTGCCTCACAGTGTACCCCTCGAGGTCAGCTAACCGGAACTCCATTGTGACAGGCGGGGACCTAGATACTAAGGAAGAAGAGGAAAAAAAAATCCTAGGATGTGGGGGACAGTTTCCGGCTACTGGGATTCTACACCCTCAGTCTGGACAGTGGAATTCACTCAATGCAGTAATCAACAGTTGAAGAGCTTAACCACAAAAGGCGTCTAATTGCGGCGCCCTCCGCTTCACTGGAGGGTGCTGTATGGTCACAGGTCCTTATCCCACCGCTCGCCAACAATGTAAGACCTGGGGTCACCGGGCCCTAAAGGCGTAGCGTGACTCGAGCGGTTGGGCACCCGAAGGCTTACGTGTGAAGCAACCATACAGCACACACATCCCCTGAAGCAGAAAGCGCACACAATAAATGACACCACACAGTAGGTTCACTTAAAAATCAGTCAGGTTTATCTAGTTCAAATGAGGTTCAAAGGCAATTTCATTAGATTCTCACTGGCAGTAACAGTATACATTCCACAGCAGTTCAGTTCAAAAGCAATTCATGAAACTTTAACTTGACCCCACCTGGCTACCATAAAACATCAGGTCCTAGGGATATAGTGCTGCGCACAACAATTAATAGCGCTTAAAAATCAGGTTGCATAAACATGGCACAAATAGGTCATCTAACCCAGCACTGCACAGATCCCATGAATAGCGCTTGAAACCAGGCTACAGGAACATGGCACGGCAACTAGCAATTGAATAGCCCTATAAACCAGGCTCTAGGAACCTAGCGCCGCACCTCGCACCTGAATAGCGCTTCCCCACATGTCATTTAACGTGGCGCTGCGGAACTGGGCATTACACTGTAGCCAGCCACATGGGATCACCTTGGCGCATCAAACAGGGCAGGGTATGGCAGCACTAGCCTGTTACAGCACGCAGCGTTAGCCACCTTAACACGGGGGCGCTAAATGTACGAGCCCACCCCCGTGCTAGCCATCCGATCTCTGGCGCGGTAGACCTCACAGTCCCTGAGGCGCTTCTCCGGGTAGGCAGTCCCAGCGCTTCTCTGTCCGGGATGATAGGGGGGCCACGTGAGGAGTCTCTCTGGGGGAGGGGCGTGCTCCGGGCCTCAGGGGGGCCTCCCGCCCTCCTCCCCGGAGTTTACCTGAGTCTCTGGCCTTCCCTCGGCCCTGGCGGCGCGTTCTCTTGTGGGAGGGGACCCCCTCCTCCTCTGGGCTTCGCGCTGCAGCGCTCTCCCCGGCGAGGGACCTCCAGCTGACGTCGAGGCCGCCCGGCGATCTCCGGGCCGAGGGCCTTGGTCGCGGGCTTCTCCCGCCTAGTGGAGCGGTGCGGGGAGCGGGGGACACAGCGCGGGGCTCCCGGTCTGGTCAGACGTGACCGGGGAGCTCCGCTGGCGTCACGGGCACTTCAGGGGGATTCCGGCCTTGTTTCCGGGGTCGCGCCCGCAGCCGCCAATGGCAGTGCGGTCTGCGGGGGCGCGGCCCAGTCCACCAATGGGGCTACGGCGGGGGCGGCGCTTGGCAGTCCGCCCCCGTCAGGTGATGCTAGTGCGGGGCTTCAGGCCTACGCGGCCTTCGCTGCTTCTCGGCTGCCTTCTCTGCCCTCGGGCCACGATACCTCGGCTGCGACGGCAGCGGCGGGGCCCCGGGCTTCTCCGCGGGCCCCGGTGACGACAGGCGGGCAGTTTCCCGGCCCCGGGCCGCAGCGGTGAGTGCGCCTCGAATTCCCCAGGCAGGGGGGGGGCTGAAATTAAGCGGCGACTTCGGCGACCAGCGCCTGGCACAGGACTGACTAGGGGGATCCCAGGCAAGGTCGGGGAGCGCAGGGGTCACAGCGCTAGTACCTGGTTGATCCCCCAGCAGTCCAGCAGGGAGTCTTTAGTAATAAGTTTCAGTAGTCAGTTTCCGCCCTCAGCTTCAGCCTTAAATTCCGGCGGTCAGCTTCAGCAGAGTTTCAGAAGTAGGTTTTTGCAGTCTTGGTGGCGCAGTTGGTCCTCGCGCCCTTAAAAGTTCTGTTCCTTGGGGGGGGGGGTGAGTTGGTGACTAGTTCCCTCCTAGTCAGGCTTGGCAGGTCATTCCGGGGTCTCCCTATCGCTGGGCCAGATCAGTGGGTAGTACAGGATCCCTCACTCACTTAAAGGGCAGTGCCTAAACCCTGTCCCCTTCAGAGGTATAAGTCCCTGTCTAGGCCCTACCGCCTAAAACTCCTGCGTGGGTTCCCCAGGTCTGCTTTACCCCAACTAACTAGAAAAAGTTCCCTCCCTCTGTTAAGTAGCCCTAGGTCAGGTGACCACCTCCTAAGGCGGCAAAAGTAAAACCCCACCCTTCTTCTAGAAGGTTCCAGCACATTCCAGGAGCTTCCCCACTCTAGGTATAGGACAAAAAAGGCGGGCTGGTGTCGCAACATTGTTGTGGGGTCCCAGCCAGCTCCTGGCAGCTAGGGTGCTACTAGAAAGGCCACTCCGCAGTAGCAGGGGCCTGTGGCAGCCATCTTAGGGGAAGGGAGCACCTGCACCTTAACACTGATTGGCAATGAAAAGGCGCCCGGAGACCTAAGTCCAACACAAAAATGAGGGTGGAAAAAATGAGGCACGATGAAAAATACAGGGGGAGACCACCCTAGGGCTGACAGGTCTAACATTAAGGCACCAAAATCATCACAATCAGGTAGGTATGTTTCTAGTTTGAAATAATTCGTTTTTAAAAATCGACACTTAGTGCGATTCCTGGAGCCGTAATGTTATCCTATGAAGGAAAGACATACAGGCCCAATCTTCTAAACTTAAAGTGAGTACAGGGCAGGGTCCAAGGCAGCAACAACAGATCACTTTGGGCAGCATTGGGTGCCCTGTTGAAGTCAATGGGGATCTGTGTGGTCAAAAAGAGGCTGCAGGCTTGGACTGAGGGACCAGTCCGGCGAACCAACAAAGAGGCTCGGGGTCTCACGGTGCTTGGTACACCTTTGTTCCTCTTCTCCTTGGGCCATGCGGGCGGGGTGCAGAGGGGTCTGGTTTCTGTCACTTGAGACACCCGCAGTAAAGGGGGCCTGCCCAAAGAGGCTGCAGGTGTCAGGAAGTCCACAATTGAGAAACCCAAGGTGGACTTTGGATCAGGGGAGTCTAGGTACCATACTGGCACTGTTGGCCTACTTCAGCTCGGGCTAGGGGGGCACGGGGCATGTGGTGCTTTCGGGTGACGGGTTTTTGGTGTTCCAGATTCCTCACAGCTCTTCTGAGGTGCCTGCAGGATGCAGGGGAGCACCTCCGCTACTCCACGGGACTTACTGGGTCTTGGGTGAAGGCTGGAAATTCTCGCTGGCTTTTGGAGGCTCGGGCAGCTGCAGGACGAGTTGTCTTTGGAGCAATTGTTGAGGACAGCAGACAGGCCAGCAGGGTTGGTGCCAGATCAGTTGCTGGTCTTCTGTTCTGGCTTTTGGGATTCTTCAGTGTCTGTCGTCTTCTTTCAGGTTGGCAGGTTCTGTTTCTCTCGTGCCAGAGGCTCCCCTAAATACAACATTTTGTGGCGTTGGCGGAGTATAGGGTAGAAGGCAATGAGCTACTTACTCCTGGGGTCACCACACCCCTATATGACCACTTCCTGTGGGAAGTGGGCAAAACCCTGTCCCAGAGTTCCTAATTCTGCAATCACAAAGATGTCAGACTTTTTAAATTTCGTGTCCACATCAGGTAGCCCACCTTAGTGGTGGAACTAGACTAAGGGTGAACGTGCCTCTCTGACTTCTAATTTTCCCGCCTGGACGGAGCGCCAAAACTTTCCAGACACTCACCCCCAGTCACAGATCTGGGTTGAATCCATCATCATTCTTTAGATCTGTGACTGGGGGTTGTGTTTGCTTTGTTTGCCCTAAGTTGGCAGAGTATGCCCAGACGTGGGTCCCTTGCTCACTTTGCAACTGGATTCAAGCTAGCCTGGCTGATGAGGGGTGTTACTCTGAAACCGGTCCCAGGATGCTTGTCTCCGGTCCAGAGAAGACCTGGCTTAGCAGTTCTGGCTGGACTGATCCCATGAGAAACAGGGTCAAGACTGATTTGCATTTGCCTAGGTCTGAACTAGTCTGACGAAGTGAGCTAAAGAACAATGATGGATTTAACCCAGGTCTGTCACTGGGGGTGAGTGTCTGAAAAGTTTCAGCACTCCGCCCATCATCTCCTTGTGTTTGCTCCTACAGGAAACACACCAGATTGGAACCATGTGTAAGATGTTAACAAGGGGGAGGAGGGGTTACCGCTTTGCGGCACACACGGGATATACCTCCGGCTCGAGAGGGGTTGCCATATTGCTGAAGCTGGCAATCGTCGCTGGAGCTGAGGAAGGTGATTGGATTTGATCCAGGGTGATTTGCCCTCATGATCGTTAGATGGAACGGGTTGCAGGTGGTAATTTGCTTGATATACCTGCTGCCCCAGTTGCAATTGGCGGGAGTGGCGGATCTAGGAGAAGTGCACCTGCAGCTTCAGGAAAGGCAGCTGATGGTAGGGGTAACTTTAATCTAGTAATGGATGATTCCACTGACTGGCTCACCCGGTGGTTAATAGCAGGTTGATATGTTTTGTGGAGACATGTGCACTCGTAGATATTGGGAGAAAAACTTGCATATATGCCAATACTCCTTCGCACTATACCTTTTCCTGCTTGGATCACATATTCACACAAGGCTCCTAACTCCCTCGTGTTTTGACTGCCCATTTTCTGGCCCTGGGAATTTCAGATCACTCACCTCTCTGCGTGGAGTTGGGTGTGTGTAGTGGGGGGGAGAATATACTGTGGTGGGGAATGGACTCATGGCTGCTGAAACAGAAGGGAGTGGAGTACGAATTACTCCAAACCATGCAGCATTACTTCACTGGCAATGAGCATACAGTGGGGTCCAGTATGGTCTAGGAAACCTATAAAACAGTCTTACAAGGTCAGGTAATCTCCTTGGCGGCTGCTAAGCGTGTGGAGAGGTGGCAGCGAATGCAACAGGTTGAAGACCACCTCCTTTGGCTGGAATGGTGAATATATTTCAACCGAGCGAGGATATACGTCACCCTATTGAACTTACCTGTAGGGAATATCAAAACCTTGCTAACGATGCTACCCGTACACATTATCTCGCAGGACAGCAAGGTATCTGTGAGGTCGGCAATGAGGCTGGGTGGTTGTTGGCGTGGTTGGGCAAGAGGAAGAAAGTGGAGGGATGGGTTGGGGAAGTTCCAACGGAGAACCAGGGCACAGTCACAGGTCATGTCTGCATCATGGAAGAGTGTTGCCCGCCGCTATGCTGGATTGTACACTTCAAAATTGACTTGTACAGCTGAGGAGATACTAGCATTCCTCTGTGATATTTCACTCCCCCACCTCCCGGAGACTGATAGCACGGCACTCGATGTACCTCTCACAGTTAAGGGAATAGAAGATGCCATTGTTGCACGGCAGCTTGGCAATGGCTTACCGAAGGAAGTTTACATGTGCCTTGCAGGCAGGTTCTCCAGCCACCTCCTCCAGATGTACGAGGCAGCAGTATGGCAGGGGAAACACACTCGGCCATGGTTGTAGTCATCCACAAGACGGGGAGGCTGGCGGATCTATGTAGCTACCATCAGCCATCTCTCTCCTAAATGCTATGGTGAGAACTTTGGACAAGGTGCTTGCAAATCACCTGTCGCGAGTAATAACTCCCCTTGTACACTTCGAAGAGTCTCGGTTTATGCCAACAAGGAGCCCCAGGCTGAACCTCTGTTATCCATTTGGGTGCCTTGCTAGGACAGTTGATGTCATGACACCAGCGGTGGTTATCTCCCAAGACTAGTCAAATGCATTTTATTAATTAGGATGGCCCTATCTCTTTTAGGTCCTAAAGAAAATGAACTTTGGACACTGATACCTGCAATGGATGAGACTACTCTATTCTAGCCCCCTAGCTTTCTTAAGAGTCAACGGTAAGTAGTCATCTACTCTCTCTGCGCAGGGTGGTGCTAAACAAGGCTGTCTTCTATCACCTATGTTATTTTCCCTTTCAATGTAGCCCCCTGGAGTGTTGGGTGAGAGGGGATTCCCTAATCAGTGGCCTGCAATGAGATACAGAGTAGGTGCAGAGAATCTCACTGTATGCAGATGATATCTCTTACAGAGATTTTCAACATGTCACTAGATCAAGCCATGGTCCTGAGCAGATGGAAAACAGCTCAAGTTAAGCCCATCTTGAAAAAGCCAACCTCAGATCCCAGGGTACCAGGCAACTACCGTCCCATCTCGGTGCTGCCTTATTTCGGGAAGGCGCTTGAATCCCTGGTAAATAAACAACTTACCGCCCATTTGGAAAATCACAGACTTCTTGAACCATCGCAATCAGGGTTTCGGTCGGCACATAGTACCGAAACGGTAGTGGTAGAGATGGTTGATAATATCAGGCTGGCCCTGGATAAAATAGAATCAGCTATGCTGGTTCTTCTGGACCCGTCAGCCACCTTCAACACCATCTCCTACTGCATTTTAGAACAGCGGCTCTGGGAGGTGGGAGTCGGGGGGGGAAAGCCCTGGACTGGTTCAAAAACTACCTAAGGAACCGTTCAACCACCATACATATAGATACCCTGGCCTCATGTAGTAGGCCAGTAAGCAGAGGAGTTCCCCAGGGATCCATCCTGAGCCCTATGCTTTTTAACCTCTATGTAACACCTTTGGCCAGGGTAATCCGGTCCTATGGCTTTGAGGCCGTGTCATACGCTGATGACACTCAGCTGTTGTTTAAGTTTGGTCCCAACCCTACAGGCACTTTGATCCGGTTTAAAAACTGTATGATCCACATTAACAACTGGATGGGCAATAACAAACTACAGCTCAATGGTAGCAAGACAGAGATCATCTTGTTTGGCAGGGCTGAAGAGTATTGGTCTAACAATTGGTGGCCCCAGGCATTGGGCCCATGCCCATCCCCTAAACAAGCAATCCGTAATCTTGGAATAACTATTGAAAACAAACTGTCCATGAACAATCATGTAAATCTTGTGCTGGGCAATTGCTATGGGATCCTGTGGAAACTACGTAAAATCTTCAAATGGTTACCTATTAAAGCCAGGAAACCTCTGGTGCAGGGTCTAATTTTAAGCCGTCGGGACTATAGGAATGCCTTATTAGCTTTCCTAAATGAAGATCTCCTTTCCAAATTGCAGATCCTGCAGAATACCCCTGCCAGACTTATCCTAAATCTTCCACCGAGATCCCCCTCAGTCCCCAGTCTGAGGTCCCTCCACTGGCTTCCAGTAAGAAAGGGAGGCCATTTTAAAATCCTATGCCTCACCCATAAGATCACATATGGTACTGGGCCCTGTTATTTAGCGAAAAAGCTCAACAGGTACCAGCCAGGAAGAATGTTAAGATCCAGTTCAAAATCTCTTCTTACCCCACTACGAGTCCGCACTGTACGAAGTGGGGGACGATCTTTCTCCTTTCTTGCCCCCTACCTCTGGAATAAGCTTCCATCTCATCTTCTCTCCATCGCCGATCACTAGCGCTTTTTGAAGGAACTAAAAACGTGGCTATTAGATCAGAAATAACGCTGTCTAGATTTGACCGCCAGTCTACTGGAGTTTCCGCAAGCGCCATGAGACCTTTTTTGTTGATTTGTGCTCTCAATAAGTTCCTTTGACTTTATGACTTTGACTTTTATGACTTTGACTTTATCCTACTATGTGTCTCCAACCCAGAGTTTTCCATCAGCACAGTAATGCAAGTTATGCAAATATTTGGAAACTCTAGTAGATTCTGCATGAACTGGGCAAAATCAGTCATCTATTGTCACGGAATGGGATGCTATTGATTTCCAAACAGGGCTTTCGATATCTGGGGCTCTATCACCTGCTCCCCCCAAGGACTTCCTCAGGGATAACGTAGATGGCATAGTAGAAGAATTCAAAGGTGTTGCCGCCCGCTGGCAGGCGCTGCCACTCTCACTGCTGGGCAGGGCAGCCCTGTACAAAATTATTATCTTACCTAAATTCCTGTATGTGCTACAGAATACACAGTATGTCATCCCAAATACCTTCTTCCGGACTGTGGGTGACAAACGGAGGCAACTCCTGTGGAATTCTTGCTCCCTGAGTATTTCTTTGAACAAGCTCACCAGAGAGATGTATGAGGAGGGATTACACTTTCAGAGCTCCGCCTTTATTACTTGGCTAGCTAACTGGTACTAGTTAATGATTGGGTATACACTGATGGGACAGAGGGGACACCTAGCAGCACTGTATGGACAAAAAAGCAGAGCACATTGGCTGACCTATATTAGGGTGGTACTTCAAGCATGGGACAGGGCTCTCTGTCAGATGGGATGGGACACTCAAGGGCACCACCCCGCAGTGGTAATCTTAAAGGCTGCCCTAGAGTCTGGGCCTCTCTGGTTTCCGGCAGTGGGACCTAATTGAGATCAGCTCCTAGGGTGATGTCTGGATAGGCACAGCTATGTTATGTTCAGTGGCGTAAGGAAACTTGAGGGGGGTGGCCTTGCAAAATACATGGTTGGCCCCATCTCCAACCCCACGCTCCGGGCCCAGTCCGGAGCTCTCGGTCCAGGGGCCTGCCACCTGTGCACAGTGTCAGAGGGGGCCCTCTGGAGCTAGGCCCCCTACCCCCCAATGCAACGCAGGGGCTGCGAGGGTTTTTGTTACGCCACTGGTTATATTATGTAGGATTTATAAAGTGCACAGATACTAAAGTGTCCCGGTGCTAACCTAACATTAAGGGCAAAAAAGAACAAACCAGTTGATTACTGGACAAAGAGCCAGGTTTTAAGCATTTTCCTAAATAGTCTTTTATCCTCCGTTAGCCTGAGTTCTAAATGAAGGTTATTCCAGCCCACTGGCCCAAAAAAGAGAAAGACCGCCTTCTAGCTCTTGCAAGGCGGACTCTCAGTACCGAGCCAAGTGATTATTGGAGGAGTGCAGCTTTCTCAAGTGGCTGTAGTAGGAAATATAAAAGGACAAATAGTCTGGTCCAGAGTGGTGTAGCGCTCTTTGCGCTAGTAAAGAAGTCTTAAACAGAATCTGCTTGTGTACAGGAAGCCAGTGCAAATTCCGCATATGTGGAGGAATGTGCTTTCATCTAGGGAGCCTAGCAGCAGCATTCTGTACAATTTGCAGTTTCCTCACTATATATGCTGGAGACAAACGTATAAGACATTGGCATAGTCCAATCTGGACACGACCAATGCTAAGATCATCGTAAGCCCTATTTGCCCTGCCAGGAAACCCGACAGGCTGGTGAGGGGGTGTAATCCTCCTCCCCCGTGCATGTGGCGGTGACTACTGGTACAGGGCTCTGCACTGCAGACGAAGGGACAATGGCCACTGGCAAGGGAGCCAGAACGCAGGCTCAAAAGATGCTGGCTAAATTCACCTGGGGCAAGGTGGGCCAAGAGAACGAAACGGCTGCCAAAGGGGGAACCTACGACCCTCACCCACAGACACCTCAATCAGACTTGACTCTCCACGACGTCATGGAGGCCATCGCTGATGTGCGGACTCGCATTGACACCGTCAACATCGAGGTCTCCCGCATACGAGCAGATTTCCGCACAATGGATGACAGAGTGAAGGACGTGGAGGAGGCCACTGTAACATTGACATCAGACACGACTCTTCTCAAGCAGCAAGTGGCCTAACTCCGTGACCAGCAGGTGAAAATGGAAGGGCTACTCGACGACTATGAAGGGAGAGCGCGCATAAACAATATACGCATTCTGGGGGTCCCGGAGCGGGCGGAGGTGTCGGCTGTGGATCTCTTTGTCGAGGACCTGGTGCTGAAAAAGCTCCAACCTAAGCGCCTGTCCAGTTATTTCTCCATCGAACGATCCCATCGTGTCCCTGGGGGTGGGCCGAAACCGGGAGCCCCCCCCAAGGCCTATCATAGCGAGAGTGTTTAATTTCCGAAACCGCGATGTATTCCTCCAAACGGCCCGTGTTCGCCCGCCACTGACGGAGAATAGTGCAATCACGTTTTTCCCGGACTTCACTGCAAAAGTGAAGGCTCAGCGGCGCAGTTTCACTGCGGTCACGAAAGTGTTGCGAGACAAAGAAGTAAAATACTCTATGCTCTTCCCAGCGAAGCACCGGGTCGAATCCGAGAGCAAAACCTGGTTATTTTCCTCCCTGGAAAAAACCTGGGAGTGGGTGGAGGGCTGGCGGAGAATTGGGAAGCCACACAACGGCAGAAATGACAGAACCAGAGGTAATAGATCGAATAATGGGGACTCTCCTACAGAGGGTCCACCTCAGGAGGAGTAGACTGCGGCCTCGAAGGGCTGATGGGGTGAGATCTGTGAACTCTGATCGTTATTCCTGAGAGACACCTGATGCCCCGTGGGCATGACACTGGACATATAGTGAGGTATTGGGGAACTTAATATAGACCTGTCTATGGCCGGGGGGGGGATCGGCCGACGCTGCTCTGAGCAAAATTATCAACCCCATGCCATACGGATGGGGACAGCTAAAGAGGGGATTAGTACAGAGCTACCTGATGTAATATGTATCCATTCTTCACTTGGCGAGGGGTGTTCACCAAGCACCTAGTATATGGGAGGGTGGGCGACAGGCACTCTGCCTTGTTGGGGGGGTGGGTAGTTCGAAATCCACCAGCAGGGGGGTGGTATGGGGGACCATTGGGGGGTTATTGTTGATGTTCAAGTTCTAAGTCACGATGCACAGGGTTGTTCAACAGGTTTGACATACCATGCCCTATCTCAATTGATGCAGTATACACGACGGACCAATGTGCAATGCCCCACACCGTATAGCCAGTCCCGACTGAAAAGCACGGCAGGGACTCAGTCATCCCCGTGGTGGCTGTAGTGTACACTCCCCTGGCCTTACTTATGATCCATTATGGATAGTACTGCGATTACAACACTGTCCACCTTGATGTGGAATGTCAACGGGCTGGGGGACAAGATAGAGAGGGGTGTAGTATCGCAGTACCTTAAGAGACAGGCGCCAGATTTAGTATTGCTGCAAGAAACTCACCTCGTGGGTAATAGGTGCAAGGCTCTCAGCAGGTGGGGATATAAGCTACTGGTCCAAGCAGGATTCACATCTGGCTCTAGGGGAACTGGTATCTTAGTGCGAAAAGGCCTTGCCCTCACACCCACTCATACATGGGCTGATCCGCGGGGCAGATTTGCAGTGATGGGGGCCACCTGGGAAGGAAAACCGCTCAATGTGGTATCCGTGTATCTTCCACCAGCATTAGGGAAGGAGGCACTTAGTGACCTGGGGAAAATACTAATAGATCTCCCGGATGGTATCCTAATAATAGGTGGCGACTTTAATATGACCATGTACGATACACTGGATAGGTTTCCCCGGCGACCTACCGCTAGACACATTACTCATATGGCGGAATTTACTCAAGCCATGGGTCGAACGGACATATGGCGCTCATTGCAACCACACATGTCGTATTACACCCACTACTCTAATGCACATAACAGTATGTCCTGTATAGATTATTTCCTTACACATCTGGCAGCTATTGGCCACTTCCAGAATCCTAGGGGGCTCCCTCTGGGGATTTCACTCCCCGGTGTGGGTTGAACTCACTTTTCATCAGCAAAAGCACCGCAGCCCCATAATAGATCCGTGGCTCTTAAAGATCCCAGGTATAAAAGAGAAGCTAATAGAACAGACTGACTGTTACTTTGCGGAAAATCTAGGATCAGTAGATTCCGCACAGACTATATGGGAGGCATACAAAGTAGTATTGAAAGGCCATGCCCTTGCGTTAAAAATAGGTCATATCCGTCACCACAATGAACAAATACTGGAGACGGAGAGTGATCTTCAACGATTAGAAACGCAGCATAACTCCTCACCTGGTGAAGCCACAGCACTTGAATATAAAGCACTATTGCGAGAAAGAGCAAGGGCACGTATATTTTAGACGAGACATAGGGTGTACGAGATGGGAGAAAGGACGGGGAGAATGCTGACTTGGTTGGAAAAACGAGAGCAGGGAGAGAGGTGGGTACCTGAACTATCCACGGGCGAGGCTAAACGGGTGTCTAACCCCTAAGCAATAGCAGAAGCGTTTGCGGACTATCTTGAGGGGGTGTACACATCTTCCACTGAATATACATCGGAGGACTCTCGACAGTTGTTGACAGATGTAGGAGAGTAGAATCTGCACTTATGTTGCCCCCACTTTTTTTCTGATGTATACACTGGTTTCTGGCTATAGTCAGGCTGGGTCCCTGCTAATCAGGGCCCCAGTCTCTCTGTTCTTTCTAAACGATTTGGAGTGCATATTAGATGCACTAGTGATTGCTTACTGTGGTGCCTTAAAAGCACCTAGTATATGGTACCTTAGGTACCAAGGGCATAGGTACTTTC
The DNA here is from genome assembly GCF_964204655.1 of Triturus cristatus. Classification (NCBI taxonomy): domain Eukaryota; kingdom Metazoa; phylum Chordata; class Amphibia; order Caudata; family Salamandridae; genus Triturus; species Triturus cristatus. The sequence goes on from NC_140579.1 coordinate 1,167,489,132, forward strand.
CAGGCCTACCAGGGGCTGAAGCATGTATTATGCCACCCCTGGGAAGCAGACTAAATCTGACACCTCAGGCCTGCTACTGCAGCCTGGGTGAGGTAGTGTTAGCACTCCTCACAGAGGTATAGGTTCCTATATCTCACCATACACACACATATAAACCTATCAGTCACCCCTATGGCAGGCCCTATCAATCCTGAGGGCAGGGTGCTTGGTTTACAATTTGAGGGGGTGCCTCTGCCTGAGCAGGGACCCTCTGCAACTGGCAGGGTCTATTCCCTGTGGCTGTTTGTGGATGCGGTTAAACCATATACTCTTAAGTGCATTATAACCTCCCGGTTAATGCTAACTTTGGAATGACTGCATCAAAACATGTCTTGTTTGATGTCAAACATCTTAGAATCATACCCCCACAAAATGGATGCCACCAGAACAGACACAGCACTGGCTTCTAATCTCATAAAGAGATTAGTAGAGTGTGTCTAGCAATAAATACATATATATTTGATATATATACCTGTGTGGTGTCCTTTCATTTGGTAATTCAAGAGATTATAAGGTAAAACAAGCTGCTTTACATTCCTCTGAGACTTAGCCTGAAGGCTGCTCTCCACAGCTACCACTAGGATAGCTTTCTTTAAAAGGTTGTCTTAAACCTATCTACCATAAGAGTCGAATTGGATGGGTGCAAGGTGGCCACTATAACTAGTGACCAGCATATGCCAGGCCAACTTCTCACATTGGTGGGCAGCGTGTGGGATTCCAGCTTGCCATTGTTTTACCAGAAAATCTCTATTTGAATTACTAACTGAAAACCACGTAAGGTACTCAAGGTACATATAAAATCAAGCTTAGTATCAATAAGTTCTACTGAACTTAGAGCTGTTTGTGAAGGGACCGCACACCCTTGCTACAGCTCAAGCTAGGCTTAGTAGGCCACAAACTAGTGTAGGTAGTACAACACTGCACAACACTAGAATGTCCTCAAGGGATGGAGCCAATGGTTCCACCCAGCCTCAGTACAAGGACATGACCTACTTTGATTTGAAGGCCATAGGTGTTGCCAGACACCTGAAGCTAGGACGGAGTCCCTCAGCCCGACACTTGATAGATCTGTTGATAGCAGATGACCTTAGGTCAGCTCTAGGAGCTGACAGATCTGAAACAGGGGGTGGGTCAATTACAGTGTCTGGGTCTGATGATGAAAATCAGGATGACCAGGACTCTGTAGTTGAAGGGCCAGATCCACAAGGATCTGAACAGGACAGAGGAATTCTCCCTAAGAGAGCTGACAGAGTGGAAGAGAGGCCTAGGTCCCCTTCAAGGGAATCTAACCACTCATATCACACTGACAGAGAATTTGTCCATCAGAGGAACTCATACTTCCATAGAGAGACCTCCTCTGAAAGAAGGTACAAGATGCTCCAGTATGAGGTAGCTAGGCTTGCCCTCAGAACCAAGCAATTGGCCTTAGATAGAGAAGCCTTTGAGCTCCAGAGAGCTTCTAGAAAGGAGGGGTTAGAACCCCCCTGGTGGCAGCAACAGTGTCCCTAGAGGCAGAGATTACATTCCAGACCATAGGAACCTGTCCAAGTTTGTTCCTCCTACCAGAGTGTGGATGATATCCACAAATGGATCACTGCTATGGAGAGGGCCTGTAAAGTTCAACAGGTCTCCCAGAAACAGTGGGCAGCAATCTTGTGGCTCTCCTTTTCTGATAAGGGTAGAGACACGCTCCTCACTGTTAGAGAAGAGGATGCTGATGATTATGAAGTCCTGAAGAGTGCATTGATAGATGGTTTTGGCTTAACCACTGAACAGTACAGGTTGAAGTTCAGAGACACCCAGAAAGCACAGACTCGGGACTGGACTGACTTTGTTGATTGTGCAACCAAGGCTCTGGAGGGTTGGCTGGTTGGTAGTAGAGTTACTGATTTTAAGGGATTGTACAATCTTATCATGAGAGAACAGATCCTTAATAATTGCCAAAACCAGTTGTTGCATCAGTACCTGGTGGACTCTGATCTGACCTCTCCCCAAGAATTGGGAAAGAAGGCAGACAAATGGGTCAGAACCAGGGTGAAGCAGAAAACCCAGAACCAAGGGGGTGACACCAAGAAGCAAGATCCTAAAGGCTCTGAGAAAGGTGGGGATAAGGCAAAAGACCAGAAGTCTTCACAAGGGCCCCAAAAATCTGCATCTGGTGGGGATTCACAGTCTACAAAGGGAAAAGGCCAAAAGAAGCCCTGGTGCAAATTCTGTAAACAGAAAGGGCACATAAGAGTCGAATTGGACGGGTGCAAGGTGGCCACTATAACTAGTGACCAGCATATGCCAGGCCAACTTCTCACAGCAGATATTACCCTACCCTCACTATCTGACGCAGACCGGGCCAATCTGGAAGCTGACATTACGGATGATTAAATATGCAAAGCCATCTTTAGCATCCAATCTGGGAAAGCTATAGGACCCAATGGGATTCCGATAGAATTCCTGAAATCGATGGCCTTGAAGATAGCGCCCTAGCTCAATCACATGTATGCAGAAAGCCTTGAGAAAGGAATACTGCCTGCGGACCTGAGACTGGCGTCTATAGTGGTAATTCGTAAGCCCGGGAAACCGGCGGATTGCTGTAGCTCGTATAGGCCAATCTCCCTGATCAATGCGGAGGCCAAAGTCTTGGCTAAACTGTTAGCATCACGCCTCAATGCTGTCCTCCCCTTTCTTGTTCGTGCTGATCAATCCGGCTTCGTGCCAGGAAGAAATACGGCACTGAATATTCGCCGGGTACATAATGTATTAGCTAGACACCACTGTATAGAAGAAGATGCGGTGATTCTGTCACTGGATGCCTCTATGGCATTCGATTTCATAGAATGGCCCTATCTTTTAGAAGTGCTTGCCTGCTTTGGGTTTGGACCGAACTTTCTGGCATGGATTAGGCTGCTCTACACTGAGCTCTGCGGCCATGTAAAGGTGTACAATCGAACGTCACAAGAGTTCATGCTGCGCAGGGGGACTAGACAGGGCTGCCCCCTGTCCCCCCTGCTCTTTGCCCTTGTCCTGGAACCCCTGGCGTCGTGGGTGAGACGAGATGTTGCTCTCAGGGGCCTCAAATGGGAGGAGGAAACTGAGGACAGAATATCACTATACGCTGATGATATCCTGATTTACCTGGCCTCCCCCTACGCCTCGATACATAGGTTATTGAATATCTTTACAAATTTCTGCAAGTATTCGGGCTACGCCATTAATTGGGAAAAGTCGGAGCTGTTTGTTCTTCATGGCCCCACACCTAGGTTACCCAGAGGATGTAATGTCAAAGTGACTAGTGAAGGTTTTCGATATTTAGGGATATTCATTACCCCGGATCCCCAATCCGGGGTAACCTCATGGCCCCCCTACATAAACTAAGAGACAATGTCAAGCATTGGAGGTCGCTGCCACTGTCGCTGCTAGGTCGGGCAGCCCTATTTAAAATGCTGGTGCTGCCACGATTCCTTTACCTGCTTCAGAACTGTCCATATTGTGTCCCTGACTCATATTTTAACAGTGTCGAGGCAGCGGTTCGAACTCTATTGTGGGACGGCAGGGCACCACGGATTGCCCTAGGGAAACTGACGAAGGGGTGGTATGATGGAGGCACTGCACTCCCAGACCTGTGGCTTTATTATTGGGCGTCCCATCTGGTAGCGGTAAATCACTGGCTGTACAGCCTTCCGACAGATCCGGCGTGTAGGCTGGAACGGTATCAGACCGGACATGAGCGGTACCTGGGTGCCTTATATATTAAGTTCCGGAGAGGGAAATAATTGGGACCGATGGCTCACACGACCTCCATATGGCATAGATCTACCAAACGCCTGGGTTGGACGGGCAAACTGACAAAGGCGACACCCCTGTGGTCTTGTCAACAATTGGGGCTTCTCTGTTATCACGCTGGATTTGATAGGTGGGACACCATAGCAATTTCCACTATTGGCGATCTACTACAGAAGGTGAAGATTCTCACCTTTAAAAACTCGCAAGTTAAGTATGAATTGGCGCAGGGGGAGATGTTTCGCTACCTACAAATCCGCCATGCGCTTAAATTGGCCCTCACAGATGTGACAGCCATCCCAGACGTGTCCCCCCCCTGGAGTATTGACTCCTATCAGAACCTCTCCTTACCAAGGCCATCCCTCTTACATACCGTAAACTATGTAATAACGTACCAGACCCCTTTCATATTCTCAGGGACAAATGGCAAATGGACTTGGGGCAGATTGAGGATGAGGACTGGCAAACCGCCTTTATATCCCCAAGAGAGGCGGCCATAAATCATTGTTTTCGGCTGATCCAACTAAAAGTCTTACATAGGACCTACCTCACGGGTGTGACCTTAGCCAAGATAGGAACCAGGCAGAATTTGATTTGATTGTTCTAAAATTTATATAGCGCACGAATGCCCGAGGGCATCTAGGCGCTCTGTTAGAGGAATGCCATGGTTCTAGTTGAGGATGGATTATGTTAGTTTGAAAAAAGCCAGGTCTTTATTAGCTTTCTGAATCCGAGCACAGTTGGGCAGTTTTTGATGTGTATTGGAAGCGAGTTCCATAGTTTCACAGTGCCCAGGACAAAGCTCCTTCCACCCCAGTGGACTTTTTAAAATGTTGGTGTCTGAAGGAGTTTGCTCTGTGCTGAGCGCAAGTGTCTTGGTGGGTGATACCAGATGAGGTGTTGTTTTAAACGTGTTGGTCCATTTCCATGGACAGCTTTATAGGCCTGACATAGGGATTTGAAATTATTCTTTTCTTCATGGGAAGCCAGTGGAGTTTTTTCAAGCTGAGATGGGCTGTAATTTTGGGGATGTCTAGGAGTGTTCTGGCCGCCGCGTTTTGTGCGCACTGTAGCTTGACCATGTGCTGTTTTTGAAGGCCTATGTATAGGGCGTTTCCATAGTCCAGTCTGGCCATAGCCAAAACCGTCACTAGTGTTTTTACTGCTTCAGGGGGAATGAAGGTGCAAACTTTGCGGATTCATTTTAAAGTTAGAAACACCAAAGAGACGACTTTGTTGATCTGGTGTTGGAAGGACAGTTTGTCATCGAAGATGATACGTAGGTTTCTCACTTTTTGCACTGGGGTAAAACTTCTATACTGGAGGGCCACCAGTTCTGTGACCAAAAGGAGGTATCCCGTCCCAATAGGAGGACCTCTGTTTTGGTTCCGTTAAGCTTTAGGCAGTTTGTCCCCATCCATTGGTTTATGTGGGACATGCATTGTCTAAAGCGATTGGCTGTTTCTTCAGGGCTGCTTGAAATAGACACCACAATCTGGGTGTCATCCGCGTAGGATATTAGTGTGAAGCCGAATTGTCTGATGATATTAGCTAAAGGGGCCACATAAAGGTTAAACAGTGTGGGGCTTAACGAGGAGCCCTGCGGTACCCCACATGGCAGCGTAAACTGCTCTGAGCAGGAATGCACTTTGCCTACGTGGGTGTAATCAAATAGCCACATTTGACCATATATTATGGGACTGTCCCCTGATTCGTCACTTATGGGAGAGGGTCACAGGAAAAATGCAGGACTCGTTGGGGGAAAAAAAACTCGTTTTAACACCTTCACTGGGGATTCTGAATATCTGGGAAGCAACCGATCTCACAGATACAGAGCAACTACCCTGGGATACACCCTAGTGAAAAAGGCCATTGCTATGAAATGGGGAGCAGCTGATCGCCCACTGACAATAGGGTGGGTGGCAGAAATGGACAGAAGCATGGTGGCCGAAAAGGAGGTTTACAAATCTAGAGGCTGTCCTAAAAAGTGGGATAAAAAATGGGTTGCCTGGAATGCATATCAGGGAGAACTGTGCATCTCACCAACAGTGGAACTAGAATTGTCCAAAAGAGGGGCCATGGTACAGTAATGTTTAATTGCAATATTGTGCACATCACTGTTCATCTACAAGTCTGTAAAGAAATGTGTAACACTGTGATTCTGCTAGTGACGACTGTTAAATTAATAATAAAAATATTATTCCCCCAAAAAATTGAATCCACCATCTGATTCTTAGCACTTTTCTGAAAAATATTTTGTGTGTGCAATCATGACTTTTTATCTTTTGTTTTTCTCTCCTTTGCATCAAAGCAGTCACTGCAGTACTTAGCGTACTTGAGTAGCTCATCAATACTCTTAGTCTGCCAACACATCACACTCTTCTCAATGTGAGACCAAAGCTCGGGACGCAAACCGAGCACAAAAGCCAACACGAAACCGCTAATGCTTTCTTTTGTTGTATCTTTGACTCCTCTTTCTATAAATCTGCATTAGCCTCTGTTAGAAATGGGATTGCTGGTTGGCTAAGGCTTGCGCCAAAGCCAGGCAGAAACCACCACTCTAGTCAGGGCAAGGAAGTTACACGCCAAAGATAACCCCTGCTCACCCCCTTGTTAGCTTGGCACGAGCAGTCAGGCATATCCCGGAGGCAATGTGTAAAGCATTTACACACGCACACAGCAACAACATCCCAGGCCCACCACAAAAGGAACTCCGTACAAGGTTATATATAAAAATAGCCTTTGTATTATCATAACACATTAGAATAGTAAGCACATATTATACACTGTGCCAACTGGCACTGGGCAATATTTACAAGGGATTATTTACACCTGACAGGGCCAACTGGACCACTGTCAGTACCATCACAAAGTGAACTTAGTAAATGTAGAACTTATCATAACCAGAGAACACAATCAGTAACTACTGGTAACCACTGTACTTAGCATCAGCCTGTAACATAAACCACATTATGCACAGTATCACATTAGGCGCCAAACGCATTGTACGCCAACCTCATCAGCATAAACACATTATGCAATTCTCTCACAAGCCTAAACATATTAGACCCTAACCTCCTAAGCATAACTACATTAGGGGCATAAATCACACAGTGGAACATAATCTCACTAGCATAAACCATGATATGCAAAACAACCTCATAATCATAAAACACATTGAGAGGTATCAACACAGGGTGCGTAAATCATTCTACATGAATCACATTTCCTAGCACCCAAAATCACAGTAGGGCCTGGCGCCCTACAAGCCTAACAATCCCCCCTAGCCAAGTGGCCATCCCAAAAGGGGCTCAAATGCCCTATGTCCACAGAGTTAGGGCTGCTGCCTAGGCAGCGAAAGTCAAGGGTGCGCCACTGCGCAAAACCTAAAAGTGGCAGATGCCAACTACTTGCTGGGCAGCTGGGAAGGTGTAGGGCAAAGGAGTGCATCTCACTCCTTACTCAAAACATGCCCCCAAAGAACTGTACGCCTAAACGGTGCAGCTGGCACTAATTGCTGCGCAGCTGTAAATAATCGAATGAGGCATGGGTTCTCACTGGGCCTGGAACTAACTGTGCCCCAAGTTGGAGCCATCTGGCTCTGGAAAGAAGCACGTCCCCAAGCCCTGGGGAAAGGACACGGGCCCCTCTGGCCCTGTAAACAATTATGTGTCCCCTTGGTTGGAGCCATCTGGGCTCTAAAACAAATCTGCGGAGTGGTGGAGCCATCTGGCTCTAAAACAAATACTGCGGAGCGTTGGAGCCATCTGGCTCTGAAAATAAATCCACCCCCGTGGAGCGCACCGGCTCTGGAAATAATCCTGCCCATCACTAGGGCCACGCGGGCTCTAAAACTAAAAGATGCCCCGCTGTCGGAGGGGCCCGCAATGGCGGGACCGTGCAGGCACCAACACTGTGCCTCACTACGCACTGGGGGCTTCTAAATCAAATTGGCCCCATCGCTGGAGCAGCCCCACTATCAAGCGGGGGCTGCTCGGAGAAATAAGGGATCCAGCGCAGTGCCTCATCCGGAACACACACGGGAGAGGCATGTTGGAGCGACCTGCTGTCAAATGGGGCCGCTCAGCACTGCATGGGTGCCTCGATCTGGCGCCCATCCCCTCCAGGCAGCTCTACTCACCAGGCTGCTCTCCGGAGGCGGCGGGGGGACGCTGTCTTTTCTTTGCGGTCTGCGCGATGCGGGACTCTCCCTCGAGCATGAGAGCCCCGCGCCACAAACTTATGCCAGCCTCTTCCGGCTTGGTTGCAGGCCCTGCCCACGTCACGGGCGGGCCTGCCTGACTTCCGGTTTTACGCGAGGGCCGCGGCGGTGATTCTCTCGGCGGCAAGAGCGGTAGGCTCCCTCAAAAACAAATGTAGAAGCGGGGTGGGCACCCGCTGTAAAGATAGCACCATAGGCGAGGTGGGCACCCGCAGTTAAATTTGCGTTATGGGGAATCCCTATGCTGAGGGTTCCCTCAAAGACTATTGCAGCCCAGCGCTGCAAGGGCAAGGCACCGAGGTTCCTCCTAATAATAAAGGGCAAATTAAGATAAAGCGCTCCCAGGCGCTAGGGATAAAAGCACAAAGTCCAAGAAGTCCTGGAGTCCCAGCAAGGCAGAAGGGTCCCAAGAAGCAGTCCTCCAGGCATCCAGGGGCAGGGCAGGGCAGGGCCCAGGGAGGCAAGCCTTCCCCTGAGCCCCAGCAGCAGCACGCCCCTGGTAGATTCAAGTCCACAAACAAAAACATTTTCATGGTGTCACAGCCCCTTCTTTTATACAGCATTTTCCTTTGTTCTGCAACTGTAGGGTAAGGGGAGAACCAGATACAACTGGTTCAGGAGCACTTTGTTTTGCTCAGCTCCCCTATCTATTCACAGGACAGGCCAGGGACATCAGACGCACCACAGGAGGTGGATCCAGCATTGTGGAGGGAAGGCCCAGCCCTATTCAGGTCCCAGGTGCAACTCCTCCCTCCCATCTACATGCAGATCTCTCCATTCACCACCGGGCAGACTCCCCCTGGCTCCTGGAATTCCCCAGCACTCTCAGCTCCTGTCAATCACAAGCCAGACATGCAATTCACATCAGGCAGGCAGACACACAGCACACAGAAATGACAACTTCTAGAAGTGGCACTTCTCCACCAGTCACCATAAATCTGTGCACACCATTGCGCAGCATTTATTCTCACGAATTCGCACATACTAAACTCGACCCTGCACTCAACTCACATCAGGAATTACCATGGGCACACAGATCCTCCATGCATTCCTATGGGATGGCAGGCCAATCTCACCACACACACTTAGGGAGCGCACGCACTTTACACTGGGCCACAGTGCTAAAGTGCCAAGAGACCTAAAACCACTACCACCATTAGGGCCAAGTCCAACAGCCTCTCATAATATGTATGTACTCATTCTTTAGGCTTCAGGGTAGCTCTCATAATTTGTGACTAACTAGCCTCTCTCTGGCACCTTTTGCTTCAAAAGAGTTATCACCTCCTTATTCTTCTCCATGATAATAGGAGCTGGACTATTTTGAGGAAGAACTCTTCGAGGCTTCTCTGTTGGCTTTGTTACAGCTGCCTTACATTTAGTCCACAAATTCTTTGGAATAATAATTTCTAACAACCTTTTCAAAACCACCCAAAGCACTTTTGAAATTGTTTCTAATCTTTGCCCCTCTGAAGTTGATTAAAATAATTATTATAATTGGTTTTTTATTAAACTTTTTTTTTTAGAAAAAAATAAGAACCTCTAAATATATGACTCTTCCCAAGGATCACGCAAGATGGGGTGTACCGAATATAGCCCTGTATTATTGGGTATGTATGTTGCAGAATATGGGAAAATTAATCACGTGAAGCACACACACGCTCAGACCAAACGAATCCCCATCAATATATGAGCTGATTTTGGGAGAAGAGGCTAAAGGCTATCTGATAAAAAAAAAACATCAAACCCAGCCATTATAAGAAAACAAAATTCAAAGTTTTGCAAGGGACATGTAGATTGTGGCAGCATCTTAAAAAGAAATGTAAAATCGCCAAATATAATTATTATACACCTCTTTGGGGGACAACGTATTTACCATTGATATTTCAAGATCTGTTGGTTAGGAGCTGGAAACGTCGACGGATTTTAAATTTAAGGGGTTTGTTCGATGGCTAACAATTATGCCCATTTGGAGATCTTCAGGAGAAAGTTGGGCTTACTAAACAATTTTTTTAAAAAATATCTCCAGATCCGGGACTTCATTAGTAAACTGTACAGGGTCTTGGGCTCGATGATTAAGATTCCTATTGTAGATGCAATTAATAAGAGGGTTAAGATCGGCGCCCTCTACGATCTATTGGTCCAAGAATTGCCGGATGATTTGGAGTCTCAAAATGCCAAATGGGAGAAGAGGCTGGGAAAGGAGGGGCCACTACTGCAAGAATCACTGGATATGGGTAGCAAAGTACTCTTAACAGCTGGATTAAAGAGCCAACACTTTAAAACGATCTTTGAGCTGTACTATACTCGATACAAATTATTTAAGTTGAGTAGGAGAGATAATAATTGTTGTCAACAATGTGGCACTGGACCTGCTGAAATAGTACACATGTTTGTTTTTTTTAACAACATATTTTATTGATTTTATTAAACGAACAACCAGCACAGTTATCCAGCGATTATGGTGCAAGTACATCCCCCAGGGTACACAGTGTGCTGATTTACCACCCCCAACCCCAAGTCTGCAAACATCCGACTCCCACACCCACCCCTCCCACCCCGTGTCAACACGTAGTCCCATCTGTTTCCGGGATGACATCGTTACTATTATCCTAAAATGTTTGTACACAGTCACCCCACACCTTGTATTTATCTCTCCTGTCTCAACAGGCGTTCTATGGGATCCCCTGAATCGTCTGGAGTAAGTTGTGGCAGGTCCACACCCCTGTATATGGCCCATTTCCCCCATATCTTCCCGTGTTTCCGGGGGCAGCCGCGTGCCACAAAGACCGCAATCTCCGCCATCATACATTGGTCCATGGCTTTCTTCCACTTGCCTAGGCGGGGTGGGGAGGTCTCCTTCCAGCTCTGCGCTATATCCCGCTTCGCCAACACGAGCCCCAGAAACAGTAAGTGTTGTTTATATCTGTTCCCCCCCAATGTCCTCGGTGTTATGTAGTGGTGTGAGTCTTGGCTCGAACGGGAGCTCCCAGGCCAGAACGCTCCCCAAACACCCAAGGACCTTGCGCCAATAGGGTTGTATCACTACGCAGAGCCATACTGTATGTAAGAACGTGCCTTCGGTCGTGCCACAACGTAAACATATCGGGGACTGAATCACCCCCATTTTCCACAATCGCGTTCTTGTGTAGTAGACCCTGTGTAGGTATTTATATTGGATCAGGCGATGTCTAGTGGAAACTGCAATATAGCGGGGGCTCGCCAGTGCCTCCGCCCAATCATCATCCGTAAGGTCAGGGAGATCGGCCTGCCAACGCTCACGTGTCTTATGGAGATTGTGTTGCGCGCGTGTTGTAAGGGTTTGATAGATTTGTCGGATCTTATGAGGGCCGAGGTCCCCCGTCAAAAGGCGACTCTCTAGGGGGTGATATTCTGGCAGGGACGTCAGTGAACGCACCGCCGGCATCAACGCATGTCGAAGCTGTAAGTATCGGTAGAACTGAGATTTGTGTAGGTCAAATTCGGTTTGTAGTTGTTGGAAGGATTTAATTGTGGGCCCTCGCATGACATCCCCCAACGTGGAGATTCCTATTGTATCCCACTCCCGGAATCCCTCCAGGGCTGCCACCGGCCGGATGAAGGCGCCGCGCCATAGGGGTGTCATCTTGGTAAGTTTCCCCCACCAGCCCATCGTACGCACCACGCGCCGCCAGATCTGAATCACCGTACCGCATGCCGGAGGATGGCCGGCTACTGACGAGGAATCATATAGTAAGTGTAGCAGCCGCGTGTGAGGGAGCGTCAAACGCTCTACCGCATACGCCGGATCTTGGAGCGACCCATACCACCAGTCGTTGACCACGAGCAGCTGGGATGCCCAGTAATAGGCGCGCATATCCGCCGCAGCTATTCCCCCGCAGTATGTAGATTGTACACTGGTCGCCAGGGCCACCCGTACGGCGCCCCCTTGCCAGAGGAACCCGTTTAGCAGGGCATTTACTTGCGTGAACCACGTCTGCGGGATCGTGTATGGGTAATTCTGGAGGCGATAAAGCATGCGGGGCAGTGAAATCATCTTAAAGATCGCCGATCGGCCATAGAGGGAGAGGGGTAATTGTGACCATATCGTTGTGTCATCCCGCACCGCCGGGAGAAGAGGGGCTATATTCTGAGCCCACGCCGTAGCTTGATCTCGGGTCACGTAGACCCCGAGGTATTTAAACCCGTCGGTAGCGATAGTCACCTGGTTTGCTCAAGCCATGTGTCCCAGATCCCCGCACACCGGGAATAAAATAGATTTAGAGGGATTAGCGCACAGACCAGACGTCTCACCGAAGATGCGGAGGATCTGAAGGACCCTAGGCCCCGAGACCCGTGGGTCAGCCATGTAAAATAGCACGTCATCCGCGTACAGGGCTATTTTGTCTGTGTAGTCTGGAGTCCATGACAGCCCACGCATCACTGCGTCCCTCCTCACCCACTCGGCTAGTGGCTCTATAGCAAGCGCGAATAACAGTGGGGATAGTGGGCATCCCTGTCGGGTGCCACGGAGGAGCGGGAACGAGGCCGACCGATGACCGGCCACCCGGACCGACGCCGTGAGACCTGTGTATAGGAGCTTGATATACGTCCGGAATCGGGGCCCAAAGTTTACTGCCTCTAGGAGGCGGAAAAGGTACTCCCAACTAAGGGAGTCGAACGCCTTGTCTATATCGGCCAGCAGTACCGCAACCGGGCAGCCTAGCTTATGGGCTTCTGCTATCGCATTATGCAACCGTCGGATATTATGCCTCGTTGCCCGATGCGGCATAAAGCCTGATTGGTCCGGGTGGATCAGCTCTAGTATATATGTCCGTAGACGATCGGCCAAGACCTTGCCCAATAGTTTAGGTTCAAAATTCAACAATGATATGGGACGATATGACCCCGGATCCTCAGGGGGTCTGCCCGACTTCAGAAACACGACTATTTCTGCGTGTCGCCAATCAGGCGGTAGCAGTTGAGTCTCCTCGGCCTCCTGTACAACCTGGAGCAGATAGGGGCCTAGCGTCGGCACATGGGGCCGCAAAAAGTCTCCGGGGAATCCGTTCGGTCCGGGGGCCCGACCCGGGCGGGTAGCCATCAGCGCATAGTACACGTTTTATTCATGCTCGGCATTAAGATCTCTTTATAAAGAGATTGACACATTTTTAAGGCAGGTCTTCCCGGGCCAGATCAAACCCAATGCCACCTGGGATGTGTTAGGGGGGTAGAGGACTCGACGGAGAATTGGCTCACCAAAAAAGAGGGGTATATGTGTTTTTTATTGCCATGGCAGTTGCTCGAATGTGTATTGCTACAAGCTGATTAAATCCTGACCCACACTTTTTAAATGGACGTTCAGGTTTTGGGCTATTTACAATATGAAAAACACACTGTATGAGTGTAAAGGACAAAACCGCAGAAACGGGGAGCTCAGATTTGGCGCTCTGTCACAATTGAAGGTTTGGCCGATGTCAATATAGCTGGGTCCTATTTACAGACAAGGTGTTTTGATTCTCTGTTGTGCTATTTGCATCAACATGCTAAAATGCTAGGGATTTCGCGGTATACGGCTGATTCTGGTGTTCTCAGATTTTACTACCCCTTGCAGATAGCACTACTATTACTGCAAATCTCTGATTTATTTTTGTAAGTACAGTTTGTTGCACCCAAACTTTTCTCTCTCTCTGGGATTTCTGATGCACTGCATTATCATGTACCATACTGTATATTATTTATTGCCAAGATATATTCTAGTTTACAACCTGTATGGCTAAATTTCCACAGCTGCTTAAAATCCATCTGTTTAATTCCTGAAGAGGACAATTGATCAGTTGTTATTTGGGGTTTGTAATGTATTTTGAGAAATGTCTCACTTGGTGCTAACCGATTGGTGCTCCTCTAGGGATTTTAAATGCACGTAAAAAATAATATATATGAAGTTGATTAAAAAAAATAGCGTCATCACACGTCATAGTACTATTTTAAATTATTTGCTATATTTGCAGATGCTGCACATCATTCGTAGGAAACCTTTTCCATAGGTCTGACCTCTCTGCTTTGTTAATACTTGTTTTTAAAGAACCTACTAATTAATTGTGAGGGTACTTTATTTTATTTGAAGGTATTGTGCTAATAAATCACAGTTTTTCAAGCACCACATGTCTTGCTACATGTAATTGGCAATTTGAGATACTTATGAAGTGTGTGCCGAAAGAAGGGTGATTAAGCATGTAAACTAGTATCAAGTTTCTAACATCTTCCTAAAAGCGGACTTCTCCTAGAGGCGATGATGGCACATCAACTTCATTGCTATACCTTTCTGTGTCCCCAGAGGACATCTTTCTTGACTCTAGGGGGAAAGAATGTCTCATTTTAATTTCGAAACACAAAAAAACAAAGAAATAACATTAAAGATTTGGAGAACAGGTGAAGGTGTCTTTGGAGAGTGGTGCAACTTGTCCATTCATTTTCAGATAAAGCAGCGAGCTATCTCCTCCAACCCAAGACCCTAAACTCCTCCATGGTTTTAGTCCACATTTCAGAGCAGCCAGTGTAGCGTATATTTTAGAGAGACAGCGGTAACTGTAAAGATTACTTTTGTTGCCCTGTCCCTCCACAAAGCAGAGACATAGAAGTAATTTCATACATTTTTAAAGAACTGTTGCTTAGATCAAGATTCCTAAGCAATGCACAGATAAGCTAAACCCACTGCATCTCACTTCCTATAGCTTGGCTACAGACTGACCCTTTAGTAGACATCACAGTACTTTACAGAGACTTTCTTTTTCGCACACAATATGTTACTTAGTGACTATATTTAACAGTGTGACTCGCCACTCTTCTAGTGGGAAATCATTCCCTTTAGATTGTGTTGGTGCTAGGACATTTATTTACTGTAACTGAAGAAGCAGGTCAATTAATACCCTACCACAAAAAATATTGACTAATTCTGCCTGTGATGATGGAGTGTAATCATGAGTGTCCCTTTAGATACTTCTGCTTGGAACAAGTTTTACAAGGATGTACCTATGTCTGTGTCCTCATCAAAGGATTTTTATCATCTAAATGTACTTATTTTTCATTTGGAACTTTTGTCATCTCTTGTCTAGATGTAAACAGCATCTCACTTCTTCCAATATTCTTTTTCTTAGACCAACCGGTGTATGAAGGAGAAAACTCAGTACAGTGATAGCCCGAGCAGTGAAGAAGACAGAGCCCCAAAAGGAATTGCTGTATCCTACAAGTCATCACACTCTGCGGTAATCATGCAACACCTCCTCAGCCTGGAGCGTTGTACCAGCTATTTTATCAAATGGCTGTCCTCTATGATGATGTTGGGTTGTACAGCTGAAACGGATGAGCTGTGATTGTTTAGTGGGTTAGCAGTAAGGTAATGCAAAACTTGGGATTTAGTCTCCTGTAGAGGTATTGACCACATTGAGTTGGTTTGCCGTACCTGTTGTAAATGAGATCCTCTGCAGGAATTTCACCCTGTCTCTGTAAAAAAAGAGGCTACATTCCCTTTTAATAAAACTAGCAGGACAGTTGAATTAGGAAAAAGAGAGTGACTTTGGCTTCTCAGTACCCTGAAGCCTTCATATGGAAAGGTTTGGGGGTGAATCGGACCTACCAAAATATACCTGTGAAGACGTTCACAGTAGTAAAGAACTCTAGGTAGAAATTTCTGATGAAATGGATCTAGGAAGCCAGGTAGGGTATACAGATCTGGGGAAACATGGAGGGCACCAACAAACCCTATATGCCGAAAGAAGCAAGCTTTGTGTTAATGTAAATGTCCACAGATGCGCTGGAAATGAATTAAATGAAAATGTGTACCCCATAGCAAAAGTATATAATCCCAGACAGTGGACCAGACATGACCTACACCATTATGTGGGGCTGGTAAAGTAAGCAGGTTGTTACTTGGGTGGGTGAGGGACATGTAGAGAATTATAAAGACAAACCCTTAGAAACAAATAGATCAATTATGATAATTATTTTGTGTAGGTCATGGGGTTGTGGTAACTAGTTTCTTGGAGATGGAATTCTTTATTACCACATAATAGCAGTGAATAGACCATGTCTGAAAGAGATAAATAGTGTTGACAAGTGCGCGTAACATAAACCCCTCTATCCACAAAAGGAATTAATTCTGAACCTCTGTTCTGGACAGTAACTCTGCATCTGTGTTTCAGAAACCTGTTGGACCAGACGATATGTAGCAACAGCTGTATATGAGATGGACACTGAGAAAGACAAAGATGCCCAGGCTATCTTCGAACGTAGCCAAAAAGTCCAAGAGGTTGGTGTGTTTGATTTTTTTTCCCCACAGTTACAGAGCAGATATACTGTATTTTGCTTGTGATGAACGCAACGTGGAACTGTTACGGCCGCGAACCACGGAGGTGGAACCCAGAACGTGGCGAGCGTCAGGCGTCGGCACTGACGAGCGTTGACGAGCCTCGTGGGTGGAGCTGAGCTGAGCGGTGTAAGCGGTTGTGAGCAATTGTGGCTGTCGGCGAGAGACCGTGAGTGATCGCGAGTAGTGACCGCAGAGACCCTGTAGATCTTGTAGATCTTGTGGGCGAGACCGGCAGCGGCAGCGGGCGGACAGGCAGTGACAGGCAGTGTCTGCTGTGACTGCCGTGAAGGCAGGTGTTCTCGGCGGAGCAAATAATCAAGTAAGTCGACCTGGGGAGTGTTGGGGAGTGTTGGCCATAACTGCCCTAAGCCAACGAGAGCCTTGAGGCCCAAGGTAATTGGGACTGCGGTCCCCTGGCATTGATCCCTGGCTTGGGCTAGTGGTAAAAGGCACGGATCTGGCATAGATCTGGTACCGCAATTGCGTAATAGCTACGTAAAAGCTCACTCACCCACTCGTCGCATTGTGCTCCTGGCCATCCACTTCCCTTTGCGCTTGCCCCGGCCCCCGCTCTCGGTCTATTCCCGCTCTTGGTCCACTCCTGCTGGTTGCCGCTGGCTCTGGTCTCTCTGGTTTCTCATCCTGCCTTCGCCCCGGTCGGCCTCGGCCTTTTAGATCTCGCTTTCGCCGCTCCAGGTCCCTGCTCAGCTCCCCTCTCCTCTTGGCCAGTCAGTCAGTCGCCCAGGTCGCCTAGTTGCTCGCCAGTCAGTTAGCTCTGCCAGCCCTGGTTCCGCTCCCCCCGCACCCTCCAACCCCCCCAGCCCGTCGCCACCATCGCTGGCCCTACTGCACAGAAGGAATCTGGCCCGTTTCTGCTGGCCCAGTCCCCCTCCCCACGCCGCAGTGCTGCGACTCTACTGGCGATTCGAACAGGTTTCTGCCTGCCGGACAGTTGTGGACGCGGCGTCTGGGGGTTGGGAACTGGGAGTCTAGCAGGGGTCTTAGGTTTCAGGGTTTTCCCCTTGGTGCAGTTTAGGATCAGCTGATGGGAGGCCGCGGGTAGGGAACAGCAAGCGGTTGTGTAGGGGTTAAGAAAGCGGGGGGGTGCCCTTGCGTATGCCTTTGCATACTGCTACAGTTAGCTGAGTCTGTTCCTTTTTTCTAGGACAAGGTCGGACAAGCCCAGCAAGCCTGACCTGGAGGCAACTTGGTCTTTTACGCCTCCTTTTGTTCCTGCATACACATCCTAGCTTGGTTGGCACAGCTGGCAATTAAGGGTGTGTCTGACAAAGGGCTCGAGCGAGCCAGTCTATTAATTTACAGATTTTAATAGTCTCGCACAACAACAGAAGCGATGAGATCCGGGAACATGAGAAAAGCACCTCCCGCTTTAAAACGAAAAATCAAAACGGTTGGCTGCGGTCGCGGAGTCTGCTCTAGCCAACCTGGCGAACCCACTGGATCCCTTGGTTTCACCGAAGGCCCCCAACCTGCCACCAAAGGGACGGCAACATATTAACAACAGCAACATGCTACCTTCTTATATATCTTCTGTGAGCACCTCAAAATCCTTTTCGCTTCTGGACTATTTAAAAAAAAAAACCCAAGGCAATTAAGTCTTGCGATCCTAATCAAGTCACTGAGCCAAATACGCAATTGCCTCATTTGTTTCCAAAACCATCTAACAACCCAGTTCATACTCCGGACGTTTTCATTTTTGGGTCAGTACCCGACGTTCGGAAAACTGTTTCAGAATGCTCAGTGATTGCAACTCAAACACCGGTTCTAAGCCACCACCAACCCTCACCAAGTAAGTCTTCTCCTCTTCATGACACCGTCAATCAAGAGTTCTGTCCTAATCAGCAACCTTTCGTGAGTTCGACTTATAACTTAAGTCTCCAAGCCCCGCATGTATCTCAAAAAGAGAATCTTTTGGTTATGTCATTACATAACCCCCAGGAGTTTGAGGTGGCCCCCATTGCGCCTCACTCTCATTAAACTTTTCCACAAATTCATGGTCAAAAAGACTTGGTCTCTATCTTTGATATACTCAGTCCTTGTCCACCACAGGTCTCAAGTTTCCTGGAGGGGAGCCCAGAGCTAATCAAGCCTCAACAGTGCCCATCCCCAGCAGCAATAACAGCTTTTCCAAAGGTTTTACAAAAAACAGAATCAAAAGACCAACGGCTAGTGGATCTGTCTCTTTGCTTTATGAACTCTCACAATTCACTCAAAAACACACCTAATTCTAGATCTAAAACGGAGCTACACCATGACGCCTCTACAATCACGAGCATCTGGCCTCAATTACTTCAGACTTTTCAATCTACAGTCACGGCCCTAAACTATCACTCCGACAAATTAGACATCCAGGTGGATTTATTGAACACTTTAGCATTGTTTACAGCAGGGATCGATAGTAAGCTGGATAAATTGAACAATCTAATAACGAGTGCGCAAGCATCTTCAAAACTAGTTCAGTCAGTCTGTTGCTGCTCGCCTATTATCGATTCCCTTTCCTCGCTCCCATATTTTCTAACTAGCGTCCTAAATGAAGTAAAGTTGCTGAAGGGTGGTGGCGTACCGTCACGTCCTGATCAACTCTCTCGAACGCTCCCAATTCACAAATCAGAATTGGTGAATATCCCGTTACCAACGACCACTGGGTTACAGACAAGAGGGGAACGAAAATCATCTATGACACAGACCGACCACCAAGATGACTCATCAAGTCCAAGGTACTTCATGTCTGGCGGCACCGTTTGTACAAGCGGTTACAAGCCCTCAGACAGCAAACGGGCTTCCCAATTTCATCGATAACAATGTGGCAGGGACAAGTGTCAATCCAGCTGCCGCTGCCCCAACCATCTCTGAAACACACCATCCTCCCTCGCTACCTTGCAGTAAGAGAGCGCAAACGTCAGCGAAAACAAAGGAATAAATTAAGACTTAATACAAAAGTCGACCTTCCTAAATTATTCCCGTTGTTTTCAATTGCCACCAACAAAAATACCCTAAGCGCTCTACAATCTCCAGCAACGCTAATAAGCTCTTCTCGAAGCCCCCACATGGCAGACATAACCACAACTGCCAATCAACAGATCCTTGCGAGCAGTCTTGAGCGAAGCACCTTACCAGCGGAAAACGAGGTATTAGAGTCTCAGCCGGATATAAATAAACCAAGAGGCAAATCCAATGAGTTAACTACAATGAGGACATCAGTCACAACACTCCAACCCCAATCAGTAGTGCTGCTAAGTCCATCTCGGCATAGATCCAATTTTCATAATACAATCTTCAACAATACATCAATTTTATTGAAAGATTCTCGGATACCCAGGCAAGGCACACAGGACCTTCCTCAACCCCAACAGAGAGCACACTTAGACTCCCTAATTGCCAAAACCACACAGGCCAATTTAAGCCGGAACACCGATATCGCTAATAGCGACCCACAGCATTCAAAAATTCTTCTTGCCCCCGAATATAAATCAAAAGGTCGGCAGGACATACTCAATAGATCAAATATAATTATATTAGTAAATGGTGTTCCGGGTTTTGAGGCTTTGACTTTGGACGATATCGAGTCTATTGAATTTCTCCCTCCAAGGGGTACCCAACCCTCAGAGGTAACCCTGGTGTCTTTTAAGTCCACCACTTGGGTACGAGTATTCTTAGATCAAAAGGACACATTTCGGAAATGGGGCATCAAAATCTACCCCCACTCCATTCCAGGCTACCCTACAGTGCTATCACAACAGTCCCCCACCTCGCTAAGATCTGATAGCTTTAGGTCTGGAGGGAAAAATAGGCCATACTCAATCCTAAAAAACGCCTTAGGATCAATACAATCGACTGACGACGGAGGGACTAATCTCCTGAATTCCGATAAAAATCCTGACTGGGGTTGGCTACCAGCTGCCCTGTCTCGTAATACATCAGATTGACCATGTGACGAACACCGTGCAGCTCAAATCCGTAAGGCCCAGGTCCAATCAAGATGCCACCTATCTCCTCTCATAACTACCCCGACCCCTCAGTCACAGTCTTTGCTCACCCTATGTTCATGGAATATTAGTGGTCTCTCTCCGAAAATCACCAACTTGGAGATGCATTCCTTTATTTTTGGTCATGATTTAATAGCCCTTCAGGAAACCTGGGCCTCCCAAATCAGTCCAGTCATTGGTTTCATCGAATTCTGGAAACCGGCAATCAGAACCTGTCTCTATGGCCACCCCAAAGGTGGTCTGTCGATCTATGTTTCAAATAATTTAAAAGGCCCGATTGAGTTACTGAACTTTGACGAAGACTGGTTACTCGGAGTCAAAATTAGCGCATGGAACAAACAGCGATCTCTTTTACTCCTGAATGTGTACATTAATCCGAGCACTCGCTCAAAAAAGGCCCATCTAACACGTTTAATGAAAATCGTGTGTGACCTGGCGGTGGATTATCCCCATTCAGATTACATTATTACCGGAGACTTTAATACTAACCTCTTCCAGGGTAATCCTATTGATTATGAAGGGCTTTTTGCATTCACAACCACGGAAGTCAAGGCACAGTCCAAACCCCCAAACCAAGTGTATTGTGGCCTTGGCGAGCTTTGTGTGCTGCAATTTTACAGCATAGGTTTTCTGGTAATGAACGGCAGATCTATGAATGATACTCCTCCTAACTGGTCCTGGACAAATGGCCGTAAATGCTCCTACTTAGACTATACCATCTGTAATTCAGCGCTGTTCCACCACTTGGGTAACTATAGCATTCTTCCTCGATCAGAAAGTGATCATCGTCCACAAGTGGTTACCCTCAATATACAGCCAGAGTACCATAAACTTGCTTCAACAACATGCCCAGGAATCTACACAGAAAACCTAAAACGGTTAAGATGGAATGACGACATCAGCTCAAACATCATGAAAGCATGCTTGGTATTTATAACAGAAAGCACGGATGCAGTGGTTTTCTCCACTGGCGCGTGGTCGTCCTTCTGCTCCAAATTGAAAAGCCGTTTTCCATCTAAACAACATGTACACAAGGCTCATTTTAGCCGCCAGTTCTCAATCTCCAGTCAAACAAGGGTATTGAAGAAATCTAGAGACAAAGCTCTGCGGATTCTCAAGTCATCCCCAGGAAACAACGAGTTCTTGATTGGGTATAAAACCAACCAAAAATTACTCAGGGAGGCTATACAAATTGACAAACTGCGCCATCTAGGCCAATTTTGGTGTAAACTTTTATGGGAGAGCAAAAACTGCAACTCTAGAAGATTCTGGGCCTTAATCAATCGCCAAAACTCCAGCTCATCTAGATTTGGGACAGCAAACATTGCAGAAGCCGACTGGTCTGCCTATTTGACAGGCCATTTTAGGGCCTCCGAGGTCTCAGCGTCTATAGTTTCATGTGCTTCTAACCCATTGACAACAAATTAATATTTGAACTGGAGCAGGTCCATGGATTGTTTAGACCCACGAAGTGAAGACCTACAGGTCACCCAAGAAATGGTCACTAAAGTATTATTAAAAGCAAGACCAGATGGCGCTCCGGGTCCAAATGGCCTACCACAGACCTTGTTATGGTCAAGATACCTAACCAATCTCTTTAACTTCGCATTGACAAGCTCAACTATACCGGATTCATGGTGAGGGGCAAAAATCCACCCGATCTACAAGTCAGGCTCTCAGGCCTCGCCAAACAACTATAGATTAATTGCCCTATTAGACATTGAGGCCAAGTTTTACGCAGGAACCCTACTGGAGGAGCTGAGATCCTGGGCCGAGCAGAACAACTTGATTCCAATGAATCAAACTGGCTTCACCGCTAATTCCGGCACTGTGACCAACTTACTGACATTGTCTATAATTGTCGATAAAGCATTAGTTACATCCAGGGTGTTTTTTTTGCTGTTTTGTAGATTTTAAAGCCGCATTCGATCGGGTACCAAGGGCTGCTCTATGGGAGAAGTTAAAAAAATGGGGGATCCCAGCCAAACTCCTGGATGCGATCATCCAACTGCACTCGGGCACATGGGTGCAAGTGAAGTTGGGGACTGGCACACATCTCTCTCGGAAAATCATGACAACCAGAGGGGTCAAACAGGGATGTGTGCTGGCCCCCCTCCTTTTTAATTTGTTCATAGCGGACCTGCCATCCTCCCTTGAAGAAATAAATAGCCACCCGCCCAAGATGGGAGGTGTATCAATAAGTAATCTTTTATATGCCGATGACCTGGTCCTTTTTAGTCTGACACGGGTAGGGCTGCAAAGGCTACTAAATAAACTAGAAATTTACACCACCATGAATAGATTAGAGGTTAATTTAAAGAAAACCCAAGTGGTTATTTTCGGTAGAAAACGTTACCGTGGTGGAGGATGGCTGTATAACAACATGAGTCTCACAATAGGAAATGCATATAAATATCTAGGGGTCAATTTTGACTCCAGGGGCAACTTTAATAAACAGCGTAAGGACATTTCAGTAAAAGCTATGAATCTCCAGGTGAACCTCTGCAAGCTTTCAAGAAATCTGTGTGGCCCAAGTCTATCCCCATTATTGGAAGTTATGAGAGCAAAAATTGGGCCGACATTGACATACGGCGCTGAGATTTTTAGGGGGAAACTAAACTCCCATCTTTAACCAACATGTGACCAAACTCTACAAAAAAATTCTCCATTTGCCCAAAACTGCCTCTGCTGCTCAGATTAGACTTGAATTGGGCTTATTAAATTATGAAATTTCTGGTACTGGAATGTATTTAAATCTGTGCCATAAACTGAGACAAGCAAACACAGGCTCATTGGAGTCTTTAATTTTGCTGGATATCTACCAGAAAAACCCATGCGGCTCTTCTAGTCGTTTTTTTAAGGATTCGATCCAAGAAATGTCTGCAGACATGCATGGGCAACAATGATCTCGTATGGTCGGTTATCCCCCGCATCCTACCTATCCTGTACTTACTCCTTGCACCTAAAACTCAGTTTTATGGCTGTCAGACTGGGCGATTGGCAATTCTTAAAAGAACTGCCCGTCTGGCGCCGTCTGTCAGAGGATGTAACGTGCAGAGGGTGCGGCATGACTCCTAAAACCCTGGAGCACATAGTATGCCTTTTTCCCTCTTTTATGTCACAACGTAGACGTAAACTGAAAATTGAGTGGAATAGGCTGGGAATCCGGAAGTGTAGACAAGCAATTATTGCAGCTTTAATGCCAGAAAACACAGCTCTAAATATTGCTTTTACAACCTTTATACGACCTGCATACCGCACTTTTAGGCAGTAACGGGAATGGTATGTCATCGTGCCCTTTTTTAAGAGCTATTCCATTCCATTCTGCAATCTATTTAATGCTGCTAAATTGCTCTTACTTGACTGCAGCTTTGTACCATCTGCTGTTATTTTACGAAATATTGGATTGCATTTATGGCTGACTGTTAAACACCTGAAATCGAATGCATTTTAACCGTCATGTTGTCATTGCCATTTTGCATACTAAGTTCCTTTACCATTTACACACCATTGAAGCTTTTAATGCAATTTGAAGTTTTTAACAACCACTGCTCTTATGCTATGGTTTTTTGTTCTTTTTTTAATAATGTGTATTGCTGTTGTAACTTTGAGATGTTCTTTTAAGGATATTTTTATATCCAAATAAAGTATATATACTACTATCATTTTGCTGTTGCTTAGAGAGTTGATGATTCACATGTAAGCAATAGGAACGGGTTCTGTCTGTACCTTACAACTCCCACATATAGTGGATATTTGTCCTCAAGGTGAGTTTGACTACATGTTCCTATGCTTAGACCAAACTGTTTATATTAGGCCTTGCCTAGACAGCACATAGGCTTCAAGATCTTTTGTTTTCTAACAGTGGGCTTAGAGGCCACCCACTGCTTCCCTATTGATTGTCTTCTTTGCAACCCTCATTTGCTTGCTGCTCTGCTTGGCCAACTGCCTTAGGTTACCTTTCTCTGTGTTTTTGTCCCTCCCAGGGAGTATGGGCGCATTAATTGTGTCCCTCCACTGCTCATTTGTTTAGGCGCTGCTTTATTCTTTTTGTTTAAGCACTCTTTTTCTTTTTCAGCTGACATGCTCGTGTACTTCTCCTACCTCCTTGTTCTTCCAACCGTCCCTCATCCATGATGCTGCATGCCCCCACCCACCCTTCCTAACTACATCGTCCATGTTGCTGGTTGCCCCCGTTATCCATATTGCCGCTTGCACTACACACTTCAACTCTTGTCCGTGTTGCTGCTTGCTCCTATCATGTCGTCCTCACCCGTGTCACTGCGTACTTCCACCCTCCCTCCCTCGTCCGTGTTGCTGCTTGCCCCACCCTCCCTTCCTTGAAATGCAAGTTAACACAAATGTATTTTTGTTTTACATGGGTGTAGGATGCTGGCTCTACGTAATGTATCCAAAATCTGAGACACCGTGTAAAGAATCCAGGGGTTCCCTTACTAGTGGACAGGGGCTTGCTATGAAATCCCAAGGTGCTCTATTAGGGGGTAGTGTGGTCGAGCAGCCTTAGGGTTAACACAGAGGAGTACAGGGTGCAAAACAGTGTCGGGAGCCCTATAGGTTTCAATGGGGATTGGTCACTGTAAAAAGAGTCTGCAGGTTCTGGCTAGGAAGCCAATTGGGAGGAGCCAACAACCGAGTTCAAGGCTTGTGATTCTTGGGGACGTTGGGACACCTTGGGTCCTCTTCTTCACGACCCGGGGGCGACGGATGCAGAGGTGCCATAAGCCATCCGGTTCGGGGGAGAGTCCACGAGGGGTGAAACCTCAACGGACTCGAGCTCTGGAGGGCTAGGAACCTTGTTGGATCCGGTGACCCACTTCAACTCGGACCGGAGGTGATGGGTGTAGTGGTGACTTTGGTAGTCAAGTTTTGCTGGTTCAGGAGGCTTCATAGTCTTATCTTTTGGAGTTTCTGCAGGATGCGTGGAACAATTCCACTGTTCTTTGGGAGGTCTTGCTCCTTATTGAAGACAGGCAGTCCACCCATGTTTTGGAGGCATACACCTGCAGGACGAGTCGTATTTGGTGCAGGTTCGACAGAGAACGGCAAACAGGACAGCAGGGCTGGGGCCAAGTCAGGCGCTCCCTTCAGTCTTCTGCTTTTGCGGCTCCTCGTGTCCTTCTTTTTCGTAAGTTGTCAGGATCTGTTTCTCTGGTACCAGGGGCTCCCCTAAATACTGAATTTAGGAGCGTTAGGGGAGTGTAGGGTACTGACCCTTGGGGTTACTATGCCCCCTATATGATCACATACTGTGGGAAGTGGTTATAACCCTGTCCCAGAATTCCTTAGTATGCCATCACAAAGATGGCTACTTCTGAGAAATCGTGTCCATCTCACAGTAGCCCAGCTTAGTGGTGGTACTAGCCTGGGGGTGGCACGCCTACCTGACTAGCTAATTTTCCTGCCTGACCAGGTGCCAAGGAAGCCCGGGACAAAGGGGTTGGTTTCTTCTCCTGTTAGGGGGAGCCAGATTTGCATTTCAGAGGTGGCAGGCAGCTCTTTGAGGCTTGCCGCCAAGGAAGGCTAATCAGCAGGTCAACCTGTGTGGAGGGGGTGTTACACCCTCTTCCCGGACAGGCTTTTGTTCTGCGTCTCCTGAAAGCTGACACTGTCTTCCTAAGATGTCAAAACAGTGCCTTGGGTGGCAGACTGGCAGAAACCAGTCAGCAAGTACACCAGAGGCTTGTAGGTTTTCATAGGGCACCTCTAAGGTGCTCTCTGTGTGAATGTATTGGTAAAAACAACACTGGCATAACATAAGGTGTATTTGTAAAGCGCATGTTCACCCACAGGCATCTTGGCGCTGAGAACAGACGTGTATTGCTACCCAACTCAATGGTACTCATTTTATTGACTTCAGACGGATGAAAGGCTGAGTGAACCTGCAGGGATTTGAACCTGTGACCATGAGGTTGAACATAGACCTCTGCAGTAGACTCATTAGTCCACTAAGCAACTAGACCTGGCATCAGTGTAGGTTTACCAATACGAGATGTTTGATACTTTACATCCATATTTTCAGTGAAGCCATCATGGGGCTGGGGAACTAATTTTCACCAGTGTCCAGCACTTATTAAAATGACTTGTACTGGCAGTAATATTATTGACCAGCACAGGGGCATATCTGCTCATGCAGGTATGTCCTCACATGTAATATTAAGCACCCTTCCTTAGGGCTGTCAGGCCTGCTGTAGTGGCGACTTACAAATATCACATGCAGTGGTAGGGGGGCATGGCACACAGGGATGTGTGACATGTTGTGTTTTCACTTTTGTCAGCAGCAAGATACGCACCTGCAATGGCAGTCATGTATGTGCTTGGTGAGGGGCCCCTTAGGGTGGCACAATTCGTGCTGCGCCCTTTAGGGATCCTCTTTAGTTCCTCTGGCCCTAGGTACCAGGCTACCATTCACTGGGGACTTACAGAGGGTGCTAAAGGTTTTTCCATTTGGTGGACCAGTTGTACAGTTTTTTGGGACGAGAACACTGGTACTGGGGAACTGGTTAGTAGGAACCCAGTACACTACAGTCAATGTTGCATCAAATACCAGGCAAAAAGTGGGGGGTACTGTATCAAAAATCCAGTTTCCTAAAATGAGAAATTCTAATTCAGGAAAAGCTACTGAGTCTTTACCTCCAGTCATTTTTCTCTAGTTCCTGCTAGATACAGGCAAAGATGCAGGAAAGTGTATTAGAGATTCTGATCTCTCCTCATGACCAGTGGTAAATGTCATCTGACGTGCAGAGAGCAAATATTTGCTCAGTGAAAACAAACTGATTTGCACAAAGGCAGGGGATGTTGTTTGAGTGCAGTTAACACAATCTAAAGGTGATTTTATTCTGCTCAAGGATAGAAGACTCATTTGGCAAGTGTAGTGTTGGTCTCTTAATTACTGTACGAAAGGCAGCTCTAAATGCTGTGAATTCTTGCTCTGCTGTCATTTTGTTTTAAAACCTGGTAGAAGGACATGGTTTGCGGTTTGTGGCGATTGTAATTTGAGGAACTTAACATATCGGACTGAGGGCAATCTGTTGTAGTCTGTGTCATTGGAATACCCCATGATTGGCTCTTGTTAATATTTATTTATTTTGAGAGTTTTCTATAGCGTGAACAAGACCGTGAGTAGGGTATCAGAACGCTTTACAATACAGAGCAGAGAAAGAATAAAACATTTTAAGCATAAAACATCTTTAACAAGGTTCAGCAGATAGCAGAGACAATAATAGAGATGATTTGTTCGGTTCAGTAGGAACAAGTTCGAGTAAGAGTGAGTCATAGAGGCAAGGGTGTCATCGAGGGAAGTATAGAAAACAAGTTTGAGGTAGTAGACTGGTTCAATGCATTGCAAGTCAGTGGGATAGCTGGTGTGATAGTATGGCCCCAGACGGTGAGGAATTAAGGGAGGAATTTGCTCATCGGGAATGATTTGGCTTCCCTTGTTGAAGCCTTATGGATGAATATTTCTTTGGTGAGACTGTCCTACAAGTAAAAGACCTAAACTTGAACCTGCTTAAGATCTCTGTGGGTATTTTGAAAATTAACCCCTTGAATGCCCCGCCCTTTCCCCGCCCTGTGCCGGCCCTTTCATTAGCGGGCGGGGTTCATGACGAGATAGTCTCGTCATGGGCACAGCGCAACCGCGGCCCATGACGAGACCATCTCGTCATGGGCACTCAAGAGGTTAATATAGGGTTTCATGATATTTCCAGTGTATTTTGAGTAAGTAACTCAAGAGCATGCAAAGGAATCCAGAAGAAAATTGTTTTTTATTAGGAGTGTGTGAAACAGTTCCTCTTATCCCATTCAAAGCTTTCTAGAATTAGTGTTGTC
Organism: Triturus cristatus; assembly: GCF_964204655.1. Lineage (NCBI taxonomy): Eukaryota > Metazoa > Chordata > Amphibia > Caudata > Salamandridae > Triturus > Triturus cristatus. The sequence goes on from NC_140579.1 coordinate 1,167,517,366, forward strand.
GGTAATGTATTGTGTTGCTTTATTTCTGTTCTCTTCCAACATAAATATTTCAGGTAGAATAGGGATAATTTTATTTGCCTTCTACTTATGCGGCAGACATAGTGTCTCAAAAGCATATATTGCTGTTATAGTCTAACTCTAACATTAACGTGATTTATGTTAACTTGTAAGGGATCTTGCTATGGTTTGTTATGACACTAGGTGAAGGAACAGTGCAAGTTAGACATATGTGCTGAATAATGTAGTTTATAGCCCTGGAAGGAAATCTGGCATATGCTGAGCTAACTCAGTGAATCTTGATGCGTCTGTTGACATTGAGACAGAGAGCTCTATATCCATCTCTGCCTTTATTGCCATCAATAATGTTGACATGATAGCTGAACAAGGCAAAATTAAGATAAATACATTCACAAAACTGTTGTGTGTAACAAATGCTTTAAATCATTACTTGTGCGCATCTGTTACTTACGAATGAGTATGTCTTAGAGAAGTGATCCAGCGTGAGACTGGGAAATGGGGAACAACATATACCGATATCCTCCCTCTGTCGCAGACCTGTCATCACGCACACTCATTCATACATGCATTCATTGGTGGGGCCCATAACACCAACTCACACACGTCACCATTCACGAGTCTACACACACAGGAGGGATGAGTAATTCAAGCGCTGGACATGTGGGGGGGTACCTTATTACCTATAGGAGAAATATTTACAATAAATACATTATGTACATCTGCATCTGTAGAATCCTAGCTTTAACATCAAGGCACTCCACCACTTGGTCGATGGACCAATTAGTTGGACTGGTTGATGGTGATTGTCAAGACCAGCTTAACCTCACTACAAAAATACATTGAATTGCATAATTAATTGACTCTAAAAGAATCACGAACACCTTAAATCATTTAAAAGATTTTATGTAATTAATTTGCGTAAAGAAAATTATCATTTATTCTCTCACTTTTAATTTTCACTTGAGCATTTCCATTTATTCAGGACATTAATCAAGAAACTGTTTAATAAAAGTCATGAAGAGAAATGTAGGTTTGTATTCATTTCATTATTCTCAAAATGGTTAAAAATCAATCCTTGGTCATGTAACTGACAGAGGGTTCCAAAAAGTGAAAGATCAGTGAACCATAGTTTAAAACATGCATTTAATTCTAAAGATTTCCTACACTAAAACCTTCCTACCAAGCACTAAAACCCCAAATTACTTAATTAACCCTTGACCTCCTCGACGACTTCTCTCACCCAGGCTAGTGTCCCGCAAAGATCTCGAACCTACAGAGGTCATCAGTGCACAGTCTGGCATAATTCCAAGCTCCCATCATCTCTCCAAAGCAGCTTTTCTCCTCCGACTTCTCTGACACCAAACTCCAATTTTGGTCTGATATTTATACTGTGTTTGCTGGCTCTCTACCCTCAAATTTGATTATTTATTTATTTATTTATTTAGAGAGTTTTATAGAGCGCGAACAAGATCCTTGCGGATATCAGAGCACTTTACATTAATTCAAATGTGAATTATCAAACAGGATAAAAGCCGGTAGCAGTCAAATAAACAACATTTAATACAAACAGCAGCAGGATAGATACAGGGAAAGCATCCCCAATGCGAAAAGTCCAGGGCGAGGGGGCTGTTTGGCACATAAAATGGGAGGGTATACACGTACAGGATCTGTAAAAGTCGGTGCGTATAAGGATTGTGTTCATGTGAATTTTGCCATGAGAATAGCTTTAACTTCCTTTTTGAAAGCTGCGGTAGAGGCATCCAGTCTGGTTTCGGGGGGTAGAGTGTTCCAGATTCTGGGGGCCATCCTCGAGAAGGATCGTTTGTATGTTTTCTTTTTGTTGAACCTTTGAGGTTTCAATAATAGGTTTTCGGCACTTCTTGAGGATCTTAGACCACCAAATATCGTTAATTTCTGTGCGAGGTAACTGGGAGTATTATGATGTAAGGCATTATACGTCATGTATGCTAATTTTAGATGGATCCTGGCTTCAAGCGGTAGCCAATTCAAGGCTTTTAAGTCAGGGGAGATGTGTGAACTTCTTTTCGAGCCAGTGATGAGTCTCGCTGCAGCGTTTATTGAGGCTCTTAGGGGCGCAGTTGTCGCTTTGGGAAACCACAAAGGGAGACACTACCGTAATCCACACGAGGGATGACTAGCGCTTGTACTGCCAACTTGAAGTCATTGACTGAAAGGAAGGGTTTCAGCTTCCTCAATGTATTTATCTGGAAGTTTGCTCCCTTTGTAGCGTTGCTAATGTGTTTTTGCATAGAGAGGTTGCTGTCAAGAGTGATACCCAGAGATTTCGCAGAGTCCACAAAGGTTGGTTGCACGTTGACTGCGGTAAGCTGTTTGATCAAGTCTTGCATTAAGGGGACTCTGGCAGGTGGGGCTATAAGGAGTAATTCTGTTTTTAGAGCGTTCAGTTTGAGATGGTTATCTGCAAGCCAGGACTGGGTATTCCTGAGAGTGGAGTTCAGCAAATTGATGTCTTCTGGGGTGTTGATCTTGAGGTAGAGTTGTGTATCATCAACGTACATATGAAATTGTACGTTAGAAGCATGGAACATTTTGGTGAGGGGTTCCATGAATAGGTTAAACAGTGTCGGAGAAAGTGAGGACCCTTGCGGCACTCTCAACGTTACTGGTGAGGAATTGGAGAGCGTGTTGTTGACCTTGAATTTTTGAATACGGTTATGGAGGAAAGAGGTAAACCAGTTTAACACTGTCCCTGATAAACCCATTCTGTGTTCCAGGAGATCTAATAGGTTCTCGTGTTTGACCGTATCAAAGGCTGATGATAGGTCTAGTAGGATGAGTAAGCAAGATCCGTTCTGGTCAAGGATTTGTAGCGCATCATCAATAATGTGTATCATGGCAGATTCGGTGCTGTGGCCTGCTCTGAAACCTGATTGGTGTTTATCAAGGAGGTCAAAGTGATCAATGTGTTTAGTCAATTGGCGTTGTACACATTTTTCAAGAAGTTTAGCCAAGGTGGGAATATTGGAAATAGGACGATAGTTATTAAGGTCGGTAGGGTCGGCTGTAGGTTTCTTTATAATGGGTGAGACCTGTTCTATTTTGAGGGAGTCCGGTATGCAGCCTTGTTGAAGAGAACTATTAATGATTTTGGTCCAGAGTGGAAGAAGCCATGGTGCGAGGTCTTTGACAGCATTCGCAGGGAGAGGATCAGTGAGGTGATTGGCCAGCTTCAAGGCGTTGAGAATCCTGCCTAAAGTTTCTTCGGTGTACGAGTCAAAGGAAGACAAGGTTGCATCGTTTTTTGGGCCAGACTTAAGGGGGAGTTGGCATGGCGGGGTAGGGAGGGTGGTGTTGATTTTCGTAAGAGGATCAGTGCGTGGTAATCGGTCATTTAGGAGATCCATCTTGATGTTGTCGATCTTCTGATTAAAGAAGGTAGAGAATTCTTCACAGTTGGGTTGTGGGCGAGCTAAGTTTTGTAGCCGTGGAGGTGCGTCCTTGGATTGTGTTTTTATTAACTCAAAAAGTTTTTGGGGACGATTTTTAGCTTGGTCTAATTGGTGGCTGAAGAAGTCTGCTTTAATGCGCTTGATCTTTTTGTAATAAGCATTTCTCTTTTTCCTTAGTACTTTGAGGTGATTAGCAGATGGGGCTGATCTCCAATTGCGTTCCAGGGTTCTGAGGGCCCGTCTATCCTCATTAAGAAGACCGTTGTACCAGGGCTTAGAGACTTTAGTGGGAGCTCTCTTATGTTGCAGGGGGGCTACCTAATTGATTAACGTGGACATGGCGTTGAGGTAGCAGTTGGTGAGGTCTTGGACGTCGGAGGTACCTAGAGGGGGCTGAAGCAGGTTGCAGCTGGAGGAGGGTAATGAGTTAGGGTTGAGATTTTTCAGGTCTCTTTTCCAGATCTTTGTTTTTTTAGAATGAGCCGAGTTGAGTTTTAAAGTTTCCTTATTGTAGAAGGTGATAATATGATGGTCCGACCAATCACAGGGTTGGATCGACTCCAGCTGAATGACGTCAGTTTTGGAGATTATAAGATCAAGGGTTGAGCTTTTGTTGTGTGTCGGGCTGTTGCAGGTTTGGATGAGGGCTAGATCATCCAGGAAGTTTTTGAGGCTGTTAACCGCGGCATCATTGTTGTCATTCCAATGGAGATTGAAATTGCCAAGGAATATTTGGGTGGTTTGCCGCCCGTTGTTAGTAGAGATCATGTCCATGAAGTGTTCAGTGAAGAGGAGGTTGTCTCCTGGGGGATGATAGATGATGTGGAGTGAGCATACTAGTTTGCATTGCAGCTAATGTCCAGGCATAAGTATTTACACGAGGGGAAAATAGGCGATATGGCTCTATTTACAGTGAGGTTGCTACGATGACTACAAGCTATACCTCCCCCTATCTTGTCCGATCTGTCCAATCTAATGATGTCATAGTCTGGTGGGACTAGGATGTCGATGAGTGGGGTGGAGGATTCTGTTAGCCAGGTTTCAGTTAATACTATCAAGTCCAGCTCCTGTGACATGATGAGGTCAGCTATATCGACTGCGTGTCTAGAGGCCGATCTACAGTTTAGCAAAATACATTTAAGATGGGGTGAGACGAGGGAGGAGGAGGAGTCCTGAGTGAGAGGGATTCTTCTAAGGTTGTTATCGCTGACTCCTCTGTTGTTGTAGGTAGCAGGTCTTAAGGGGTTGAGAGGGATAGTCAGGATGGTCAACTGAGAGGCCGTACAGGGGTTGGGGAGAGCGGGATCGTAAGAGTGTAGAAGAGAGAGAAGGTCGCTCTCCGAGAGCTGATTGGTGCTACGCATAGGGCGTGTACGTGTGTTATGGGACGGGACTGTTTTCCAACTGGGTGGAGGAGTTTTAGACTTGGAAGAAGTGTGGTGTGTGCGCTCGATTGAGTTATAGGTTTTAGAGGAAATAGAGTGCCATGATTGTCTCGACAGCACCTCTTTAAAAGAGTGGAGCTCCGTTTTAATTTGGAGCAGCGCGATCATAATTTCGTCTAGTCTGGGGTCTGGAGCAGATATAGGCGAGGTAAGTGTAATGCATGTGGATGGCTGCTATGAGGACAAGATGGGTGTGTGAGCAGTAGCTGGTATGCAAGGTGGTGGAGGCATTGCCGTGCGTGAGTGTGGGTGGGTTGTGGGTGTGGGTGGGGGTGGGTGCATAGTGGGAGTGGTAGGCTGATGTGTGGGTGTAGGAAAAGAAGGGACGGGAGTAGGAATGGTGGCTTGCACTGCCGGAAACTAGGTTTCTGAAAGATGGTGGGGTGTCAAGTTATGTGCCAGCAATCTGCGTGGAGGGGGGTGGGTGTGCTGTGGGGAAGATGTGTAGGGAGAGGCACTATGGGGCGTAGATGAGATAATGGTAGAGAAAGTATCTATGGGAGATAAGATGTTACAGGGGAGGGGGGCAATGGGCTTAAGCAGAGGGGGTTCCAAATCTAAGGGGGGCGCATGCTATCTCAATCATGAAGGGCTGAAGAGTGATTGGGTGCAGTGATGTGGGGTGTGTTGATGGGATTGATGGTGTTCAGGGGGGGGGGTTGCCAAAAGAAACCGGTGCTAGCGGTGTCAGGGGCGGACTAAGGGTGAGGGTGTCAGGCGTGCAGGGTGGGAAGGAGGAGGTGACGTGCGGTGTGTGGAAGGGAAGGGTAAGTTGAGTGGGGGACGGAGGAGGAAAAGGAGGAGGAGGGGTGGTGTTGTTTGCCAGTGTGGGCAGTGTTATCAGTTTTGTGCTGGTGCGGGGAGTGGGTTGAGTAGCCAAGTGGGGGTTAGACACTGTTATTAATGATGGGGAAGATGTTGTCAAAAAGGTTTAAGTTATGGTCTGTGGCTTGGATGAGGATAGTACCATTATTGTATATAGTGATAGTAGCTGTCGCACGAAAGAGCTGGGAGGGGAAAATATCGAAAGCTGTACCGTGAGGGGTTTTCCTCGTGGAGGAGATCGAGAGCGAAGTTAGGGAAGCTTATCTCCATTGGGCTCTGCGTTTCGTGTGGAAAATGAAATCCGTGGTAGTAATCCCACTGTGAGGTGAGAAATAAGGATCAGCGAAGAGAGTTTCGGGGTGAAGTTTTAAAAAGTTGTGCTTAAATCGTTTGGCAGATTGTTTGGTGAGATTAGGGGGATAAGTGATGCTATAGGAGTGCGTACCTGCACGCTCCATGGTGATGCGGATAGCACGGTAAGAGGCAAAACGTGCTAGGGGTAGGTTGATGACAGCCACGGGCGCCGAGTGAAGGTTAGGCTGAGAGGCACACAAGGGAAGGAAAAGGAAAAAGGGACAGCACGAGGGTTTAGAGGTGGAGAGGCTGGAGGTGTGTAGTGTGAGGGATTTACAGTAAATTCGCTTTGCATTGAGGGGAAGGGGAGGTCAGGCTAATGAGAGGTGGAGGGTGGGGGGGAATCTAGGAGGGTCGCATCAAAGGCAGCGAACAAATAAAGCAGTTATGTGGTCCATTGTCAGTTTCTATAGCCTATGGGAGCAACCGTGTAGTCCTATTTCCATGTCCATAACGGAAGTGGGGGCTCTGGGGGACCAACAATATAGTCTAGTTTCGCTGAGCATAGGAGCTGAAAGATGGAAAGGAAGTCCTATTTCAGTGTTGACTGATTTACGTCAGTAGCTGTGGCCGGTGCTGGGAGTGGGCAGGAGAAGGAGATATTTATGGTCTCGGCCATTTTAGGGGAGAATAAACTATGGTTGCTGCCATCTTAAGTATATCAGAGGACATACATGTGCAAATAAATGATAGTAGAGTAAAATGCCCCAACGAGCGTTACATTGAAGAAACCGATTGTCGATGATAAGATTGTTTAGGCGTATAAAGAATCAGCAGCTGGGATGATCCTGGTCCTCTTTTAATTGGAGGGGGAGCTGTGGCCTTGAAATGTAGGAGTCATTTGTATCCAGAATGATGATAAAAATTTAGACACTGGGGCATCATCGAGGCAGTGAACGCGCAATCCGCGTTATTTTGTGGGTTAAGGTCTCTTTCTTCGGGATCATCCTAGGGGGCGGGGCCGAGAGGCGGCTTCAGACTGAAGCCCGTCGAGCCCCGCTGTCGCCGGTGAGCCCCGTGTGTCCTCGATGGAACAGAACACCGTGGTCAGGAAGGGCTCCGAGTGCAAGCCTCCACAGAGCCGCGCCCAGTACACAAAACGCCGACGATTCTTCCCCTGGACCTCGTCGCTTAACGCTGAATCCCCGATGGGGATTGTGCCTCAGGATGCGGAGAACCCTCCGACCCTGGGGGACAGCAGCGGAAGCCAGAGGCCACGCCCCGCGCAGATGGGGGATGTTGGATGATGGGGGATGTTACTCTGCGGTCCGTGGAGCCAACAGGAGCCAGCAGGTTGTGTCCCGTGGACTATCTCGGGATACCCGAGAGCCGAGGGACAGCGCGGGCCAGCACATGGAGCTCAACCGAGGAACGGCGGTTCCTCACTACCCGCGGGCGACACTACGCCAGGTACTGTCTCCCCTCCATGGAGAGACCAGTAGACGGGATGAGCTGGTGGTGGAGGCTACGGTCGTTTCAGATGCGACACAGACCTCTCCTGTACTGGCGACCGTCGGAGCAGATCCTCGGAGGCGACCTGACCGTCATCGATTCCAGGGTCCGTGTTCAGATAAGAAAGGCTGTATGATAATGATATTAGCAATCTTAAAAAGTTCCAGCAACTCCTGTTACTCATACGAGGACGGTTTTCCAGGATGGCGGTCGCTGATAGGGATATTGCCACGATGGGGATCCCAAGCGCTAGGAGCTTCTTATACGAGCTCCTACCAGGCGGCCATCTTGGCTTACTCATGTACAATGTTTCAACTCTTGTTGTTTCCCTTGCTCTGATTGGTCATGACAATGCAGTTCTCCGCTCTCAGGATATCCGTTCATAACAATTTAGTTCTCAGCTCCCAGGATGTCCATGAATAAGAATGTAGTTCTCAGCTCCCAGGATGTCCGTGAATAATTTTGTTTGAAAAGCTGATAGATACAAATTCAACTGTCCACAGTTCATTAGCAGGCATTCAAAGGTTCATTGGCAGGGATTCAACTGTTCAGTGTCAGGGATTCAGCTGTTTCCACGTGGTCATTCTTTGGCAGGCATTCGACTGTTTCTCTTTGGCAGGCATTCAGCTGTTCTCGTGCTATCATTCTGGCTCTCAACCACTACCGGCATTCACACCAATGGCCTCGAACATAGTCAGCTGGAGTTTCAAAGTTCAGTGGAGCACAGTGCATGCACGAGGTTCCTCCAGCCAGATGATGCAAGCATTCTCTACTGCGCAGAACCAGGAAAAACGAAGCCATCTTGAAACTGGCCACCAGCCAAATTACGATAAACACACACAAAGAAAATGTGAATACACAGAAAATAAGTGTTTTCTGTCCCCCCACTGTTAGACCTGGCACCTTGGCGTGTCTCCCTTCCACTTTTTGTCGCTGTGCCTCATGTGTTTTTATGGTGTTGGCCGCTCAGAGCACTGTGCCACTGCCAACCAGTGCCACAGTGCAAGTGCTCCCTATATAAAATATATATGTTGGTTGGATTCCATGATTGGCTTATTTGGTTTACTATCAGACCCCCGTAAAGTGCACCAGGAGTGCCAGGGCATGTAAATACAAATGCCGCTGGTGGGCTCGCAGCACTGCTTGTGCCACCCACAGAAGCGGCCTGGTAAAATGTGTCTAGGTCTGCCATTGCAGAACCTGCGTGCAGTCTGGTACTGACATGCTGACTGGGCAAGTGCACACACTTGCCAGTTCCTAAACCTTCCCTTAACTTCATATTAGTCACCCCTATGGTAGGCCCAAGGGCAGGGTGCATTGTAAGCATAAGGTAGGACAAGCCCTGATGTGTGTGGCATGTCCTAATAGTGAATTACAGCCATTTTCGTTTTTCACTATTGTAAGGCTACACTGTTCTCATAGGTTAGAATGGGCTGTTAAGATTGTTACATCCTATGATCCTAACAGACCCAGGGAACATGGTGGAAAATCGAGTTTAGTATGCCTGAACTCAGAATAATAAAATACACCTGTTAGCAAGGTTTATTTTAATGTGCTGTGTTCGCAAACGCCACTTTTAGAAAGATGGCCTTTGCTTGCCTAACCATTTCAGCCCGCCTCTGCGTGATGTGTATCTGCTGTCTGGCTTGCGTGAGTGACAGGGCTGGGGAAACCCAGATGGGCAGGGCTAGGTAGCCTGGTGGTGAATAGGACGATTGACAGGTAGATGGGTGGGAGGAGTACACCTGGACTCTGAATAGGACTGTGCTCTGCCACCACAATGCCGGCTCGGCCCCCTGTGGAGCGTCTGATGACTCTGCCCTGCACCCTGAATGAAGAGCCTGCATCGCGTCAACAAAGTGCTCCAGAACTGGACTGAACTAGGCAAGGGCCCCCCTGGCCTGGGAGAACAAAAGAAATGTAGTATAAATGTAGGAGCCCTGCTCCTAAGAAATTAGATCCTGCTACAAGACGAACCTCTGCCTGAGGGGAAGGAACCGGGAAACTGTAGGAGGAGAACTGTCCCTGACCTGGGGGATTGGCCTGCAGTGGTTGCCTTGCTGCTGAAGGAGAGGAGAAAGATTGCTGATAAACTTTGCTTCAACTTGTGCTGTTTAAGGTCTCCAAGGGCTTGTGCTGAGCTTGCCCCCTGAACGAAGTCCCAGGACCAGTGGACTTCACCCCCCTTGAGAACGGCCGTTCTCCCCGTGAAGCTGATGCCGAGAAAAGTGTGCGCCTCTCAACTCAGCGCATACTTTGGCAAGCCTGTGCCCCCCTGACCGGCCCGAGCACCGCGACTAAGGCCCCTCGAGCCGTAGCTCGCAACTTAAAGGAAGGACTTTGTGACAGTTGCTATTTGCCCCTCTCCGCATCATACCCCTTGTGCGTGCCCCCCTACCCTTTCTGAGGGCAGGCTGTGGTGCGTAGAGTGGTTGGCACGCGGCTACCCCCGGAGCGTACTGCCTGCTTCGCATCGCACTGAGAACAAAGGCGCCGCTCTCAAGGTACGGCTCGAACGCCGCAATGAAGAGCCAGCGCACCGTACACCCGCATTGACCCCTGGGCAACGCGACTGAGGCCCCCTTCGAGCCGTAGCTCGCACCGCAATTGAAAGGACATCACGTCGTACAAACGCGCTGGAATTCACCGCATCGTCCGTGACGAACTCCTGAAAGATAAAGGTACTGTGCCCCCTTCACACCGAAAGGTGTACGCATCACCCGGAGAGTCTGCAAACGCTTGTGAGCCCCGTTTGCAAGCCTCTTACAGTCATACAAACCACACGACGCGCACGAAGCGCACAGAACTCCTGAAATACGCTTAAACTCAAGAACTACTTATTGCAAAGTATTGTGGGCCCGTCTTAATATTATTGGGTCTTGTGCTAAATCTGCTTATACATAAAATACGTATTATTGATAAACCCAGTGTGGAGTACATTTGTGGGGGTATCATTGAATTGTATGTGGTCCCAAATGCTTAACCATTACGCCTAAGATAACGCCTTGTCTGCTCGCGCCAACCTACCTAGAGGGTGAGCAGGGGTTATTGTTAGAGTGTAACCCCTTACCCTGACTGGAGGAAAGGTCCCCTGCTTGGCACAAGTACCTACCTGTGCCAACCAGAGAATCTGGATCCTAACATTGGTGGTCAGCGGTGAGGATTCTGAATTTGCATTTGTGATTTATGTACAGCAGTTTTTTGAAACGCCACATAGTGAGTTCAGACCCATAAGGTAGCCACAAACTTTTTAATTTTCGTTTTGCTGGAAATCGCCATTGTTGGAAGAAACCATGCCTGATTCAGTCATTATGGAGAGAGCAGCATCTGTCGTCTCTGAAATTGAGGATGTTGAATGGGAAGAGGAGAGACTAGAGAGCTACACCAAGGCCCAGCTGAAGGGCTTCTGTAAAAAGTTCAAAATCCCCATTGTTGGATGTAAGCTCAAGGCAGATCTACTCAAGGCGCTGAGGGCCTGAATTGAGTCAAGGGCACCTGGAGATGTGGTAGTTGTTGAACCAGCAGAAAGCCTCCTGAGTTTTGGAAGAGGCCTGTCGCCAGGAGAGTTGGCAGACAGAAAAGAAACCAGGATGCATGAAATGGAGATGGCAAAACTTAAATTGAATGGGCAACTGGAGCTGGAAAGCAAAAAGCTGGCTCTGGAAGAGAGAAGAATCCAAATGGAGCATGAAATGAAGTTGAGGGAATTAGATCTGAAAGCTAAAAGTTTAGAGTCTACTCCCTCTGGTGGCAGCACACCGTCAGTGCAGGCAGAATCAAGAGTGTACATACCCAAGGATGTGGTAAAGGAATTTTTTAAGAATGATGACCTAGGGCAGTGGTTCAAGGCCTATGAGGTAGCCATGTCTTCCCACCGGGTCCCTGAGAAAGATTGGGGAGCGGGGTTGTGGGGACGATTCCTTAGTGAGGGGTGGGACACACTGCTATACTTACCTTTAGATGTTTATAATTCTTATCCCCATATGAAGGCAGCATTGATGACTAGGTATGGGTTGACCCCTGAGTTGTATAGACAAAGGTTCAGGGGTTGCACAAAGATTCCTAACAGTACGTATGTAGAGTATGTAACTTTTTTTTGCAGAGCACAGGATGGATGGTGAAGGGTAGCAAGGTTGATGATTTTCAAGGGCTTCTTGATTTAATGGCATGGGAGCACTTGTCCAGTAATTGTTTTCCTGAGCTACGCCAACACCTGATTGATAGTAGGCTGACTAACCCTAGAAAGCTTGCTGAGGAGGCAGACCGCTGGGTCAGTACCAGGGTCCACAAGGGTCACGTGGGAGATTCTGCCAAAGGTGGGCAGGGTCCCCAGCAGAGGAGTGGAGGGGACAGGGGTAACCAGAGGGAGTTCTCAAAAAGGCCCCAAAGTAATCCCCAAGGGAACCAAGGGAAAGGTTCTCAACCTCCCCCACCCCAGAAACCGACCGGGCCCCGACAGGTCCACCAGTTCAAAAGGGGCCCATAAAATGTTAAGTGTGGTACCATAGGGCATTATGCCTCTGATTTAAAGTGTCCTTTGTTTGGTAAACCAGCACCCACTGGTGCCCCACCCCGGCAGATGGATTGTGTAGCCTTGGGGGAGGAGATGGCAGTCCAAGGTGGGTGGGGTCCCGCAGAGATGTCCCTTGTCTCATTAGGAGACTGTGAGATGGTCCCCCAAACCCAGCTGCCTGATAACACTAGGAAATACAGGCAGTGGGTGACCATTAATGGCCGTAATGTGGAAGCTTTGAGAGATACAGGAGCCAGTGTGACAGCTGTCAAGTGTCACCTGGTGTCTCAAGAGCAGGTTGTCCCAGGAGCATTCTATCCAGTTGTTGCCGCTGACAACACAGAGGGTCACTGCAAGGTGGCTCAGGTTCCCTTTGAGTGGGGGGGGGGTCTCTGGTACTCTTCAGGTAGCTGTGAGGCCCGCCATGCCTGTAGACTGTCTGTTAGGGAACGATTTGGAGAGCTCACCTTGGGCTAAGGTGGAGCAGAGTGCTCACCTGGAGATGTTGGGTATGCCGGATTGGGCGTGTGTCACCACACGGTCCATGGCAGCAAGTAGAGGTGCTCAAGAGGTCCTGGAGCCTGAGAGAAAGGCCCAGGGACCGGCCTTAGAGAGAAGGAGCAGGGGGCGCGGGAAACCGGCCCCTGAAGTTCCCACGGTCCAGGAGGGAGCAGACCTTGAGGGGGATGCCCTGGAGCCTACAGGGGAGCAGATAGCTGAACTGGGAGACCTGCCTGATCTGACCCATTGGCAGCAGGAAGGGGGTCCCTCAAGGGAGGACTTTTGTAAGGCACAGAAAGAATGCCCTTCTCTCGTGGGTATGCGGCAGCAGGCTGCAGACCAGGCCGCAGGTGATCAGTCTGGGTCACATTTCATTTACTGGGAAAACAACCTCCTATATACAGAGCCTAAGGTTGCTGAGCCTGGGTCAGCCCGTGCGCTGGTGGTACCCCAGGACTTCAGAGCCTTCCTATTGGGGCTGGCTCACGATGTGCCATTGGCAGGACATTTGGGGCAGGACAAGACCTTTGAAAGGCTTGTCACCCACTTTTATTGAACCCAAATGCGCAGGAGTTCAGACACTCACTGCAGGACCTGTCAGACTTGCCAGGCAAGTGGAAAGAGTGGGAGGAAGCAGAAGGCTCCTCTCCAGCCATTCCCTGTGGTCGGTACCCCATTCCAGCGAGTGGGGATTGACATTGTGGGGCCATTGGACCCCAGGACAGCCATGGGCAACAGGTTTATCCTGGTCCTGGTGGACCATGCCACCCGGTACCCGGAAGCCATCCCTCTAAGGACAGTGACGGCCCCCGTGGTGGGATTTGCACAGATAGGAATTCTCTCCAGATTGGGATTCCCTCTAGAGGTGGTGTCTGACAGGGGTACCAATTTCATATCCAAATATATGAAATCCCTTTGGCAAGAGTGTGGTGTAACCTACAAGTTCACCACACCTTACCACCCCCAAGGAAACGGGTTGGTTGAGAGATTCAACCGTACCCTCAAGGGCATGATAATGGGTCTGGAAGAACCCATGAGGCGTAAGTGGGGCATCCTCTTGCCATGCCTTCTCTTTGCGTACCGTGAGGTGCCACAGAAGTCTCTAGGGTTCGGCCCCTTTGAGCTCCTGTATGGCCACCCAGTGAGAGGAACTCTAAGTCTGGTCAAGGAAGGCTGGGAGCAATCTCCAGGAAACCTCCCCAGAATGTATATAGCTACATGCTGGCCTTCAGGAATCGGACTAGGCAATTCAGGCAACTTGCTGAGGCAAATCTGGAAACCAGCCAGGAGGAGATGAAGCGGTGGTATGACCAGAATGCCACTCTGGTAGAGCTTCAACCTGGACAGAAGGTGTGGGTCTTGGCCCCCGTGGAGCCTTGTGCGCTCCAGGATAAGTGGACCGGTTCCTTTGAGGTTGTGGAGCGCAAGAGTCCAGTTACCTATTTGGTGGACTTGCGGTCTCCAAGGAACCCCTTAAGGGTCCTTCATGTCAACCGCCTCAAACCCCACTTGGAGAGGTCCCAAGTGGGCATGCTCTTGGCAACAGACGCTGGGATGGAAGAGGAGACCGAGCCTCTTCCTGACCTCCTGTCAGCCCAGGAGCAAGATGGGTCAGTGGATGGTGTCATCCTCTCTTCCGCCCTGACCCCTGAGCAACAGAACGATTGTTGCCAGCTGCTGGGACAATTTTCTGATCTGTTTTCCCTGGTTCCCGGTGTCACTGATTGGTGCGTCCATGATGTGGACACTGGGGATAGTACACCTGTGAGGCACAAGGCCTACAGGGTGACTGACAGGGTGAGGGCGTGCATCAAGGAGGAGGTCTCCAAGATGTTTGCACTCGGGGTAATTGAGTCCTCCAGCAGTCCTTGGGCCAGCCCAGTGGTCTTGGTCCCAAAGGCTGCAGCGCCGGGAGCCACACCCGAACTCCGGTTCTGTGTGGACTACAGAGGACTCAATTCAGTCACCAGGACTGACGCACACCCCATCCCTAGAGCTGATGAGCTCATAGATCGGCTAGGGGCTGCCAACTACCTCAGCACGTTTGATTTAACGTCTGGGTACTGGCAGATCGCCTTGACCGATGGGGCCAAAGAGAGGTCAGCATTTTCCACCCCTGATGGGCACTACCAGTTCCGGGTTATGCCCTTTGGGATGAAGAATGCCCCTGCCACCTTCCAGAGGTTAGTCAACCAGGTGTTGGCTGGGCTGGATTCGTTCAGTGCAGCCTACCTGGATGACATTGCGGTGTTCAGCTCCACTTGGGAAGAGCACCTGTGCCACCTCTGGGAAGTGTTGATGGTGCTGCGGAGGGCAGGCCTCACGATCAAGACGAGTAAGTGCCAGATCGGGTAGGGTTCCGTGGTGTACTTGGGGCACCAGGTGTGGAGCGGCTAGGTGGCGCCCCTTCAACCCAAGATAGAAACCATCCTGAATTGGGAGGCGCCCAAAACCCAGACGGAGGTGAGAGCCTTCCTAGGTCTCACCGGGTACTACAGAAGGTTTGTCAAGGGGTATGGTAACATGGTTGCCCCCTTGACAGCGCTGACTTCTAAGAAGCAGCCCAGCAAAGTGATTTGGACTGACACCTGTCAGAAAGCTTTTGAGGCCCTGAAAGCTTCTATGTGCACGGCGCCCGTGCTCTTGGCTCCCAACTTCTCCAAAGAGTTTATCGTTCAGACAGACGCTTCAGAGCATGGTGTGGGGGCTGTTCTTTCACAGATTAATGAGGAGGGCCTAGATCAACCTGTAGCCTTCCTTAGCAGGAGGTTACTTCCCCGGGAACAGAGATGGAGTGCTATTGAGCGTGAGGCATTTGCTGTGGTCTGGGCACTGAAGAAGCTAAGACCCTACCTGTTTGGGTCTCACTTCCGGGTTCAGACAGACCACAGGCCCCTCAGATGGTTGATGCATATATGGGGTGAGAATCCAAAGCTGTTGAGGTGGTCCATTTCCCTACAGGATATGGACTTCACGGTGGAACATCGCCCTGGTACGGATCACGCCAATGCTGATGGTCTGTCCAGATTTTTCCGCCTTAGTGATGAGGAACTCCCTAGAGTAGGGTAGTTCTCCCCACTTTTCAGCTGGAGGGGACACGTGTTAGACCTGGCACCTTGGCGTGAGTCTCCCTTCCACTTTTTGTCGCTGTGCCTCATGTGTTTTTATGGTGTTGGCCGCTCAGAGCACTGTGCCACTGCCAACCAGTGCCACAGTGCAAGTGCTCCCTATATAAAATGTATGTGTTGGTTGGATTTCATGATTGGCTTATTTGGTTTACTATCAGACCCCCGTAAAGTGCACCAGGAGTGCCAGGGCATGTAAATACAAATGCCGCTGGTGGGCTCGCAGCACTGGTTGTGCCACCCACAGAAGCGGCCTGGTAAAATGTGTCTAGGTCTGCCATTGCAGAACCTGCGTGCAGTCTAGTACTGACATGCTGACTGGGCAAGTGCACACACTTGCCAGTCCCTAAACCTTCCCTTAACCTCATATTAGTCACCCCTTTGGTAGGCCCAAGGGCAGGGTGCATTGTAAGCATAAGGTAGGACAAGCCCTGATGTGTGTGGCATGTCCTAATAGTGAATTACAGCCATTTTCGTTTTTCACTATTGTAAGGCTACCCTGTTCTCCTAGGCCAGAATGGGCTGTTAAGATTGTTACATTCTATGATCCTAACAGACCCAGGGAACATGGTGGAAAATCGAGTTTAGTATGCCTGAACTCAGAATAATAAAATACATCTGTTAGCAAGGTTTATTTTAATGTGCTGTGTTCGCAAAGCCACTTTTAGAAAGATGGCCTTTGCTTGCCTAACCATTTCAGCCCGCCTCTGCG
Organism: Triturus cristatus; assembly: GCF_964204655.1. Lineage (NCBI taxonomy): Eukaryota > Metazoa > Chordata > Amphibia > Caudata > Salamandridae > Triturus > Triturus cristatus. Next base: position 1,167,533,742 of record NC_140579.1, read on the forward strand.
TGATGTGTATCTGCTGTCTGGCTTGCGTGAGTGACAGGGCTGGGGAAACCCAGATGGGCAGGGCTAGGTAGCCTAGTGGTGAATAGGACGATTGACAGGTAGATGGGTGGGAGGAGTACACCTGGACTCTGAATAGGACTGTGCTCTGCCACCACAATGCCGGCTCGGCCCCCTGTGGAGCGTCTGATGACTCTGCCCTGCATCGCGTCAACAAAGTGCTCCAGAACTGGACTGAACTAGGCAAGGGCCCCCCTGGCCTGGGAGAACAAAAGAAATGTAGTATAAATGTAGGAGCCCTGCTCCTAAGAAATTAGATCCTGCTACAAGACGAACCTCTGCCTGAGGGGAAGGAACCGGGAAACTGTAGGAGGAGAACTGTCCCTGACCTGGGGGATTGGCCTGCAGTGGTTGCCTTGCTGCTGAAGGAGAGGAGAAAGATTGCTGATAAACTTTGCTTCAACTTGTGCTGTATAAGGTCTCCAAGGGCTTGTGCTGAGCTTGCCCCCTGAACGAAGTCCCAGGACCAGTGGACTTCACCCCCCTTGAGAACGGCCGTTCTCCCCGTGAAGCTGATGCAGAGAAAAGTGTGCACCTCTCAACTCAGCGCATACTTTGGCAAGCCTGTGCCCCCCTGACCGGCCCGAGCACCGCGACTAAGGCCCCTAGAGCCGTAGCTCTCAACGTAAAGGAAGGACTTTGTGACACTTGCTATTTGCCCCTCTCCGCATCGTACCCCTTGATAGTGCCCCCCTGCCCTTGCTGAGGGCAGGCTGTGGTGCGTAGAGTGGTTGGTACGTGGCTCCCACCGGAGCGTACTGCCTGCTTCGCATTGCGCTGAGAACAAAGGTACGGCTCGAACGCCGCAACGAAGAGCCAGCGCACGGTACACCCGCATTGTCCCCCTGAGCAACACGACTGAGGTCCCCTTTGAGCCGTAGCTCGCACCGCAATTGAAAGGACATCGCGCCGTACAAACACGCTGGAATTCACCGCATCGTCCGTGACGAACTCCTGAAAGATAACTGTACTGTGCCCCCTTCACACCGTAAGGTGTACGCATCACCCGGAGCATCTGCAAACGCTTGTGAGCCCCGCTCGCAAGCCTCTTACAGTCATACAAACCGCACGACGCGCACGAAGCGCACAGAACTCCTGAAATACGCTTAAACTCAAGAACTACTTATTGCAAAGTATTGTGGGCCCGTCTTAACGTTATTGGGTCTTGTGCTAAATCTGCTTATACATAAAATACGTATTATTGATAAACCCAGTGTGGAATCCATTTGTGGGGATATCATTGAATTGTTGTATGTGGTCCCAAATGCTTAACCGTTACGCGTAAGATAACGCCTTGTCTGCTCGCGCCTAGCTACCTAGAGGGTGAGCAGGGGTTATTGTTAGAGTGTAACCCCTTACCCTGACTGAAGGAAAGGTCCCCTGCTTGGCACAAGTACCTACCTGTGCCAACCAGAGAATCTGGAAGCTAACCCCCACCCACCAGGGCTAATATTTATCCCCTAAAAACTGTTACCTAGCGGAAAAGCATCACACTGCAAGCCATTAAAATGAAGCAAAAGCAGCATGCAATGCACAATGTACACTACAACATAGACATGCACTATTACACTACTTAAATGCGCAAAATAGATTAAACCTGCGTTTTACACCATTAATATGTTAATCAAACCTGTTAATGCTGAGCATTTCCCACATGTAATGTGTGTTTTTTTGTTGTTAATACACAGCAAACAAATGTAATATATTACTTTGTAATGGGGGGGTGATTGGTCTGAACGGGGTACACACAAAATCTTCTGTACTCTGCTCCATCAATCCCCCCTTTGAAGATTACATCATCACCAAATCCCAAACCACCCATTCATCCCACTAAATTTTACTCGATCAGACACTTCTTCTCAATAATTTTGTTAGTTCAGCATATTTCTTTCTCATTTCTCTTGTTCTCGACAAAAATAGTATTTTTAGTTCTAAATCTAAAACTTACTTATCCTTGTGAAGTGCAGTACTATCTACTTGTGCAACTATTGGTACATTATTAACAGCACCATTAGTAAAATGGTACAACATAAACACATCCTACACCCAAAGCAAAAAGTTATATCTATTTTTAGGACTGTCTATATCCGTTATGGTATCTAAGTTATCCTGTAAATGAAATCTACTAAATATGTACCGTATGTACAAAGTGAGTTTTCACACTTGAATGACTTTCTGTCCTTTGCCTCTTCTTTTATTTTAACCACTTGGAAATGGTTCATGAAAAATCGTCTTTGTCTTGTGTGCTAAAACCCAGAAGTGTTTTCTGTAACACTGTTAGGGTGGCCTCAAGTTGTTTTCTTTGTCCTGCTCACTGTCGTTGTCCCTGTCCCTTTCCTTTCTTAAATCTACTTCTTCTATCTTTTGTAAGACTATGTAAGTCCACTCAGGTGGCCTGTTCAATTTCTCCTGTTCTAACTTGTTTGTCATTTCAGAGATCTGATCTTCAAGAGCTGTTGTTCCTTTCCTCACTATCTTATACTTGAGTCTCTTTACTCCGTTGGGCCACATGTGTGAATCATCCTTCTCCATAGGTTCATAGTCTTGGTTCAGAATTGCCTGATCATCCGTTTCTTCTCTAATGTCAGACAAGATAACTGTCAGGATTTCTGAATCTTCTTCTCCCTTGCTTTCAGTCTCTGTCTGCTTGTATTTCACTTCCCCTTATCTTGAACTGTATGATTTCTGAGTCTTCTGTTCTCTCTTTTTCATGTACTTGACTTTGTTTCTGTCCTAATTCGGCAGTACCGTCTAAATCGTTGTCCGGTGAAAAATCGTTGAGTCTTACACCGTGCTGTACACTTGCCGAGTCTGTTGATCTAGTATCACCAGTTTCACAGTCTGCTTCTCTTCTGTTAACAGCGTCTGGTTGCTCAGCACCTGATTTTGAACTTGTATCCGAAATCTGCAGTCTATTTCTCAGTGGCCTATCATGTGGATCAGGTACATATGCTTCTCTCATTGCTCGTCCCACTAGTATCTTGTAGGGATTTAAACCTGTCCTTCTGTCAGGTGTACTTCTCATGGTTATTGGAACTAGGGGCAAAGCATCCGGCCATTTCAAGTCAGTGGAATCACACTTTTTTGCTAATTTGACTTTCATTGTGCTATTCACCTGCTCACCAACTCCAGAAACGTCTGGACAATAGGCACAATGCAGTTTCTGTTTAGTCCTCAGTATTTCACAGATCTGACTCATAACTTAGTTGGCAAAATGAGTTTCCCTATCTGTGTGTGCCTGTCCATGGTACATGCGTGCAAAATGGGCAAACATACTGTCAGGCATAACAGCTCTTTCATCTTGGTAAACCCAAACATCATCCTCTTCTTTTTGTGTGCAACCTTCTTTTACCCATGCTTTCTTTTCCTCATTGCTTGCCTGATCCTGCAACTGCCTCACTTCTTTCCATGTTTCTACTGTGTAAGTAAGCATGAGATATTGGGGAAAAAGTGTCTTCCTTCGCCCGTGCCTGATTCAAAGAACAATTCAGTTTTGTGCAATAATTTGCCAGTTCATCTGCAAACCAATTCCCTCTGGTAATATAGTCAGTTTCACATTTGTGAGCATCAGGACATGCTAATGATCCCCTATCAACTATTCGTTTCTTCTTCTTTCTCCACCTGCTTCTCCATTTCTCAACATCCCTCATTTTTCTCAATGAGCAAGCAAAAGCTTCTCCCTCATTCTGCTTATTATTTTCCTCAACTAAATCTGGTGGTTTCTTTTTCTTATCCAGTTTCCCAGCTAGGTATGGTGGTTTATTTTTCTTCTCATGTTTTCGTGTGCACTTGTCTCCTAATTTCTCAAACCCATTGCATTTAAAAATATATTTAGTTTCTGCAACGTGCAATCGTATTCCTGAAGAACTCATTGTCTCATTGCCTCTTCATTCATGTGTACCCTGAAGCTTTTCTGAAATGGAAAATTTCCTGAAACATTAATTTCATATTTTTGAGCCAAATCAGTCAATCTACCATGTGTAGTTACTGCACATGTATGTGTTTCCTTACTCAGGGAAATTAATTCTTTCTCCTGACACTAGTTCATATTTTCATGATTTAAATAGCAAGGACTGTTAATTTCTTCATGCTCAAATGTTAAATTTAAAACACTAAGCTGTTTCTCTTTTTCGGGCTCTGGGTTAATTTGTTCCCCCATGCTTTCTATCTTTTTAATTACTGCTGCTTCCTCAAAGCATGTTTGAAAAATCCCATCTCCAAATATATTTATTTTATCCTGGGCTGTGAGTGCTGTAAACACCATTGTTCCCCCATCTTTCAATGCTTGGACTATCTGGAGTAGTTTCTGTTCAATAATCTGTGAATTCTGAGATTCCAAAATAAACCCTGACATATTTACTCCTTCTACAGCTGTTTGAATCTTTTGAGTAGGGACCATATTAATTTGGACAGTCATAATTTGTCTAGGCACTGTCTGTGCATCTGCAGCTTGTAGTCTTTGCACTGAATCAGTCACATTTAAAGCAGTAACACCTGGAGGTATCACTGTCCGTGCTGAATCAACTGGTAGTGGGTCAATCTGAAATGTCTGCACATTTCTCTCATTCTGTATTTCTCTCTGTTCAACAGAAGCAGTAGCCATTGTAGTACTTACTTGTACAATTTTTTCAGTATTTTTAATGGGAACCACATAAAGTGACGGACACTCAGTTAACAATGCATCCATTATTCCATCCCCTGAATCATTATTTATTTGAGGCTTTTTGTCATCATTAATTCCCTTCTACTGCATCTGGTGCTTTACCTTTTTATCCTCACTTTTGCAAACAGAAATTTCAGAATCTATATTCATCGGGACTGTTAAAGCTTCCATATTCATAGGCAGTTCTTTCAATTTTTCAGACAATTTTCGTGACCTGACTACTAACTCATTTTCTTCTTCTTCATGATTTGACCTATTTATCACTTGTGTTTCTTGCCAAATCATCGTACTGCTCATTGAAAGGAGTTCTAGCTTTGTTACTGTACTATTTGAACAGATTCCGGTCTATTTATTGCACTATTCCCTATGGGGACTGGAACAGTTTGGAAAACTTTTGTAGTTTCTGCTGGCGGTGCCTTTGGCACCACTGTTGCAAACTCCCCTTGATATGGAGGTGGTCTGTTGCCCAGAATGTCATCCAGCAACTCATCTTTAGTATCACTATACCTACAGCCTGAAATTTGAACATGCTTCTTTTCCTCTTTCTTTTCACCTCCTGTAGATCCTCCCATACTCCTGACAGGAAACAAATCATTTGGTACATCCACCTGTTGCCATGTACATATTCTGTCTTCAATATTCTCATTCCGATATTTATCCAAACCAAAATCATAACCTCTTCCTGATCTGAGGCGTTCTTTCTCATACACTGCATCTTCCCAATCCATTAATGCTTCAAATTGCATAGGTCTAGGTTTAAGCTCAAGTGTCCCCATTGCTTTTCTCAAATGCTGCAAAACTTCTATGTTAAAAGAACCTTCTGGAGGAAATGCAAGCGCACCATCACCTTTTGTGTATCGCACCCAATTCTCTACCCACAAGCAAGTGTGATAGCCATACTTTATTAGCATGTAAAATACAGGCGTTCCAAGGGGAGAGAATAGTCTCCACTCCTGCTTTACTGCAGGCTTGTCTTTCACAAACAATCTTTTTACCTTTCCAAACAGTGAAACTTTCTTCTTCTCTTTACCAATATAATACATTTTTCGCTTAACTTTTGTCTTCGCGTTCAGCTAGAAACGTCAGTGCAACACAAACTCTCTACCAATCAGCTTCCTCTGTGCGGTTTCCTTTCCAACCAATACCACTGTGGAAACGCACTCGTTTGCAAATCAGAAATCTTTACGTCACTTCCGCATACACCTATCCCAGCGCAACTCTCACTAACGCACCAATCCGGAGCGTCTACGTCACTCTGTAATTCTCCACTCCTAGCGCGGCCTACACCAGCGCACCAATCCGTGAAGACCTCGTCTTCCTATGGCTGGCCAATCCCAGTGCGTTTTTTCTGACGTCAGCTTTTCTCGCTACTCCTGCTTCTGCTGACCCCTCCTTTACAAAATTTATCGGCAAACTTTTTACATTCACTTTTTTACTAATATTCTGTTAGTAACGACATAAAAATACCACCATTATCTGTATCGCTAACAAAAGAATAGTTAATGACCTTTCTTACAAGAATTCCGTCTTTCCCGAGAGCAGCGAACAATCTGCCCTACTACGGAATCGTTACTTCCGTTGATAAAGTAGCACTTCCCTCTACCTTCCCCTTCTAACAAGCATTAGCTAACTGTTTCTCTAGTATTAAGACACCGAGTTGGAGACGCTCTGCTCCTGAGAAATAAAACCAGAGTTTCACAATTAACCTGAATGCTATTTCATTCACGCACTTTCATACGGAAAATGTAGTTCATTCACACAGAATTCTGTCTTTCCTCGAACAGCGAACAGTCTGCCCTACTACAGAATTATTACACTTGTTAATAAAGTAGCACTTCCCTCTACTTGATCCTTCTAGCAAGCTTAGGGAACACCTATTACCTTTCCAGTGATAAGCGTAATCAGAGTGCCTTTTGGACTCCTGGTACCTAAGACCAAAATTTCACAGGTGACCTTCGCTATCATACATTTCTCTCCTACAGAAAATGTCCCTAGCAGTAACACACGACGATGTTACCAAATCGAACCCAGACAATGCGTCGTGCAACTCCAATCGTCACACGTTTTCCCCGTGTACCTACAGGGCAACAACAATTCTGTCTTTCCCGAGAGCAGCAAACAGTCTGCCCTACTACGGAACCGTTACAAACTTCCGACTTCCTACCTCCTAGAAGCCGCCAAACAACATAGAACTCGACACAACTCAACATAAAGTGTTAATACATAAACCAATTCTTATCCACAACCAATAATCAATAAGCAATTTACAAGCAATAATCACCAAACCAATACAATAATAACCATCATATTGCTACCAGAAAAACTGATCCAGCGCGAGACTGGGAAATGGGGAACAACATATACCGATATCCTCTCTGCGTCGCAGACCCGTCGTCACACACACTCATTCATACATGCATTCATTGGTGGGGTCCATAACACCAACTCACACACGTCACCATTCACGAGTTTACACACACAGGAGGGATGAGTAATTCAAGCGCTGGACATGTGGGGGGGTACCTTATTACCTATAGGAGAAATATTTACATTAAATACATTATGTACATCTGCATCTGTAGAATCCTAGCTTTAACATCAAGGCACTCCACCACTTGGTCGATGGACCAATTAGTTGGACTGGTTGATGGTGATTGTCAAGACCAGCTTAACCTCACTACAAAAATACATTGAATTGCATAATTAAGTGACTCTAAAAGAATCACGAACACCTGAAATCATTTAAAAGATTTTATGTAAATAATTTGCATAAAGAATATTATCATTTATTCTCTCACTATTAATTTTCACTTGAGCTTTGCCATTTATTCAGGACATAAATCAAGAAATTGTTTAATAAAAGTCATGAAGAGAAAGGTAGATTTGTATTCATTTCATTATTCTCAAAATGGTTAAAAATTAATCCTTGGTCGTGTAACTGACAGAGGGTTCCAAAAAATGAAAGATCAGTGAACCATAGTTAAAAACATGCATTTAATTCTAAAGATTTCCTACACTAAAACCTTCCTACCCAGCACTAAAACCCCAACTTACTTGATTAACCCTTGACCTCCTCGACGACTTCTCTCACCCAGGCTAGTGTCCCGCAACGATCTCGAACCTACAGAGGTCATCAGTGCACAGTCTGGCATAATTCCAAGTTCCCAGCATCTCTACAAAGCAGCTTTTCTCCTCCGCCTTCTCTGACACCAAACTCCAATTTTGGTCTGATATTTATACTGTGTTTGCTGGCTCTCTACCCTCAAATGTTTCAACTCTTGTCATTTCCCTTGCTCTGATTGGTCATGACAATGCAGTTCTCAGCTCTCAGGATGTCCGTTTATAACAATGTAGTTCTCAGCTCCCAGGATGTCCATGAATAACAATGTAGTTCTCAGCTCCTAGGATGTCCATGAATAACTTTGTTTGACAAGCTGATAGATACAAATTCGACTGTCCACAGTTCATTAGCAGGCATTCAAAGGTTCATTGGCAGGGATTCAACTGTTCAGTGTCAGGGATTCAGCTGTTTCCACGTGGTCATTCTTTGGCAGGCATTCAACTGTTTCTCTTTGGCAGGCATTCAGCTGTTCTCGTGCTATCATTCTGTCTCTCAACCACTACCGGCATTCACACCAATGGCCTCGAACATAGTTAGCTGGAGTTGCAAAGTTCAGTGGAGCACAGTGCATGCACGAGGTTCCTCCAGCCAGATGATGCAAGCATTCTCTACTGCGAAGAACCGGGAAAAACGAAGCCATCTTGAAACTGGCCACCAGCCAAACTACGATAAACACACTCAAAGAAAATGTGAATACACAGAAAATAAGTGTTTTCTGTCCCCCCACTGTTAGACGTCCAGAGTTTTGGAAGAGGCCTGTCGCCAGGAGAGTTGGCAGACAGAAAAGATGGCAAAACTTAAATTGAATGGGCAACTGGAGCTGGAAAGCAAAAAGCTGGCTCTGGAAGAGAGAAGAATCCAAATGGAGCATGAAATGAAGTTGAGGGAATTAGATCTGAAAGCTAAAAGTTTAGAGTCTACTCCCTCTGGTGGCAGCACACCGTCAGTGCAGGCAGAATCAAGAGTGTACATACCCAAGGATGTGGTAAAGGAATTTTTTAAGAATGATGACATAGGGCAGTGGTTCAAGGCCTATGAGGTAGCCATGTCTTCCCACCGGGTCCCTGAGAAAGATTGGGGAGCGGGATTGTGGGGACGATTCCTTAGTGAGGGGCGGGACACACTGCTAGACTTACCCTCAGATGTTTATAATTCTTATCCCCATATGAAGGCAGCATTGATGACTAGGTATGGGTTGACCCCTGAGTTGTATAGACAAAGGTTCAGGGTTTGCACAAAGATTCCTAACAGTACGTATGTGGAGTATGTAACTTTTTTTTTGCAGAGCACTGGATGGTTGGGTGAAGCGTAGCAAGGTTGATGATTTTCAAGGGCTTCTTGATTTAATGGCATGGGAGCACTTGTCCAGTAATTGTTTACCTGAGCTACGCCAACACCTGATTGATAGTAGGCTGACTAACCCTAGAAAGCTTACTGAGGAGGCGGACCGCTGGGTCAGTACCAGGGTCCACAAAGGTCACGTGGGAGATTCCGCCAAAGGTGGGCAGGGTCCCCAGCAGAGGAGTGGAGGGGACAGGGGTAACCAGAGGGAGTTCCCAAAAAGGCCCCAAAGTAATCCCCAAGGGAACCAAGGGAAAGATTCTCAGCCTCCCCCAACCCAGAAACCGACCGGGGCCCCGACAGGTCCACCTGTTCAAAAGGGGCCCATAAAATGTTAAGTGTGGTACCATAGGGCATTATGCCTCTGATTTAAAGTGTCCTTTGTTTGGTAAACCAGCACCCACTGGTGCCCCACCCCGACAGGTGGCTAGTGTAGCCTTGGGGAAAGAGATGGCAGTCCAAGGTGGGTGGGGTCCCGCAGAGATGTCCCTTGTCTCATTAGGAGACTGTGAGATGGTCCCCCAAACCCAGCTGCCTGATAACACTAAGAAATAGACAGTGGGTGACCATTAATGGCCGTAGGGTGGAAGCTCTGAGAGATACAGGAGCCAGTGTGACAGCTGTCAAGTGTCACCTGGTGTCTCAAGAACAGGTTGTCCTAGGAGCATCCTATCCAGTTGTTGCCGCTGACAACACAGAGAGTCACTGCAAGGTGGCTCAGGTTCCCTTTGAGTGGGGGGGGTCTCTGGTACTCTTCAGGTAGCTGTGAGGCCCGCCATGCCTGTAGACTGTCTGTTAGGGAACGATTTGGAGAGCTCACCTTGGGCTAAGGTGGAGCGGAGTGCCCACCTGGAGATTTTGGGTATGCCGGATTGGGCGTGTGTCACCACACGGTCCATGGCAGCAAGTAGAGGTGGTCAAGAGGTCCTGGAGCCTGATAGGGAGGCCCAGGGACCGGCCTTAGAGAGAAGGAGCAGGGGGCGCGGGAAACCAGCCCCTGAAATTCCCACGGTCCAGGAGGGAGCAGACCTTGAGGGCGATGCCCTGGAGCCTACAGGGGAGCAGATAGCTGAACTGGGAGACCTGCCTGAGCTGACCCATTGGCAGCAGGAAGGGGGTCCCTCCAGGGAGGACTTTTGTAAGGCACAGAAAGAATGCCCTTCTCTCGTGGGTATGCGGCAGCAGGCTGCAGACCAGGCCGCAGGTGATCAGTCTGGGTCACATTTCATTTACTGGGAGAACAACCTCCTATGTACAGAGCCTAAGGTTGCTGAGCCTGGGTCAGCCCGTGCGCTGGTGGTACCCCAGGACTTCAGAGCCTTCCTACTGGGGCTGGCTCACGATGTGCCATTGGCAGGACATTTGGGGCAGGACAAGACCTTTGAAAGGCTTGTCACCCACTTTTATTGGCCCCAAATGCGCAGGAGTTCAGACACTCACTGCAGGACCTGTTAGACTTGCCAGGCAAGTGGAAAGAGTGGGAGGAAGCAGAAGGCTCCTCTCCAGCCATTCCCTGTGGTCGGTACCCCATTCCAGCGAGTGGGGATTGACATTGTGGGGCCACTGGACCCCAGGACAGCCATGGGCAACAGGTTTATCCTGGTGGATCATGCCACCCGGTACCCGGAAGCCATCCCTCTAAGGACAGTGACGGCCCCCGTGGTGGGACGTGCACTGATGGGAATTTTCTCCAGAGTGGGATTACCTCTATAGGTGGTGTCTGACCGGGGTACCAATTTCATATCCAAATATATGAAATCCCTTTGGCAAGAGTGTGGTGTAACCTACAAGTTCACCACACCTTACCACCCCCAAGGAAATGGGTTGGTTGAGAGATTCAACCGTACCCTCAAGGGCATGATAATGGGTCTGGAAGAACCCATGAGGCGTAAGTGGGACGTCCTCTTGCCATGCCTTCTCTTTGCGTACTGTGAGGTGCCACAGAAGTCTCTAGGGTTCAGCCCCTTTGAGCTTCTGTATGGCCACCCATTGAGAGGACCTCTAAGTCTGGTCAAGGAAGGCTGGTAGCAATCTCCCAGGAAACCTCCCCAGAATGTATATAGCTACATGCTGCCCTTCAGGAATCAGGCTAGGCGATTCAGGCAACTTGCTGAGGCAAATCTGGAAGCCAGCCAGAAGGAGATGAAGCGGTGGTACGACCAGAATGCCACTCTGGTAGAGCTTCAACCTGGACAGAAGGTGTGGGTCTTGGCCCCCGTGGAGCCTTGTGCGCTCCAGGATAAGTGGACCGGTTCCTTTGAGGTTGTGGAGCGCAAGAGTCCAGTTACCTATTTGGTGGACTTGCGGTCTCCAAGGAACCCCTTAAGGGTCCTTCATGTCAACCACCTCAAGCCCCACTTGGAGAGGTCCCAAGTGGGCATGCTCTTGGCAACAGATGCTGGGATGGAAGAATAGACCGAGCCTCTTCCTGACCTCCTGTCAGCCCAGGAGCAAGATGGGTCAGTGGATGGTGTCATCCTCTCTTCTGCCCTGACCCCTGAGCAACAGAATGATTGTCGCCAGCTGCTGGGACAATTTTCTGATCTGTTTTCCCTGGTTCCCGGTGTCACTGATTGGTGTGTCTATGATGTGGACACTGGGGATAAGCACAAGGCCTACAGGGTGACTGACAGGGTGAGGGCGTGCATCAAGGAGGAGGTCTCCAAGATGTTTGCACTCGGGGTAATTGAGTCCTCCAGCAGTCCTTGGGCCAGCCCAGTGGTATTGGTCCCAAAGGCTGCAGCTCCGGGAGCCACACCCGAACTCCGGTTCTGTGTGGACTACAGAGGACTCAATTCAGTCACCAGGACTGACGCACACCCCATCCCCAGAGCTGATGAGCTCATAGATCGGCTAGAGGCTGCCAACTACCTCAGCACGTTTGATTTAACGTCTGGGTACTGGCAGATGGCCTTGACCGATGGGGCCAAAGAGACGTCAGCAATTTCCACCCCTGATGGGCACTACCAGTTCCGGGTTATGTCCTTTGGGATGAAGAATGCCCCTGCCACCTTCCAGAGGTTGGTCAACCAGGTGTTGGCTGGGCTGGATTCATTCAGTGCAGCCTACCTGGATGACATTGCGGTGTTCAGCTCCACTTGGGAAGAGCATCTGCACCACCTCTGGGAAGTGTTGATGGCGCTGCGGAGGGCAGGCCTCACGATCAAGGCGAGTAAGAGCCAGATCGGGCAGGGTTCCGTGGTGTACTTGGGGCACCAGGTTGGGAGCGTCCAGGTGGCGCGCCTTCAACCCAAGATAGAAACCATCCTGAATTGGGAGTCGCCCAAAACCCACACACAGGTGAGAGCCTTCCTAGGTCTCACCGGGTACTACAGGAGGTTTGTCAAGGGATATGGCAACAAGGTTGCCCCCTTGACAGCGCTGACTTCTAAGAAGCAGCCCAGGAAAGTTATTTGGACTGACACCTGTCAGAAAGCTGCTATGTGCACGGCGCCTGTGCTCTTGGCTCCCAACTTCTCCAAAGAGTTTATCGTTCAGACAGATGCTTCAGAGCATGGTGTGTTGGCTGTTCTTTCACAGACTAATGAGGAGGGCCTAGATCAACCTGTAGCCTTCCTTAGCAGGAGGTTACTTCCCCGGGAACAGAGATGGAGTGCTATTGAGCATGAGGCATTTGCTGTGGTCTGGGCACTGAAGAAGCTAAGACCCTACCTGTTTGGGTCTCACTTCCGGGTTCAGACAGACCACAGGCCCCTCAGATGGTTGATGCATATGAGGGGTGAGAATTCAAAGCTGTTGAGGTGGTCCATTTCCCTACAGGGTATGGACTTCACGGTGGAACATCGCCCTTGTACAGATCACACCAATGCTGACGGTCTGTCCAGATTTTTCCGCCTTAGTGATGAGGAACTCCCTGGGGTAGGGTAGTTCTCCCCACTTTTCAGCTGGAGGGGACACGTGTTAGACCTGGCACCTTGGCGTGAGTCTCCCTTCCACTTTTTTTTGCTGTGCGCCATGTGTTTTTATGGTGTTGGCCGCTCAGAGCACTGTGCCACTGCCAACCAGTGCCACAGTGCAAGTGCTCCCTATATAAAATGTATATGTTGGTTTGATTCCATGATTGGTGGCTTATTTGGTTTACTATCAGACCCCCGTAAAGCGCACCAGGAGTGCCAGGGTGTGTAAATACAAATGCCGCTGGTGGGCTCGCATCACTGGTTGTGCCACCCACAGAAGCGGTCTGGTAAAATGTGTCTAGGTCTGCCATTGCAGAACCTGTGTGCAGTCTGGTACTGACATGCTGACTGGGCAAAACCTTCCCTTAACTTCATATTAGTCACCCCTATGGTAGGCCCAAGGGCAGGGTGCATTGTAAGCATAAGGTAGGACAAGCCCTGATGTGTGTGCATGTCCTAATAGTGAATTACAGCCATTTTCGTTTTTCACTATTGTAAGGCTACCCTGTTCTCATAGGCCAGAATGGGCTGTTAAGATTGTTACATCCTATGATCCTAACAGACCCAGGGAACATGGTGGAAAATCGAGTTTAGTATGCCTAAACTCAGAATAATAAAATACATCTGTTAGCAAGGTTTATTTTAAAGTTCTGTGTTCGCAAACGCCACTTTTAGAAAGATGGTCTTTGCTTGCCTAACCATTTCAGCCCGCTTCTGCGTGATGTGTATCTGCTGTCTGGCTTGCGTGAGTGACAGGGCTGGGGAAACCCAGATGGGCAGGGCTAGGTAGCCTGGTAGTGAATAGGACGATTGACAGGTAGATGGGTGGGAGGAGTACACCTGGACTCTGAATAGGACTGTGCTCTGCCACCACAATGCCGGCTCCGCCCCCTGTGGAGCGTCTGATGACTCTGCCCTGCACCCTGAATGAAGAGCCTGCATCACGTCAACAAAGTGCTCCAGAACTGGACTGAACTAGGCAAGGGCCCCCCTGGCCTGGGAGAACAAAAGAAATGTAGTATAAATGTAGGAGCCCTGCTCCTAAGAAATTAGATCCTGCTACAAGACGAACCTCTGCCTGAGGGGAAGGAACCGAGAAACTGTAGGAGGAGAACTGTCCCTGACCTGGGGGATTGGCCTGCAGTGGTTGCCTTGCTGCTGAAGGAGAGGAGAAAGATTGCTGATAAACTGTGCTTCAACTTGTGCTGTTTAAGGTCTCCAAGGGCTTGTGCTGAGCTTGCCCCCTGTACAAAGTCCCAGGACCAGTGGACTTCACCCCCCTTGAGAACCGCCGTTCTTCCCGTGAAGCTGACGCCGAGAAAAGTGTGTGCCTCTCAACTTGGCGTGTACTTTGGCAAGCCTGTGCCCCCCTGCCCGGCCCGAGCACCGCTATTAAGGCCCCTCGAGCCGTAGCTCGCAACGTAAAGGAAGGACTTCGTTACACTTGCTATTTGCCCCTTTCCGCATCGTACCCCTTGTGCGTGCCCCCCTACCCTTGCTGAGGGCAGGCTGTGGTGCGTAGAGTGGTTGGTACGCGGCTCCCCCCGGAGCATACTGCCTGCTTCGCATCGCACTGAGAACAAAGGCGCCGCTCTCAAGGTACGGCTCGAATGCCGCAACGAAGAGCCAGCGCACCGTACACCCGCGTTGTCCCCCTGAGCAACGCGACTGAGGCCCCCTTCGAGCCGTAGCTCGCACCGCAATTGAAAGGACATCGCGCCGTACAAACACGCTGGAATTCACCGCATCGTCCGTGACGAACTCCTGAAAGGTAAAGGTACTGTGCCCCCTTCACACCGTAAGGTGTACGCATCGCCCGGAGCGTCTGCAAACGCTTGTGAGCCCCGCTCGCAAGCCTCTTACAGTCATACAAACCGCACGACGTGCACAAAGCGCACAGAACTCCTGAAATACGCTTAAACTCAAGAACTACTTATTGCAAAGTATTGTGGGCCCGTCTTAACGTTATTGGGTCTTGTGCTAAATCTGCTTATACATAAAATACGTATTATTGATAAACCCAGTGTGGAGTCCATTTGTGGGGGTATCATTGTATGTGGTCCCAAATGCTTAAACTTTACGCCTAAGATAACGCCTTGTCTACTCGCGCCAAGCTACCTAGAGGGTGAGCAGGGGTTATTGTTAGAGTGTAACCCCTTACCCTGACTGGAGGAAAGGTCCCCTGCTTGGTACAAGTACCTACCTGTGCCAACCAGAGAATCTGGATTCTAACACCCACCCTCCAGGGCTAATATTTATCCCCTAAAAACTGCTACCTAGCGGAAAAGCATCACACTGCAAGCCATTAAAATTAAGCAAAAGCAGCATGCAATGCACAATGTACACTACAACATAGACATGCACTATTACACTACTTAAATGCGCAAAATAGATTAAACATGCATTTTACACCATTAATATGTTAATCAAACCTGTTAATGCTGAGCATTTCCCACATGTAATGTGTGTTTTTTTGTTGTTAATACACAGCAAACAAATGTAATATATTACTTTGTAATGGGGGGGATTGGTCTGAACGGGGTACACATAAAATCTTCTGTACTCTGCTCCATCAATCCCCCCTTTGATGATTACATCATAACCATATCCCAAACCACCCATTCATCCCACTAAATTTTATTCGATCAGACACTTCTTCTTAATAATTTTGTTAGTTCAGCATATTTCTTTCTCATTTCTCTTGTTCTCGACAAAAATAGTATTTTTAGTTCTAAATCTAAAACTTACTTATCCTTGTGAAGTGCAGTTCTATCTACTTGTGCAACTATCGGTACATTATTAACAGCACCATTAGTAAAATGGTACAACATAAACACATCCTACACCCTTAGCTTCCTCTGTGTATAGAGAGCCGTAAAACTCCGAAAAAACCGTCAGGACTCCTTCAGGAGTGTCATGAATGTGACCCTGAGTGTCCTGAATCTTAACAATACGGTTGGCCAGGGCTCGTTGCTGAAGTTGTTTAGCTAGAACCCTGCCAGATTGTTCGCCAAACTCGAACATCATCAGGCGGTACTGAAGATATTTAGCTGCAAGGTCCTGTCCAAAGAACTCAAGCAGGGAAGCCCTTAGACGTGCAACCTGGATTTGACTATGGGTTAAATCACGGCCCTCCCTAATTGTATCAGTGAGCAGAACCTCTGCGCGACGTAATGCCTCAACCCGCGCATTAGTCTGCTCTTGGATTCGCTTCTGGCGAAAAAATGAAAAGCTCTTTGTTTCGCCGCGAATTGCTGCCTTGAGTGTATCCCAAACGATGTTACTAGGAGCTGATCCTCTATTGATGTTCAAAAATTCGGATACCCAGGGCCTCATATGATCTAGATAAAGCTGTTCTGATAAAAGCTTTCTCTCGAAGGTCCATGATCTAGGAGGCTTCACATTACAATTTAAAGTAAAACCAATAACCAGCAGATTATGATCAGATATGATACGGGGTGGAATCGAAATTGATGTGGTATCTGCGAACTGGCCGGACAAAAAACCATAATCCAGGCGTACCATTTTTTTGTGGGGAGCTGAAAAGTATGTATAGCCATCTAAGTGCTTAAAATGATGAAACCAAAGATCGGTCATTGAGTGTTCCTGAACCAGTGCTTGTAGCGCCCTAAATACTCTAGGTTTCTTGCCCACATATATTTGCCCTCCTATAAGATTAAAGTCAGCCGAAAGATTAATATTAAAATCGCCACAGAGGCAGATGGGATGGGGCCATAAAGCTAATTCTACATTTAAATAGTGTAGAACTGCAGGGTCATCCACATTTGAAATATATACAGTGCAAATAGTCAATGATCTACCGTTAATCAAAAGCTCTGAGATAACCCACCGCCCCCCATTCTCTTGACAGGTTCTAACACAGGATCCCATCCCCCGCCTTGCTAAAATTGCCACCCCTCTTATCATTGAGGACTGTCGGGAACACCCTATTAGATCAAATCCAGGGATTTTTAAATAATCTCGGTTGTTCCAGGGCACATGGGTTTCCTACAAGCATAATACCTCTAAATGTAAAGCCTGAACAACACTTGAGAATAAGGCTCTCTTCTTCCCATTGTTAAGACCACAAACATTCCATGATGCTATACGAATTTTACCCAACGCCATTAAGTCTTTTAAAAATCAAAACAATGACTGTAATAATGAAAACAATACCATAATGAAAACTTTTCAATTTTTCAAGGTTTTTTTTTTTGTATACACACTTAACCCACCCCCACCCCAGTCTCCCCCCCACAGACCCACCCACCCTTGACACCCACCCTACCACACCCCCCTCACACCCCCACCCACCATCCTAGGCAATAGGACCGAAGTCCGAGTGATGGAAGTGCTGGTATAAGCCGAACCACCCTCCCCCTTGAATCGCTGCTAACTTAAGGGTATAATAGAGGACATGCCCCGGGAGATAACAGACACCAAACCTTAACACAATATACTCATTAAATATCATCCCCACAATTGAGCATTATCCCCACTAATAATCCTACAAGAAAGGGGAAGCTAGAAACTTGAATCCAAACAATTTTGGCTTGCTAAATTGAATCCAGAAAGGTTTTAGCCAGAATTTCGGACTCGAAAACTTTTGTCTGGGCTTGGTAAATAACTTTGAGCTTGGCAGGGAAAAGTAAAAAGACCTGTGCGCCTTTAGACTGAAAAGGGGCAATGAGCTGACGGAGCTGCCACCTCCGTTCAACCGTAGCTGGACAAAAGTCCGGCCTAACAAAAAACTGACAACCCTTCGCCGACCTTTGCCTATCAGGTCTGGCTAGATCATAAATCCTTTCTCTGGCTAAAAAGTTATGTAGGCAGATTAAGATAGCACGGGGTCTATTAACTGTTTGGCACGGACGATGTTTAGGCTTGAAGGGAAAACGGTGGGCACGTTGGATTTCCAGCTACCAGTCCCATTCCTTAACCTCTGGGAATGCTTCAGTGAATAGATTGACCACAAACTGCCGGGTATCCGATTCCTCCATGCCCTCGGGAACCCCCAGAATTCCTAAATTATTTCTTCGGGCCTGATTTTCCATGTCCACGAGCTTCCATTGAATATCCTCCCGCTGAGATTGAATTGCATCTATAGTGGATTTTTGAGTCACTAAGTCGTCTTCCAAAGTAGAGATCCGAGTCTCAGCTTCAGTGACACTAGATGCAATATCTGTGCAAGTCTTAATTACTCTTCGCAATGAATTTTGGACCCTACGGCATGCCCCCTGTGCACAGGCACTTTCCTGTCGGGTCTCCTCGCGATGTGCCATTATTGTTTGATATATTATTGCCAGTGTCATTCCGCCAGTAGGGGAGCCTGTCTTAGGGTCAAGATCATTGGCAGCTGAATCTTTAACTTTGCCTTGCAGTCCAGACTGTGCAGAAAATGAATAATCCCAGGCTAGGGAGCCAATATTCGTGCCAGAATCTTGGGGCACCTTACAAACTGTAGGAGGGCCACTCAAGATGTCAATGGGATTCAAAGCATCGTTAGTTCGCCAATCGCCCACCTCACTGCCATCGTCGTCAGACCAATCCTTATCTAACCCTTCGTCATCCACTGAGGATCCCATGTGACCAGATAACGAATAAAAATTATCTCCATCGATGTCGCCATCGGTGTTTAACAAAGCAGAGGGTAAAGGAACTTGCAATAGATCTGTGGAAGGGAGATGGACTGCTGCTGATTGTGTACTGAGCGGTAAGTCTAAGGAGACTGCATCTCCCAGCATTCCACTAGATTGTATGCCCGGATACAAAGAAGATTCTGTGCATTGAACAACCCCCGGCATACTCTCCACAGGCAGCCCCACCTCCGATTGTACCGTTGAACTTGCAGAAGTGCACCCATCAATACTTTTAGGCAAAACTGCGAAAGAAGCTGTTGTAGAAGCCGCATTTGCCTTACCAGTGGTGGAGACTGTGATAGCCGTGTGGGGAGCGGGAAGAAGACAAGAGGATACCCCGACAGCAGGGCTCTGCAAACTTTTGTTGGTTACACTCGCCCGAGGTTTAAACATTGCAGGCACCGGAACCGAAGCAGGCTTGAATACTTTGCCAGCCGTGTTTTCTGGCTGGCTCCTTTCGGGATCTCTGCCGATGGCAGTGACCTGTGAGCTGCCGAGGACGCCGACGCCGAGATCAGGTTTGCGGCTTTCGCTGCGGCCCGGGGCAGATTCTTTGTTTGACTTTTCGGAGGCATCGCCGCGGCGCTGAGGCGGAAGCAACACTGATAGCGCTGGAAGCACTGGAGGCAGCGGTGTGCAGGCAGCAGGGCGTCTACCGGTGAGAGTCGTGCTAAAAAGATCCGGTGCAGTCAGCTATGATGGTAGCAGCAAAACCGCCAAAGCATCTCACTTCCGTGGTATAATATAGTCAATATTGGCGTTTTACCCCGCACTATAAGACCTAAGGATTAGCAGATCATCCAGGAGGGAGAGAGTGCTAGTACCAGCTCACCCGGCCAGAGTACTGGCCGCCATCTTGTGGGGTACACACAAAATCTTCTGTACTCTGCTCCATCAATCCCCCTTTGATGATTACATCATCACCAAATCCCAAACCACCCATTCATCCCACTAAATTTTATTCGATCAGACACTTCTTCTCAATAATTTTGTTAGTTCTCAACAAATGCAGGACCAGCAACATGACGCCGATCCTAGTGGCACCACAGTGGGCAAGACAGACATGGTACTCGCAAATAGTGGAAATGGCGCAGGGGTCCCCACACAAATTCGCAAGAATAAAAGACTTACTCACCATGCAGAACGGAGACGTTCTACACCCAGAGCCAGAGAGCCTCAGCCTAGCGGCTTGGCTCCTGAGGACTTAGAGTTCGCACACCTTAAGCTACCTCAAAGCACTATGCGAGTGCTACGGGAGGCAAGGAGGCCAACAACACGGAAATGCTATGGGGATAAATGGAAAAGGTTTACAATGTGGTGCAGCAGAAATAAGATGCTAAATAAAATGACCAGGGAATCAACGGTGCTTAGATACCTCACACACCTACTAAAGGCTAATCTATGCTCGTCGTCGCTAAGAGTCCACCTAGCGGCGATCGTAGCTTACACACGAGGTGAGACGGGGGAAGTTTCTTTACCTCTCGGGTAGTAAAGAGATTCCTCGAAGGGGCAAAAAGATTAGCACCACCTAAAAGAATGCCGCCACCACCATGGAACCTCAACGTAGTCCTTACAGAACTTATGAAGGCGCCCTTTGAGCCCATACACAAGGCCTCTCTACAAATGCTGACAATGAAAACAACCTTTCTGGTGGCAATAACCTTGCTACGCAGAGTAAGCGAACTGCAAGCGCTAACACTACAGGAGCCCTACATCCAAATACACAAGGACAGAGTCGTCATGAGGACGGACCCACACTTCATGCCAAAGGTGGTGTCCGCATTCCATATGAACCAGACAATTCAAATACCAAGTTTCTTTCAAAACCCAACAACAGGCGCTGAAAGGGCACTACACACTCTAGACGCTAGAAGGGCGGTGATGCACTACATCGAAAGAACAAAGGAGCACAGGAAAACAAAGCAGTTTTTTGTGTCATTCGCAACCAGCTTCCTGGGTAGACCAGTGACTAAGGGCACCATCGCAAGATGGATCGCACTAACGATACAATTCTGCCACAATCAGGCAGGACAAGAACTATCGGAGGGGGCACAAGCACACTCCAAGGAAAAAAGGGGCAACAATTGCCTTTCTGGCAAACACGCCCATTCAAGACATATGCCTGGCGACAACTTGGGCTTCTGTGCACACGTTCACTAAGCACTACTGCGTGGACATACAGATGAACAAGGAAGCACAAGTAGGACAAAAGGTGCTTCAACATATATTCAACGACCAACGCTCATCTTCCACCCAGCCGCCACAAAGATAACAAACCGCTACAAAATCTATGCACAGCATAGTGAATCCAGAAAGATTCACGCTGCAAAACGAATAGTTTCTTACCTGTCGGTGTAGTTTTGCAGCTTGAAGATCTTTCTGGATTCACTAGCGAACCCACCCACCTCCGCCAGAAAGATGAGGCAGGAGAAGAAGGTGGAAGGACAAACAATAAAAAGAACAAGGAGATACTGAGAGAAATATTGAAATGGAAATTACCAGAACGCCTAGGGTTCAAAAAGAAAAAAAACAGAGAAAGAGGGAAAAAAGAACCCGAAGATGGCGCACCGAGGTGGGACTTCCGCAGGAAGCACGACGACGTCACGAGAGGTACACCAAATGGTGGGACGTCGACGCCTACCTGGGCTACAAAAAAAAAAAAAAAGACTACGAATCTGGACCCAACCACCAGATCGCGGAATAATGCACAGCATAGTGAATACAGAAAGATCTTCAAGCTGCAAAACTACACCGACAGGTAAGAAACTATTCGATTTCCTGAAACATTAATTTCATATTTTTGAGCCAAATCAGTCAATCTACCATGTGTAGTTACTGCACATGTATTTGTTTCCTTACTCAGGGAAATTAATTCTTTCTCCCGACACTGGTTCATATTTTCATGATTTAAATAGCAAGGACTGTTAATTTCTTCATGCTCAAATGTTGAATTTAAAACACTAAGCTGTTTCTCTTTTTCGGGCTCTGGGTTAATTTGTTCCCCCATGCTTTCTATCTTTTTAATTACTGCTGCTTCCTCAAAGCATGTTTGAAAAATCCCATCTCCAAATATATTTATTTTATCCTGGGCTGGGAGTGCTGTAAACACCATTGTTCCCCCATCTTTCAATGCTTGGACTGTCTGGGGTAGTTTCTGTTCAATAATCTGTGAATTCTGAGATTCCAAAATAAACCCTGACATATTTACTCCTTCTACAGCTGTTTGAATCTTTTGAGTAGGGACCATATTAATTTGGACAGTCATAATTTATCTAGGCACTGTCTGTGCATCTGCAGCTTGTAGTCTTTTCACTGAATCAGTCACATTTAAAGCAGTAACACCTGGAGGTATCACTGTCAGTGCTGAATCAACACTTAGTGGGTCAATCTGAAATGTCTGCACATTTCTCTCATTCTGTATTTCTCTCTGTTCAACAGAAGCAGTAGCCACTGTAGTACTTACTGGTACAATATTTTCAGTATTTTTAATGGGAACCACATAAAGTGGCGGACACTCAGTTAACAATGCATCCATTATTTCATCCCCTGAATCATTATTTATTTGAGGCTTTTTGTCATCATTAATTCCCTTCTACTGCATCTGGTGCTTTACTTTTTTATCCTCACTTTTGCAAACAGAAATTTCTGAATCTATATTCATCGGGACTGTTAAAGCTTCCATATTCATAGGCAGTTCTTTCAATTTTTCAGACAATTTTCGTGTCCTGACTGCTAACTCATTTTCTTCTTCTTCATGATTTGACCTATTTATCACTTGTGTTTCTTGCCAAATAACCGGACTGCTCATTGAAAGGAGTTCTAGCTTTGTTACTGTACTATTAATTTGAACAGATTCCTGTCTATTTATTGCACTATTCCCTATGGGGACTGGAACAGTTTGGAAAACTTTTGTAGTTTCTGCTGGCGGTGCCTTTGGCACCACTGTTGCAAACTCCCCTTGATATGGAGGTGGTCTGTTGCCCAGAATGTCATCCAGCAACTCATCTTTAGTATCACTATACCTACAGCCTGAAATTTGAACATGCTTCTTTTCCTCTTTCTTTTCATCTCCTGTAGATCCTCCCAAACTCCTGACAGGAAACAAATCATTTGGTACATCCACCTGTTGCCATGTACATATTCTGTCTTCAATATTCTCATTCCGATATTTATCCAAACCAAAATCATAACCTCTTCCTGATCTGAGGCGTTCTTTCTCATACACTGCATCTTCCCAATCCAATAATGCTTCAAATTGCCTAGGTCTAGGTTTAGGCTCAAGTTTCCCCATTGTTTTTCTCAAATGCCACAAAACTTCTATGTTAAAAGTACCTTCTGGAGGAAATGCAAGCGCACCATCATCTGTTGTATATCGCACCCAATTCTCTACCCACAAGCAAGTGTGATAGCCATACTTCATTAGCATGTAAAATACAGGCGTTCACAGGGGAGAGAATAGTCTCCACTCCTGCTTTACTGCAGGCTTGTCTTTCACAAACAATCTTTTTACCTTTCCAAACAGCGAAACTTTCTTCTTCTCTTTACCAATATAATACATTTTTCGCTTAACTTTTGTCTTCGCGTTCAGCTGGAAACGTCAGTGCAACACAAACTCTCTACCAATCAGCTTCCTCTGTGCAGTTTCCTTTCCAACCAATACCACTGTGGAAACACACTCGTTTGCAAATAAGAAATCTCTACGTCACTTCCGCATCCACCTATCCCAGCGCGACTCTCACTAACGCACCAATCCGGAGCGTCTACGTCACTCTGTAATTCTCCACTCCGTGAAGACCTCGTCTTCCTATGGCTGGCCAATCCCAGTGCGGTCTTTCTGACGTCAGCTTTTCTCGCTACTCCTGCTTCTGCTGACCGCTCCATTACAATATTTATCGGCAAACTTTTTACGTTCACTTTTTTACTAAAATTCTGTTAGTAACGACATAAAAAATCCACCATTATCTGTTTCGCTAACAAAAGAATAGTTAATGACCTTTCTTACAAGAATTCCGTCTTTCCCGAGAGCAGTGAACAATCTGCCCTACTACGGAATCGTTACTTACGTTGATAAAGTAGCACTTCACTCTACCTTACCCTTCTAACAAGCATTAGCTAACTGTTTCTCTAGAATTAAGACACAGAGTTGGAGACGCTCTGCTCCTGAGAAATAAAACCAGAGTTTCACAATTTACCTGAATGCTATTTCATTCACGCATTTTCATACGGAAAAAGTAGTTAATTCACACAGAATTCTGTCTTTCCTCGAGAACAGCGAACAGTCTGCCCTACTACAGAATTATTACACTCGTTAATAAAGTAGCATTCCCTCTACTTTATCCTTCTAGCAAGCTTAGGGAACACCTATTACCTTTCCAGTGATAAGCGTAATCAGAGTGCTTTTTGGACTCCTAGTACCCAAGACCAAAATTTCACAGGTGACCTTCGCTATCATACATTTTTCTCATACAGAAAATGTCCCTAGCAGTAACACACGAAGATATTACCAAATCGAACCCAGACAATGCGTAGTGCAACTCCAATCGTCACACGTTTTCCCCGTGTACCTACAGGGCAACAACAATTCTGTCTTTCCCGAGAGCAGCGAACAGTCTGCCCTACTACGGAACCGTTACAAACTTCCGACTTCGTACATCCCAGAAGCCGTCAAACAACATAGAACTCGACGCAACTCAACATAGAGTGTTAATACATAAACCAATTCTTATCCACAACCAATAATCAATAAGCAATTTACAAGCAATAATCACCAAACCAATACAATAATAACCATCATACTGCTACCAGAAAAACTGATCCAGTGCGAGACTGGGAAATGGGGAACAACATATACCGAGATCCTCCCTGCGTCGCAGACCCGTCGTCACGCACATTCATTCATACATGCATTCATTGGTGGGGCCCATAACACCAACTCACACACGTCACCATTCACGAGTCTACACACACAGGAGTGATGAGTAATTCAAGCACTGGACATGTGGGGGGGGTACCTTATTACCTATAGGAGAAATATTTACAATAAATACATTATGTACATCTGCATCTGTAGAATCCTAGCTTTAACATCAAGGCACTCCACCACTTGGTCGATGGACCAATTAGTTGGACAGGTTGATGGTGATTGTCAAGACCAGCTTAACCTCACTACAAAAATGCATTGAATTGCATAATTAATTGACTCTAAAAGAATCACAAACACCTGAAATCATTTAAAAGATTTTATGTAATCAATTTGCATAAAGAAAATTATCATTTATTCTCTCACTATACATTTTCACTTGAGCATTGCCATTTATTCAGGACATAAATCAAGAAACTGTTTAATAAATGTCATGAAGAGAAATGTAGGTTTGTATTCATTTCATTATTCTCAAAATGGTTAAAAATCAATTATTGGTCATGTAACTGACAGAGGGTTCCAAAAAATGAAAGATCAGTGAACCACAGTTAAAAACATGCATTTAATTCTAAAGATTTCCTACACTAAAACCTTCCTACCCAGCACTAAAACCCCAACTTACTTAATTAACCCTTGACCTCCTCGAAGACTTCTCTCACCCAGGCTAGTGTCCCGCAACGATCTCGAACCTACAGAGGTCATCAGTACACAGTCTGGCATAATTCCAAGCTCCCAGCATCTCTCCAAAGCAGCTTTTCTCCTCCTCCTTCTCTGACACCAAACCCCAATTTTGGTCTGATATTTATACTGTGTTTGCTGGCTCTCTACCCTCAAATGTTTCAACTCTTGTCATTTCCCTTGCTCTGATTGGTCATGACAATGCAGTTCTCAGCTCTCAGGATGTCCGTTCATAACAATGTAGTTCTCAGCTCCCAGCATGTCCATGAATAACAATGTAGTTCTCAGCTCCCAGGATGTCCGTGAATAACTTTGTTTGACAAGCTGATAGATACAAATTCAACTGTCCACAGTTCATTAGCAGACATTCAAAGGTTCATTGGCAGGGATTCAACTGTTCAGTGTCAGGGATTCAGCTGTTTCCACGTGGTCATTCTTTGGCAGGCATTCAACTGTTTCTCTTTGGCAGGCATTCAGCTGTTCTCGTGCTATCATTCTGGCTCATAACCACTACCGGCATTCACACCAATGGCCTCAAACATAGTCAGCTGGAGTTGCAAAGTTCAGTGGAGCACAGTGCATGCACGAGGTTCCTCCAGCCAGATGATACAAGCATTCTCTACTGTGCAAAACCGGGAAAAACAAAGCCATCTTGAAACTGGCCACCAGCCAAACTACGATAAACACACACAAAAAAAATGTGAATACACAGAAAATAAGTGTTTTCTGTCCCCCCACCCACCAGGGCTAATATTCATCCCCTAAAAACTGTTACCTAGCGGAAAAACATCACACTGCAAGCCATTAAAATGAAGCAAAAGCAGCATGCAATGCACAATGTACACTACAACGTAGACATGCACTATTACACTACTTAAATGCGCAAAATAGATTAAACGTGTTTTACACCATTAATATGTTAATCAAACCTGTTAATGCTGAGCATTTCCCACATGTAATGTGTGTTTTTTTTTTTTTTTGTTAATACACAGCAAACAAAATTAATATATTACTTTGTAATGGGGGGGTGATTGGTCTGAACGGGGTACACACAAAATCTTCTGTACTCTGCTCCATCAGAAGACTAAAGCTACCTTGGGGGAGGGGTGCGAGGGGGCCATACTGGCCACACTGGATGCAGAAAAGGCATTTGACTCCTTGTCTTGGTGCATCTCTATCTATAAGGAACCTATGGCAAGAGGGCTATCCTCTGGCTGTCTGAGGTGTTCCCACTAGTGCAGCTTGGCAGACATAAATGTTAGTTATTACTTCTGCTGTGCGATGGGGCTGATTTATGTTCAGTGAAAAGCATGCAACCAAGGAGATCTATGTCAGATGCCAGGCAGTCTTACTCTGCGTGTATGCAAATGCTGCCATCTTCTTATATGTCGGATCCTGGTGTGAATCCCCCAACTCTTCATTGAGGAAATTGTATTGCTTTGGAAAATGCCTGTGTCGTGACACAAATTGTGCATTCTCACCCCTGGGTGGATACACAGTGCTAATCTGTGCACTGTATGCATCACGTGTTCTTTTGCTTTTACATTTGATTTTATTATAATAATGTATTTGCGCATGTCTTTGACATCCTTTTGTTTGTCAGGGAACATGGTGTGGCTTTCCAACCAATCTTTAAGGAAATGGTGGTGCTTCGCAAATGAGGTTGAATATCAACTGGGGAGGAGTGGAAATCCGAAGTAAGACAGCATAAAGTATCCGTGGATTGGTAGTTGCAATATAGTTCTACTTAGCTGCTAATTTGAATCAGCAGGCAGAGCATTTTTGCAGTCTGAAGAGATATATATCATGCTACTGATGTCTTTTATCAGCCGGGTGTCCTTACGGAAAATGGTTGCTCTGCCTTGGTTTTTGTTTGTATTTATTTGTAAACATTCCAGTGATGCTGCTGTGCATGTTGTTTTCAAGGCCCAGAAGGTTTGGCACTTGTTTGATTTGGGCTCGTGGTCATCATAGGGTGGCTTGGAATATATTTGTGCAATCTTCTGATATGGGAAGCTTAACTCCCCTGATTGTCATGTGTATGACCTGGTTGTACAGGCCTTATAAGTGTTGGGCAGAGTAGTATCATTGCATAAAGTGGTTTATAGCTTGAACATGGTTGGCTGGCAAAAGAAGGAGATGGAAGTAAAGGCGTCACACTCTCCAATGCTGCCAAGTGAGACTAATTCAAAGATTTCACATGCTCATGCATAAACACTGTGTGGCACACTTGGATGAAATCGTTGTGGATAACCATTCATGACTTTGGAGGAGTTTAAGAGCAGAGGGGATTGAAGTGTTTTGATCATCTTTCTGTAGTACAGAACCAAGTAGGACTTTGTTCTATGCTTTCCTTACTTTGCGAAGCAACCAGAAACATGAGATATCCTCTTTTATGCCGCTTCCATGGGGGGGGGGGGGGGGGATAAGTCGGATCGGTCCCTTCTCTGTATAACTGTGATGGGATCCTTAGTGGCAGTTATACGAAGAGTAAGGGCAGAAAGAATGGATGATTAGTGGGTGTGATTTAGGAGGCAGGCTAAGGTTTTATCATTCTTCTACAAACATAAATAACTTCATCAGTTGTGAATTATCTGTGCAGACTACGTAAGATGTACCTGGCCTAATCAGGTCAGTGTGTAATAGTGAGGGCGTTGATTTCATGCACTTAGCTTTAATGACTCAATATGCATGAGTTTTGAGAAAAGGTGGCTCACACAACGAAAAACCGGGGCACAGCCATTACAACGCGGTTTTTACCACGCGCAGCTTTTACATCGCATGCGTTACAACGCATGCGATGTTACAACGCAATGCCATTACAACGCAAGTATTTACATCGACTTGCGCTAGATGGCGTGCTAACATTACAAATAGTGTAGTTTACTATCCCAACACCTTCCCTACTGTTACGTGGACTGGAGTTGGAATAGTAAATTACACTTTTCTAATGTTAGCACGCCATCTAGTGCAAGTCGATGTAAAGACTTGCGTTGTAATGGCATAGCGTTGTAACATCGCATGTGTTGTAACGCATGCGATGTAACTGCACGCGTTGTAATGACACGCGTTGTAATGTCATACATCCGCCTTGTGGACTGCTTGCACCGGGGAAGTGGGAATGTCCTCCCTTTATAAACTGTCACCTGGAATTTACCAAATGTTATGAACTTGAGGATGAATGCTTGTAAGAAATTCCTAAGTCATGTCTCCTGAAAGACATACGAGCCCCTCTTGTGGCTTACCGATATGTTTTTTGTAATTCCGTACACAGTACAACACAATTTTAGGTTTGCTAGACCCCCTGGCTAAACTCAGGCTTAATAATGTCAGCTTACCAACTTGAGAAAAAATGCCTGGTTGACTATAACCCACAAACCACCTGCACATTACCTAGGGGAGGTGCATTCTGGGCAACGATCAGTCCTGTGAGATTCACAGGATTATTTGTTGTGAGTGAGTTGACACGCTTCTTCAGATTTAAATCCTTCATAGATTCCCATCCTTCAATCTTCCCCATCATTGAGGTGGGAGCCCCACGGTAATTATAACAAGCAGTTTACCATGCTTGAATAAGTGACATTGTTAACCACTTCAAATCAGTTTAAGAGAAGCAAACTCAAGAGCCTCTATACCACAGATTTCTTATTGCACCTCTTAATGAAGGAAGTCTCCCTGAGCTCTGCTCAGTTTATCATCTTCAAAGCTGCTTTCATTTTTGTCAACTCATGAATTTGGGGGTTACTTCTGAAAGGAGGATGTTAGAGGCCTCTCATAAGGTCTTTTCAGACCTTGTGCTTCCTGTGAAGACCCTTGTAAGGGAGTGCTTCTGATGCCTTCACCCTATTAATAGAGCCAAGGATTGCAAGTATTGCCATACTTGTTCTGCAAAAACTCTCAAAGATGGAGAGGGCTGGCTACTGATTTGGCTCCAAAAAAAGAATGGCGAAGGAAAATCCATCTTTTGGAGAAGAAGGTAAGGGAACATTTTCTCCTCTCAAAAAAAGACTTGAAAGAGAGAATGCCACGTACAAAAGTAATATTTTCAGGAGCCCTGCAAAAAGATCCACAAGAACCAGGAAAAAAAGCACTACGGCAAGAGTCATGTCTCAGAGGTAGGGAAACAGATGAAAAAAAGGACTCCTCTTCAACAAGGCCTAAGAAAACTAGGTGGAAACATCTAATTCAAGGTTCCTCTGAGTTCTGACAAAAAAAGTGGCCTCTACGGACTCCTTTCCATTGGCAAGACATACGTTGGCAAAGAAACCACTAATGAAACTGCCATCAACGACGACAGCAGATACTGTTTGCGGGACCATCATAGTCGAATATGACATCGTCAATGACTTCAACGACTGAGCCTGCCACTTTTTTTCAAGCTCAAAATATCATTGTAAACAACGCAGTCAACAAAGCAATCAAACGTTATTCTAATTACAGAGAAGTAAACACTGGTTTATTTCCTTCTGGAGCAAAGTTATCCCAGAAAGGTTTCCCCTCTCCACCTATGCACTTACTGCATGTTGATGAGTCTGAGGATGAATGTGCTTTTGGCTCTACTTACAGTCCTGCACACCTTCAATTTAATTTCAGGAATGTGATGATGAGTATATGGAGGGAGACTTTTTTTCCAGAAATCAACTGGATGCTACAAAATATGTCCCTTGCGAAACGTTACTCTTGTGAGCCATAGAATTATCATCACCAGGAACCAGAGTCATTGATTCAGGTCCCCACAACTCTAGTTAAGGATCTCCATCAAATGCTGTCCGATTATTGCAAAAGAGTTCTTCTCTACCTCCTCAACTGACTCCTGCTTCTTAAGTCACTGCATCTCCACATACTCCTTGTCTAGTCCACTCTTCAAGGTGTCCAGGATTGCAGTTGGGCAGGCAGACTGTTTTCTCGAATATGATATGCAAGCCAGTTATGCATACTAGGCATAATAGACCACAAATAAGCTGAGGGCCTCAAGGTAATGAAGAACCCACCAATGGTGGCTGCTGCTATGGTATGTTTGTACAAAAAGTACAAGGCCGCAGATGAATCGCTAGTTTGTCATATTGAGCAACTGCATCCAGATTCTGTGTTCATGCAGACTATTCAGAGATGTTCAAGAAACCCTGCTGTACCTTGTTCCATTTCACCTCACAAGTTGGGTAGACGTCTGGATAATGTGGGCAAAAGATTTTATGCAATGGCGGCTACCACCATTCTAATGCCCATGCCATGTTAGGGAGATTTGACACACAAATGTGGTCTGATCTGCAAGCTTGTCTAGCATTTCAATCAGACGACAAGAAGAATGAAGCAAAGGTGATTATACAAGAGGGTGAAAGAACATCCACCAAAATCACGGATACAGCCTTTGATATTGTCTCTATTGGCTTTCACCAGTTTGCTGAAGCAGCCATGTTGAAGATGCAAGGATGGCCCAAAGCAACATCCTTTCGACCCGAAGTTGTGGCTAAAATATTGGTCATGCCCAATGATGGAGAGGCTCTATTTGGCAAACATTTAGATGACGATCTCCATCCCATAAAATTGAATACAGAGACATCGGGGTCTTTGGGGTTTTGCACTTGGTACCTTTATTCCCTATGACAGGTGAGTGGAAGGCAATTCAATTACTACAATGGCAGGAAATCTATTAACACAGATCGGTGGGTGCTGGATCTGATTCAACATGGCCACACCTTAAAAATATTTGTCCAGAAACTCCCTTGAAATCTATCTGGTCAGAAGTTTGCACCAATATCTTTGCCTCCTTAAATTGGAGGTTTTCTCGCTCCTCCATAAAAAAGCCATAGAAAAATTTCCTTACGCCCATCCGAAAACAGATTTCTATTTCCGTTTCTTTCTTCCAATCACTTATAGTGGGTAAGCTGAAGGAAATCCTCAGGATATTTATTTTCATTTCCCCGTCCATTTGAAACATCGAAAATATCTACTGTTTGAGGTGGCTGCATGCCATTACTAATTTGAAGTTCTACCCTTCTGTCTCAAGTTTGCACATCGAATATTCACTAAGTGCATGATCCCACGCGTGGCTTTTCTGAGAGGGAACGGGCATCACATTTTTCCATACCTGGACGCCTTAATTGTAGAAGGTCCTTTAGTATCACAGTACAGAGGAATCCACAGGAGCCAGTCTTCAGGTATTCAGAAATCTATGCCTGACACTGAAAAGGGAGGAATCTTGCCTTCGACAGAGCAGAAAAGTAGCTTTTCTAGGGGCAATTGTGGATGCAATCTAATGCAAAGCTTTCCCTACGAAAGAAAGGATGCTGAGGCTAACTGATTTAGCCACTACCCTCTCAGAGAGAAAGTGTTTTTCAGTTTGACTATTCAAATAATTTCCGACGATGTTCACCTCCTTCATTCTACTAATTTCCCACTGTCCCCTATGCATTAGGTCATTTTAGGTTGAGATAGATGCACAGTGGACTCAAAGCCCAGGATCTTTTGAGGACATCCTTCAGATAACTCCCAGGACAAAGCCTTCCATTTGTAAACTCAATGCCTCAATTCGTGAGGACCACAGGTCTCTCTAGGGACTCCCCGTCCCTAGAGTGCATTCAGAGGACCTGGAAGTCAATGGAAAATGACTTTCTCAAGGAACCAAAATGCATTTCTGGCTTGCAGATCTAAGGCAGTTGCACTAGGACTTCAATCCATTCTTCCCAGAACGAAACTCTCATTAGTGCTACTTTGTACTGACAGCAAAACAATGATGTGCTACCGGAACAACCAAGGAGGAGAGCAAGTCAAGTCTGTTGTTCAGGGAAGATCAAACGTTATGGAAATGGATTCTTCACAGCAGATTACTTTAAAGATGGAACATGAACCTGGAATAAGCAATCAATGGGCAGACACAGCAGAACATCAAGAGTGGCTTGAATGGGGATCACACCAACGTCTGCTCACACACATTTTTCATCTCAATCGCAAATGTCACTTCTATGCTAGCAGATACACACAGAAAGGGTCGTGGAGGAAAGCCTTCCAGATAGTCTGAACAGATATCATCGCTTATGTATTTACCCCTCTTCCACTAATTCTCAGACTACTGAATTAAAGAACAGAGAATCAGGTTGCATTATCCTAGTAGCCCAGCGTGGCCTAGACATTATTGGTACACAGCTACTGCTCCTATCGGAACAGCAACACTAAGTTCAATGTTTTGCTAGTTAGCAATGAACAAAGGCCAAGCTATTCATCTAACATTTGGGTCTCTCAGTTTACCCGTCTGGCTCCTGAATACAATAATTTCCATCTTTTAAATATTTCAGAGTATTTCAGAAAGATCTTAGCTAAGGCCAAAGCTGAATCAATTAATGCAACCCATAAAGGTAAAAGGACTAACTTCCGTCTATGGTGCTCTCTGAATGATATTTATCCTTTTTCATCTGCACCTAAACAAAACCAGCTGTATTTAATACACCTAGCATGTTCGGACCTGCTCATGGTTCTTTTAAAGTGCATTTAGCAACAATTTCGCGCTTCAGAAGATAGTCTGGGAAATTGTCACTCCAGTCTGGTAGACTGGTAAAGGAGTTTTTAATTGTTTTTTCAGGACTTATTCACTGATTATGTTATGCGATGTTGATTTGTATAGGGCACTAATCACCCTAGAGGGTATCCAGGCAGTTGGGCAGGATGTGTAAGTGTGTGATTCCAAGGTGCTTATATGAAGAGCCAGGTCTTCAGCTTCTTGAGGAACAAAAAAAGTGAGGCTGGGGCTCTAGTGTGTGTTGAGAAAGGTTGTTCCATGTCTTGTAGGAGAATGAGCGACCTCCAGTTTTGCTTGTGCAAGTGAGAGTGAGGCAGAGCGTAGGTGACTGGTGGGTTGGTGAAAGTGTATGTTGCTGTTCAGCTATTCTGGTCCT
Source organism: Triturus cristatus (assembly GCF_964204655.1). NCBI lineage: Eukaryota > Metazoa > Chordata > Amphibia > Caudata > Salamandridae > Triturus > Triturus cristatus. The sequence goes on from NC_140579.1 coordinate 1,167,566,967, forward strand.
GTGTTGTGTAGGGCTTTGTATGTGTGCTTGAGAAGTTTTAATTGACTGCACCAGTGAAGCATCCTAAGGTGCAATGCAATGTGGGTGCAGCGTGGGAGGTCTAGTATGAGTCTTGCAGATGTGTTATGGATTGCCTGGAGTCTGTGTAGGAGTTCTTTGGAGATTCCAATGTAGAGTGTGTTGCCGTTGTTGAGGCAACCATTTGAAGATCTTTCGCAGCATGGGTAGGATGTGGAAGCAGGATGGGCACATTGCATTGACTTGAGCAGTCATGTTGAGCTTGTCATCTTGGATGATTCCTAGATTTCTTGCGTGGTCTGTGAGTGTGGGTGTTGGTCCCAGTTTTGACGGCCACCAGATGGAATCCCATGGGAAGGTCTTGTTGCCGAAGACCAATACTTCCGTGTTGTCGGAGTTGAGCTGCAGGTAGTTTGTTCGCATCCAGTCTGTTACCACGGTCATGCAGTTGGTGAAGTTGGTTTTGGTGGTGTTTGTTGTGTCCGTCAGGGAAAGGATGAGTTGGGTGTCATCAGTGTAGGATGTGACGGTGATGTCTTGTGATCGGATGATGTTGGCGAGTGAGGTCATGTATATGTTGAATAGAATGGGACTAAGATGCGATCCTTGTGGGACACCGCATATCAGTTTCTTGGTCTCTGATGTGAAGGGTGGCAGCCTTACCCTTTGGGTTTTTCCCATGAGGAAGGAATAGATCCAGTTGAGAGCATATCCTCGTATGCCAATCTCGTGGAGTCATCTGATGAGGGTGTTGTGGGAGGCAGTGTTGAAGGCCACAGAGAAGCCAAGCAGGATAAGGGCCGCTGTTTCTCCTCGATACAGGAGGTTTCATATGACATCGTGGCTGCATTGAGTGCTGCTTTGGTGCTGTGGGGTTTTTGCGTTGTCTAACAGATGGTGAGGCTCGAGTTGGGTTGTGAGTTGCTTGTTGATGGCACTCTCAATCACTTTGGCTGGATAGGAGAACAGGGAGATAGGTTGGGAGTTGCTCAGTTGACTGTGGGCTTTTTTTTTCTTTTATAAATCTTTTTATTGGGGGGTGTGGCTTGCGCGCAGCCAAGATGGCCGCAGCTTTGTGAGCTCCGGCGCGTCTCCACCTACAATGTTCGTGCCCTGAAGCTCGGGGTTCTTTCAGCCGGCTCATCTATCGGATATCAGCTCCAGAAGGCTTTGCTGATACGGCGGAAGCGTTGCGGCACCTACGGAGTGCCTTTTCATCGTTTTTTTTTCTTCGTGCTCGTATTCTCCTCAGATGCGTCGCTTAAGATGGCGGCAGCGCGAGGAGCACGGGCGTGTTGAATTGGACTTGCTGCTTTACTGCATTCCTTCTCCTGGTCATGGCGCCTTAATTTTCTCAGGTACTACCTCCAGCTGAAATTATTCCTTCATTATGTGAACTGGGCTTCATTTTAACAGTGGGTTTACCGAAGTCTAATGCCTCATTGACTGTATGTGGATAATGCTGCTCTTCTGAGGAGTTTTTCAAGTGGCCGCAGGATGAATGTTTATGCAACCTTTTTGTCTCACAACGTATAGCGCGATTTTCTTCATCACTTGGCATTGGTTTCTCCTGATGTGTAATGTTCTCATTATCATGGCTTCCTCGGTTGGCGCTGTGATCCAACGGCCTTAAATGTACGTGACGCTGCTCACTGAAGAACCTGTTTAAGATCCTTTTTATGATATGTGCGCGACACGACGAGACGGGATGGCTGTTTTGTGAAGAGCCCCACATTGTGCCTGTCCGTCGGTTTGGAGTGTTATCTTTGAGGTGCTGGATCTTCTTACGGATGGACCCTGTTATTTGGTCTCGGCTTCTCTGATGCTGCTGGTGCTGATGACTTCTTAGTTCTGCTTCTATCAACAACTCACTGCTTCCCAGTGGTAACTTTTAAGCGTGTCAAACTTCAACGATATCCATTGTTGTTTTTGCGCCACACTTCTTTTTACTATTGTGGCTTCACCAGTATCGCCTGCTGTTGTCGTCTGCCTTCCCCTGTCATCATCTGCTGCAACTTTTTCCAATATGGATACTGCGCATTCAAGTAAGCCTCACGCAGGCTCCTCAGGGGGTCGTAAAGATTCGAATTCCTCGTCGGTCAAACGGTCCAAGAAAGACCCGCCTTCTCCCAATAAGTCTCCATTACCTCTTACTCTCGAAGACATCATGGATGAGCTGCGCCTTATCCGCCCTTTTATGACAGACACTGTTGCCACTCTTCAGCGATTAGACGACAAGTGGTCTAGTCTAGACACGAGACTTTCTGATGTCGAGCAAAGGATTAGTGATGCGCAGGATGTGGTTGCACGAGTTGACACACTCACTGGGGAGATTAGCCAGCTCAAGAGAGTCACAGAAGACTTAGAAAATCGCAATAGGCGCAATAATCTACGCATTTATGGTGTTCCGGAGGGTTCTGAAGGGGCGGACATGATTCATTTTTTGAAAACCCAAGTTCTTCAGATTGTTGGCCTCCCGAAATCTTCAGACTTTAATATACAACGCGCTCATCGTCTGGGGCCTCGGAACACCTCTTCTACTTCTAAACCTCGGGGAATTATCGCCTATTTCCTTCTTTACTCAGACCTCATGACGGTTCTTCAGGCTGCCAAGCAACATAAGCAGATGATCTGGTCTGGTCATAAAGTTTTTTTTGCTCAGGATGTCTCCAAGCCTACTGCTTCTCGTCGAAAGGAATTTTTGGACCTTCGACCCGCGCTGAGATCCATGAACGCACGCTATGGTTTGATACACCCCTGTTTTTTCAAGGTGACTTATAAAGATAGAACCTACAGCTTTGAAGACCCTGCAGACTTGAGGAAGTTCATCCATACTCACAAAGGAGAACTCATGGAACTGAGCAAATCCTAATTGTTATGTTTTGTTTATATTTGTGTATTGCATCTTGTTTTATTCTACTTTACAATGTATAGTCTAGTCTCTTTTGCTCATTCCTTTTTTTTTTTTTTTTTGTCCTGCAGGTCTTCCCCTCTTGATGTTGTTGTCACGGTCACCATTCGTGTCGCTTTGTTGTCTACAATGTGTGTCTTATCCTGCTGCCGTTCCCCTCTCCCTAGCTGGTTGGTAAGTTCCTTCATTTGTACTATTTGGTTGCCTTTGGTTATGTATTCCATTCCTTTGTCTGCTTTCTTTTTCGATTATGATAGCCTGTTTTTTCTTATTGTATTCTCCTAGCTCGGCTGTCTGCTTCTTCGTGGCCCCTCTCCCACATTAATGTTTTTGATTGGATGTTTTCTATGGCTAAAGCCCCTTGGCTTTTTGCCATCTTTTTTCTGCTACTTTTTGGGGGACTTGATTCCCTCTTATTCTCCTTTTTATTTCTTCCTCTTCCTTTCCCCTCCCTTTCCTTTTTTTTTTTTTTACCTTTTTTCCCTTCTTCCCTCCCTTTTTACCCCTTTTTTTTTTCTATTTTTCTGGCAATATGTACAATACCTTTTCTATTTTATATTCTCTTTTCTCTTTCTCCTTAATGTTTATGGTACTCTGGTGTTTTCTTTTGTTATTCTCGTTACTATTTCTGTGGTTGGCACATGTGTTGGTCTTCTCGCCTTTGTTTCTTCTCCATTATTCATTTTCTTTCAACATCTTTTATCCCATTCTCTCTCGTTTTCCATTCTATTTTAACTTCTCTACCTTCTTTTGTTTATATATCTTTTTTTTACCTTAAGAAATGAATGGTCTTCGTGTTATCTCGTGGAATGTCAAAGGTATTCGTAACCCTGTTAAAAAGCAGCGTGTTTTCTCTCACTTAGCAAGACTGAAATGTCAGGTTGCGTTGTTGCAAGAGACTCATCTTAACTCACAGGATTTGTCCTCTTTGCGTAAGCAATGGGTCGGGGAGGCCTTTTGCTCTCCGGCAGATCATAACAAGAATGGTGTAATTATTCTATTTCATAAATCGCTGTCTGTTCAGTTACTGAATGAATTTCATGATAACTGTGGGAGATGGTTATTTATAGATGTTACTGTTAACAACACAAAACTTTCTTTCTGTAATGTTTATGGCCCTAATGGGGTAGACTTAACCTTTTGGAATGAATTTTCTGTGCTTCTTTCGTCTCATGCTACTGATGATTTAGTTGTTGGTGGTGACTGTAATCAACTTATGGACCCTTTTCTGGATCGCAAGTCGCTCACCAGATATGTACCTAATAAGATGCAAAAGTCTTTTTTGAAGGCCATTGCATCCAGAGGTCTTATAGATTCCTGGAGACTTTCTCACCCGGACACTTTAGAATTTTCCTTTTTCTCTCCAGTACACGCATCACACTCTCGCATTGACTATATCTTTCTTACTCAGCACACCTTTCAATTCATGACTAATTCAGAGATTGGTTCCATTCTAATATCCGACCACGCCCCAGTCATAGTTGATATGGACTTTCCTTCACCTACTCGTACCCCTAGGCGCTGGCGCTTTACAAATTCGCTCCTCCTCGATTCACAGTTTATTGAACAATTGAAGCTCTTCGCAGCAGACTTTTTCACAAATAATCTTCGCTCTACCTCTCAATTTCATTTTATCTGGGACGCTTTTAAGGCTACTTCCAGAGGCTTTATTATTGATTTTGTATCTCGTAAAAAGAAAAAAGCTCTATCTATGTCTGCTCAAATTCTTAAACAAATCAGAGACTTGGAGCATCTTTATTTCACTACAAACTCCTCGGATGTACTTTCTTCTCTTATTAAGGCTCAAATGCAATACAACAAATACTCTTGGGATTCTGCATGTAACAACCTCCTTAATTTCCATGCCAAGATGTACGGGGGTCGTAATAAAGCTGGTAAATCTCTCGCTAATTATCTTAAAATCAAAAAGCAAAAATCCAAAATAGTCACTATTGCTGATTAACATGGGAACCGTCATCACACTGATGATAAAATCCTCGAATGCTTTGTCCAATACTACTCTTCGCTTTATACTCCCGAATCCGTCCCCTCTCAGGATCAAATTGATGCTTTTTTTCAGTCTCTTTCCAAGCCCTCCGATAGTCTTCCTGATCTTTCTTCCCTTGATGTCCCCCTCTCGGAAAAAGAAGTGCTCAACGCTATTACTCTTCTCCCTACAGATAAATCACCTGGCCCTGATGGGTTTAGAGTCCGTTTTTATTTGTATTTTAAGGATATCCTTTTGCCGCACCTACTTTCCTTGTTTACCCATTTTCTTGCTCAAGGAGAGTCCAAAGGTTCCTTTACTCAGGCAATGTTATGTCTAATCCCCAAAAAAGACGAGGATGCTTCCCTCTGTAAAAACTATAGGCCTATTTCTTTAATTAACACTGACTGTAAAATTTACGCTAAAATTCTTGCCTCTCGTATTAATTTAATTATTCCTAACCTTATCAATATTTATCAATCTGGCTTTGTCAAGGGCAGATCCATTACTGATAATTCGAGAACCTTCCTCAATATCATTCACCTTTCCTCAAGGATGGACTCCCCAGTCGCTGCTATTACATTAGACGCAGAAAAAGCATTTGACAGAGTATGCTGGGATTTCATGTTAGGTGCATTGAAGTGGCATGGTTTTAGCCCTACTATTATTCGTTATATTCAATTATTATACTCTGCCCCCTCTACTTCGATCTGGGTTAATGGTTCTCAGTCTCCCTATTTCTCTCTACATAGAGGCACTAGACAGGGTTGTCCTCTTTCCCCTCTTCTTTTCATTCTTGCATTAGAACCCTTTCTGGAAAAAATTCGTCGCTCACCATCATATACTGGCTTCATATTTCAAAACATTCACATTAAGTTTACTGCTTACGCTGATGATATTTTACTTTATATTTCTAATCCATCCAAATCTTTACCTTCACTCTTTTCACTGTTGCATGAATATTCCCTAGTATCTGGTTATAAACTTAATTTTGACAAGTCTGAGGTTTTACCTCTTAACAAGTTTTGCCTTCCTTATATGTTTCAGGACTCCTGCTTTGAGTGGAATTCTGGCAGTATTAAATGCCTTGGTATGCTTTACACTAACAATATTAGAGATACCATTAAGCTTAATCAGAATGATATAGTTAAAAAACTTTCTTCCCTTATTGCTACTTGGTCTCCGCTTTTCTTGTCATGGTGGGGGCGGCTAGCCACTATTAAGATGATGCTTCTTCCTATTGTAAATTTTTACCTTTCTATGCTTCCTGTTTCCCTACCACTCTATTTTTTTAAAATAATAAATCGTCTTTTTACCTCATTCTTGTGGAACAACCGCAAGGCCAGGATCTCTATTTCTCGTCTTCAACAACATAAAGAATCAGGCGGAGTCAATTTTCCCAACCTCGCTCGCTTTCACTCTGCTTTTACTTTAAAACAGATCTAGCCCTTTTTATCTGACTCATCCGATCCTCCTCTGACAGCCTGGAGCTCTGTGGAACTTGCGCAGCTCTCACCTTTTTCCTTCAATATGGCTACTCGTTTATCTCAGCCTCCGCAGCGTTTTCTTACCCCCATTTTTCGACATTCTAGAGCACTTGCTCTCTCGCTGTTTCGTTCCTCTCTTTCGCAGTCAGTTTCTATCCTCGACTCCAATCTGGTATAACAAATTCTTAAAGATTAATAATAGAGCACTTTTTTGGAAGGAATGGATTGATAAAGGTATCACCTTTGATCATCTCCTTGTAAATAATACTTTACGAGATTACGCGGATATTCGTGTTTCTTTTCATCTTTCCCACACACACTCCTCTCAGTATATCCTACTTCAAAACTCCTTCAATCGCATTCTCTCTCAAGTCATCTCTCCCCCGCCTCCTGACATAATCCCTACTCTGTCATTACCAGATTTCTCTATTCCTCTTAAGGCTGCTGCTATTTATAAATTTCTTGCCAGCCCCCTTGCTGAACGACCCAAATCCAAACCTGAACTCTCCTGGGAAAAAGATCTCGGCCAAGAATTTCCCCTTCAGATTTGGAATTCTCTATGGTCTAAGATACATACTGTTTCTCGCTCTGCTAGCACCACACAGACTTTGTACTTTTTTTATAACAGACTTTTTTTCACTCCTTCAGACTTACATAATTTCAAACTTTCTGACTCTAAAAAATGTTGGTCTTGCTCTCATACTAATAGTGACTTCTTTCACATGTTCTTTCATTGCCCGTTAGTTAAATCTCTCTGGTTGCATGTTTGGTTAAAATTGAATGAAATACTATCTACTGACCACTCTTTTGAGATTGTTCATATTTTTTTGGGTGGCACCTCACCTATATGGAATGTCTCTTGTAATGTACGTAAATTTATAGATTTGTATATAGCAATTTCTTTGCAGATAATTACTACGAATTGGAAAGACACCTCCAAAATTTCCTACAATGCCTGGTGGAATTTACTGTGTCATCACCACAGACTTGATCGTGCCTTTGCTACCACTGTACCCCTTTTGATCAAAAAAGATTTGTTATGGTTGCCTTTAACTAATTTTCTCTCTCAAGTTACCCCTTGAATATCTTATTTTTGTACTCTCTTTTCCTTTAGTCCAGATTTTAATTTTGTTATATATTTTCTCCCTTATATAGAACTATTTCTTTGGTTTCTTACACGATTTTCTTTTTCTTTCCACTGTATTGATTATTTCTTCCCCTCCCTTCCTTTCCCTTTTCTTCCTTGCCCTTCTTTTTCCCTTCCCCTGCCCCTTAAACATGATGCCTTTAAAAAAAAAAGAAAAAAAAAGAAAAGCTTTTTCCCTTGGTATATTCCCTGGTTTTGTTAGGCATCTATTCAACTTTGTTAGAATTTTACTGCTTTTATCGTCCTGTTTCATTGCCTATTGATGTAATTCTGCACTGATGTTTTACTTTGTTTATTATACTCAATAAAGCTTTCTAAACTAAAAAAAAAAAAAATCTTTTTATTAACAAGTTCGACAAATAAGTACAGTTCAGCAAAAACAATGGATGGGACCACAGTGGAGCCAGTTGCATTATACACATACAGTAGGATAATTCATTGGAAATCACGGGGAGGGGGCATCTTCACAGTCGAAACTACGGGGTGGAACACACACACTGCCACGATACACATTCCAGGGCTCCCATACCTTGGACCATTTTCGGGGGCAGCCGCGGGCTATGTATACCGTCTTTTCCCTCAGCATACACCAATCAAGGTCCTTCTTCCAGTCTGTGATTGTGGGTGCGTGCGAGGCCCCCCAGAGCTGGGCTATGTTCCTCTTGGTGACCATGTAGCCAAGAGTGACTCACTGCGTAGTTTGAGTGGTGAGGTCAGTGGGCTCCCATATGTTAAGGAGGCATCTGCGCGCCTCTGGCCTAATCTCAACCCTCAATGCTTCACCCATCACTTTGTGTATCGTACGCCAGTATTCCTGGACTGGCTCACAGTGCCATATTATGTGCATGAAGGTGCCCATTTGGGTGCATCCCTGCCTGCAAGACCCATCCGCTAACCCACCCATGTGTAACAATTGGGGACCTGTTATGTAAACTCTGTGTAGGATCTTCAGTTGCACTAAGCGGAGACGAGCTGGTATCGCAACAGTCTTCGGGGAGGAGACTGCTATTTGCCAGTCTTCGTCGTCCAGCTCAATACAATCCCCAATCCACTTGTCTCGTAGTGAATGAAGAGGATCTTCATATTATTATTAAGTTTTCGATAAGTGAGGGAGATGGCTTTTTCGGGTAAGTGGCCATCAAGTATTCTGTCTTCCAGTGGGGATGAGTCTGGAGGAGAGGAACCTTGGGGCAATACTGATTGCAGTGCATGTCGGATTTGCAGATATCAGAAACTCTCAGAGTCTGCCAATTCGTATTGTCGCTGAAGGGCGTCGAGGAACTTCCCGCCTCCTGTGTCCCAGAGGTCTTTAATATGTGAAATTCCTATCAATTCTCACTTGTCAAAGCCCTTTGAGTTTCCCAGATCTCCTAAGGCCTGTGAGTCCCACAGGGGTGTAGCGAGAGTTAGTTTATGATTCCAAACGAGTGACTTAGTCGCTGAATGCCAGATTTTAACTGCATGATTGGTAGGACCAGTAAGTGGATACCGGCCCGGTTTTGAGTACAGGGCTCGATTATAAGTCCCGTGTGGGAGAAGCCATCGATCCATGTTAAACCCTGGAACGTCAGGGCGGCCGCATGTTCCGTGGTTTATGGCTGCTAGGTGCGCAGCCCAGTAATATTTTTTGATGTCGGGCAATCCTACCCCTCCGTCGTACCAATTGAGCATGAGGTTTTGTAAAGTGATACGTGGTTTCCCATCCCATAAAAGGTCCCTTTGGAGCCCCTCCATTTCTTTAAAATACGAGTTTGGGACCGGGTCAGCCGCGTTTTGTAATGCATATTGGAAGCGGGTAGGGACATCATTTTAAATAGGGCCGCCTTTCCCAGCAATGAGAGTGGGAGTGACTTCCAATTCGCAATATCTCGTCTGAGCCTTTGTAGTGGGGGAACAAGGTTTATTTATTTATTTATTTGTACTCTTGTATAGCGCTGGAAGTCAACCTCCGAAAGGGTATCTCCGCGCTTACGCTTTACCCAGGAGCCAGGATCTTATACTAAACAAAGAAATGAAGGGGGGAGAAACCTAACAGGCGACAAATAAAAACGTTTTCAGGGACTTCTTGAAGGATTGATAATATTTTTGAGAGCAGGGGGCAGTGAGTTCCAAAGGATGGGGCCTTTGTAGGACAGGGCTCGCCCTCCCTGCCTAGCTTTTTTTATCCTAGGAACCTGGAGTTGTTGCTGACTGCTGGAGCGCAGGGTACGACTGGGTTTGTAGGGTTTGAATATTTCTTTTAAATATTTAGGTCCATTGCCAAACAAACATCTGTGAATAGTGCAGCAGATTTTAAATTTTACACGCTGTCTAATTGGCAACCAGTGGAGTTTTGTCAAGAGGGGGAGTGATGCAGACCTTGGCTGGGCGTTGAGAACTAGTCTCGCAGCAGAGTAGTTGTTCCTCATTTGCCGAGACCAGCAGGCCATTACAGTAGTCCAGTCTACTTATAACCAAGGCCTGGACGAGAGTCTTCCTATAAGAATCTGATAGAAATCGGAAGACTCGTCGTAGCAGTCCAATGACCTGGAAGCAGGAACCTGCTACTTGATTTGTGTGCTCTTTAAACAGAAGTGATTTGTCTAAGCGCACACCGAGATTTTTAACAATCTGTTTGGGGCTTGGGGTTGGTCCTAAATCCGGGGGCCACCAAACCGGGGACCACAAAAGTGTGGCCTCCCCAAACAGCATTACCTCAGTCTTGCCTACATTACACTGGAGGCGATTAGTGGCCATCCAGTAAGATATTGCCCTCATTCCGTCCGCAAAAGATTTTTGTATTGCGGGCATCAGGGTTTTAAAGGGGAACAAAAGCTGAGTGTCGTCAGCGTACGACACAGGGGTGAACCCATGAGATCTTACAATATCCGCCAAGGGGGCCACATACACGTTGAAGAGTGTGGGGCTTAGGAATGAGCCCTGTGGTACTCCCTTGGTGAGCTCTCTTGAGATAGAATGGTGGGAGCCCAATCTTACCTCTTGTTGGCGATCCGAAAGAAAGCTTTCCAGCCAAGAAAGAGCCACACCTTCTATTCCCCTCTCCCTCAGACGATCGAGAAGTATCTCGTGAGACACAGTGTCGAAGGCAGCGGATAAGTCTAACAGCACTAGAATCATTGAGTTTCCTCCATCCAGTGACATCTTGATGTTATCAGTCACTGAGAGGAGGGCAGATTCTGTGCTGTGATTGGGCCTAAATCCAGATTGAGAGAAGTCTAGGCCCTCCGCTGCCTCGATGTATTTGGACAAGTGAGTGTTTACGTGTCTCTAGGTCATCTTGCTGAGAAGGGGTAGGAGGGAGATGGGTCGGAGGTTGGAAAGGTCGGTCCAAGGTTACGGGCATATCAAAGGGAGTGGTCAAGGGAGATGAATATACCCAGGTATTTGAAGCCTTCCGTAACTATCGGTATCGGGCAGTTTTGGGGGAGCGGAGGAGGGCCTCCATAGAGTATATATCTGAGGGATTTTTGCCAATTGATACTGAACCCGGAGTATCTGCCAAAAATGGCTAGGATATCAAAGACAGCGACCAGGGATCTCTTGGGGGATGTGAGATAGTTACAGAAGGACATCATCCGCGTATAGGGAAATCCTCCCAGTCCGGAGACCATCTCATTCCACTGATTACTGGGTCTCTGCGGATCCATGCTGCCAGGGGTTCAAGGGCTAATGCGAATAATAAGAGAGAGAGGGGACATCCCTGACGGGTCCCTCGGCTGAGTGGGAAGGCCTCCGATTTTTTGTTGTTAACGACTACTTGAGCCATAGGGTCACTATATAACAGACGCACCCATCGGCTAAATCCAGGCCCAAATCCCAGTTTTGTGAGCACGGCAAATAGATAAGGCCACTCAGTCCTATCAAATGCCATGGTGGCATCCAGAGAAACTATGATTGCTTCCTCCTGTATGGTCGGTGCCCTACCCAGAACCCTGTGTACTCTGCATAGATTTAGAGCTGTGTTTCTCCGTGGCATAAATCCTGATTGATCAGGATGTATTAAGTCCCCTATTACTTTAATCAACCTATTAGCGAGTACTTTTTCAAGGATTTTAGGTTCTGCGTTTAACAGTGAGATAGGGCGGTAGGAAGCGCAGTCTGTTTTGGTTTTCCCTTCCTTATAGATTGTGACAATGGTTGCAATTCTTTGGTCTAGGGGTAGCGATCCCTGTTTAAGGCTGTCCTCGTACATAACTTTTAGATAAGGGGCCAGTTTATCTGGCCAGAGCTTGTAGAGTTCGATTGGGATACCGTTTGTGCCGAGGGCCTTGCCCGGGTGCAATGCTCGTATCGCAAGAGCTATCTCGTCAGTGGTGAGGTCACTGTCCATGTATGCTTGGTCAGCGTCGGAGGGCGCGGGAAGAGAAATGTCCCTCAGAAGATCCGAGGAGTCGTCCTCAGTGTATGGTGCCACCGAGCAGTAGACATTACGGAAGTGTTCTGCGAATTGGTTAACTATGTCTTGGAGGTCTGTTGCGGACGACATGTCGGTGTCCCTAAGTTCCGGGACGAGCCTACTAGCGTGCTCCTTTTTATCAAACCAGGCGATTAGTTTTCCGGCCTTATCTCCCCAGTCGGAGATACGACCCATTCTGTCTTGACCTAGGGTTTTAGCACGGTCAGTGACTAATGCGCGGTATTCGTCTTGGCGTAGGCGGAGTGTGTGGAGAACGTCAGGAGTGATGTCAGAGCCTATGTCTCGTTCCAGACGATACAGCTCTTGTTCTGAGTCAGAGATGTCTTTTATTTTGTCTTTTTTGGACCCCGAGAACTGTTTTAAAGGCTTCCCACAGTATCTGTGGAGAGTCAACGGTGTGTTCGTTCTCCGAGAAGTAGTTGTCTATGGACTTGATTACGTCTTTGCGTATTTTTGGGTTTTTAAAGTACCATGGATTGATAGGGGCAACTCGTCCTACTTGTGCTTGGTCTATGACTATGTGGACCCACAATGGGGAGGGGTCAGAAATACCCCTAGCTAGATGTCGAATCTCATGGATATTCGCGACTTACGGAGATGGGAAAGGCTATTATGTGCCCCGGAGTAAAAGGTGTGTTGAATTTTGTCTGGGTTATATGTTCTCCATCCATCCTCTAGTCCCAGTGCCTCCAGGAAACTGGAGAAGGAGTGTGGAGTGTGAGGTAATGTGCGAGGGGGGTGTCTGTCCATCGTGCCAGAGAGTATTGAGTTAAAGTCTCCGCCAAGTACCAGGTGCCCATCTGGTAGCGCTAGCAGTATACTGCTGAGGTCGGTAAAAGTCGTGGCTTGTAAGCCTGGCGGGGCATATACCGACAAAGGTAATGGTTTGACCCTCCCAAGTGCCAGTGATCCCGACATATCTGCCTCGGTCATCCGTCCAGGTGGACGTGAGTGACAGGGGAAATTATCTTTTTTGCATGACGCCTACACCTCTTGAATTGGACGTAAAACCCGCGTGTGCGACCATTGAGTAACCCCATCTATGCATTGCCGCGCATGTGTTACCGACTAAGTGAGTTTCCCGAAGCAACACGATGTCTGGCGCCAATCTCTTGACATATTGCAGTACCACACTTCATTTGCTTTTGTCCCCCAGCCCGTTAACATTCCAACTCAAGATTTTGATTTCTTTGTTCCGCTGTATACCCATTGGTATCTAAGTGGAGTGCGATAACTTTTGCAATAAATGTGGACTGTACTGTCGCGACGAATCAAAGGATAACAAACAAATAAAAACAACCCCTCCCAACAACCCCCACCCTGCTGCCCTGCACTCTGGGCTCCGAACTGCCCATTAATATCAAATGCAGAGTGCCTGTCGCCCAACAAGTTACTAAAAGAAGATACTGGGGGAGGCCTAAGCGCCTCGTCAACCCCCTTCCCCATTGTTGCAAACTTCAGGTACTTAAAGTCTAATTGAGTCAAAGTACGGTATATCAGTTGCTGCAGTGCACAAGCTTACATGTCGACATCCCAGGTGTCACAAGTCTGTTAGTGATATTTACTCTATGGGATGAACAGGCGGCCGGGAATTAAGTAGAGTCTTAGTGGTGAAGTATGACTGTCCGTTTCAGTGATCTCTGGAGCCCCTCTCTGTTGACGTCTTCCATTCGTCCAACCAATTGGATGCCACCTCAGGTAGGTGGAAGAAGCGAGTCTTTCCATCGGCCTCGACTCTCAGACGAGCCGGAAAGAGCATGGCGTATTTGAGACCCTTTTCACACATCCTTCGTTTGACATCCAGGAATGAGCGTTGACGCATCTGCACGGCTTGAGTAAAATCGGGAAAAAAGTGATGTCTGAGTTGTCTATTTGGATTGGCAGAGCAACCCTGGCGGCTTGCAGGATCGTGTCTCTGTACCTATAGTTTAATAATCGGGCCAGTATCGGGCAAGGGGGGGCCCTGACCTCGGGCGACCCCCAGGCACCCTGTGAGCTCTTTCAATCACAAACAAATTGGACAGGCCCTTTGGTCACAGTTTCGTCGTGATCAGGTTTTTAATGAACAGGTCAGTGGGGGGACCTTCCGATTTTTCTGGCACACCAAGAATATGTATGTTATTGCACCTTGTGCGCCCCTCATAGTCATCCAGCTTATCTTCTGCAAACTTACGGAATGCCTGGAGCTCCTGGATTTCAGTCTGCAGATGCGAGGTATCTTCCACAAGGCTGGTCGAGGTGAGTTCCAGTTGTTTAACTTTTTCCCTGTATTTGGTGAGGTCAGCCCTGATCAGCGTCATTTCCAAAGAGAGAGTGTCCATTCGCTGTTCCATGGAGGTGCGCACTCCAGTAATGGCTTCCATTAAATCCTTTAGTGTGGGGTCCGGAGTGTCTTGCTCCATTCCTCCCCGCTGTTTGTCTCCAGCCCCTCTCCGCTCAGGTAAGTCCGTTTTTGGGCAGGTGTACCGGTCCAGTCTGCTCTGCTGGGTTGGTTTCACACCCTTCGCACCAGACGTGTTTAGGATTGTGTTGGCACCCCAGTTCGGTGGCATACAGTAGATTACTTCCACTGAGTTCAGACCTACTTCGCCAAAGTGCAAGCATGTTTTCACAATTATTCACAGCCTGGGCAGGGGCAGCTGGGTTGAAGACACAGAGACTGCCGTCTTTATTGGTTTCTGTGGTGTTTCACACTGTTCGTGGGTGTCAGGGGCCCCTCCACTCCAGGGTGGTCCCTGTTGTGCATTAGGAGCTTGTCAAATATGCGTGAGCCACAGGAGCCGGTGCAGCCGTCTATGATGAAGGGACAGCAGCTTTAGCGCAAGCGATTGAGTAGAAGGAGAGGGGGGGAAGCGGTGGAGCCACTCACGTCAGGAACAAAGAAAGTGCTGTATTTCGAGAGCGTTGCTCTCCACTCACGATTTCAGGCCTTTCTGGGTCATGTTGCTGCATGCGTCGCGGTCACCTCCACGCTCCCTTTCCCCCGCACCGCGTCTGGACTGTGCCCTATAAGGTTGTCACCAGTGCACAGGGTCCGCGTTTTAGGGGGAAGCACTGATGAGTCCGGGCTTTGGCGGCAGAGTTTTGCGCGATGGCAGTGGGCGCAGCTCCGACAGATTTCAATCCCTTGAGGTGAGGGAGGCGGGTCACGCCAGCCTGGTCAACTCCCGCAGCAGCGTAATCACTACTCAAGGCCCCGGCTTCCGTGATTGGGAGGGCCTCAAATGTCGGTCACCACAACTTCGGCCCCTGACGTCCGATTGACTTCGGGCTAACTGCGTTGAGCACCGCTACTCCTCCGGTGTGTGAATCTGGCACCGGAGGGTCGGATTAGTGTGGCGGATTGACTGTGTGGGGAGGGGGTTACGGAGACACTCTTAGTAGGCGGCCATACTGGATCGCCGCGAAGCCACGCCCCAACTGTGGGCTTTTTGAGGAGGCTGTTGAGTACTGCAAGTTTCCATTCATCCAGGAAAGTGGTGGAAGTGATGTAGGTGTTTATGTTGTGGGTCAGGGTGGTGCTTTTTGGTGATGCTCCCAGGTTGTAGATGATGTGGGGGCACGGGCCCCTGAGTGGATAGTCTGCATGATTGCTGCTGTGCTGTTTCTGGTGAGGGCTGTCCATTTGGTCAGGTGGCAGTCTTGGTTGGTGGTGGGTAGGTTAGCAATGAGTTCTTTGGGGTTGGATTGGTGTGCGAAGCTGCTGTAGATGTTTGTGATTTTGCTGTGGAAGAAGAAGTTGGATAGGTTGTTGCAGAGTTGTTAGCAGGCAGCAATGTTGTTAACAGTGGCTGAGGAAGAGTTCAAATCCTTGATGATCGAGAATATCTCCTTGCAGCCCTTGGAGCTTCTTTCGATGCAGTCCACTAGTGCTTTTTTTATTCGAATCTCTAATTTGCTGGTGATAGCGCCTGAGTGCAGTTTCTTTAACTAATTCTGTCTGTGGTGTTGTGGCTGCTCTCCATTTGCTTTCTAGCTGTTTACAGTATTTATTGTGGTGTCTTGGAGGTCTTCTGTGTACCAACTGGCATGCTTGTTTGATCTTCTATACTTGTTGCGTTTTATGAGTGTGAGGAACTACACCCAGTTCTTGATTCAGCTATTTTCTTTGTTGAGGCTGTCTGTGGGGCTAGTCTGATCAGTTCTGAGGGCGCTGGGCCAGTCTGCTTCTGTGATTTTGCCCCAGCTGCGACTTGGACCCCTGAATGTGGTAGGAGTGTTGATTTGAGATGTGTCAATGTGGATGTTGGGGTTGTTGGCCCATGTGAGCTGTGTGGTGGAGGTGTATTTGATGCTGTCACTTGTGGCGAAGTTTGGGTCCAGTGTGTGTCCTGGTGTGTGTATTGCTTCTGTGATGAGCTGGGTGAGTCTGATGTTGCTCAAGCTTTTGAGGAGTGGTGTGGAGCAGGGGTCATTTCGGTCTTCCATGTGAAAGTTGACGTCACTAAGAAGAATGCAAGCTTTGGAGTTGATGGTAAGCGGAGCGACAAAGTCAGTGATGAGGTTGGCAAGGGTGGCTCATGGTCAGAAGGTGAACATTTCGTTAAGGGTGAATTTTTCAGAGATTTGGAGCTTGAAGTGCTGGTGTTGCATGAACGGGCGACTTTCTCTGTGAATGTTGGGCATTTTAAGGATTTCTTGTAGATTCCTCCTCCTGGCTTGTGTAGGAGGTCCTGTTGAGTGATCTTGTAGCCCGCTGGGCATGCCATAGCGATGTCTGGAGGCGATGAGGGGTTGAGCTATGTCTCTGATGAAGAGGATGTCTGGCTCATCGCTACTCAGAAGGTTCCATATTTCGGTTGTGTGTGGTATATGGTGGGAGTTTAGGAGTTGTTGGTGCTTATGTGCTGTGTATGTTGGGAGGGGGTGTTAAAGGCATTGTTAAAATTTGTGTGGGTGGGTGACTGCTGGAGAACTGGCAGTGGATGCAGGTGCATACTCCTACTGTGGTGTGAGTTGAAGCATAGCAGCAGTTGAGGGAATAGATTCCGGGGTCTAGTGACCTAAGGAGTGCTGCAGAGTATCGCAGGGCAGTTATCGAACCAGGGTGAATGGTGCTAGGTGCCATCCAGGCACAGACGGGCTTGCCTTTGGCACACCAGTGAAGCAACTGCTGCGCATCCATGTTGCAGCTGCCATTAAGTAGGTCCTAGGACGGGGTAGGAGTCCAGGGTGCCGTGATGTGTTTTCCTGTGCTAATGGGTGATGGGAAATGGGTGATGGGAAATGGGTGATGGGAAATGGGTGATGGGAAATGAAGTCCTCTTGCTTGGCTTCTTCTTTTAAAGATGGTTTTGGCTGTGTGAGAAGTTGGCCTGGCATATGCTGGTCACTAGTTATAGTGGCCACCTTGTACCAGTCCAATTCGACTCTTATGGTAGATAGGCTTAAGACAACCTTTTAAAGAAAGCTATCCTAGTGGTAGCTGTGGAGAGCAGCCTTCAGGCTAAGTCTCAGAGGAATGTAAAGCAGCTTGTTTTACCTTATAATCTCTTGAATTACCAAATGAAAGGACACCACACAGGTATATATATTAAATATATAACTATTTATTACTAGACACACTCTACTAATCTCTTTATGAGATTAGAAGTCAGGAACATATGCAAATATCAACGGTTCACAATAAGTTAAGCACAAATATGGCTGGGGCCCTAGGGGTGTACCAGACCATATACTAAAAAAGAGGTTTAGGAAAGTCGACTTGCAAGGGGACAAGGCCTAGGGCCTGTAGAATCGCTGGGGCTTCACTAATCCACCCGAGGCAGGTAAGTAAAGGACCCACGTGAGACGCGTGCAGTGTGAGAACACAGACGCGGGTTCTCTATTGATTTCAATGGAGCAACTCGCGGTTGGATTTTTAAAGTTTAAGGGTACTTCTAGAGAGTCTACAAGCAAACCACTTACAAGGTAAGTAGTTCGAGGGCCAACACCCACAGGAGCACCGGAGTGCACGAGTTACCTCACCCAGGGAAGCCGGGTGCATAGGTGTCCTTTGGTGTCGGGTCGCGATGCTGTTTCCAAGGGAGATCACTGGATACTTGCTGCTTGTGACGACTGGAGAGGTGTCCGTTCGAATCCGACAATGGATTGGAGTTGCAGAAGACCTAGAAATTGAGGGGACAGAGTTCAGAGTCACTTGCCAGTGACCGGTGGCCAGCAAGATGGATGACCACAGCTGTCGCGTCTCTTCAGGTCGGTGATGGTGTTTTGTCTCTTTGCTCACGAGGTCCAGGAAGACTCGACGATGACCAGCAGCTGGATTCGGGAGGTCCGACGATGTTTGCAGCTGTCGACGGTGTCGACACCCGGATTGGAGCCAACAAGCCTTGGCAGCCGCAAGTCTCGTGTGGAGTGAAGATTGGCAATGCTGCAGACCAGCAAGGTCTGATGGACTTACCCAGTGAGGGTAAGTGAGGGCAGGCCCAGAGTAACCAGGTGAGTCCATAGAATCGATGTGGAAGTCTTCAGGTGAGTTACTAGCCAACGGGCAAGCAACCGCAAACACGCCTTTGCAGGAAAAGTTTAACAACAGCCCACGGTCACTTGGGACGGGGTAGGCTGCTGAAATTCGGTACTAGACCTGCTAGGGACTTGGACAACAAGTGGTCCAAAGCACAACTTCGTTGGACGTAGTTTAGGGCTTGCACTCGAAATCAGTGCACGGTTCCCTGGTATTGCTGTTCCTCGTCACTCGTGGGGTCCAGATGCCACAGCTTCGCTGGGGACTCAAAATGGCCATCGCGAGGTCAGGAAATCCGCTTCAGGGCACGCAGGGACTTCGGGCTCCGGCGGGAGCGGTAAAGTTTGCAACCGTTGTAGAGAGTTTTGGTGCCTGCCAAGCAGGGGAGTCACTCCTTGACTCCAAGGGAGATACTTCAGTCTTCCAGAGATAGTGGAACGTCGAAGGGCCAGGATTCTTCTTAGTTGAGCGTCGTCCAGGTGTAATCTAAATTGCATTGGCAATGTGTGGTATCTTATAGTGAAAGGATGGGAGGGACTAGCTCTATGACCACTCCTCTAGGAGGGTCAGGGTAGTGGGTGGTTACACCCACTTCCCTTTGTCCAGTTTCACGCCAGAGCAGGGGCAGGTAGCCCCTGAACCGGTTTGAGCTGGCATATGCACAGAGGAGCCTACTGCTCCCCCAGTGCAGGACTTCAAAGCACTCTAAGAGTGCACCCACCCAGCTCCAATACACTAAATCCTGTCTGGAAGGTGGTGACACCTCCCTGTGACAGGATGCCTATTGTTGGGCCTCCTCCACTGTGAGTTTCAGTCAACAGCAGGAGGGCAGCCCAGTGTCTGTGCTGGTGGCATCCATTTTGTGATGCCAGGGCTCTTTCAGATTTCTACCGTGTTTCCACAGTAGGAACATGTCGTCCCCTCTAGAAGGGTGGGATCATACGTGTGGGGGTATGATTCCAAGTTGTTTGACACCAAACACAACATGTTTTGATGCAGTCATTCCAAAGTTAACATTTACCGCTAGGTTATAATGCACTTAAGAGTATATGGTTTAACCGCATCCACAAACAGCCACAGAGAATAGACTCTGCCAGCTGCAGAGGGGCCCTGCTCATGCAGAGGCACCCCCTCACATTGTAAACCAAGCACCCTGCCCTCAGGATTGATAGGGCCTGGCTTAGGGGTGACTGATAGGTTTATATGTGTGTGTATGGTGAGATATGGGAACCTATACCTCAGTGAGGAGTGCTAACACTACCTCACCCAGGCTGCAGTAGCAGGCCTGTGGTGTCAGATTTAGTCTGCTTCCCAGGGGTGGCATAATACATGCTTCAGCCCCTGGTAGGCCTGTGAAGTACCTATGCCCTTGGTATATTGTTAGCTATGTTTCTTGTAAAAGAGCTGTTTCCCTGCAGGCTGAATTTAATATGTATATTATTTGTATTGTTTCTAGAACTTAATCCCCTTCAGAAGGGCCTAATAGGCCCGAAATGCATTGGGCGGGTAGCATAAAAAATAACAGTTTCACTGATTGAATTTGAATGAATATAACATTTGGATAAAAAAACGTTTCTGTGATCTGAAACAGAATAAATGTTTAATTTATCATGAAAATATGAGCCAATGTTTCATGGCATTTCAGTATGGAGTTTTTTGTATTTAATAGCATGGTTTAATGAAGAAATTGTATGAGTTAATTTCGTGAATGTGAATTTTGCTAAAACGCAGAGGTTACGGTGCACAGAGGTCAAGTTTCATTAACTTGAATTTTGGTACCATATACTAGGGGCTCATAAGGTACCACAGTATCCAATAACTAGTGCTTCTAATATGCACTCCAAGTTGTTTAGAGAGATCAGTGAGACTGGGGCCCTGATTAGCAGGGACTCAGCCAGACTATAGCCAGAAACCAGTGTTAACATCAGAAAAAAAGTGGGGGCAACATAAGTGCAGATCCTACTCTCCTACACAACCCCCCAAACACAGGGACATTAAACTAACCTTGACCAGTTGAGTCTTCGTGTTCTAAGTGGAAATACCTTGAGAGTCCATCTGCATTGGCATGTTGGGTCCCAGGTCTATATTCCACTGCATAGTCCATCCCCTGTAGGGAAATGGACCACCTTAGCAGTTTAGGATTTTCACCTTTCATCTGTTTGAGCCATAGGAGGGGCTTGTGGTCAGTCTGAACTATGAAGTGAGTGCCAAACAAGTATGGCCTCAGCTTCTTCAGGGCCCACACCACAGCAAAGGCCTCCCTCTCTATAGCGGACGTTTTTCTCTAGGGGTCAGCCTTCTGCTTATAAAAGCTACTGGCTGGTCTTGATCTTCATCATTCAGTTAAGACAGTACAGCTCCCACACCCAGCTCAGAAGCATCTGTTTGGACAATGAACTTTTTTGTGTAGTCTGGACTCTGTAAGATGGGGGTAGTGCACATGGCCTGCTTTAGGTCATCAAATTCCTTTTGACAGCTAGCTGTCCAGTCAACCTTCTTTGGCATTTTCATTAAGGTAAGATCATTTAAGGGGGTCACTATAGATCCATATCCCTTAACAAACCTCCTATAGTACCCAGTCAGGCCTGAAAAGGCTCTCACCTGTGTCTGGGTGGTTGGAGCTACCCATTCCATGATGGTTTGGATTTTGCTCTGCAAAGGTTGAACCTGGCCTCCACCTACAAGGTGGCCCAGGTACACAACCTGACTCTGTCCTATCTGGCACTTAGTGGCCTTGATAGTGAGGCCTGCTTTTTGCAGGGCCTCTAAAACATTTCTGAGGGGACCAGGTGATCCTGCCAGGTGGAACTAAAGACAGCAATATCATCTAGATAAGCTGAGCAATAAGTTTCCATACCTGTCAGAACTTTGTTCACCAACCTCTGAAAAGTGGCAGGTGCATTTTTCAAACCAAAGAGCATCACCACAAAGCGGTAGTGCCCACCAGGGGTTGAAAATGTTGTTTTGGCATTGGCATCATCAGCTAACTTGATTTGCCAGTAGCCAGCTGTTAGGTCAAATGTACTCAGATACTTGGCTGAGGCCAAAGTATCAATGAGCTTATCTGCCCTGGGAATTGGATAGGCATCAGTCCTGGTGACTGCATTGAGGCCTCTGTAGTCTACACAAAACCTCATTTCTTTCTTACCACCCTGGGTATGAGGTTTAGGCACAAGGACTACTCGACTAGCCCAAGGGCTATCTGAAGGCTCAATTACACGTTGTTCCAACATTTTCTGGACTTCAGTCCTGATACAGTCCCTGACATGGTCCGGTTGCCTGTAGATTTTACTCTTGACAGGCAGACTGTCTCCAGTGTCCACCTCATGGGTGCACCAGGAAGTCTGACTAGGGGTCAGGCTAAACATATGTCTGAACTGCTGCAGAACTTTCTGCATTCAGTTTGCTGCTCTTCTCCTCCTGTTCCTCATCAGTTGCCATGAGCAAGCCCATGTCAGCCCTGTCAACATATTGTTTCAATCTGTTGACATGGAGCACCCTAAGGGGGCTCTTGGGAGTTCCAAGATTCACCAAGTAGGTGACTTCTCCCTTTTGCTCAACAATTGTATGGGGGCCACTCCACTTGTCTTGGAGAGCTGCTGGGGCCACAGGCTCCAACACCCACACTTTCTGTCCTGGCTGGTATACAGTCAGCACAGCCTTTTGGTCATGCCAAGCTTTTTGTAGTTCTTGGCTTGCCTCCAGGTTTTTGGTTGCCTTCCTCATGTATTCAGCCATCCTGGAGTGGAGACCAAGTACATAGTCCATCACATCCTGTTTGGGAGGTAACTCCCAACCCTCCTTCACCAAACATAATGGACCTCTTACAGGGTGCCCAAACAGAATTTCAAAAGGGCTGTAGCCAACCCCCTTCTGTGGGACCTCTCTGTATGCAAACAGAAGGCAGGGAAGTAAAAGGTCCCATTTTCGCCTAAGCTTTTCTGGGAGGCCTTTAATCATTCCCTTTAGGGTTTTGTTGAACCTTTCAACTAACCTATTGCATTGTGAGTGATAGGGAGTAGTGAACTTGTAGTTTACACCACACTCCTTCCACATTGCTTTTAGATACCCTGACATGAAGTTTGTACCTCTGTCAGATATAACCTCCTTAGGGAAACCCACTCTGGAAAAAACTCCAATGAGGGCTCTTGCCACCACAGGGGCTGTGGTGGTCCTGAGGGGAATTGCTTCTGGGTACCTGGTGGCATGATCCACTACCACCAGGATAAACCTGTGCCCAGATTCTGTTAGAGGGTCAAGGGGACCAACAATGTCAATCCCTACCCTTTCAAAGGATACCCCCACCACAGGTAGTGGTATCAGGGGGGCCTTTCCTTTGCCACCTGACTTGCCACAGACTTGACAAGTGACACAGGAGCGACAAAACTCCTTTGTGTCCTCTGACATGTGTGGCCAATGAAAATGTGTAACAAGCCTGTCCCAGGTCTTGTTTTGGCCCAAGTGTCCTGCTAAAGGGATGTCATGTGCTAGGGTCAAGAGGAACCCCCTAAACTTCTGAGGTATTACAAACCTCCTGGTGGCTCCAGGGGTAGGATCTCTAGCCTAAGAATATAGGAGTCCCTCATCCCAATAAACTTTATGGGACCCACTAGCACTCTTAGCAGCCTCAGCAGCAGCCTGCTGTCTGTGGGGTTCAAGAGAGGGGCAGCACTGTTGCTCCTTACTCAGATCTTCCCTGGAAGGTCCCCCTGCCCCCAAGAACTCAACCTGATCAGGCTCAAGTCCCTCTGAGGCAGTTCCTTCTTCAGGATCTGCTTCTCCTCCCTCAGGAGGGGAATCTGAGACAGAGGGGAAGGCACTGCCTTAACCCTACTGCTCCTCCTCTTGGGTAGCACCTGGTCCATACTTTCAGAATCCAGAGCTGGTTCAGTTTGATGCATTTTGGCTTGTGACCTGGTCACAGCAAATACCTCTGCAGGTATGCCCAACATCTCAGCATGAGTCCATAACTATACTTCAGACCAGGCTTAAGCCTCTAGATCATTGCCCAATAGACCTTTGACAGGGAGGTCTGCACTAACTACTACCTTCTTGAGGCCAGTTACCCCTCCCCAGGAGGAATTCACAACTGCCAGACTATGGTTGGTCCTGACATTGCTTGCATTGGTAACCTGGTACATTTCACCCAGGATGATCTGCCCAGGGTCCACAAGATCCTCTGCCACCATGGTGACACTAGCACCTGTGTCCCTGAATGCCAAAGCCTGTTTGCCATTTATTACAGGCTGCTGTTTGTATTTGCCCAGATTACTGGGGCTCACTAGGAAGGACATATCAATGTCTCCATCACAAACCAGCAATGCCTGAGTGGGTACTCTGACTAGGCCAGAGTCCACTTCAGAACCCAGGGTCAACCCTACTACACCCTTATTCTGATTACCACCTCCACCAGTAGCTGCACTAGGGGGTACAGTTGCCTTAGGGGCAGGAGTGGTGGTGGTTTGGTCTTTGGACAGTGACCTTTCTGTTTACAGAATTTGCACCAGGGCTTGTTTTGGCCTTTTCCCTTTGTAGACTGTGGATCCCCACCAGATGCAGACTGTTGGGGCCCTTGTGAAGACTTCTGGTCTTTTGACTTATCCCCACCTTTCTCAGAGCCTTTAGGATCTTGCTTCTTAGTGTAACCCCCTTGGTTCTGGGTTTTCTGTCTCACCGTGGTTCTGACCCATTTGTCTGCCTTCTTTCCCAATTCTTGGGGAGCGGTCAGATCAGAGTCCACCAGGTATTGATGCAACAACTGGTTTTGGCAATTATTAAGGATCTGTTCTCTCATCATAAGATTATACAATCCCTTAAAATCAGTTACTCTACTACCAACCAGCCGACCCTCCAGAGCCTTGGTTGCACAATCTACAAAGTCTGTCCAGTGCTGATTCTGTGCTTTCTGTGTGTCTCTGAACTTCAACCTGTACTGCTCAGTGGTTAAGCCAAACCCATCTATTAATGCACTTTTCAGGACTTCATAGTCATCACCATCCTCTTCTCTAACAGTGAGGAGCTTGTCTCTACCTTTATCTGAAAAGGAGGGTCACAAGATTGCTGCCCACTGTTTCTGAGGGGGCTGCTGTATTCTACAGGTCCTCCCAATAGCAGTTATCCATTTGTGGATACCATCCCCACTCTGGTAGGGAGGAACAACCTTAGACAGGTTCCTATGGTCTGGAATGTAATCTCTGACTCTAGGGACACTGTTGCTGCCACCAGGGGGTTCCAACCCCTCTTTTCTAGAAGCTCTCTGGAGCTCAAAGGCTTCTTTATCTAATGTCAACTGCTTGGCTTTAAGGGAAAATCTTGCTTCCTCATACTGCAGCAGTTTGTACATTCTTTCAGTGGAGGTCTCTCTTCTATTAAAGTATGAGCTCCTCTGCTGGACAGATTCTCTGCCAGAGTAATATGAGTGGTCAGAGTCCCTAGAAAGGGACCTCCTAGGCCTCTCATCCACTCTGTCAGTTCTCTTAGGGAGAATTCCTCTGTCCTTTTCAGACCCATGTGGGTCTGGCCCTTCAACCACAGAGTCCTGGTCATCTTGATTTTCATCACCTGACCCAGACACTGTAATTGACCCACTCCCTGATTCAGATCTGTTAGCTCCTAGAGCCAACCTCAGATCCTCTGCTGTCAGCATATCTATCAGACCTAGTGTGGAGGGACTATGTCATAGCTTCAGGTGTCTTGCAACACACATGGCCTTCAAATCAAAGGTCATGTCCTTATACTGACGCTGGGTGGACCCACTGGCTCCATCCCTTGAGGACATTCTAGTGTTGTGCAGTGTTGTACTACCTACACTAGTTTGTGGCCTACTGATCCTAGCTTGAGCTTTAGCAAGGGTGTGCTATCCCTTCACAAACAGCTCTAAATTCAGTAGAACTTATTGATACTAAGCTTGACTGGCAAGCTGGAATCCCACCGCTGCCACCAATGTGAGAAGTTGGCCTGGCATATGCTGGTCACTAGTTATAGTGGCCACCTTGCACCAGTCCAATTCGACTCTTATGGTAGATAGGTTTAAGACAACCTTTTGAAGAAAGCTATCCTAGTGGTAGCTGTGGAGAGCAGCCTTCAGGCTAAGTCTCAGAGGAATGTAAAGCAGCTTGTTTTACCTTATAATCTCTTGAATTACCAAATGAAAGGACACCACACAGGTATATATATTAAATATATAACTATTTATTACTAGACACACTCTACTAATCTCTTTATGAGATTAGAAGTCAGGAACATATGCAAATATCAACGGTTCACAATAAGTTAAGCACAAATATGGCTGGGGCCCTAGGGGCATACCAGACCATATACTAAAAAAGAGGTTTAGGAAAGTCGACTTGCAAGGGGACAAGGCCTAGGGCCTGTAGAATCGCTGGGGCTTCACTAATCCACCCAAGGCAGGTAAGTAAAGGACCCACTGGAGACGCGTGCAGTGTGAGAAAACAGCCGCGAGTTCTCTATTGATTTCAATGGAACAAGTCTCGGTTGGATTTTTAAAGTTTAAGGGTACTTCTAGAGAGTCTACAAGCAAACCACTTACAAGGTATGTAGTTCGAGGGCCAACACCCACAGGAGCACCGGAGTGCACGAGTTACCTCACCCAGGGAAGCCGGGTGCATAGGTGTCTTTTGGTGTCGTGTCGTGTCGTCGTTTTCTATGGAAGCCGAAGAAGTTTTGCTGCTTGTGAAGACTGGAGAAGTGTCCGGTGGAATCCAAGGTTGGATTCAAGATGAAGAAGACCTGAAAGCAGAAGGGACAGTGTTCACAGTCACTTGCCAGTGACCCGGGGCTAGGAAGATGGAGGCCCACGGAAGTCGGGTTATTTCAGGTGATCAAGGGTGTTTTGACTCTTCAGCCATGAGGTCCAGGAGGCGTCGATGATCACCAGGAGCTGGATTCGGAGTGACCCACAAAGTCTGCAGCTTACTGAGGTGTCGGCAACCGGATTGGAGCCTACAAGCCTTGGCAACAGCAAGTCTCATGGAAGTTGAAGAAAGTCAGCAATGCAGACCAGCAAGGTCTGAGGGACTCATCCAGAAAGGGTAAGTCAGGGCAGGCCTGGAGCAACTAGGGGAGCCCTTTGGTTTGATGAGAGTCTTCAGGAGACCCACAAGCCAGCCGGCAAGGGATCGCAAAGACGCCTCATGAGTATTTGCTTCACAGGAGCCCATAGTCACTCGGGACAAGGTAGGCCTCTGATTTTTTAGGGAAATCCTGCTGGAGGCTCGGACCACATGTGGTCCAATGCACAAGTTCATAGAACGTCGTGAAAGGGTTGCACTCAACAATAGTACACGTTACCCGGGTATTGCTGTTTCTCGTCACTCGTGGGGTCCACTTGCCTCAGGTCTACTGGGGACTCACAGTGGCCATCGAGAAGTCAGGAAATCCACTTCTGGGACTGCAGGGACTTCGGACTCCGGCGGGAGCGGGAAAGTTTGCGACCGTTGATTCAAGTTTTTGGTGCCTGCCAAGCAGGAGAGTCACTCCTTGACTTCAAGGGAGATTCTTCAGTCTTCCAAAGGTAGTGGAACATCGAAGGGCCAGGATTCTTCTTGTAGAGCGTCGTCCAGGGATATCTAACTTGCAATGTCAAGGGTTCCCTAACTTATACTAAAAGAAAGGGAGGGACTAGCTCTATGACCACTCCTCTGGGAGGGTCAGGGGAGTGGGTGGTTACACCCACTTCACTTTGTCCAGTTTTTCGCCAGAGCAGGGGCAGGTAGCCCCTGAACCGGTTTGAGCTGGCATATGCACAGAGGAGCCTACTGCTCCCCCAGTGCAGGACTTCAAAGCACTCTAGGAGTCCACCCACCCAGCCCCAATACACTAAACCCGGTCTGGAAGGTGGTGACACCTCACCTGTGACAGGATGGCTATTGTTGGGCCTCCTCCACTGCGAGTTTCAGTCAACAGCAGGAGGGCAGCCCAGTGTCTGTGCTGGTGGCATCCATTTTGTGATGCCAGGGCTCTTTCAGATTTCTACCGTGTTTCCACAGTAGGTACATGTCGTCCCCTCTAGAAGGGTGGGATCATATTCCCACACCAGTTACTGCTGTGGGGGTATGATTCCAAGTTGCTTAACACCAAACACAACATGTTTTGATGCAGTCATTCCAAAGTTGCATTTACCGCTAGGTTACAATGCACTTAAGAGTATATGGTTTAACCGCATCCACAAACAGCCACAGAGAATAGACTCTGCCAACTGCAGAGGGGCCCTGCTCATGCAGAGGCACCCCCTCACATTGTAAACCAAGCACCCTGCCCTCAGGATTGATAGGGCCTGCCTTAGGGGTGACTGATAGGTTTACATGTGTGTGTATGGTGAGATATAGGAACCTATACCTTAGTGAGGAGTGCTAACACTACCTCACCCAGGCCGCAGTAGCTGGCCTGTGGTGTCAGATTTAGTCTGCTTCCCAGGGGTGGCATAATACATGCTTCAGCCCCTGGTAGGCCTGTGAAGTACCTATGCCCTTGGTACCTAAGGTACCATATACTAGGGGCTCATAAGGTACCACAGTATCCAATCACTAGTGCATCTAATATGCACTCCAAGTTGTTTAGAGAGAACAGGGAGACTGGGGCCCTGATTAGCAGGGACCCAGCCAGACTATAGCCAGAAACCAGTGTTAAGATCAGAAAAAAAGTGGGGGCAACATAAGTGCAGATCCTACTCTCCTACAGGCTGGAAACCCTGTAATGTCACTTCCTGTCCAGATAGATGATGGAAATTCAGTGATATAACGTCCTGTGCAGGTGGATGATGGAGGATCCAGTGAGGTCACTTTCTGTGCTGATGGGTGGTGGGGAAAATGATGAAAAAATACTAGTATCTTGGCAACTAAATACAGTCTTCTCTGAGTAGATGAAAGGCCTGTTCGAACCAATTCACAAGGCAGATCTCAAACACCTATCTTGAAAAAATGGCTTTATTATTGGCACTAAACTCCGCCAGGTGAATTCATGAGATTCAAGCTGTCATTTTTAAGGAAACATACATGCAATTCTGGGATGACAGCGTTGTTTTGAGAACTAACCCTGGTTTAATCCCTAAAGCCTCATCAGACTTTCACCGGAAGGAACCAATAGACCTAAAGTATTTTTTCTGAGATCTTACTAATGCGGTGGAAAGAGCACTTCATACTCTTGAGGTTAAATTAAAATTTTATATTGACAGAACTAAACTGTTTAGAAAAACGGACGAACTTCTGATAGGTTATCGACCTCCTAGGAAAGAACATGCACTATTGAGACACTGTATAGCTCGATGGATTTCATTGGCTATAGTCTTTTGCCACCATAAGTCTCGACGTCCTCTGGACGAAAAAGTCAGAGCACACTCCACAACAGATATATCTACCTCTACTGCGCTGTTTGTTGGAGTATCCTTACGAGACATCTGTAGATCCCCTCCATGGAGAAACAGGCATACATTTACCCAGTATTACTGCCTGGATGCCACAGTGAAAAATAAAGGCAACAACGGTTCTCATTGCAGTCATTTGCTAGAACTTGTTATTAATTAGGAGGCTAAATAGCCTCATGCGCTTCATGCCAATAGATAAACACATGATCACCCAATCCAATGGTGACAATAATTTATATATAAAAGTGTCAATATAGTACATACATAGCACATGAGCAAATTAATACCCAGTGCAGTGTGCCCCCAGTGTCAAAGCCATCACAAGACAAATCCAAAATCCAAAAGATAAATAATGGCTAGTATCGTAGTAACAAACAACAGTATAGGATTCCCGAAATATTCAACACTTTAATTTCAAAAAGTCCATTGTTTGTTTGTTTGTTAGTTACTTTAAGCGTGTCGATGATGTTTCGATCCCTAAACCAGAATACTTGGGTTTGATCATGACATAGAAAATGGGGGGTAAACTGTTATAGTTAATAGAAGGGGATTCATCAAAATTGGTAGACATGGGTGGTCAATGTTTTCAATGACATTTTTCAGAAGTAACTACAAAAGCAAAAGATAAAGGTTTTCTCTCACCTAGAGAATTCGAATTCTTCGTAAATTTAGCTCTATTTTCACAAAACAATTTCTCATGGAAGTCAAAGATTTTCCACTCTGCTTAATACGTGCCTGTACAGGCTTCAATACACTTGTTTGAATTATTTTGAAAAAGGCAAGCTTAACAATGAATTATATTAGATGCAAGAAATAACATATGGATCTTGTTGCACATTCACTTAATTCTATAAGGCATCATAAATTACGTGGCTAAATATAATATCATAGTTGATGCTCTATCAAACTATAATAAAGCAAATTAGATACATTTTACATATGTAAGCAATATTAAATGCAGTATACGTTTATAAATGAGACTTTATGAAATGCAGTGAGGGGAGCATAAGCAGAAAATACGAAGATTGTCACTCCCTTTTAAACAGCCTGCTATGCCATTGATCCTTATTGTGTTGCCCCTGAGAATGTATGTCTCCAGGGGATGGCAGTTGTTAGGGTTGGCAGAGTAGAGGTTGCTCTTGTGGTTGTTTACTTGAAAATGGAAAAAGCATGGACATCCAATATTATAGAATATCCAGTGCAATAACTAAAGAGTTTCAAAATGGTGTGGATGATGTGCTCTTTCATTTAGTCGGTCACATCGCTTAGTACCGGATCACATTCTAATTATGGATGCTGTTGCTTTAGGGAATGATGGAAAGGTTTATTTTGTATATGTCTCTGGCAGAAGTTTCTCCCTCTACTTGTCTGGCCAGACACAACTATGATTGAAAGCAGTGATCCTGAAAACAGTTATCTGCAGAGGAGCATATACTGTGGTCTATCTATTGCTGGGTCTCTTCCATTCCTGACCTACTACTCTCTCCTGTTGCTCTAGGAGCTGAGAGGAAAGGATGATGACAAGATTTACAGAGGAATCCACAATTATCAGAAGTTTGTGAAGCCCAAAGAATCGGCCCTTGGCAATGCCTCCTCTGGGTACGTTTTGCTCTGAAGTCTCTCATCTTGATTCTGTACTTATTTGAAATGTTTCTCAGTTACTAGTGAAGAAGATGCAGAGCTTAAGCTCTGCATCTTCTTCGGTGAATAACCGAAAATTACTTTATTATAGTGGTTCTTACTTCACTTCTGCAGTTGTAAATAATCATGGTTATTATTACCCACTTTAATGGTACATGGTTTACTCACCCCAGAAGGAGAGAAAGCTGAGTTGGCTTTGCCAAGTTTCAAACTTGTGGCCTGCATATGTTTAATTGGAGAGTGTTCTAAGCTCTCTTGCTAGCCATCTTGCTCTAAGCTCTCTTGCTATTCGAGTCAGTTGAACATGTTCATGTGTCCATTAGGGGGCTTGGACTGAACACTTTATTTTGACAACATTGTTTCTCATTGCATTTTTTGCTTTGAACATTTGCACTTTTTACTGATAAATCTAGTCTTTCAAGTGCTACATTATGTTGGAAGGTCCTTGATTGTAAATGTAAAAAAGACATTACACCTCGTAACCTACATATTTATTGTATAAGTATCTCATGAGTTAACACTGAAAGTTCTAAAACATTATACCTTTAAAAAGATGTCAAATGCAAAGATTTTAAAAAACATTCTGGGTATCCTGTTGAAATAACTCATCGTAAACATGAATTGCCATCAGTGGTGAATCAAACATGCTACTAGAGTAGCTAGTGTGGAATATAATAGATCCACAGGAGTTCCATGGTATGTGTTATGTAATAAATCTGGTATGTGGTGCAAGGAGACTTCACCTTCCTCTAATGGATGTTAACTGACTGGACAAAAAAATGACCTGTGCTATTTGAGGAGGAGTTGGTGGAAGACTTTGATGCTGCTCTGTGTGTGATGATTGGAGCAGTGTCCTTAGTTCTGTGAGGCAGGTTTCAAGAAACACCCAATTCAAAATACCCAGTTTCATATTGTTCATACAGAATCTCAAGCTCTGCATAAAAATATATGATTTCAACTGAGTGCCCCAGGTGTGGGAAAGGTGGTGTAGATTTTATCTGTATGGTAAAGAGTTCTGGATCAAGACAACAGACAATCTACTAAATGCAATGGGTGGGTGGAATTTACATTGATTGGGAGATGTTTCCACGATTTATGTCAAAATAGGAAATCAGGGCTACACCTCTTCAGATTCAAATGCCTGGCCCTGTTGTTGGTTAAAATAACAAATTTCTGTACCAGAGGTGGGCTCCTCGTGACAGGCTTGGTATGGTTGTTTGTATTTTTATATCCGAGTTATCAGTTCTTGTGGAAATGAGAATGCAGAGAAAGGATTTGTCCCACCTTTCTGATGAAAAAGCCCCTTGAGTTGTTACTTCCGATCCTTCACCCACCAATGCAAAGTAATTCTCCTTCAAACATGTATTGTATATGATGGACTCTTAAGTGTTGAATTATGTGGAAAATCATTAACCTAAGTCAGACAGTCAAAGATGGGTTTTTGCGATTAGGTATAATGAGTGAATCATTATCTGCACCTAATATTGGTTACTCTTTGCCGACCAATTGATTAGGTTGGTCCTTATTCTGTGAAATCTAGTTTTAAACTTCTCACATTTTATTGGACAGTAAGACACAACCTAACAGGCAGCATACATTATCGGTTACCGCATTCTTCAACATTTCCTGGGGGGAACTCCTTTTTACACAGTATAAGCTGGATGATACATGCTGCATAATTTAACATTTCTAAAGTAAAAGGAAATTCAGACTGCACCCCTGAGCTCTCTTCTTCTACCACCCCTATGTGTTTGCATATTTTGCCAATCTAGATTCAACACCCAAAGCTGTATGGGCCACATCTCTGTTTTGACAGTCTCTGTCAGATGGTAATTGATCGGCCTTAATAGTCTATGCGCTTTGTTCATTCTAGTCATGGCTACCATATTCCACAGTTTATGATACCATTCAAGCAGTACTGACTGATCCATTTGATTCCATGCTGCCAATATGAGATGATTTGCTGCAAGTAATATTTGCCCTAGGTATGATTTATCACTGCCTATGCCATTGGTTCCCAAACTTTTTCGACCCCCGGCTCCCTAGACCTATGTATGTGGCTCCTCACTGTTACTTTTTTGGGGGTGGGGGGCGAGGGGGGAATGTAAGCCCAGCCTCGCGAGTACTTCCATTTTTCTCCCTGAAAATAATTGGGATGAAGCTGGTGAAGATATTATAATCATATATGCAGAGTATTTCGTATTACTAAGGCAGACGCTCTAATGAAATATTCCTAGTTACACTTCTTTGCCCATGCCTTTTTCAGACAAACTTCTCAAACTTTTTTTTATCTCACTTACAGTACTAGACATTACAAAGTGTTTCTGCGCCCGAAGAATATTTACATGCACTTCCATTTCTACCCATGTCATACGTGCCAACACACCTGTCTCAGCAAGGTGACTCACTATTTTTTAAACCAAACACTGCTTTATTTTAGCTGTCTCCTCCGTAAAATTGCCTCCAATTCAATCAAAGCCAAATAAATTCCTGCAATATATGGTGTTTTACTTCCCTTTGCTCATGGAGAGAGCAGGCCTGTCTGAAAATGTGGGTGTACTGGAAGAAATGTTAACTGGAAGTACCTATGGTTTAAGGACACTGAGGGCCTGATTACGACTTTGACGGTGTGGCCCTGGGTCCGCTCCATCGTCGCACCGCCAAAGCCGTGGTCAGACCGCTTGCCAGATTAGGAGTTTCCTCCTGTCTGGCAGGCTGGTTTCTGGCATTCCCACAGCACTGCCTCATAAAATGGGCACGGCAATGGGAACGCCCCAAAAAGTTCCTGCACAGCATGGAGTGAGAAGTCCATGCCGTGCGGAAACTGGAGCGCATGCACACATGGGAGCACATGTTGTGCCCCCCTGAATGCATCCCCATGCGGAGGAGGCACAGGGGGCCTTGCAGGACTCCCTTTGCTTCTTCTCCGCCACAATGTTCATGGAGTAGGAACCTCCATGACTCCACCGGCGGAGAAGAAACTCGTAATATGCTTGGTGGGACCGCGGTGGTGTTCCAAGCATATTGCGGTCTCCTGACCGCCACAACACCGCCAGGGAACAGTTGTTCCCTGGCAGCTGTGGTGGGGCAATGGCAGGCCGCCACCCTAATCATAATAGAGCAGTCGGGCGTCAACCGCCGCCACGGCCCCACAAGTATGGCGGTCCTATTGACCGCCAGACTCGTTATCGGCCCCTTAGTGTGCTTGAGAGACAGGGCAACTTAACTTTCCTGATAGCTTGCATTGGTGTAAAATGCATTTGGAAAAAAACTAAACTATGAACGAGTCTAACAAAATAAATCAGGCGTGTTTAGCTTACTTTGGGAATATTGGAATGTGGGGATCCAGTGAAATATGGAGGACATCTCCCTCGATATGCCATCAATTAAGCACTACGTTTCCAGCTTTCGGCATGTCACTTACAAATCACCTACATCATGCGTTTAAGTCAAATTAGTTTAACTGAAGCCAACAAACCCTTCAACATTAAAGTGCTTGGTGTGCGGGTCCCCTGGCTAGTTGTGATGGCGCACCAGGGAGCCACTGCGCACTGCTTGAGACCCACTGGCTTAAGCCATAAAAGTGAGTACCATAAAAAAATAAATAGCTTATCATTTTTGAGCACATGGAATTATCGAATATATCAGTACTCAGCTACTCACAACCAAGGTTAAGATTACCACAACTACATAAATGTTTAAAAAAATCCTAATAAAAATCAATTTATTAAACATTAAGCATCAGTAGGTCCCTTGGCAGCAATGATGGTCCACATCAACCCCAGAAATTTTGCAGTAGCACATACATACAATGTAGATGTGTCAGAACTTAATATTCTTAAGGCAATTGTACAGCATGGTGTGCCCAGCTACACACTGGTGCAATCCAAAAGGATCGTAACCTAGTGTATGCTGGGCATGCAAACAGCACATGCTGGACAGTTTCCTTGTGTCCTTCGCAGCATGGGTACTCTTCACAAGATTAACTTTTTTCTTTTTATAGTACACGTTTTAACAGGGAGTGTGCCCACTCTAAACTGGTGTAAAGCTTCCTACCAAGAGGAAGAGGAACAGTGATTAGGTCTCAATACAACTCTAGAGCGGTTGTGGACTTGAAATTTAAGAAGTCACGCATCAGTGATGCACCCTCCCCCATCACCCGCTCTTCCGGCTGAAGAACGTGGGACCAATAATGCGTTTTCAGTATATCTTTTGAAGGAAGCTTGTCCACCTCTGGGCACAGGCCCAGGTCACCAAGGCCGATTCCCTTCAAAAGTCGCCTCAGTGAGGTCAGCTTGGGGACGTTGTTGGCTTTATCCAGCTTAATTAATTCCTCTAAAGCAGCTGCATAATGGCTCAGTTCTGGTGTGGTCCGATGCCTACGCCAATATAAAAAAGGTTGCAGAAGCAATTTCTGGGAGACCATTTTCATGCCCAGGTCTAACAAATAAGGGATACAGGGGGGTACAAGTTGGAGTCAGACCAGTTCTCTTATAAATTTGTTTTCAGATTTTGAGGTCTATGATATTGCCTGATCCCCATAACTCAATGCCATATATAACGGCCCCCAGGGCTTTTGCTTCATTGATTCTTAGAGCGGGTGCAACCGGCCTGGTGTTTGAAGCCCGGTGTTCTTTTAAAATGACTCAAATTCTCTGCCTATGTTTTATGGTTGCCATATCAATGTGCTGACCCCAGGATAGATTAGGTACAAGTTTGATGCCTAAAATAGTAAACTAATCCACCTGCTCTGATACGTCACTGCCGAGGGATAACTTCCCTTTAAATTTCTTGGAGTGATTGAATGCCATAAACGTTGTTTCCGCAGTATTTATCTCTAGGCCGCGCTGCATGTAAACGTCATCAAAGCTAGCTAATAATTTTTGTGACCCACCCGGCGTTATAAAGATTAAAAATGTATCGTCCACAAATAATGGCAGCGGTATCTTTCCTTTTGCCAGAACGGGTGCTTTGGCCTCTACTAACGAGAGGTGATGAACCAACCCATTAACACATAGAGAGAATTAAGATAGGGGCCAGTACGCAGCCCTGCCGAACACCCTTTAATACAGGAATTTTATCTGTTACTTGCCCCTGTGAGCCCTACCGGATCTGGGCAAAGTTATTCTCATGCAACCTAATAACCAGAGATAATATATCAAGAAGCATCCCCATCTCCTCCAAAACTGCCCATAATCTTGCACTTGGTACCAGATCAAATGCTCAGCTTACCACTTCAGCACACCACATCAGCACCTATGGTCCCAAATTTGACTAGCTAATAGTGTCTCACTTGCCCTAGTGCCCATTCAAAGGGGCACCAAAGGCAGTGAAAAATGGGCTGCACGGAGGCAAACCAGAGCGACAACGACCATTCAAGATCCATTTCCTGGAGAATGTGGATTCCTAAAAATCATAGAATGCGCTTGTGGCACAAATAGAGCGGTGGTAGGTCCAGTGGGCTTGCAAACGAAACATCCATTGCGGAGGAATAAAAATAGGGCCAAAATGCCGCAAATAAGGAATACAGAAGCAGGAGTGCTCCCGAATACTCTGGAGAAAAGAGAAGGGATAAAAGCCGATATTACTCCAAAGATGGTTTGCAGTGAACTGACTAAGCCAGAACCGACAGCTTTAAAAAAACAAAAAAAACAAAATGGGCAAGGCCTGCCATATTAGATACTTTAAAAATACAGTGCATTAATTTGCCAAAATGTAATGGGAGGTTAGTGTTTAATTGGACTGTATCTCACTGTATGTCCTTGCATCCTGTAATATGAAAGTTTCTTGAGCAGATTGTGGAAATCCGAAATAATTTCCGTTAGCATAAGCTGAAGCCATCTTGGTTGTGGCATCCATTTTGTTAGCTATGTCATTCTTCCGTCTTCACTGTTGCTTGCTCGTCTATTCTGCTTGTGTCATCAGCTTTAGTTAACTCATTCTGTACTGAGTCAAAGCAATGTATTGGTGCTGAGAAAAGGCCTGTAGCTGCTGGAATGCACCTGGCTAAAGATGTAACTGTCAATCATTTGTACTGTCGTAAGCAGTCTGTTCTCCCTCCCACTTTGCTGACTAAGTGATTACCCATCTGCCCATGTGGCTGTATTTATTCCTGTGTAGGCTTGTACCTTCTATTTGTAACTACATGCTTACTGTGCAACAAACTCTGTATATAAGCACCATGGTCTGTGTATTCAATGTACTACCTCAGGCAGCACTTGAGAGTGCTGTGTGGACGTAGTCCCACTCATGAGTGATTAATAAACCTATTTGAATTCCAGCTTCAGTGCCAATCTCTATTTTGTTGGTCTACAGACCAGTGGACAGAGAAGGGTGACCCCTGCACCGGTGTGCTCATTAAAAAGCACATTTCCACAGTTGGTGCCGGATACGTGGGGCCTCATCGAGGACATGGCCGTCCGAAGGAGTGGTCTTGACGGAATAGTGGAATATTGCTGAGGAGACGTCCTGCATGAGGAGCTCCTTGTCTTTGTAGCCAAAGTGATTTTTCTGGTTTTCTCGATTTGACCCTCCAGGTGTTGGCCGGTCCCGACTGAGGTATCCTTTGGTGTTATTTTTGCAGTGACCATTAGGTCGACCAAGAGATTGGTAGTTGGAGGTTGGAGACTCTTGTTTGGTAAGGTCGCTGAGTCTGCACTCTTGTTTGTTTGGCCAAGATTCTGGTTTTGTTTGTTTGATTTATTTTTTGCAAAAGATAAAGGCAGGTAATGCGGAGATTTTTCTCTACTTTTGAATATTTTGGAAAAGCAATGTTTTACAAAAACTTCGTAGCATGCTTGTTTCCAGCATACTCCATAGGTTGTTGCTGTCTTGGTGGTACCAATATGGATTTAGAAAGAAGTCAGCCGGCTCCCCCAGAGAGGACACCTAATAGACATATGTTTATTAAATACAGTATTTCTTCCATAATGTATAGTACACTGTGGAACAAATATACGAAAAAGGATCCTGATTTACGATGGCCTGTAAATGGGTCATTTGACTTTATAAAGATTGAATATGTAGAGCAGTGTTTATTCAAGAGAAAAGTCGATAAGATATGTTTGATTGTGTACAAATGTGGGAGAAAGAAGTGCAAGAGAGAGTGAGGAAAGAAGAAGCTGTAGCAGAAAAAGAACAGCGAAAAACGATATATCAAAAAGCATTGGAATTAAAAAATAAAGAGATGAAGGCAATAAAAGAAAAAGAGGAAAGGGAGGGTCATTTAGAGATAACTGGCCAGTACTCTATTAGGTGCCTCATTTATCCCATACTTAATAAACCTCAGGATGACTCCATTTTGTTAGATCGACCTCCACCCCTGTATAAATTTCCCTCTGCCCCTGAGAATGATCTTTCTGAAGGAGAACATTTTTCTTCAGACGATAAAGACTTAGATAAGCAAGATGGGTGGCAGACTCGCTCTACTTTGGCTACTGACGAAAAAGCCACTATCCGATCCACTGCTCGCAAAGATGCTCATGGGACTACTTCTGCTTCAGACCTTGTAGTGCTGGTTCAGCAGTGGAAGGATTTAGAGCAGTTATATTTTGCAGAGAAGTTTACCTGGGAGGTAATACTTAGTTTTAGAAACGTTTCTAAAAACTTAGAGCCCAATGATATTAATTCGGATTATAAACAATTAAATGATGGAACTTTCCTTTTGTCAAATATACCTGATCTAATTAGGCAAGTAGTTAAATTAAGACATGATACACTATGTTTAAAAGCAGAGCAAAAATCAGCTAGTAAAGTTAAAACTGCACAAACAGTTCAGACCACAGTGCAAAAAGATGACGTTTTGGGGACAGACAATAACCCTTGTGATACTGTGATTACTGTGAAACCAATGCGTGAAGCTGCGCCTTTGTATGTTACTCCGAAGGGTGCGGGAACAAGTGCCTATAAAGATTCAGATGATGCAAAGGGATATTTTGTCTATAATTGGGTCTATACTCCTTGGAGTAGAGCAGATGTTATGGCTCCTAAAGCCGCTTTGCCTGATCCGTGGAAAAATCCTGTCGCTTTCTATGAAGAAGTAGGAGTCATTCGCTCCTGCACTATGACTTTGCCAGATATCGATATGTTTTTTGGACTAATTTTGTCCCCTGATATGTGGAGAACTATTCGGAAAATAGATGATAATGTAGCATATGGCGATACTTGGGTGCATTTAGAAGAAATAGATGCGGCTAGAGAGCCTGCACAGTAGCCTCAACAGGAGATATTAGATCTTCCCAAAGCTATTGTAATTAAGTTGAAAACTCTCATACCCGCTAAGAAAATAGATTGGACAACATTAGCGTCTTGTAAACGGAAAGCGGATGAGTCCGTTTCTGATTTCTTTACACAATTTGAAGAGACATTCCATGACTTTAGGGGACAGTCCTTGACAGATGACACGGGTAAGCATCTGTTCGTAGCCAAATTTGTCGCTAACATGTTGCCAGAAATAGCTAGTCGCCTAAATGCCAGCGAGAGTTCGTGGACTACGTCTTCCCCAGTCTCCCTTTTGACTATGGCCCAGTATTATGAGCGTCAGGAATTGTAAGCAAAAGGCAAAGAGGATAAGAGGGTAAAGAAGGTAAAAACGAAAATTATGTTGGCTCAAGTATATGATCCACCATTCAGAGGTGGTGGTAGAGGCAGACGTGCAATATATACCCCTGGTGTACCCCCTTTCTCTCGATCAATTTTGTCTTCTGATCAGTGTGCTTATTGTAAAGAGATTGGACATTGGCGTTCTAAGTGCCCCCTTTTGCGAGGTCAGCAGGATCAACAGGGTAGAGGAAGTATGAGAGGACACCCAGGGAATTCAGGAAATAGGGGAGGAATAGGAAATCGTACCAGATTTGAGGCAGTTGAACACAGAACAAATTATTCTAATACTTTTGACATACAAAATCAATATCAAATGTCTGATTATTCGGTCACTGGTCTTGCAGATTCTGACTATGCATAGGAATGCCTAGGATGGGGTAAGGAACCGGTTGAGGTCCCAGTAGATCAGAAAGGTCCTTATGTTGTTGCAAATGTCTTGGGCTCTACTGATCGGTTTCTGGTTGATACAGGAGCTACTCGTAAAGCTCTGTCTAAAACATTGGTTCCTAGGGCTCCCCTGTCTGGCTCAATGATAACATCGATAGGATTCGATGGGACACCTACATCTAGCCCACTGTCACAGCCACTTGCATTTAGTCTTGATAAATTCACTGCAGTGTGTCCATTTTTGCTTTCCTCTAACACGCCGGATAACGTTGTAGGTATCGATATACTCAAATATTTTCGTGCTACAATACGTTGTTCCCCAGAAGGTATGCGTGTTATCTTTAATGATAACTATCCAATGGTTGAGAGGTCTTGTCTCATTAAAGAAGATATTGCTCTGGCATTGTTACCTAGTACCTTATGAGCTACATCAGATACTGATGTGGGACAAATGGTTATTCCACCAGTGGATATTCAAGTGAAGGAAGGTGCTTCATTGCCTCGACTGCCCCAATATAAAATATCTCGGGAAGGCGAAGAAGCATTGACGCACATTGTTCAGGATTTGATCAAGGTGGGGGTTGTGGAAGAAGTCCCTTATAACATTTGTAATAGCCCTATCCTTCCTATTTTGAAAAGAGCCACGGATACTAAGATTTAAAGGTTCATTATTGATTTACGAGAGGTTAACCAAATTGTAGTGCCCCAATACCCGGTAGTCTCTGACATTACGACACTCCTTACTATGGTTCCTCCTACTGCCACTACATTTAGTGTCATAGATTTGAAAAATGCATTTTTCTCAATACCTATTCATCCTGACAGCCGTTATTTGTTTGGCTTTACTTTGAATAATAGATCATTCAGATTCTGTAGAGCTCCACAAGGGTATACAGAGAGTCCTAGCATTTATAGCCAGGCATTGAAAAGGCAGCTCGATTCCTTTCCTGTACCAAAAGGGGTGGCTCTTATTCAATATGTCGATGACATCTGGATTGGCTGCCGATACCCCTGAACAGTGTAAAGAAGGAACACTGTCATTATTATCATTTCTTGCCTCTCATCATCACAAAGTCTCCCGGAAGAATTTGCAATATTGTAGACAGCAGGTTACCAATTTAGGTCTCCTCCTGTCTGAGGAGGGACGTGCACTCACACCAGATCGCATTCAGACCATTTTAGATACTCCTGTGCCCCGTACTCAGAAGGACGTCCGTGCATTGATTTGCCTTACTTCCTTCTGTAGACAGTGGATCCCTAGCTTTTCGTACATTATTAAACCCTTGTTGGCCCTTTTGACTAAAGACACTCCGATGCCTCTCCCATGGACTACTGAATGCCAGAATGCTTTCCAACAGCTACGTCAAGCTCTTTGTTCTGCACCAGTATTAGGAACTCCAGACTACACTAAGACTTTTACACTCTATATACACGAGAGGGAAGGGTGTGCCCTCTCGGTTTTAACACAGACACACAGTGATAAACAAAGTCCTTGTGCATATTTATCAGCTGTCCTTGATCCAGTTGCCCGTGCGCTGCCTGGTTGTTTTCGAGTAGTAGCGGCAGCAGCTGTGTCCATACGTCAGAGTGAGGGTATAGTCTTGTAACATAGATTGTTTGTGTTAGTACCTCATTCAGTCGATGCCTTGCTAAATCAACCAAAGACACCGCATCTGACTAGTGCCCGCTTGATAGGATATGAATTGACACTTTTGGCCCCTCATATCACGTTGAAAAGATGTTTGACTTTGAATCTGCTACATTATTGCCACTTCTAGCTACTCAGTCTCAGTCACAAGAGTTACATGACTGTATATCCCTTACTGAAGAACAAACAAAGGGTCGTGTTGACCTGCAAGATACACCTCTCTCTAATCTTGATGGAGAACTATAGGTTGATGGTTCTT
Organism: Triturus cristatus; assembly: GCF_964204655.1. NCBI lineage: Eukaryota > Metazoa > Chordata > Amphibia > Caudata > Salamandridae > Triturus > Triturus cristatus. The sequence goes on from NC_140579.1 coordinate 1,167,608,314, forward strand.
GCCTGAAGTTGCCTGATGGCACTACATCTGCTGCTTATGCAATTACAACACTTCAGGCAGTAGTTGAGACAGTTCGTATCCCACAGAAGTCAGCTCAAGCAGCTGAGTTGATAGCACTGACAAGTGCATGTGAGCTTAGTACAGAGTTGCTTGTTAACATTTACACTGATAGCCAATACGCCTTCAGCGTGGCTCATAATTTCGGGCAGCTTTGGAAAGAAAGAGGCTTTCTTACTTCATATGGGACACAAATAGTGCATGGGGAATTAATACATAATCTCCTTACTGCCTTGACCTATCCTAAGAAAGTGGCGATTGTTAAATATAGCGCACACAAGAAAGTGACTGATAAAATGGGAGCAGGCAATGCCTTTGCGGATTACACAGCTCGAGAGACTGCAATGCAGCCCAGTACAACATCTATGTATGTAGTTAAATCACAGGCTGAACATTGGCATGATGCCAGGCAAGAGGTGCTGGACATGCAACATTCTGCCCCTGTTGATGAATTAGACCAATGGTCCAATTAGGGAGCATTGGATGATGAGTGCTGTTGGAGGAATAAAGAAATGACAAAATGGAAGTTACCCACAGCCTATTTACACCCTATGATTCACATGGCACATGGGCCGGCACATGTTGGAGCATCCTCAATAGCAAAGCAACTTATGCAAGTTTGGGATCATCCAGAGATTGTCGGTATGGCTAAGAAAATAGTCCAGTCCTGTCTGATCTGTCTCCAGTATAATCCTGGAAAGGGAACACGAACTGCAATAGGAGGGTTTGCAATAGCTACTGCACCTTTTGAGGTCCTGCAAACTGATTACATCTAGCTTGAGCGCTGTAACAACCTGAAGTATGTCTTGGTAGTGGTTTGTGCCTTTAGTAAATGGGTGGAGGCATACGCTACAAAAGATAATACAGCTCTTACTACAGCAAAGGTGCTCCTAAAGGAGTGTTTTCCCTGATTCGGCATTTGTCGAATTTTGTGGTGTGACAACGGACCCCATTTTATTGGCAAGTTGTTGAGTATCTCATGAAAGGGTTGGGAATTGAGCAGAAGTTTCATGCTGCTTTTCACCCACAATCAGCAGGACTAGTGGAACGTTACAACTCCACTCTGAAATTGAAATTGGCTAAGATACAGGCTTCCACATCTTTGAAATGGGCTGATGTATTGCCCTTAGCATTGCTATCCATTAGATCGATACCACATACACGATCTGGCCTCACACCGTATAAGGTGGTTTTAGGAAGGCCAATGAATATTTGGGGGAATTCCTAAGCCACGCCCTATACATGATGTACCCTATGTATTGATGAATGACTATTTGTCTCAATTGACTTACAGTTTGTCTTGTATTTATCAACAGGTTCGGGAGACTCTTCCAGACAGGTCACAAGGTGAGGGCCACTGTTTGCGCCCTAGGGATTACGTGGTTATAAAGTACTTCCAGAGAACCAGCTCCCTAGCACCGAGGTGGCGAGGACCAGAGCAGGTACTATTGGCTACCAGGACTGCAGTTCGAGTGACGAACCGGAAAAACTGGGTCCATGCGACACACTGTCAAAGTGTTGCAAGACCTAGTGAGCCCAGCTGCGTTAGCAGATCACCGCGATATCCTGGTCACCGAGAAAGGACAAGCCACATCACCTGAAGGATCTGAGGAAGTCTTCCCGGACCACACGATTCCTGGTACATCCCGATATCAGCTGCGACCTAGGAAGAAAGACACTTTGTTGCTGAAAAAGACTGTTTGAGCCATTGTCCTGGATGGTTAAAGACTAACTTCAAAGGGGGGTAGCCTTTTAGTGACTATACATCTCAATGTTCGTGAAGAAATCAATGCCTGCCCAGGACCTTGGGGCACCATCTGTTTTGTTGTTTGTCGACGAAATGAATATGCCTAAGGAGAAGAAACCAATTGTTGCAAGAGTTTGAAGCAAAAGAACAATAATTGCTACTGGACTTACTTTGACTATTGTTATTGTTGCCATAGTAACATGGATTGTGGAGGAAGTAGCTCCTGTCCGAAATCTACTGACTGCTACTACTCCTGTCCCTATTGAACACAACTACTTTACTCTTCCTTATCATGATCAGAAGCACATAATGTCCTACCTCAATAACACTTTCATTCAGATGTTGCACCATACACACAATGCTACGAACATTACCAACTGCTGGGTATGTGGAATGATGCCAGCTCATCAGAAAAAGGGAGGAACACCTTTTATTCCTTTGCCGTTTTCACATAATGGCTTCTGCAGAGCCTGGTTTGCACTATTGTGGGCTTCTCATATCGCTAATATTACTGACTTTGATGTAGGAAGACTTAACGCTCAGTTGAATAAAATCTGTTACCCTGATGAGGAAGAGATCTACAAGTTAAAGAAACTGTATGGGAAATGGAGGAGTATTGTCGAGGAAATTCCTCCACAAACTGTTTTCCCTAACACTCGAACCATCAAGGGTAATGGGCCTCCTGTTATCACTGTTACTAGAGCTTGAGCGGATCTCTGCGTGAGCAGTATTGGCAATATTCCTGTGGGAAAAAGTGACTGTACTTCAGTGTTGAATATTACTGGAATGAACAATAGTAGTTTTTTGTCCTCACACAACACCTATTTCATTTGCGAACGTAAAGGTTATTACCACCTCCCTAGTGGGTGGTCTGGAACTTGCTACGTGTCCTTTTTTGCTTCCACCTATGTTTTTGGCACCTGCACCCTACCATAAAGACTATAAACTGTATAATGACACTTCTAAGAGCTGATTCAAGAGGACAATAAATAATGATGCGGTGGATCTAACTGATACTGCACTACAGCAGTGTATTGACTTTAATTTGGGACTATTCTTCTTTGTTGGGGTGGCCTTAAACAGTCGAAAGATCAGACGCTTGACACGAGTTGTGGAGGCTGTAACCAATCAGACACAATGGCGCTTGGTAACATCACAGAGGAACTTCAAATTGTGAGAATTGTGGACCTCCAAAATAGGATGGTTTTTGATGTCATCCTCGCAGACCATGGTGGTGCATGTTGCATCATCGGGAGTAGCTGCTGCGTTTATATCCCTGAACACGCCCCTTCTGTTTTTGATGCAATTTCCAAGATGTACAAAATAGCCACTAAAATCCACCAGGATTCAGAGACATGGACTGGATGGCTATGGAACATGTTTACTGTATGGGGCTGGAAACTTTTATCAGCCCTGTGTACAATTTTTGCGATTCGTTTTACTTGCCTATGTATTCAATGCTGCGCAATGCTTTGTTCCTTTTGTGTGTCTACTTGCACCTCATGTATACCGACTAAACAGAATGTTAACAATGTAAATGCCCGACTAGCAAGTGATCAAAAAATTAATGAAATGATGCAGATTGACGTTAATGATATTTTTCGTATTCCTTCAAAAGCATAGGAAGATGTCTTCAGCATATGCTAAAAGGGTCGTCTGTGGAAATCTGAAATAATTTCCGTTAGCATAAGCTAAAGCCATCTTGGCTGTGGCATTCATTTTGTTAGCTATGTAATTATTCCGTCTTCACTGTTGCTTGCTCTTCTATTCTGCTTGTGTCATCAGCTTTAGTTAACTCCTTCTGTACTGAGTCAAAGCGATGTATTGGTGCTGAGGAAAGGCCTGTAGCTGCTGGAATGCACCTGGCTAAAGATGTAACTGTCAATCATTTGTGCTCTTGTAAGCAGTTCTGTTCTCCCTCCCACTTTGCTGACTAAGTGATTACCCATCTGCCCATGTCTGGTTGTAACTATTCCTGTGTAGGCTTGTACCTTCTATTTGTAACTACATGCTTACTCTGCAACAAACTCTGTGTATAAGCACCATGGTCTGTGTATTCAATGTACTAAGAGTGCTGTGTGGACGTAGTCCCACTCATGAGTGATTAATAAACCTATTTGAATTCCAGCTTCAGTGCCAATCTCTATTTTGTTGGTCTACAGACCAGTGGACAGAGAAGGGTGACCCCTAAGTGTGCTCATTAAAAAGCAAATTTCCACAAGATGTCAATGCCACTTCTTTTTGAAACAATAGTGCTTTGAGTCTGCCTAGCTTGTTGAAATCTGCCTTCAAATCGGGAATGGAAGGACACAGCAAGCTATCTACAACTCCTTGCGTAGGAGGAAACTGTACATTATTGCAACCGGTGACAAGCTGGGAAACTGACAAATGTAGGGGATCCCAGCTCTCATTCTACAGCAGTCCTGATCAACTAAGCATTAAACGACTTCCATTTGAGAGGATGTTAATGAGTGGGAGTATTGCAGGGGCTAGCATTTCTTTTAGATAGGAGGCCAAATTCACCATTGACGCATTGCATGCATCGTGGATGGTCACGTGCTTGCAAACAAGCAAATGTCCTACCCAAGAGTCACATTAATCTACAGTAAGGAAAACTTCTTTATTGGCATGTTCACAATGATACGTAATGGGAATGACCATAGTTCATAAATGAAGCTGCCTCCTAGTTCTTATCTACCAACAGGAAAATGTTTCATGCAAGTTGTGAATAGAAATGTTGAAGATGGTAAAGATATAAAGCCTTGTTTCAACCATACAGTTGAAAGGGTTTTGGCTATAGTAAATGGGAGCTGTACTAACTTCTCTAAATGCAGCATTGTATAAGTGTCATCTTTTTTTACCATGTGTTGTTTGTGTGTTAAATTAAAGGCCAAAAATAAGTTACCAGAGTTTAACTAGGGCCAGGGTACGCGCCCATTTTTAATGGTTTGAAGCGTCCAACTAGACTGCATAGTAGTTCTAAGCTGGCTTTGCCCATGATACGTTGACATGTCAACTTGCATAATATCAATAACAGATGACACAATGTTATTCAAATTATAAATACGAGAAGACAGCATATTAATACTATTATCAATAGCAGCAAGCACTTTATCCAAATCATCTTGATCAGTTTGTCTTAATCGTGCAGCAGCTTCCAATTGTGATAATTTCCAAATTTCGAGTCATGTAGCATGATTAAAAAATCTGATGTCCAGTTCTTCGGACAGTAGAGAAAGATGCTGTTTCACTGCAGACAGTGTGGAATGTTCCAACCACTGTTGACATAACTTCCCCACCCAATAGGTGATAACAATACCTGAATGTTGGGTGTGAGAGTAACAGGGATCGGGCCCGCTTGCCTTAAATCCTGATGTGGAATTAAAAAAACGAGCATGACAACTATTTGTGTCTCCTGGCCACAATAATCACCCTTGGGGAGTTGAAAGTGTGGAATTAAATGTGCCATTCTGCACCATACCATTCAGTTGTTCTTCAGTATAGTTTGTCATATTCTGCCAATTTTCAAAGCAGGCGATTGAGGGAATAGGTGGGGGCATTAACTTCTTATATTTTTGCTAATCCTAGACATGTTGTCTGTTGAACTGTGTCGTATAGGAAAATCATTTGTGTGGGAATTAAACGAGCATGGAACAGGGTTTTTGTTCCCTGAACTTGCCAACGTTTGGTACCCCAAATCGATTTCATTTCAGTTGTATCTTTCCAATAATCATAGCCTTTAATGTCTAATTACATGACAAACAAAGCAGTGTATTTTGAGCTTGGTTTGTGTAAGCATGTTTTTTCGGCTGGGTAGGGACTAATTTAAAATAATACAATGTCTAATCTGATGCATCATATTCTGAACAATAGGTAAAATTGTCCTTGTGTGTTTTAGATCTCCCTTGTGGGGGAATGGGGAAATGTTCCCATTGAGTGTAATTAAAAATGGGGCGCTGGACAGTAGCCTGATGTAGATCATGATGTCTGAAATGATAACAGAACATTTCCCCGTAATTTGCAGCATTCATATACAAATGCTTGGATTCAAAAACAGTATAATATTCCAGGTCCAAGAGCATGGAGTTTACAGGTTCAACATCCCAATCATCTGAATGTAACCAGATGTAACCAGGTGCTATTACATCACCCATAGAAACCCTAAACACCTGGGGTATCTGCAGGATCTCCGTAGGACGGAATATGTTGAAAGGAACTTTATCCCAAACAATTCCATCAGTCACTAGAACAGCTGAAATGTGCACGAGGGACAAGTCTCTTTTTAGTTAATGTTAAGATGAATGGGGCCAACACCCCATCGACCAGTTTTGTAGCAGAGCTTTCAAGTAGATAATGGCCATTAATCAATAAGAAACAAATGATCACTAATCCATTTCACAAAAATAGAAAAGTCGAACATGTATCCAAGTTGGTACAAGATAAGTGCGTTTCAACCATGAAATAAAGACACAGATACTTAATGGAGGAGTGTCAAAGCAGAAGAACTGACAGAAGAATATTCATCACAATCAATAAAATACTCCAAATCCGTTAGTGTGAAAACTGGTGGGTCTGGTACTGCAACCGGACTAGAGGAATCCAGAAATGGTAAATCCAAGGCAAGTGGATGCGTATATACACCACATCCGCTGTAGAAGATGCAATCATAACCACAGTAGTCACTTCAGTCATGTTCCTGGATGTGGATGCCGGGTTCAAGTGTGGTGATTTCTCCACACACCCCCGGCTGGGGAGAAACCACTTTGGTGTTCGACACTAGCTGAAGAGACATTTCCTATATGGTACAAAATGTAGAGCTGTAACCACCAAAGACTTCGTGGCCTACTATTGAGGATTGGCCACATGATCTAGCTTGACATGATCAATGGAGACAAATTGATTCACTTTAGACCCAGGAAGCGGTGGCAGGATAACAGTTCTCGAAACTTGAATGCCACGGACTGGCGCTCGGTATGAAGGAGCAAACTCCTTTTTCACCGCTACCTTCTCCCGCACGAGAGCACCAATTTTTGGACTCCAACCAGTGTGTGCTGGCTTCTTCTCGATGCTTGCAGAGACAGACGTTTTCAACTGTTCATTGTAATTGAATTCACGGAAGGACAGATTCTGTAAGACAGCACAACGATTATCTAAGTCAAAAAGAAATGACTGTTGCCACAATGTCTGGACTGTCAAGTTCTGGAATGTACATTTTGATGCCGAAGAAGACTTAATTTGGAATCTGACCACCCAGAGGTATTTTTGGGAAGGTATTTAATGCCCTCTGAACCCCATAATGGTGATGGAGCCAACTACGTCCTGTGCCTAATTCTCTAGCTGTTCAGGACTACTTTAAGTCACGGTTCATTTTTTTCACAGCAGAATTGCCCTCGGGCAGGTAAGAATAATGCACCTGACCACCCAGGGAAGCCATAGAATCCCAATAAGCTTTTGAAGCAAAGGCCGGGCCCTGGTCCGAGTCTAGTTTACTGCATGCATGTGTCCCAATAAAGACTTGCAGTTCGAGCATCAACCAAGCACTGTGGCCAAACCCAGAGGAACCTCAAGCAAGACTCAACTGCAACAAATTTTGTTTTTAATGCAAATCCGTAGACTGCAATGGTCCAAATAAACACAATCAAAACCTTTACTCGAAATTAACAGGTGTGTCTGCGGGGGCGTGCCATAGTGAATGGTTTGATTTGTTGACAAATATCACAACACTGACATATTTTTGGGCCCGTTTGTACAAACCATACCACCAATAACGTTGCTGTAGCAGTGCAATAGCTGCAGTCACACCTTCATGCACAACTATAACTAAAGCCAGTCTAAGATCTTGGTTGAGGATCAAACAATCGTCAACCCCTGGAATAGTTACAAAAGAAATGTGTTGTTCAATTAAGTGGTATGTATATTTAGATAGAAAACCCTTAGGTAAGGGGGTGTCATTCTTATTAACTTTAACGGCATCCAAAATATCAGTCTATTCTCGTTTTAGAATGAGTAATTGCAGCAACAGTGGCAGTCGCAACTCCAGATTTAGCAGCTTCATCCGCTAGAGAATTCCCTACGACGTGTGGTCCCACACGCTGATGACTCAAAGTATGTATTAAATGAGCCCGTGGCAGCCTGACTTTGAGGTCTGCTACCTTAATCCAAAGCATTTTATGTTTGATTGTGTTGCTTTTAGAGTCTTTGAATCCATTCTGTTTCCAATAATGTAAATTATCATTAGAGAACTATACACAGTAATACGACACATACACAATAAGTGTGGGGAATTTAGGATCCATATATTTGAGTGCAAGAAGCAAAGCTTTAAGTTCAGCCAACTGCGCAGTACAGTCCCCCAGGGACTGATTGCAAGTTTTTTGTGATTGGATATTTCCGTCCAACATCATTCCAGCAACAGTGGTGTATGCCGCTGAATATTGCTGTTTAGAACCTATAGCAGGTTGGGCTGAACCATCAGTTTAAACAATATATTTATACTGTTCCAATGGTAAGATAGAAGTAGGCATGGGATGAACATGCCCATACAGGAGAAATTCTTGAGTCTGTAACTACGGGTCGAAGACTAAGTCTAAATCAACAGCTGTTAAGGAAGTAGCCCACTATATCCATCTAGGATTCAGTTGGGAATGCTAGCTTTTGTGACAGCCTCGAAGTCTGGCATGGGAGTAACGACAATGATATGTTTCCATTGTGCGAGTGGCTGTTCTTTTAGGACAGACATTAGATATTTATATGCCATTGGCAATTTTTCACCTTTATTAAAAGTGATATATTTAAATCTAATTGCACCTGGTAAAATCCGTATGACTAGGTTTTTGTAATTTACACGTCTATGTAAGTGCTGTGTAGCAAGGAAGTCAGATGGTAAAAATCTGAGTCTATATGTGGTTCTGATGTCCAATGTGAAGTGGAAAAATCAGGGTGGGTTAATTCATATAGTGGTTACATGCTTGGTGCATAATCTGGTATGTATGTCCTGCCAAAATTCAGAAATCCTAGCAGGGGCTGTATTTTCTTTAATGTATTTGGAGGTTGCAACTGTGCACACTTCTCACAAAAATTAGGTGCAAGGCTCTTTCCCTCACATTTTTTTTTTAAATTCTGTTTATTGAACATAAAAACAAGCTTCAAATCATCATCAATTACATGTTAGTAATACAGGATAAACATTACTACAGGCGTCCCAAAACATGGCAAATAACATTTACACTTACTCGCTGATATAATCCGTGCAATCTATGGACATAGAACCATCTCGCCTCTTGGCAATTGCAAGCGTACCCCCTAGGGCACTGTCCACTGGCCTCTATATTTCGCCCACGCCCCATTTCTTTTCACCTTTACGTGGGCAGCCCCGACTCTGGTATATCACCTATTCCGCACCCTGACACCAATCCAGATCTTTTTTCCAACCTGCCAGTGTGGGGGTCGTCGCTGCCCCCCACACCTGAGCGTTGTTTCTCTTGGCCACCCCTCCTGCCAAGGTCAACCAAGTCTTAGCCCATTGTGGCCAGGTCAAATCTCCCGTGACTCCCAGGATATGCCACCTCGGCTCAAGCAGGACGTCCTCTCCCACCACCTCTGTCATCACTCGTATCTTTGGATTTTAGGGCAGGCCCACAAGATATGAAAGAAGGACCCACATTCGCCACAGCCCCGGACAGCCTCATTTGTTGTACATTTATCCATGCGTTCGAAAACCATGCATGAGGCATATGATCTGTGGAGAATACAGAACTGGACAAACCTAAAGAGTGCCTGAATGGCTATTTCTCTGGGGCTCTGTAAAGCTTCGGCCCAGTACTCGTCCTCGGGCAGGCCCATGTCCGACTCCCAGGCCTAAGGTAGGGGGCCCAAACAGTCTGGGAAGTTGTACACAAGCTTCTTATACGTGAGAGATATGGCCTTGTCAATCATAGGATCTAGAAGGAGGCGGTCCTCCTTCAAATGATGGTGAAGGCGATTCTCAGCTGTCGGTATCGGAGGAACTCTTTCCCCCACCCCCCCCCCCCCCCCCCCCATTTGGAACTCCTCCCTCAATGTGTCAAAATCTATCATTTTGCCTCTCTTCCAGACATCTCCCAATAAATCAATCCCAATAAGGCTCCATTTCCGAAAGCCCTTTAGTCGCCACAGCTCGCCCAAGCAGTCTCCTTCCCATAGAGGGGTCTGTTCCGTGATCTTAGTCTCCCACCTGGTCATTTTATTCGCCTTATGCCATACTTCAATAACTGTACGGGTGTGTACCGGGAGAAGTGGGTTACTTCTACATTTCCGACACAGTTCCGCCCGATAGTTACCATTGCCATTGCTAGCTGGTCCACTCTGTACGCCGGCTCCTCAAGCGGCGAGAAGGCCCAACCATTAATATTAATGAGTTGGGAGGCCCAGTAATGGTGTCTAAAATTAGGAACGGCCAAGCCCCCATCATATATCCCTCGCTGGAGTTTCTTGAGCGCAATCCTGGGGCTGCCACCCCCCCCCCCCCCACTCCCCCCCCCCCCCCCCACGGCAACGTGCGTTGTTCGGATTCAACAGAGCGGAAGAATGTCTCCTGTATCCGAAATGGTGTATTTTTAACTACATACAATAGTCTGAGGAGGGCCATCATTTTAAAGAGAACCGCTCTGCCCGCCAGGGAAACAGGCAGTCCTCTCCAGAGAGTTGCGTCATCCCGAAGGCGATCTAGTTGTGCCTGGATATTTAGACGCATGAACTCAGTCTCCGAGTGTGTTATCCATATGCCCAAGTATTTGAACGTCTCTTTCTGTCCCAGCTCGGAGCATACAGATGTCAAGGGAGGGAGCTCTCCCGCTAACGTAAACACTAGGGATTTGTCTCCATTAACACAGTATCTAGAGTATGTTCCGAACGATTGTATGATATGGATAAGCCGGTGGAATGTTTGGCGCGGTCTGTGGGCATACAGTAGGATATCATCGGCGTATAATGATATATGCTCCTCCCAGCCTCCCCCGAGGTCAATTCCTCTAACCAGTGGATCTCTCTGTATCCATGCCACTAACGGTTCCAAATAGCATTGGTGACAGTGGTCAGCCCTGCCTCATGCCCCGATGCAGCCTGAAGGCTCGTGAAATAGCCCCATTGACTCAAACTCGCGCCATTGGGGTGGTGTATAAGAGGCGTATCCACTGTTGCAGCTTTGGACCCATCCCAATTTTATCCAGGACAGCGAACAAGTATGTCCATTCGATACTGTCTAATGCCATCTTGGTGTTGAGTGATAGGAGGGCGGCAGGCCTATCTCTATTGCCTTGAGTCATCTGCATAACACCATAGAGACGTCTTAAATTAAGCCTGGTATTCCTATGCGGCATAAAGCCGGATTGGTCTGGGTGAATGAGGGATTGAATAACCGAGCTCAAACGAGTCGCAACGATCTTGGCTAGCACTTTGGCTTCAAAGTTCAGAAGGGAGATAGGTCCGTAGGAACTACAGAGGTCAGGAGGTTTACCTTTTTTCAGGATGACCACAATGGTCGCCATCCTCAGGTCCTCTGGGAGCAGCCTTTGTCCCTTGTGCCAAGAAACAGATTAAGCATATGTGGAGCCAATTTACTCGCCACGCATTTGTACAGTTCCATGGGGAGTCCATTTGGGCCTGCCTCTTTCCCGGACTGTAAGTCGCGTATGGCGTTTTCTACTTCCTCTATGGTAAAGTCCGAGTGAAGCGCCTCTCTGTCCTCGAGCGTTTGCAGAGTCTTTCCCTCACATTTAAGTTCATATCCTAGAAATAGGACACTCAGAAAAGCTTTATTAGATTTCTTGAAGTTGAACTTATAGCTAATGCCAGCAAATCTCAATATATTGACACTATGCATGTAGCAAAGAGCCCAGGGCTATTCTTCCTTGTCTTATTTGAAATCCAATCGTAGACAAAGCTGTCCAATCACAGCTTTTAGGCGCTAGATTGTGACTGAAAAAACCATTGGAAATATCCCAGGTTGTCTTGTATTTTTTACGGACTATATTGTTAATAAGTGCTGTAGTGTGTGTATTTTGTGTTGCAAACGTGCACGTATGACTGTTTAAATGTTGATGGTTTAAGACTATACAATAATAATGGTCCTGTTTTAGAACAGGAAAGAGGATTGTTCATTTTAGAGACCCAGGGTTCAGTTACTCCCTGATACTGCAACTGATAGAGTATTTCTCTTACAGGTGCTTTAGGATCCTGTTTAATAGGGTATTCTGGTTGCACTTGCAGGCTGGACCGTATTGGTATAACATAAGGAGAATCCTTATCCCAGCAGACTTGGTTGTGATATAACTCAGGGGCTAGTTCAAGACCCCACTCAGCTGTCTAAGCTTACTAAACTTGATCAGGGAAAAGGGCTGACAAAGCATGAAGTATTACATCCTCACCCTGTTGGGATGTCCGTATAAATTGTGGGGGCCAGTCGCCCTCCGCCAGAAGGATGTCGTAGTGTAAAGTTTAATTTTCCCAGAAAATTGCTTTAATTGTGCGCTGTATGTCACCCTTGATCTGAATGACAAGGTGATGTAATCTATCAGGAAAGGCCATGCACCTGTCTGGGGTTTCAAATGTAATAGTAGTATCAGTTGCTCTCGCTACTAGAAACTCCTGGAGATATGGTGACTTCTGCTGCGTTGTCTTGGAGAGTGATCGCAGAGCTCCAGCTCAGGAGGAGGACTCTCAGTGTCTGTGGCATATTTTGCGATAATGGCACCGCCAAAACTAACCTACACGAAGGAATGAAAGAAGTTGCCGAATGGATGAAACACAGCCGTCTGAAACTGAACTCAGATAAAACAGAAGTCCTCATCTTAGGTACTTCCCCCTCTGCTTGGGACGACTCCTGGTGGCCGGAAGCTCTTGGAAAAGCACCCATCCCGACAGACCACGCACGGAACCTAGGCGTTATCCTGGATTCTTCACTCTCAATGTACAGACAAGTCAACGCCGTATCCTCATCCTGCTTCAACATTCTTCGCATGCTCAAAAGAACATTTCGCTGGATCCCCACCGAAACCAGAAAAACAGTCACCCATGCTCTGGTCACGAGCCGACTGGACTACGGAAACACCCTCTACGCAGGTACTACCGCTAAACTCCAGAAGAAACTCCAACGAATCCAAAACGCCTCAGCCAGGATCATATTAGACATCCCGCGCAACGAACACATCTCTGGTCACCTGAAAGACCTCCACTGGCTACCCGTCAATAAGAGGATCACTTTCTGACTGCTAACCCACGCACACAAATCACTCTACGACATCGTACCAGAATGCCTCAACTCACGACTGTCCTTCTACACCCCCTCCCGCCAACTACGTTCTTCCAGCCAAGCCCTCGCCACTGTACCTCGCATCAACAAGACCACAATGGGAGGCAGATCCTTCTCATACCTGGCTGCTAAAACATGGAACTCACTCCCCACTTACCTTCGCCTTACCCAAAACCACCTAGCATTCAGAAAGCAACTTAAAACGTGGATATTTGACAAGTAATCCTCCTCCCCTCCCTAAGCGCCTTGAGACCCTCCGGGTATGTAGTGCGCTATATAAATTCTTTGACTTGACTTGACTTACTTTCTTTTTCAGAAAAAGATATTTATATTGAGGAGGTCTTTACTCCTTCTTTACATGGCAGACGAGCGTTGTGTATCCGTCGGCTGCATGTACTCTTCTTGTCTGCACTCCGATGGCTCTCCTCTCCCGCACCGCTTGTCAGACGATTCCTGAAAGGAACAAGGAGAATGTGTATCAGGAATCTGATAGCGCTCTAGAGTCTTGAGTTTAGAGCAATCATGAAAATTTTAACGCCTCTGTGAGGGCTCTGGGGGCCGAGAACCTCTACGCGGTTTACCTTTCTGCCGTTGTTTTGATTCATCCCATGTTTTTTTAAAACAAACTCACGGGTCTGCTTGGCTTCCTTTTCAGGGCTAGGTTTGCCAGGCAGCAGTTTAGTAGGCCTGGTTCCTAAATGATTGCATCCTAAGGATGTATATACCTCTGCAATAATTATAGGCAACTCACTTTTGCGGTCGACTTGCACAACTGCTGTGAGTCGCTTATAGCCAGAGATGCTGCTATACCTTTAATGTTAGACAGAATCATGGAAACTATGGGAACTTTTCCCATCAATTTAATCTCCAAATCCAGGGCAGTAACAGCCCCGTGTTTATTCTGTATCTGTTTGAAAGTGTCTGGTAAGAAGTATATCGAGGAAGTTCCATGACAGATGGTATAGACTGTGGCAAAAAACGTTGCCCCGGTTTTAGTCTCCAATAGCGGTAATTATTCAATTGGGTAAGCATATAGTAAAAATTCTGTGCTTGTCTTGTGGTCCTATAAGAGGAGAAACTGCTTCAAATTGTTCTGCTTTTGGGTGGTTCAAAATGTTATTTCCTCACGATTAGGGGGTCTTTTGCTTTTGCCCAGAACAGAATGAACGAATACAGGACTCATTGTAGGTGCTGCAGGTAACTGGGCTTACCCTAGCAGGCCAATCCTTAGTGGCTGCACCAATAAAGCACACTAAACAAATTGAGTTAGGCGTCTATACAAAACAACTAAAGCTTTGTAAAAAGCTCATGTTTGCAAAAGATTAAGAGCTGCCATGTTAGGCTATGGAGTATCTTCAGTTAAGGCTGGCCAAGAAGCCCCATCCTTACTGAGGGGACCTATCCAAACAAGTGAAGGTACATGTGGGAGGGCGCCATGAAGCAAAATATGCTATTCCCAGTAGGACAGAGGGATCTCCATAAGAGCATTGGGTCTGTATAGATTTGGTGCTGCCGGAGTCGTCCATTTATGAAAGGTGGAAAGTCGACCCAAGAATGAAAGACTTCAAAGTTTTAGGCGTCAACTGCTTCAACGACAAAGATAAAAGCACCACCCACATTAGTAAGCCCATGTTGCAGCAAATGTGCATGGACTGCAGGTCTACGATTAACCGGAATAACAGCCTGTGCTGTCATAGTATAGCAGAATGAAAAACAAAGCGCAACAAAATAAATGGGTAATATCTTTTCAAACTTTCAAGTTTGAAAAACCAACAGTATTGGGTGCTTCTTTAAAACTGTGGAGTATTAATCTCAAACACCACAGATGTGTCCAGGAAGAGGTTTAAGGGTATTGTGGACACGCCCAAGCACTAGTCAGGAGACCTGTGAATGAGTACCAAAACCAAGCATTGGTGGCGCTCTATCGCAGGCATTCTGCTCGGAAACCGAACCATGTCTTAGACCATAGAACATCAGTGTGTTGGGGATGAGTCACCTTACAACACCAGCAAAAATGGTCCCAAATCCAACTAGCTTTTAGTGCCTCACTTTCCCTCCTAACCTGTCTAGAGAGACAAGTGAATTGTCACCCCAGAACACAACACTCTAAACTCTCCCAAGAGTCACCTTTCATTCCTCACACGCCCACAATAAAATGAAAGACTTATGTAAAGTTTACAATATTGAAACTAATGTGCTATATCATGCAAAAGCTGTGCTGAATTAGTAGACATTTGCAGGTCAATAGTGTGATTAGCATAATTAATAAACTGTACACTATGAAAAGCCCTGTCAAATTTAGATGACTAATCAGCCTCCGCCTACCCTTGCTGGCTATATACTATATTATTGTAAGGATCTACGGGATTCGTACAGGACCCCATGCCTGTGAGTTATAGTCAGTTGGTCTACATCTCAGGCCCGTAGTTCGTTCATCTCAGAACCCTTACTCTGCAAGCCTCATCTCGCTCTGTTTTTTAGAACTTCAAGTCTTCGCTTATATGATCGGACTTGCTCTGTTCGACAAACAGCAGCTGTAGTTCTCTCTTGTTTTTTTATGTGTTAGTGTCTGATCACAGAGAAAAACCTGGCAGCATGTTGTTTGGCCTTGCATGATGTACAGACTGAATCCCAGTAGAAGAACAGAATAATGAAAGATGTGTAGCTTATTTTAAAAATAACAGCGTGGCACAAAAACCAGCGTGTTACTGCATAACGTGCAAAGCAGATGCTGCCTATCATGTATGTACTAAGGCTAACATAAGGCAAAACTACAGTTGGCCCTTTAGGGGACCCACAACACCCCCACCTATACAACATCCCAATATATGAGAGTGTCCTTTTGAATAAGACAGGCCTGCAGATTGTATCAGGGAGTCACCACATTAATAACCATATCCTCAGGTTATACTTTATCAATGTAACACATTATAGGGGGTGTCATTGTATAAAAGAGAAGCCTACTGGTTTTGCCAGAGTGTCGCTATATTAATAGAATCTGCTACATTTCATGACTGAACATTGTATTACTAATCAAATCAATGTAACCAATACTAATAGTCCTAGACATCCATTGTAATAAACTTTCATTGTTCAATCTCCATATTGCCAATAAATCATTTGAATTCAAAGCAACATGTGATGGGTTTTTCTTCTAAGTCTACTGGGCACATAATGTAGCCATAGGACCAACTACTAGGGGTCCTTGCACTCCAGACTCCAAGAGTGCTTGAAATTTGAGGCAACCTCTCTAAGGTCGGGGATTCAATTCCCCCCTGTAGCAGTAGGGTTACTTTTTCCAAACCATTATAGAGGAGGCTGTTGAGCTTTTGTATCCTTCCAAACATTCCTTAAAATCCATTGGTTGGACACCACGTGAAAGAAAATATGTAGCTATAATCCCACACAGGACGTTATGGGGCGCTTCATCCCGGGATCGGTGAATGTTATAAATGGCCAGCTCCCCTCAATTCACATTGCTCCCTTCCCTCGTTCGATGTGTTTGTTTCTTTTATGGGTGCCCCGGTCCCACCTAGGGCACCCAACTTTTTTTTTGTTTTTTCTCTTTCAGGCAGTGTGGGGCTCTTACTCCTGCTCTGTCTAGCCAGATCTTGGCTTCTGTTACCACTGCGGCAATAGCAGGTGCTTCCTCCGCTCCCTCCTGCGTGCGGGTTCTGCTTACAGTCCTCGATCTCTTCCCCACCCCCATGGAGCGAGTCGGGTGCTGCAATTGCGGGACCTCAGTTGTGTCTTGGTTGTTCCGCTTTGGTTTTGCTGCGGTCTACTGTGTTCGGTTGGATAGGTTCCGCTGGGATTCCATTAATCGTGCTGGGCACCAGGGAATGTGGTACCTGAGGCCAACTGCCTGGTCAAGGAAGGAGCCACATACACGCCCTATCCCCCGGAAAAGTAAATGACCAAGATGTCACCCTCTATTATGCCACCCTCCAGTGAGAGGGGGGCATATGCATCTCTCTGGTTGGCTGGGTCCCCACATCTGCAAGATGGGTGGGGTTGGCGCAAAGGTGGGCAGTCCTCCCTTCCTTGCTGCAAATCTCCTGCCCAAAAGTGTGGGTTGGAACCGATGGGAGCCAGTTGCTGGAAGCTCACAAAGGCAGCAAGCCTTTGAAGCTTCCCCTTAGTGGACCCTGCCCATCCTGGGGGATGAGGCTTGGCACCTCATCCCAAGATGTGCATTGTTTCAGACCCCCTCGAGCAGCAGGCTCTCGACCCAGGGGTCCAGAAACATGTCTGGTTGGTGGCAGTTTGCGAGCAGCCACTCAGCCAGGACACTAGTGTTAGGTCGTTTTTCAGGGGGCATCTCTAAGATGCCCTCTGAGTGCATTTTTCTTTAAATCCCACACTAGCATCAGTCTGGGTTTAATGTGCTGAGAAGTTTGATGCCAAACTTCCTAGTTTTTAATAAAGCCATTATGGTACTGTGGAGTTCGTAATGACGAACTCCCAGTACCATATACTCTTAATGGCATTACTGCACTTACAATGTCTTAGAACTGGCTTAGACATTGTAGGGGTACAGGGCTCATGCACCTGTACTCTCACCACTGGTAGAGTGTGTAGGAGAGTAGGATCTGCTTCTTATGGTTACCCACACTTTTTGCTGATGTTTCACTGTTTTTCGACTTTAGTCTGGCTGGTAGCCTGCTATTCAGGGCCCCAGCCTAGCTGCTTCCTCTCTAAATTGATTGCATGTACTTTAGGTACACTCCAGATTGGATTCTGGGGTACCCTTATAAGTCCCTAGTACATGGTATTCTATGTACCCAGGGCATAGGTACCCCAGAGGCCTACCAGGGGCAGCAGCATGTATTATGCCACGCCTGGGAAGCCATTCAAAATGACAGAACAAGTCTGCTACAGCAGCATGTGTAAGGTGGTGTATGCACCCCTTACTGAGAAATAGGTTACCTATATCTCTCCATATCACTGCACATGTAAACCTATCAGTCACCCCTATGGCAGTTGAGAGAGGTAGAGGTAGAGAGGTAGAGGTAGAGAGAGATAGTGGTAGAGAGAGAGGTAGAGAGTGAGGAGTAGAGAGTGAGTATTGGAGAATAGAGAGTGAGTAGTAGAGAGTGAGTAGTAGAGAGTAGTAGAGAGTGAGTAGTAGAGGGTAATATAGTAGAGTAAGTAATAGAGATTAATAGAGAGTGAGTAGTAGAGAGTAGTAGAGCATGAGTAGTAAAGCGTGAGTAGAGTGAGTAGCAGAGAGTAGTAGAGGTAGTAGAGAGAGTAGAAAGTGAGGAGTAGAGAGACTAGTAGAGAGTAGTAGAGAGTAGTGAGTAGTAGAGAGAGTAGTAGAGAGAGTAGCAGAGAGAGTAGCAGAGAGAGTAGCAGAGAGTAGCAGAGAGAGTAGCAGAGAGAGTAGTAGAGAGTGAGTAGTAGAGAGAGTAGAGAGTGAGTAGTAGAGAGTATTAGAGAGAGTATTAGAGAGCGTATTAGAGAGAGTATTAGAGAGAGTAGTAGAGAGTGTAGTAGAGAGTGAGGAGTAGAGAGAGGAGTAGAGAGTGAGGAGTAGAGAGAGGAGTAGAGAGAGGAGTAGAGAGAGGAGTAGAGAGAGGAGTAGAGAGAGGAGTAGAGAGAGGAGTAGAGAGTGAGGAGTAGAGAGTGAGGAGTAGAGAGTGAGGAGTAGAGAGTGAGGAGTAGAGAGTGAGGAGTAGAGAGTGAGGAGTAGAGAGTGAGGAGTAGAGAGTTAGTAGAGTGAGTAGTAGAGAGTAATAGAGAGTAGTAGAGAGTAGAGACTGAGTAGTAGAGAGTAGAGACTGAGTAGTAGAGACTGAGTAGTAGAGAGTAATATAATAATATAGTAGAGAGTGAGTAGTAGAGAATAGAGAGTGAGTAGTAGAGAGTGAGTAGTAGAGAGTGAGTAGTAGAGAGTAGTAGAGCATGAGTAGTAGAGCGTGAGTAGCAGAGAGTAGTAGAGGTAGTAGAGAGTAGTAGAGGTAGTAGAGAGAGTAGTAGAGAGTGAGTAGTAGAGAGTGAGTAGTAGAGAGAGTAGAAAGTGAGTAGTAGAGAGTGAGTAGTAGAGAGACTAGTAGAGAGACTAGTAGAGAGTAGCAGAGAGAGTAGCAGAGAGAGTAGCAGAGAGAGTAGCAGAGAGAGTAGCAGAGAGAGTAGAGAGTGAGTCGTAGAGAGTATAGAGATTAGTAGAGAGTAAAGAGTAGTAGAGAGAGTAGTAGAGAGAGTAGTAGAGAGTAGCAGAGAGAGTAGCAGAGAGAGTGGCAGAGTGAGGAGTAGAGAGTGAGGAGTAGAGAGTGAGGAGTAGAGAGTGAGGAGTAGAGAGTGAGGAGTAGAGAGTGAGGAGTAGAGAGTGAGGAGTAGAGAGTGAGGAGTAGAGAGTGAGGAGTAGAGTGAGTAGTAGAGAGTGAGTAGTAGAGAGTGAGTAGTAGAGAGTAGTAGAGAGTAGTAGAGAGTAGTAGAGAGTAGTAGAGACTGAGTAGTAAGGAGTAGTTGAGAGTGAGTAGTAGAGAGTAATATAATAATATAGTAGAGCGTGAGTAGTAGAATGAGTAGAGTGAGTAGTAGATAGTAGTAAAGAGTAGAGGTAGTAGAGAGAGTAGCAGAGAGTAGTAGAGAGAGTAGTAGAGAGTGAGTAGTAGAGAGTAGAGAGTGAGTAGTAGAGAGTGAGTAGTAGAGATTAGAGAGAGTAGAGAGACTAGTAGAGAGTAGTAGAGAGTAGAGAGAGTAGTAGAGAGTACCAGAGAGAGTAGCAGAGAGTAGTAGAGAGTGAGTAGTAGAGAGAGTGGAGAGTGAGTAATAGAGAGTAGAGAGACTAGTAGAGAGTAGCAGAGAGAGTAGTAGAGAGTGAGTAGTAGAGAGTGAGTAGTAGAGAGAGTAGAGAGTGAGTAGTAGAGAGAGTAGAATGAGTAGTAGAGAGTGAGTAGTAGAGATTAGAGAGAGTAGAGAGACTAGTAGAGAGTAGAGAGAGTAGTAGAGAAAGTAGCAGAGAGTAGTGGAGAGTGAGTAGTAGAGAGAGTGGAGAGTGAGTAGTAGAGAGTAGCAGAGAGAGTAGCAGAGTGAGTAGTACAGAGTGAGTAGTACAGAGTGAGTAGTACAGAGTGAGTAGTACAGAGTGAGTAGTAGAGAGTGAGTAGTAGAGAGTGAGTAGTAGAGAGAGTAGAGAGTGAGTAGTAGAGAGTGAGTAGAAAGTGAGGAGTAGAGAGACTAGTAGATAGAGTAGCAGATAGAGTAGTAGAGAGTGAGTAGTAGAGAGAGAGAGTGAGTAGTAGAGAGTATAGAGACTAGTAGAGAGCAGTAGAGAGTAGAGAGAGTAGTAGAGAGAGTAGTAGAGAGAGTAGTAGAGAGAGTAGTAGAGAGAGTAGCAGAGAGAGAGTAGCAGAGAGAGAGTAGCAGAGAGAGAGTAGTAGAGAGAGAGTAGTAGAGAGAGAGTAGTAGAGAGAGTAGTAGAGAGTGAGTAGTAGAGAGTGAGTAGTAGAGAGTGAGTAGTAGAGAGTGAGTAGTAGAGAGTATTAGAGAGTATTAGAGAGTATTAGAGAGAGTATTAGAGAGAGTATTAGAGAGAGAGGAGCAGAGAGAGAGGAGCAGAGAGAGAGGAGCAGAGAGAGAGGAGCAGAGAGTGAGAGGAGCAGAGAGTGAGAGGAGCAGAGAGTGAGAGGAGTAGAGTGTGAGAGGAGTAGAGTGTGAGAGGAGTAGAGTGTGAGAGGAGTAGAGTGTGAGAGGAGTAGAGTGTGAGAGGAGTAGAGTGTGGAGTAGAGTGTGGAGTAGAGTGTGGAGTAGAGTGTGGAGTAGAGTGTGGAGTAGAGTGTAGAGACTGAGCAGTAGAGACTGAGCAGTAGAGACTGAGCAGTAGAGACTGAGCAGTAGAGACTGAGCAGTAGAGACTGAGTAGTAGAGAGTAATATAATAATATAGTAGAGAGACTAGTAGAGAGTAGCAGAGAGAGTAGCAGAGAGAGTAGCAGAGGGAGTAGCAGAGGGAGTAGCAGAGGGAGTAGCAGAGGGAGTAGCAGAGGGAGTGAGTCGTAGAGAGTATAGAGACTAGTAGAGAGTAAAGAGTAGTAGAGAGAGTAGTAGAGAGTAGCAGAGAGAGTGGCAGAGAGAGTGGCAGAGTGAGGAGTAGAGAGTGAGGAGTAGAGAGTGAGGAGTAGAGAGTGAGGAGTAGAGAGTGAGGAGTAGAGAGTGAGGAGTAGAGAGTGAGGAGTAGAGTGAGGAGTAGAGTGAGTAGTAGAGTGTAGTAGAGTGTAGTAGAGTGTAGTAGAGAGTAGAGACTGAGTAGTAAGGAGTAGTTGAGAGTGAGTAGTAGAGAGTAATATATTAATATAGTAGAGCGTGAGTAATAGAGCGTGAGTAGTAGAGCGTGAGTAGTAGAGTGAGTAGTAGATAGTAGTAAAGAGTAGAGGTAGTAGAGTGAGTAGTAGAGTGAGTAGTAGAGTGAGTAGTAGAGTGAGTAGTAGAGTGAGTAGTAGAGTGAGTAGTAGAGAGAGTAGTAGAGAGTAGCAGAGAGTAGTAGAGAGAGTAGTAGAGAGTGAGTAGTAGAGAGTAGAGAGTGAGTAGTAGAGAGTGAGTAGTAGAGAGTAGAGAGAGTAGTAGAGAGTAGTAGAGAGTAGCAGAGAGTAGTAGAGAGAGTAGTAGAGAGTGAGTAGTAGAGAGAGTAGAGAGTAGAGAGACTAGTAGAGAGTAGCAGAGTGAGTAGTAGAGAGTGAGTAGTAGAGAGTGAGTAGTAGAGAGTGAGTAGTAGAGAGTGAGTAGTAGAAGTGAGTAGTAGAGAGTGAGTAGAATGAGTAGTAGAGAGTGAGTAGTAGAGATTAGAGAGAGTAGAGAGACTAGTAGAGAGTAGAGAGAGTAGTAGAGAAAGTAGCAGAGAGAGTAGTAGAGAGAGTGGAGAGTGAGTAGTAGAGAGTAGAGAGACTAGTAGAGAGTAGCAGAGAGTAGCAGAGTGAGTAGTACAGAGTGAGTAGTACAGCGTGAGTAGTACAGAGTGAGTAGTAGAGAGAGTAGAGAGTGAGTAGTAGAGAGAGTAGAGAGTGAGTACTAGAGTGTAGTAGAGCGTGAGTAGTAGAACGTGAGTAGTAGTGTGTGAGTAGTAGAGAGAGAGTAGTAGAGAGTAGAGAGTAGTAGAATGAGTAGTAGAGAGTAGTAGAGAGTGAGTAGTAGAGAGTAATAGAGTAGTAGAGAATAGAGACTGAGTAGTAGGGACTGAGTAGTAGAGAGTAATATAATAATATAGTAGAGAGTGAGTAGTAGAGAGTAGTAGAGCGTGAGTTTGTAGAGCGTGAGTTTGTAGAGCGTGAGTTTGTAGAGCGTGAGTTTGTAGAGCGTGAGTAGTAGAGAGTGAGTAGTAGAGAGTGAGTAGAGTGAGTAGTAGATAGTTGTAAAGAGTGGAGGTAGTAGAGAGTGAGTAGAGAGTGAGTAGTAAAGAGTAGAGGTAGTAGAGAGAGTAGCATAGAGTAGTAGAGCGTGAGTAGAAGAGCGTGAGTAGTAGAGCGTGAGTAGTAGAGCGTGAGTAGTAGAGCGTGAGTAGTAGAGTAGTATAGAGTGAGTAGTTGAGAGTAGTAGAGAGAGAGTAGCAGAGAGAGTAGCAGAGAGAGTAGCAGAGAGAGTAGTAGAGAGTAGTAGAGAGAGTAGTAGAGAGACTAGAGAGACTAGTAGAGAGACTAGTAGCGAGTAGAGAGTAGTAGTGAGTAGTAGAGAGTGAGTAGTAGAGAGAGTAGAAAGTGATGAGTAGAGAGACTAGTAGAGAGTAGTAGAGAGTAGTGAGTAGTAGAGAGAGTAGTAGAGAGAGTAGCAGATAGAGTAGTAGAGAGTGAGTAGTAGAGAGAGTAGAGAGTGAGTAGTAGAGAGTGAGTAGTAGAGAGTATAGAGACTAGTAGAGAGCAGTAGAGAGTAGAGTATTAGAGAGAGTATTAGAGAGAGTATTAGAGAGAGTATTAGAGAGAGTATTAGAGAGAGTATTAGAGAGTATTAGAGAGAGTATTAGAGAGAGTATTAGAGAGAGTATTAGAGAGAGTAGTAGAGAGAGTAGTAGAGAGTGAGTAGTAGAGAGTGAGTAGTAGAGAGTGAGTAGTAGAGAGAGAGTATTAGAGAGAGTATTAGAGAGTATTAGAGAGAGTATTAGAGAGAGTATTAGAGAGAGAGGAGCAGAGAGAGAGGAGCAGAGTGAGAGGAGCAGAGTGAGAGGAGCAGAGTGAGAGGAGCAGAGTGAGAGGAGCAGAGTGAGAGGAGTAGAGGGAGAGGAGTGGAGTGTGTGAGTAGTAGAGAGTAGTAGAGACTGAGTAGTAGAGAGTAGTAGAGACTGAGTAGTAGAGAGTAGTAGAGACTGAGTAGTAGAGAGTAGTAGAGACTGAGTAGTAGAGACTGAGTAGTAGAGAGTAATATAATAATATAGTAAAGAGTGAGTAGTAGAGAATAGAGAGTGAGTAGTAGAGATTGAGTAGTAGAGAGTGAGTAGTAGAGAGTGAGTAGTAGAGAGTAGTAGAGCATGAGTAGTAGAGGTAGTAGAGGTAGTAGAGAGAGTATTAGAGAGAGTATTAGAGAGAGTATTAGAGAGAGTATTAGAGAGAGTATTAGAGAGAGTATTAGAGAGAGTAGTAGAGAGAGTAGTAGAGAGAGTAGTAGAGAGAGAGTAGTAGA
Source organism: Triturus cristatus (assembly GCF_964204655.1). Taxonomy (NCBI): domain Eukaryota; kingdom Metazoa; phylum Chordata; class Amphibia; order Caudata; family Salamandridae; genus Triturus; species Triturus cristatus. The sequence goes on from NC_140579.1 coordinate 1,167,632,015, forward strand.
GAGTGAGTAGTAGAGAGTGAGTAGTAGAGAGTGAGTAGTAGAGAGAGAGTAGTAGAGAGAGAGTATTAGAGAGTATTAGAGAGGGTATTGGAGAGAGTATTAGAGAGAGTATTAGAGAGAGAGGAGCAGAGAGAGAGGAGCAGAGAGAGAGGAGCAGAGAGAGAGGAGCAGAGAGAGAGGAGCAGAGAGAGAGGAGCAGAGTGAGAGGAGCAGAGTGAGAGGAGCAGAGTGAGAGGAGCAGAGTGAGAGGAGCAGAGTGAGAGGAGTAGAGGGAGAGGAGTGGAGTGTGTGAGTAGTAGAGAGTAGTAGAGACTGAGTAGTAGAGAGTAGTAGAGACTGAGTAGTAGAGAGTAGTAGAGACTGAGTAGTAGAGAGTAGTAGAGACTGAGTAGTAGAGACTGAGTAGTAGAGAGTAATATAATAATATAGTAAAGAGTGAGTAGTAGAGAATAGAGAGTGAGTAGTAGAGATTGAGTAGTAGAGAGTGAGTAGTAGAGAGTGAGTAGTAGAGAGTAGTAGAGCATGAGTAGTAGAGGTAGTAGAGAGAGTAGTAGAGAGAGTAGTAGAGAGAGTAGTAGAGAGAGTAGAAAGTGAGTAGTAGAGAGTAGAGAGACTAGTAGAGAGTAGAGAGTAGCAGAGAGTAGAGAGTAGCAGAGAGAGTAGCAGAGAGAGTAGCAGAGAGAGTAGCAGAGAGAGTGAGCAGAGAGAGTGAGTAGTAGAGAGTGAGTAGAGAGTGAGTAGTAGAGAGTGAGTAGAGAGTGAGTAGTAGAGAGTGAGTAGAGAGTGAGTAGAGAGTGAGTAGTAGAGACTAGTAGAGACTAGTAGAGACTAGTAGAGACTAGTAGAGACTAGTAGAGACTAGCAGAGAGAGTAGCAGAGAGAGTGGCAGAGAGAGTGGCAGAGAGAGTGGCAGAGAGAGTGGCAGAGAGAGTGGCAGAGAGAGTGGCAGAGAGAGTGGCAGAGAGAGTGGCAGAGAGTGAGGAGCAGAGAGTGAGGAGCAGAGAGTGAGGAGCAGAGAGTGAGGAGCAGAGAGTGAGGAGCAGAGAGTGAGGAGCAGAGAGTGAGGAGCAGAGAGTGAGGAGCAGAGAGTGAGTAGTAGAGAGTGAGTAGTAGAGAGTATAGAGAGTAGTAGAGTGAGGAGTAGTAGAGTGAGGAGTAGTAGAGTGAGGAGTAGGAGAGTGAGGCGTAGGAGAGTGAGGAGTGGCAGAGTGAGGAGTGGCAGAGTGAGGAGTAGAGAGTGAGGAGTAGAGAGTGAGGAGTAGAGAGTGAGGAGTAGAGAGTGAGGAGTAGAGAGTGAGGAGTAGAGAGTGAGGAGTAGAGAGTGAGGAGTAGAGAGTGAGGAGTAGAGAGTGAGGAGTAGAGAGTGAGGAGTAGAGAGTGAGGAGTAGAGTGTAGTAGAGAGTAGAGAGAGTAGCAGAGAGTAGTAGAGAGAGTAGTAGAGAGTGAGTAGTAGAGAGTAGAGAGTGAGTAGTAGAGAGTGAGTAGTAGAGAGTGAGTAGTAGAGAGTGAGTAGTAGAGATTAGAGAGAGTAGAGAGACTAGTAGAGAGAGTAGAGAGAGTAGTAGAGAGTACCAGAGAGAGTAGCAGAGAGTAGTAGAGAGTGAGTAGTAGAGAGAGTGGAGAGTGAGTAATAGAGAGTAGAGAGACTAGTAGAGAGTAGCAGAGAGAGTAGTAGAGAGTGAGTAGTAGTGAGTGAGTAGTAGAGAGAGTAGAGAGTGAGTAGTAGAGAGTGAGTAGTAGAGAGAGTACTAGAGAGTAGTAGAGCGTGAGTAGTAGAACGTGAGTAGTAGTGTGTGAGTAGTAGAGAGAGAGTAGTAGAGAGTAGAGAGTAGTAGAGAGTAGAGAGTAGTAGAATGAGTAGTAGAGAGTAGTAGAGAGTGAGTAGTAGAGAGTAATAGAGAGTAGTAGAGAATAGAGACTGAGTAGTAGGGACTGAGTAGTAGAGAGTAATATAATAATATAGTAGAGAGTGAGTAGTAGAGCGTGAGTTTGTAGAGCGTGAGTTTGTAGAGCGTGAGTTTGTAGAGCGTGAGTTTGTAGAGCGTGAGTAGTAGAGAGTGAGTAGAGTGAGTAGTAGATAGTTGTAAAGAGTGGAGGTAGTAGAGAGTGAGTAGAGAGTGAGTAGTAAAGAGTAGAGGTAGTAGAGAGAGTAGCATAGAGTAGTAGAGCGTGAGTAGTAGAGCGTGAGTAGTAGAGTAGTATAGAGTGAGTAGTTGAGAGTAGTAGAGAGAGAGTAGCAGAGAGAGTAGCAGAGAGAGTAGCAGAGAGAGTAGCAGAGAGAGTAGTAGAGAGTAGTAGAGAGAGTAGTAGAGAGTAGTAGAGAGAGTAGTAGAGAGAGTAGTAGAGAGAGTAGTAGAGAGTAGTAGAGAGAGTAGAGAGACTAGTAGAGAGACTAGTAGAGAGTAGAGAGTAGTAGAGAGTGAGTAGTAGAGAGTGAGTAGTAGAGAGTGAGTAGTAGAGAGTGAGTAGAAAGTGAGGAGTAGAGAGACTAGTAGAGAGTAGTAGAGAGTAGTGAGTAGTAGAGAGAGTAGTAGAGAGAGTAGCAGATAGAGTAGTAGAGAGTGAGTAGTAGAGAGAGTAGAGAGTGAGTAGTAGAGAGTGAGTAGTAGAGAGTATAGAGACTAGTAGAGAGCAATAGAGAGTAGAGAGTAGTAGAGAGAGTAGTAGAGAGAGTAGTAGAGAGAGTAGTAGAGAGAGTAGTAGATAGAGTAGTAGAGAGTGAGTAGTAGAGAGTGAGTAGTAGAGAGAGAGTAGTAGAGAGAGAGTAGGAGAGTGAGTAGTAGAGAGTGAGTAGTAGAGAGTGAGTAGTAGAGAGTGAGTAGTAGAGAGTATTAGAGAGAGTATTAGAGAGAGTATTAGAGAGAGTATTGGAGAGAGGAGCAGAGAGAGAGTATTAGAGAGAGAGGAGCAGAGAGAGAGGAGCAGAGAGAGAGGAGCAGAGAGAGAGGAGCAGAGAGAGAGGAGCAGAGAGAGAGGAGCAGAGTGTGAGGAGTAGAGTGTGAGGAGTAGAGTGTGAGGAGTAGAGTGTGAGGAGTAGAGTGTGAGGAGTAGAGTGTGAGGAGTAGAGTGTGAGGAGTAGAGTGTGAGGAGTAGAGTGTGAGGAGTAGAGTGTGAGAGGAGTAGAGTGTGAGAGGAGTAGAGTGTGAGAGGAGTAGAGTGTGAGAGGAGTAGAGTGTGAGAGGAGTAGAGTGTGAGAGGAGCAGAGTGTGAGAGGAGCAGAGTGTGAGAGGAGTAGAGTGTGAGAGGAGTAGAGTGTGAGAGGAGTAGAGTGTGAGAGGAGTAGAGTGTGAGAGGAGTAGAGTGTGGAGTAGAGTGTGGAGTAGAGTGTGGAGTAGAGTGTGGAGTAGAGTGTGGAGTAGAGTGTAATATAATAATATAGTAGAGAGTGAGTAGTAGAGAATAGAGAGAGAGTAGTAGAGAGTAGTAGAGCATGAGTAGTATAGCATGAGTAGTAGAGAGTAGTAGAGGTAGTAGAGAGTAGTAGAGGTAGTAGAGAGTAGTAGAGGTAGTAGAGAGTAGTAGAGGTAGTAGAGAGAGTAGTAGAGGTAGTAGAGAGAGTAGTAGAGGTAGTAGAAAGTGAGTAGTAGAGAGTGAGTAGTAGAGAGACTAGTAGAGACTAGTAGAGACTAGTAGAGAGTAGTAGAGAGAGTAGAGAGAGTAGTAGAGAGAGTAGTAGAGAGTAGCAGAGGGAGTAGCAGAGAGAGTAGCAGAGAGAGTAGCAGAGAGAGTGAGTAGTAGAGAGAGTAGAGAGTGAGTCGTAGAGAGTATAGAGACTAGTAGAGAGTAAAGAGTAGTAGAGAGAGTAGTAGAGAGAGTAGTAGAGAGTGGCAGAGAGAGTGGCAGAGAGAGTGGCAGAGTGAGGAGTAGAGAGTGAGGAGTAGAGAGTAATATAATAATATAGTAGAGCGTGAGTAGTAGAGCGTGAGTAGTAGAGCGTGAGTAGTAGAGTGAGTAGTAGATAGTAGTAAAGAGTAGAGGTAGTAGAGTGAGTAGTAGAGTGAGTAGTAGAGTGAGTAGTAGAGTGAGTAGTAGAGTGAGTAGTAGAGTGAGTAGTAGAGTGAGTAGTAGAGAGAGTAGTAGAGAGTAGCAGAGAGTAGTAGAGAGAGAGTAGTAGAGAGTAGAGAGTGAGTAGTAGAGAGTAGAGAGAGTAGAGAGAGTAGTAGAGAGTAGCAGAGAGAGTAGTAGAGAGAGTAGCAGAGAGTAGCAGAGAGTGAGTAGTAGAGAGAGTGGAGAGTGAGTAGTAGAGAGAGTGGAGAGTGAGTAATAGAGAGTAGAGAGACTAGTAGAGAGTAGCAGAGTGAGTAGTAGAGAGTGAGTAGTAGAGAGTGAGTAGTAGTGAGTAGTAGAGAGTGAGTAGTAGAGAGTGAGTAGTAGAGAGAGTAGAGAGTGAGTAGTAGAGAGAGTAGAATGAGTAGTAGAGAGTGAGTAGTAGAGATTAGAGAGAGTAGAGAGACTAGTAGAGAGTAGAGAGAGTAGTAGAGAAAGTAGCAGAGAGTAGTAGAGAGAGTGGAGAGTGAGTAGTAGAGAGTAGAGAGACTAGTAGAGAGTAGCAGAGTGAGTAGCAGAGTGAGTAGTACAGAGTGAGTAGTACAGAGTGAGTAGTACAGCGTGAGTAGTACGGAGTGAGTAGTACAGAGTGAGTAGTAGAGAGAGTAGAGAGTGAGTAGTAGAGAGTGAGTAATAGAGAGAGTGGAGAGTGAGTAATAGAGAGAGTGGAGAGTGAGTAATAGAGAGACTAGTAGAGAGTAGCAGAGAGAGTAGTAGAGAGTGAGTAGTAGAGAGAGTAGTAGAGAGAGTAGAAAGTGAGTAGTAGAGAGTGAGTAGTAGAGAGTATAGAGACTAGTAGAGAGTATTAGAGAGAGTATTAGAGAGAGTATTAGAGAGAGTAGTAGAGAGAGTAGTAGAGAGAGTAGTAGAGAGAGTAGTAGAGAGAGTAGTAGAGAGAGTAGTAGAGAGAGTAGCAGATAGAGTAGTAGAGAGAGTAGCAGATAGAGTAGTAGAGTGAGTAGTAGAGAGTGAGTAGTAGAGAGTGAGTAGTAGAGAGTGAGTAGTAGAGAGTGAGTAGTAGAGAGTGAGTAGTAGAGAGTGAGTAGTAGAGAGTGAGTAGTAGAGAGTGAGTAGTAGAGAGTGAGTAGTAGAGAGAGAGTATTAGAGAGAGTATTAGAGAGAGAGGAGCAGAGAGAGAGGAGCAGAGAGAGAGGAGCAGAGAGAGAGGAGCAGAGAGAGAGGAGCAGAGAGAGAGGAGCAGAGTGAGAGGAGCAGAGTGAGAGGAGCAGAGTGAGAGGAGCAGAGTGAGAGGAGCAGAGTGAGAGGAGCAGAGTGAGAGGAGTGGAGTGTGTGAGTAGTAGAGAGTAGTAGAGACTGAGTAGTAGAGACTGAGTAGTAGAGAGTAATATAATAATATAGTAGAGTGAGTACTAGAGAATAGAGAGTGAGTAGTAGAGATTGAGTAGTAGAGAGTGAGTAGTAGAGAGTGAGTAGTAGAGAGTAGTAGAGAGTGAGTAGTAGAGAGTAGTAGAGCATGAGTAGTAGAGGTAGTAGAGAGAGTAGTAGAGAGAGTAGTAGAGAGAGTAGAAAGTGAGTAGTAGAGAGTAGAGAGACTAGTAGAGAGTAGAGAGTAGCAGAGAGAGTAGCAGAGAGAGTAGCAGAGAGAGTAGCAGAGAGAGCAGAGAGAGTGAGTAGTAGAGAGTGAGTAGAGAGTGAGTAGAGAGTGAGTAGTAGAGACTAGCAGAGACTAGCAGAGACTAGCAGAGAGAGTAGCAGAGAGAGTGGCAGAGAGAGGGGCAGAGAGAGGGGCAGAGAGAGGGGCAGAGTGAGGAGCAGGGTGAGGAGCAGGGTGAGGAGCAGAGTGAGGAGCAGAGTGAGGAGCAGAGTGAGGAGCAGAGTGAGGAGCAGAGTGAGGAGCAGAGTGAGGAGCAGAGTGAGGAGCAGAGTGAGGAGCAGAGTGAGGAGCAGAGTGTGAGGAGTAGCAGAGAGAGTGGCAGAGAGAGTGGCAGAGAGAGTGGCAGAGAGAGTGGCAGAGAGAGTGGCAGAGAGAGTGGCAGAGAGAGTGGCAGAGAGAGTGGCAGAGAGAGTGGCAGAGAGAGTGGCAGAGAGAGTAGTAGAGAGTGAGTAGTAGAGAGTATAGAAACTAGTAGAGACTAGTAGAGAGTAGTAGAGAGTAGCAGAGAGAGTAGCAGAGAGAGTAGCAGAGAGAGTAGCAGAGAGAGTAGCAGAGAGAGTAGCAGAGAGAGTAGCAGAGAGTATAGAGACTAGTAGAGAGTAGTAGAGAGTAGCAGAGAGAGGAGCAGAGAGAGGAGCAGAGAGAGGAGCAGAGAGAGGAGCAGAGAGAGGAGCAGAGAGAGGAGCAGAGAGAGGAGCAGAGAGAGGAGCAGAGAGAGGAGCAGAGAGAGTGAGTAGTAGAGAGTGAGTAGAGAGTGAGTAGTAGAGAGTAGTAGAGAGTAGTAGAGAGTAGTAGAGAGTGTAGCGTAGAGAGTAGCGTAGAGAGTAGCAGAGAGAGTAGCAGAGAGAGGAGCAGAGAGAGGAGCAGAGAGAGGAGCAGAGAGAGGAGCAGAGAGAGGAGCAGAGAGAGTGAGTAGTAGAGAGTGAGTAGTAGAGAGTGAGTAGTAGAGAGTAGTAGAGAGTAGTAGAGAGTAGCAGAGAGTAGCAGAGAGAGTAGCGGAGAGAGTAGCAGAGAGAGTAGCGGAGAGAGTAGCAGAGAGAGTAGCAGAGAGAGTAGCGTAGAGAGTAGCAGAGAGAGTAGCAGAGAGAGTAGCAGAGAGAGTAGCAGAGAGAGTAGCAGAGAGAGTAGCAGAGAGAGGAGCAGAGAGAGGAGCAGAGAGAGGAGCAGAGAGGTGAGTAGTAGAGAGTGAGTAGTAGAGAGTGAGTAGTAGAGAGTAGTAGAGAGTAGTAGAGAGTAGTAGAGAGTAGCAGAGAGAGTAGCAGAGAGAGTAGCAGAGAGAGTAGCAGAGAGAGTAGCAGAGAGAGTAGCAGAGAGAGGAGCAGAGAGAGGAGCAGAGAGAGTGAGTAGTAGAGAGTGAGTAGTAGAGAGTGAGTAGTAGAGAGTAGTAGAGAGTAGTAGAGAGAGTAGCGTAGAGAGTAGCAGAGAGAGTAGCGTAGAGAGTAGCGTAGAGAGTAGCAGAGAGAGTAGCAGAGAGAGTAGCAGAGAGAGTAGCAGAGAGAGTAGCAGAGAGAGGAGCAGAGAGAGGAGCAGAGAGAGGAGCAGAGAGAGGAGCAGAGAGAGGAGCAGAGAGAGTGAGTAGTAGAGAGTGAGTAGTAGAGAGTGAGTAGTAGAGAGTAGTAGAGAGTAGCGTAGAGAGTAGCGTAGAGAGTAGCGTAGAGAGTAGCGTAGAGAGTAGCAGAGAGAGTAGCGTAGAGAGTAGCAGAGAGAGTAGCAGAGAGAGTAGCAGAGAGAGTAGCAGAGAGAGTAGCAGAGAGAGGAGCAGAGAGAGTAGCGTAGAGAGTAGCGTAGAGAGTAGCAGAGAGAGTAGCAGAGAGAGTAGCAGAGAGAGTAGCAGAGAGAGGAGCAGAGAGAGGAGCAGAGAGAGGAGCAGAGAGAGGAGCAGAGAGAGGAGCAGAGAGAGGAGCAGAGAGAGTGAGTAGTAGAGAGTGAGTAGTAGAGAGTAGTAGAGAGTAGTAGAGAGTAGCGTAGAGAGTAGCGTAGAGAGTAGCGTAGAGAGTAGCGTAGAGAGTAGCAGAGAGAGTAGCGTAGAGAGTAGCAGAGAGAGTAGCAGAGAGAGTAGCAGAGAGAGTAGCAGAGAGAGTAGCAGAGAGAGGAGCAGAGAGAGGAGCAGAGAGAGGAGCAGAGAGAGGAGCAGAGAGAGTGAGTAGTAGAGAGTGAGTAGTAGAGAGTAGTAGAGAGTAGTAGAGAGTAGTAGAGAGTAGCAGAGAGAGTAGCAGAGAGAGTAGCGTAGAGAGTAGCAGAGAGAGTAGCAGAGAGAGTAGCAGAGAGAGTAGCAGAGAGAGGAGCAGAGAGAGGAGCAGAGAGAGGAGCAGAGAGAGGAGCAGAGAGAGGAGCAGAGAGAGGAGCAGAGAGAGTGAGTAGTAGAGAGTGAGTAGTAGAGAGTAGTAGAGAGTAGTAGAGAGTAGCGTAGAGAGTAGCAGAGAGAGTAGCGTAGAGAGTAGCAGAGAGAGTAGCAGAGAGAGTAGCAGAGAGAGTAGCAGAGAGAGGAGCAGAGAGAGGAGCAGAGAGAGGAGCAGAGAGAGGAGCAGAGAGAGGAGCAGAGAGAGGAGCAGAGAGAGGAGCAGAGAGAGGAGCAGAGAGAGGAGCAGAGAGAGTGAGTAGTAGAGAGTGAGTAGTAGAGAGTAGTAGAGAGTAGTAGAGAGTAGTAGAGAGTAGCAGAGAGAGTAGCGGAGAGAGTAGCAGAGAGAGTAGCGTAGAGAGTAGCAGAGAGAGTAGCAGAGAGAGTAGCGTAGAGAGTAGCAGAGAGAGTAGCAGAGAGAGTAGCAGAGAGAGTAGCAGAGAGAGTAGCAGAGAGAGTAGCAGAGAGAGGAGCAGAGAGAGGAGCAGAGAGAGGAGCAGAGAGAGGAGCAGAGAGAGGAGCAGAGAGAGTGAGTAGTAGAGAGTGAGTAGTAGAGAGTAGTAGAGAGTAGTAGAGAGTAGTAGAGAGTAGCAGAGAGAGTAGCAGAGAGAGTAGCGTAGAGAGTAGCAGAGAGAGGAGCAGAGAGAGGAGCAGAGAGAGGAGCAGAGAGAGGAGCAGAGAGAGGAGCAGAGAGAGTGAGTAGTAGAGAGTGAGTAGTAGAGAGTGAGTAGTAGAGAGTAGTAGAGAGTAGTAGAGAGTAGTAGAGAGTAGTAGAGAGTAGTAGAGAGTAGCAGAGAGAGTAGCGTAGAGAGTAGCGTAGAGAGTAGCAGAGAGAGTAGCGTAGAGAGTAGCGTAGAGAGTAGCGTAGAGAGTAGCAGAGAGAGTAGCAGAGAGAGTAGCAGAGAGAGGAGCAGAGAGAGGAGCAGAGAGAGGAGCAGAGAGAGTGAGTAGTAGAGAGTGAGTAGTAGAGAGTAGTAGAGAGTAGTAGAGAGTAGTAGAGAGTAGCAGAGAGAGTAGCAGAGAGAGTAGCGTAGAGAGTAGCGTAGAGAGTAGCAGAGAGAGTAGCGTAGAGAGTAGCAGAGAGAGTAGCAGAGAGAGTAGCGTAGAGAGTAGCAGAGAGAGTAGCAGAGAGAGTAGCAGAGAGAGTAGCAGAGAGAGGAGCAGAGAGAGTAGCAGAGAGAGTAGCAGAGAGAGGAGCAGAGAGAGGAGCAGAGAGAGTGAGCAGAGAGAGTGAGTAGTAGAGAGTGAGTAGTAGAGAGTGAGTAGTAGAGAGTAGTAGAGAGTAGTAGAGAGAGTAGCGTAGAGAGTAGCGTAGAGAGTAGCAGAGAGAGTAGCGTAGAGAGTAGCAGAGAGAGTAGCAGAGAGAGTAGCAGAGAGAGTAGCAGAGAGAGGAGCAGAGAGAGGAGCAGAGAGAGGAGCAGAGAGAGGAGCAGAGAGAGTGAGTAGTAGAGAGTGAGTAGTAGAGAGTAGTAGAGAGTAGTAGAGAGTAGTAGAGAGTAGCAGAGAGAGTAGCAGAGAGAGTAGCAGAGAGAGTAGCAGAGAGAGTAGCAGAGAGAGGAGCAGAGAGAGGAGCAGAGAGAGGAGCAGAGAGAGGAGCAGAGAGAGGAGCAGAGAGAGTGAGTAGTAGAGAGTAGTAGAGAGTAGTAGAGAGTAGCGTAGAGAGTAGCGTAGAGAGTAGCGTAGAGAGTAGCGTAGAGAGTAGCAGAGAGAGTAGCAGAGAGAGTAGCAGAGAGAGTAGCAGAGAGAGTAGCAGAGAGAGTAGCAGAGAGAGTAGCAGAGAGAGGAGCAGAGAGAGGAGCAGAGAGAGGAGCAGAGAGAGGAGCAGAGAGAGTGAGTAGTAGAGAGTGAGTAGTAGAGAGTAGTAGAGAGTAGTAGAGAGTAGCAGAGAGAGTAGCAGAGAGAGTAGCGTAGAGAGTAGCAGAGAGAGTAGCGTAGAGAGTAGCAGAGAGAGTAGCGTAGAGAGTAGCGTAGAGAGTAGCAGAGAGAGTAGCAGAGAGAGGAGCAGAGAGAGGAGCAGAGAGAGGAGCAGAGAGAGGAGCAGAGAGAGGAGCAGAGAGAGGAGCAGAGAGAGGAGCAGAGAGAGTGAGTAGTAGAGAGTGAGTAGTAGAGAGTAGTAGAGAGTAGTAGAGAGTAGCGTAGAGAGTAGCAGAGAGAGTAGCGTAGAGAGTAGCAGAGAGAGTAGCAGAGAGAGTAGCAGAGAGGAGCAGAGAGAGGAGCAGAGAGAGGAGCAGAGAGAGGAGCAGAGAGAGTGAGTAGTAGAGAGTGAGTAGTAGAGAGTAGTAGAGAGTAGTAGAGAGTAGCAGAGAGAGTAGCAGAGAGAGTAGCAGAGAGAGGAGCAGAGAGAGGAGCAGAGAGAGGAGCAGAGAGAGGAGCAGAGAGAGGAGCAGAGAGAGTGAGTAGTAGAGAGTAGTAGAGAGTAGTAGAGAGTAGCGTAGAGAGTAGCGTAGAGAGTAGCGTAGAGAGTAGCGTAGAGAGTAGCAGAGAGAGTAGCAGAGAGAGTAGCAGAGAGAGTAGCAGAGAGAGTAGCAGAGAGAGTAGCAGAGAGAGTAGCAGAGAGAGGAGCAGAGAGAGGAGCAGAGAGAGGAGCAGAGAGAGGAGCAGAGAGAGTGAGTAGTAGAGAGTGAGTAGTAGAGAGTAGTAGAGAGTAGTAGAGAGTAGTAGAGAGTAGCAGAGAGAGTAGCAGAGAGAGTAGCGTAGAGAGTAGCAGAGAGAGTAGCGTAGAGAGTAGCAGAGAGAGTAGCGTAGAGAGTAGCAGAGAGAGTAGCAGAGAGAGTAGCAGAGAGAGGAGCAGAGAGAGGAGCAGAGAGAGGAGCAGAGAGAGGAGCAGAGAGAGGAGCAGAGAGAGTGAGTAGTAGAGAGTGAGTAGTAGAGAGTAGTAGAGAGTAGTAGAGAGTAGCGTAGAGAGTAGCAGAGAGAGTAGCAGAGAGAGTAGCAGAGAGAGTAGCAGAGAGGAGCAGAGAGAGGAGCAGAGAGAGGAGCAGAGAGAGGAGCAGAGAGAGGAGCAGAGAGAGGAGCAGAGAGAGGAGCAGAGAGAGGAGCAGAGAGAGGAGCAGAGAGAGTGAGTAGTAGAGAGTAGTAGAGAGTAGTAGAGAGTAGTAGAGAGTAGTAGAGAGTAGTAGAGAGTAGCAGAGAGAGTAGCGTAGAGAGTAGCAGAGAGAGTAGCGTAGAGAGTAGCAGAGAGAGTAGCAGAGAGAGTAGCAGAGAGAGTAGCAGAGAGAGTGGCAGAGTGAGGAGTGGCAGAGTGAGAAGTAGAGTGAGGAGTAGAGAGTGAGGAGTAGAGAGTGAGGAGTAGAGAGTGAGGAGTAGAGAGTGAGGAGTAGAGAGTGAAGAGTAGAGAGTGAAGAGTGGCAGAGAGAGTGGCAGAGAGAGTGGCAGAGAGAGTGGCAGAGAGAGTGGCAGAGTGAGTGGCAGAGTGAGTGGCAGAGTGAGTGGCAGAGAGTGGAGTAGAGAGTGGAGTAGAGAGTGGAGTAGAGAGTGGAGTAGAGAGTGACAATAGAGAGCAGTAGAGTGAGTAGTAGAGAGTAGAGACTGAGTGGTAGAGACTGAGTAGTAGAGAGTAGTTGAGTGAGTAGTAGAGAGTAGTTGAGTGAGTAGTAGAGAGTAGTTGAGTGAGTAGTAGAGAGTAATATAATAATATAGTAGAGCGTGAGTAGTAGAGAGTGAGTAGTAGAGAGTGAGTAGTAGAGAGTGAGTAGTAGATAGTAGTAAAGAGTAGAGGTAGTAGAGAGAGTAGTAGAGTGAGTAGTAGAGAGAGTAGTAGAGAGTGTGTAGTAGAGAGTAGAGAGTGAGTAGTAGAGAGTGAGTAGTAGAGATTAGAGAGAGTAGAGAGACTAGTAGAGAGTAGAGAGAGTAGTAGAGAGTAGCAGAGAGAGTAGTAGAGAGAGTAGCAGAGTAGTAGAGAGTGAGTAGTAGAGAGAGTGGAGAGTGAGTAATAGAGAGAGTGGAGAGTGAGTAATAGAGAGAGTGGAGAGTGAGTAATAGAGAGAGTGGAGAGTGAGTAATAGAGAGACTAGTAGAGAGTAGCAGAGAGAGTAGTAGAGAGTGAGTAGTAGAGAGAGTAGTAGAGAGTGAGTAGTAGAGAGAGTAGAATGAGTAGTAGAGAGTGAGTAGTAGAGAGAGTGGAGAGTGAGTAGTAGAGAGTAGAGAGACTAGTAGAGAGTAGCAGAGTGAGTAGTACAGAGTGAGTAGTACAGAGTGAGTAGTAGAGAGTGGGTAGTAGAGAGTGGGTAGTAGAGAGTGGGTAGTAGAGAGTGAGTAGTAGAGAGTGAGTAGTAGAGAGTGAGTAGTAGAGAGAGTAGAGAGTGAGTAGTAGAGAGAGTAGAGAGTGAGTACTAGAGAGTGAGTAGTAGAGAGAGTAGAGAGTGAGTACTAGAGAGAGTAGAGAGTGAGTAGTAGAACGTGAGTAGTAGTGTGTGAGTAGTAGAGAGAGAGTAGTAGAGAGTAGAGAGTAGTAGAATGAGTAGTAGAGAGTAGTAGAGAGTGAGTAGTAGAGTAATAGAGAGTAGTAGAGAGTGAGTAGTAGAGTAATAGAGAGTAGTAGAGAATAGAGACTGAGTAGTAGGGACTGAGTAGTAGAGAGAGAGTAGTAGGGACTGAGTAGTAGAGAGTAATATAATATAGTAGAGAGTAGTAGAGAGTAGTAGAGCGTGAGTTTGTAGAGCGTGAGTTTGTAGAGCGTGAGTTTGTAGAGCGTGAGTAGTAGAGCGTGAGTAGTAGAGCGTGAGTAGTAGAGCGTGAGTAGTAGAGCGTGAGTAGTAGAGCGTGAGTAGTAGAGCGTGAGTAGTAGAGCGTGAGTAGTAGAGAGTGAATAGTAAAGAGTAGAGGTAGAGAGAGTAGCAGAGAGTAGTAGAGAGTGAGTAGTAGAGTGTAGTAGAGCATGAGTAGTGGAGAGAGTAGTGGAGAGAGTAGTAGAGAGAGTAGTAGAGAGTGAGTATTAGTGAGTAATAGAGAGTAGTAGAGAGTAGAGACTGAGTAGTAGAGAGGTAGTAGAGAGAGTGGTAGAGAGTGAGTAGTAGAGAGTGAGTAGTAGAGAGTAGTAGAGTGAGTTGTAGAGAGTGAGTAGTAGAGAGTGAGTAGTAGAGCGCGAGTAGTAGAGCATGAGTAGTAGAGAGTGAGTAGTAGAGTGAGTAGTAGATAGTAGAGAGTGAGAGAGAGTAGCAGAGAGAGTAGCAGAGAGTAGTAGTAGAGAGTAGTAGAGAGTAGTAGTAGAGAGTAGTAGACAGTAGTAGAGAGACAATAGAGAGCAGTAGAGTGAGTAGTAGAGAGTGAGTAGTAGAGAGTAATAGAGAGTAGTAGAGAGTAGCGACTGAGTAGTAGAGAGTGAGTAGTAAGGAGTAGTTGAGAGTGAGTAGTAGAGAGTAATATAATAATATAGTAGAGCGTGAGTAGTAGAGCGTGAGTAGTAGAGTGAGTAGTAGAGAGTGAGTAGAGTGAGTAGTAGATAGTAGTAAAGAGTAGAGGTAGTAGAGAGAGTAGCAGAGAGTAGTAGAGAGAGTAGTAGAGAGTGAGTAGTAGAGAGAGTAGAGAGTGAGTAGTAGAGAGTAGAGATTGAGTAGTAGAGAGAGTATAGAGTGAGTAGTAGAGAGTGAGTAGTAGAGATTAGAGAGAGTAGAGAGACTAGTAGAGAGTAGTAGAGAGTAGAGAGAGTAGTAGAGAGTAGCAGAGAGAGTAGCAGAGAGAGTAGCAGAGAGAGTAGCAGAGAGAGTAGTAGAGAGTGAGTAGTAGAGAGAGTGGAGAGTGAGTAATAGAGAGTAGAGAGACTAGTAGAGAGTAGCAGAGTGAGTAGTAGAGAGTGAGTAGTAGAGAGTGAGTAGTAGAGAGTGAGTAGTAGAGAGAGTAGAGAGTGAGTAGTAGAGAGAGTAGAATGAGTAGTAGAGAGTAGTAGAGATTAGAGAGAGTAGAGAGACTAGTAGAGAGTAGTAGAGAAAGTAGCAGAGAGAGTAGTAGAGAGTGAGTAGTAGAGAGAGTGGAGAGTGAGTAGTAGAGAGTAGAGAGACTAGTAGAGAGTAGTAGAGAGTGAGTAGTAGAGAGTGAGTAGTAGAAAGTGAGGAGTAGAGAGAGTAGAGAGTGAGTAGTAGAGAGTGAGTAGTAGAGAGAGTAGAGAGTGAGTAGTAGAGAGTGAGTAGTAGAGAGAGTAGAGAGTGAGTACTAGAGAGTAGTAGAGCATGAGTAGTAGAACGTGAGTAGTAGTGTGTGAGTAGTAGAGAGAGAGTAGTAGAGAGTAGAGAGTAGTAGAATGAGTAGTAGAGAGTGAGTAGTAGAGAGTAATAGAGAGTAGTAGAGAATAGAGACTGAGTTGTAGGGACTGAGTAGTAGAGAGTAATATAATATAGTAGAGAGTGAGTAGTAGAGAGTAGTAGAGCGTGAGTTTGTAGAGCGTGAGTTTGTAGAGCGTGAGTTTGTAGAGCGTGAGTTTGTAGAGCGTGAGTAGTAGAGAGTGAGTAGTAGAGAGTGAGTAGAGTGAGTAGTAGATAGTTGTAAAGAGTGGAGGTAGTAGAGGGTGAGTAGAGAGTGAGTAGTAAAGAGTAGAGGTAGTAGAGAGAGTAGCATAGAGTAGTAGAGCGTGAGTAGTAGAGCGTGAGTAGTAGAGCGTGAGTAGTAGAGCGTGAGTAGTTGAGAGTAGTAGAGAGAGAGTAGTAGAGAGAGTAGCAGAGAGAGTAGCAGAGAGAGTAGAGAGTGAGTAGTAGAGAGTAGAGAGACTAGTAGAGAGACTAGTAGCGAGTAGTAGAGAGTAGAGTAGTAGAGAGAGTAGTAGAGAGTGAGTAGTAGAGAGAGTAGAAAGTGAGGAGTAGAGAGACTAGTAGAGAGTAGTAGAGAGTAGTGAGTAGTAGAGAGAGTAGTAGAGAGAGTAGCAGATAGAGTAGTAGAGAGTGAGTAGTAGAGAGAGTAGAGAGTGAGTAGTAGAGAGTGAGTAGTAGAGAGTATAGAGACTAGTAGAGCGCAGTAGAGAGTATTAGAGAGAGTATTAGAGAGAGTATTAGAGAGAGTATTAGAGAGAGTATTAGAGAGAGTAGTAGAGAGAGTAGTAGAGAGAGTAGTAGAGAGAGTAGTAGAGAGAGTAGTAGAGAGAGTAGTAGAGAGAGTATTAGAGAGTGAGGGGCAGAGAGTGAGGGGCAGAGAGTGAGGGGCAGAGAGTGAGGGGCAGAGAGTGAGGGGCAGAGAGTGAGGGGCAGAGAGTGAGGGGCAGAGAGTGAGGGGCAGAGAGTGAGGGGCAGAGAGTGAGGGGCAGAGAGTGTGGGGCAGAGAGTGTGGGGTAGAGAGTGTGGGGTAGAGAGTGTGGGGTAGAGAGTGTGGGGTAGAGAGTAGAGAGTGAAGAGTGTGGGGTAGAGAGTAGAGAGTGTGGGGTAGAGAGTAGAGAGTGAAGAGTGTGGGGTAGAGAGTAGAGAGTGAAGAGTGTGGGGTAGAGAGTGAAGAGTGAAGAGTGTGGGGTAGAGAGTGAAGAGTAGAGAGTGAAGAGTAGAGAGTGAAGAGTAGAGAGTGAAGAGTAGAGAGTGAAGAGTAGAGAGTGAAGAGTAGAGAGTGAAGAGTAGAGAGTGAAGAGTAGAGAGTGAAGAGTAGAGAGGAGTAGAGAGGAGTAGAGAGGAGTAGAGAGTGAAGAGTAGAGAGGAGTAGAGAGGAGTAGAGAGGAGTAGAGAGGAGTAGAGAGGAGTAGAGAGGAGTAGAGAGGAGTAGAGAGGAGTAGAGAGGAGTAGAGAGGAGTAGAGAGGAGTAGAGAGGAGTAGAGAGGAGTAGAGAGGAGGAGAGAGGAGGAGAGAGGAGGAGAGAGGAGGAGAGAGGAGTAGAGAGGAGTAGAGAGGAGTAGAGAGGAGTAGAGAGGAGTAGAGAGAGAGGAGTAGAGAGAGAGGAGTAGAGAGAGAGGAGTAGAGAGTAGAGAGAGAGGAGTAGAGAGAGGAGTAGAGAGTAGAGAGAGAGGAGTAGAGAGTAGAGAGAGAGGAGTAGAGAGAGAGGAGTAGAGAGTAGAGAGAGAGGAGTAGAGAGTAGAGAGAGAGGAGTAGAGAGTAGAGAGAGAGGAGTAGAGAGTAGAGAGAGAGAGAGGAGTAGAGAGTAGAGAGAGAGAGAGGAGTAGAGAGTAGAGAGAGAGAGAGGAGTAGAGAGTAGAGAGAGAGAGAGGAGTAGAGAGTAGAGAGTAGTAGAGAGTAGAGAGTAGTAGAGAGTAGAGAGTAGTAGAGTAGTAGAGAGAGGAGAGTAGTAGAGAGAGTAGTAGAGAGTAGTAGAGAGAGAGTAATAGAGAGTAGATACTGAGTAGTAGACTGAGTAGTAGAGAGTGAGTAGTAGAGAGTAGAGAGAGTAGTAGAGAGTGAGTAGTAGAGTAGAGAGAGAGTAGTAGAGAGTGAGTAGTAGAGAGTTATTTAATAATATAGTAGAGAGTGAGTAGTAGAGAGTAGTAGAGCATGAGTAGTAGAGCCTGAGTAGTGTAGAGTGAGTAGTAGATAGTAGACAGTAGTTGATAGTGGAGAGTAGTAGAGGTAGTATAGAGTAGTAGAGCGAGATTAGTAGAGAGAGAGTAGTAGAGAGAGTAGAGTGAGTAGTAGAGAGTGATTAGTAGAGAGTGAGTAGTAGAGAGAGTAGAGTGAGTAGTAGATAGTAGAGAGTAGTAGAGTAGTAGAGAGAGGAGAGTAGTAGAGAGAGTAGTAGAGAGTAGTAGAGAGTGATTAGTAGAGAGTAATAGAGAGTAGATACTGAGTAGTAGACTGAGTAGTAGAGAGTGAGTAGTAGAGAGTAGAGAGAGTAGTAGAGAGTGAGTAGTAGAGTAGCGAGAGAGTAGTAGAGAGTGAGTAGTAGAGAGGTATTTAATAATATAGTAGAGTGAGTAGTAGAGCATGAGTAGTAGAGCCTGATTAGTGTAGAGTGAGTAGTAGATAGTAGACAGTAGTTGATAGTAGAGAGTAGTAGAGGTAGTATAGAGTAGTAGAGCGAGATTAGTAGAGAGAGAGTAGTGTAGAGTGAGTAGTAGAGAGTGATTAGTAGAGAGTGAGTAGTAGAGAGAGTAGAGAGTGTAGTAGAGAGTAGAGAGTAGAGAGTGTAGTAGAGAGTGTGTAGTAGAGAGTGTGTAGTAGAGAGTGGGTAGTAGAGAGTGGGTAGTAGAGAGTGGGTAGTAGAGAGTGGGTAGTAGAGAGTGGGTAGTAGAGAGTGGGTAGTAGAGAGTGGGTAGTAGAGAGTGAGTAGTAGAGAGTGAGTAGTAGAGAGTGAGTAGTAGAGCGTGAGTAGTAGAGCGTGAGTAGTAGAGTGAGTAGTAGATAGAGAGTAGTAGAGAGAGTAGAGAGAGTAGAGAGTAGTAGAATGAGTAGTAGAGAGTGATTAGTAGAGAGTAATAGAGAGTAGATACTGAGTAGTAGACTGAGTAGTAGAGAGTAGTAGAGAGAGTAGTAGAGAGTGAGGAGTAGAGAGTAGTAGAGCATGAGTAGTGTAGAGTGAGAAGTAAATAGTAGACAGTAGTTGATAGTAGAGAGTAGTAGAGGTAGTATAGAGTAGTAGAGAGGGAGTAGTAGAGGGAGAGTAGTAGAGAGTGAGTAGTAGAGAGTGAGTAGTAGAGAGAGTAGAGTGAGTAGTAGAGAGTAGAGAGTAGTAGGGAGAGTAGAGAGAGTAGTAGAGAGTGAGTAGTAGATAGTGGGTAGTAGATAGTGGGTAGTAGAGAGTGAGTAGTAGAGAGTGAGTAGTAGAGTGAGTAGTAGAGAGTGAGTAGTAGATAGTAGAGAGTAGTAGAATGAGTAGTAGAGAGACTAGTAGAGCGTGAGTAGTAGAGCGTGAGTAGTAGAGCGTGAGTAGTAGAGAGTAAGAGAAAACGATGGGAGACATCTACATTGACTGGACTATTGCAATGGCGTGCTAAAATACTTTGCTGTACTGACGCTGGATCTGTGGCATGAAAAAGCTAGAGGACTCCACAAGCACCCAATTGCCTCACTATGGGATTAAGTGGCTCTCTCTTTTGGCGACTGTGCAAAAGACAATACTCAGCCACCTTAGATGGCCGTCTCCCTGTATACATGTGGAAGTTCAATGGTGACCGCACATAGATGACCCTTTTTACCCCAATAGACACAACCTCGCCCTCCTAATATCCCCTCTTTTCCCTCCACCCCCCCATGAAGCAGATAATCGCCTAGAGCGTACTTATTACACATGCATACTACGAGACGACCTCATCCATGTTCACTACACACTGTGACCAGCCCAATCACAGTACCAGTTGCTTCTGTCGCTTTCATTTCGTCGATAATTCTATTCTCATATCCATAACATGGTTTACCGATGTGCCCATAGGCTGACCTGTACTGCTGCTTATTCTATATGCTCCACTGATTAGGATGTACCACACCTTGTTTATCAATACTGTCTGGGGATGTCTCCTCCTTTATTTTGCTGACATATGCTATACGATATGTTGGAGTATCTAATGCAAGCCCCCCAAAAAAACAATAACATTTGTTTAAACAAAAATTCTGGGGTAGGCCGTGTGAGAAGTTGGCCTGGTATATGATGCTCACTAGTTAAAGTGATCACCTTGTACCATGCCAAGCAACCCTTATGGTGTGGTTGTAAGTCAACCTTTTCGGACTAGCCGCCCTAGTGGTAGCGTAGGCTAAGCAGTCTTTGAGGCTAAACTCGTGATGCGTGTTAAGCCAGCTGTTTTACCAAATGCAACCCCCTTTTATACCAATGAAAGGACACCACACAGATATATATTCAAAATATATATGTATTTATTTCTCAAAGTAACCCCTAGTCTCTTTATGAGCACAGGAGCACAAATCGTCAAACAAGATTATCACAGAATACACAGAAGTTGCACGTTATATGGATAGGCCCTGGTGGCCACTCAAACCATATACTAAAATAGTGGTATAAGTACCACGAACAGAAAAGGGAAAAGGCCTAGGGCCTCTAGAATCGCTGGGCCTACAAGGAGCTAACGTCAGTTAGTGACCAGGAGGTCCACGGGTGGCGTGTGCAGAGCAAATAGTCACACGCGTGCTCCCATAGGTTTCAATGGGTGCGTAAAAAGTACAAAGTTACTGCAAAGGAGATCTTCCGGGTTGACTAGGAACTTAAGATTTGGAACACAGGCACTAGAGATGTATTACTACACATGGGCACCGGAGTACCAGCTTTACCTCACCCACAGGAAGCGGGTGCATAGGCCTCAAAGTGCGTCGGGTTTCTTCTATCTGTTCCGTTGAGCCTGGGACAAAGATGCTGCAGGCGGTCGGTCCGGGAGAGATGCGGTGGATCCAAGGGTGGATCGGAGTTGCAGAAGACCTGAAAGCAGAGGGGACAGTGTTCAGTCACTAGCCAGTGACCGGCGTGGCACCAGGTAGGTACCAGGCGATGTCGGGTGCAAACAGGTGATGAGGGGTAGCTTGTCTCCGCAGCCACGTGGTCCCTGAAGGTCGACGACGTCCAGGAGTCGGCTCACGAGCTGTCCCACGCAGGCTCTCGCTGTCGGCGGTGTCGGCGACTTGGTCGAAGCAAACAAGCCTTGGCAAAAGCAATTGCAGGAGGATTCGGAAATCAGCTGTTGGTTCTGACCAGCAAGGTCAGAGGGATTGCTCCTTTGGAGAGGAGCAAGGGCCAGTCTGGAGCAACCAGACCAGCGGTGTTTTTCGTAGAGTTCGTCGCCAAGATGGCCACTAGCCAGCGGGCCAGCAACCGGTTAGGCGAGTCGAGTGGAAAAATGCAGAAGGGCCCCACGCAGATCGTGGAGATGCTGGAGGGCTCACCTTTGGTGCAAATGCTGCTCGAGAGTTGGGCTTCTCAGATCCCAAAGCACAACTTGGAGGGAGCCTCGGTTGTTGCACTTGTCAGCTTGTCGTAGTCGTTCCAAGATGGCTGGCTCCACGTGTCTCGGTGCCTCCACGGGTCTCCTCTTTTCAGGGACTGTGGATCGGGCGGTGAGAGGTCTGGAGGTCCAGGTCTTGTCAGTCTCTGGGCTCGGGCTCCGGCGGGAGGCGGCGGCAAAGCAGACGTTGATTCGCTGGATGGTGCTTGCGTTAGCAAGGTGGTCACTCCCTGACCACAGGGGAGATTGGCTTCAGTCCTCTGTGCGGCAGAGCGTCGAAGTTCCCGTCTTCTTCTTAGTGTTAAGTTGATTCCAGGATGTCTGAAGTCTTAGGACACAGCTCCTACCTTTAAGCGGATTCTAGGGGCCGGACTACCTGCTAGGTCCCTCCCTATGGGTGGGACCAGGAAGGGGGGTGGTTACACCCCCAATCCTTTGTCCAGCTCGCCCCAGGCCCGGGACTGGTGTGCCCCAGGACCGGTTTGAACTGGCATATGCACCGAGGCTCCTTGTGAGCCACAGGCATGTCTGGTTTCTTTCAAGCCCTACCTGACCAATACACAAAATCCTGTCTGGGGTGGTGCACGCACCTCCCCTGGCAGGAAACCCTTTGTCCACACCTCCCAAGCTGGAAGGACTCCCAGCAGCAGGAGGGCAGACTTGTGTCTGTGGTGGCAGCATCCATTTTGTGGAGCTGAGGCTATGTCTGATTTTACCCGGGTTTCAGGCACTGTACATGTCGTGTCCCTCTAGAAGGGTGGAATGCTAACCCCGTCGCCAGAATTGGCGAGGGGTTAGTATTCCAATTCGTATGACACCTTACTCGACATGTTTTGATAAAGCCAAACCAAAGATAGCATTTAACCGCGAGGTTCATAATGCACTTAAGAGTATATGGTATGACGATACCTGGAAACAGTAGAAGGAAGTTGTTCCGACCACTGCAGACAGGCTCAGCTCATGCCAGAGCACCATCTCACATGGAACCAAGCACTCTGCCTTCAGGATTGTTAAGGCCTGCCATAGGAGTGACTTCTAGGTTACCAGGTGTCCCATTTAAGGTTAGGTATAGGTATACTACACCTAAGTAAGAGGTGATTACACCAACTTACCCCAGCTGAGTGATCAGCCAGTTGTGTCAAATTGTTAGGCCAAGCCTGGGGTGGCATAATACATGCTTCAGCCCCTGGCAGGCCTTGGGTACACCAATGCCCTGGGTACCTAGTGTACACTGGTACAGGGGCTGACAGGGTGATCCAACCAATTGGGTATGTACCTAGGGTACATGGAGTCCATTTTACAGAGAGAGCAGATAGCCTGAGAGCCTGAATGGCAGGATCTCAGGCCAACTAAGTCGAAAAACCAGCTAGACACTAGGCAAAAATTTGGGGGTAACCATAGTCAGATATCCACCTTCCTACAGGCCGGTACTCCGACTCCTAAGTGCCGAGTGGACACGCAGGTAGGTCCACGTTAGTCCCCAAAGGTTCCCAGCAAGGGATGAACTCAAGTCGTACAGACAGAGGCTACTAAGGTGTTGTTTATACAGCAAACAGGCGCCTACAAACACACCGACCCTAGCACCTTTGGCCGAACAACCATAACCTGTAAAACCAGTCTCCTATCGGTAAGTAATGGCTGACAGCGTTCACAATGTGCACAGAGGAGCTGGGAACACACACCAGCCCCGGCCCTTGTACTGCAGTCCTTTCACCGTCACTGCCGACAGCTAACAATTTTCGTCTCATGATTAGATATCAGAAAACAGGCGGCCATCTGCAACAAATCTGCTTTCACAATGATTACTATATTGCTTTAGATTTACAGGAGCACTAGGGGGCATATTATTGGCCGTACATAGCGATAGAAATATTATCGCCGGCTATCGCTGAATATTATCGCCATGATAACGCTATATTTACAATGCATAGCGCTATGGCGATAATATTTCTGCGATAGCGGTGTTTTCAATGGAACATCGCTGGTTTTCCAGCGATGTTCCATTGAAAACAGCGATAACATTGCTGATACGACCCTGTGGTCCTATCAGCATAATCTATCTCCCATTAAAAGTATGCCTTAGTCAGGAATTTAACAGACGTTAAATTCCTGAGTTAAGGCTGAGGTGGCGTGATTTTTTTTATCGCTGCACCTCCTTGTTAATATCGCGAAGCTGCCTTCACGATATTAACGTGTTGTTTTCACAGCCACGCCTTCTTTGCATCTCATTAGCGATGTGAGGCGAGGCTGTGAAAAAATGGGCTTTACATCAAGGAAACACGCGCTAGCGTGTCCTTGATGAAATTGCAATATAATTATCGCCGCTTTTCGCCCAAAAACAGATGCTAAAGCGGCGATAATTATATCGCCAGCCCTTGCTAATATACCCCTAGGTTCGTGACTTACACCTAGAAACTGAGCACATAGTGTGACAGACTTCCCTCTGGCTCTTCTTCCAAAAACCAGCTCAGTTTGCAGCATAATTTAAAATGTGTGAGGCCCATAATTTACTTCTCTCCGCGGTGGGTAAACTCCCGGCTTTGGTATCTCTTTGCTCTTTTCCTTATCCACACCCTTACTGTGTTTTACAGGTAAAGACTCACAGATACATTGCACTCTCTGTGGCAGATAAAGCGCTGCGGGTTGAGGTCGGGAATTTTCTTCTCTCCGCTGTGGGTAAACTCCCGGATCTGGTATCTCTTTTCTCTTTCCCTTATCCACACCCTTACTGTGTTTTACAGGTAAAGACTCACAGATACATTGCACTCTCTGTGGCAGATAAAGTGCTCCGGGTTGAGGTCGGGCTGTGGGCACGTTGCAGGAAGTTTTTCGGCGACCGGAAGATCGATGAGTTAGCTGAAATGCAAACCCAAAACAAGCATTGGCATAGCCAATAGGTCTCGCTTTTGGGACCTTTTAATTATTTAGTTATGCAGCACAATATCCTTGGTGCAACCACATCAACTGTTGCGTGGTTAAACACTTATAAGGTCCCAAAGGCGAGACCTATTGGCTATGCCAATGCTTGATGTGGTTGTGTGTGTGGTTGTGTGTGTGTTTGGTTGTGTGTGTGTGTGTGTGTGTTTGGTTGTGTGTGGTTGTTTGTGTGTGTGGTCGTGTGTGTGGGTGGGGGTGTGGGTGCAGTTGTGGGTGTGGGTACGGTTGTGGGTATGTGTGTGGATGTGTGGTTGTGTGTGTGTGGTTGTGTGTGCTTGTGTGTGTGGTTGTGTGGTTATGTGTGTGGTTGTGTGGTTGGTTGTGTGTGTGGTTGTGTGTGGTTGTGTGGTTGTGTGGTTGTGTGTGTGTGTGGTTGTGTGGTTGGTTGTGTGGTTGCGTGTGGTTGTGTGTGGTTGTGTGTGTGGGGTGTGTGTGTGTTTGGTTGTGTGTGTGTGTGTCGTCGTGTGTGTGGGTGTGGTTGTGGGTGCAGTTGTGGGTGTGGGTACGGTTGTGGGTGTGGGTACGGTTGTGGGTATGTGTGTGGATGTGTGGTTGTGTGGTTGGTTGTGTGTGTGTGGTTGTGTGTGTGTGGTGTGTGTGTGGTGTTGTGTGTGTGGTTGTGTGTGTGGTTGTGTGTATGTTTGGATGGTTGTGTGGTTGTGTGTGTGGTTGTGTGGTTGGTTGTGTGTGGGGTGTGTGGTTGTGTGTGTGTGGCGTGTGTGTGTGGTTGTGTGGTTGTGTGTGTGTGGTTGTGTGTGTGGTTGTGTGTGTGTGGTTGTGTGTGTGTGGTTGTGGTTGTGGTTGTGTGTGGTTGTGGTTGTGTGTGGTTGTGGTTGTGTGTGTGGTTGTGGTTGTGTGGTCGTGGTTGTGTGTGTGTGTGTGGGTGTGGTTGCGTGTGTGTGTGGGGTTGTGTGTGTGTGGTGTGTGTGCGGTTGTGTGTGTGTGTTTGTGTGTGGTTGTGTGTTTGTGTGTGGTTGTGTGTGTGTGTGTGGTTGTGTGTGTGTATGTGGTTGTGTGTGTGTATGTGGTTGTGTGTGTGTATGTGGTTGTGTGTGTGTGTGGTTATGTGTATGGTTGTGTGTGTGTGTGTGTGTGTGTGTGTGGTTGTGTGTGTGCTTGTGGTTGTGTGTGTGGTTGTGGTTGTGTGTGGGTGCGGTTGTGGGTGCGGTTGTGGGTGTGTTGATATGTGGTTGGGTGTGGTTGTGGCTGTGTGTGTGTGTGGTTGTGTGTGTGGTTGTGTGTGTGCGGTTGGGTGTGGTTGTGTGTGTGTGTGGTTGTGTGTATAGTTGTGGTTGTGTGGCTGTGTGTGTGCTTGTGTGTGTAGTTGTGGTTGTGTGTATAGTTGTGGTTGTGTGTGTGGCTGTGTGTGGCTGTGTGTGTGCTTGTGTGTGTGCTTGTGTGTGTGGTTGTGTGTGTAGTTGTGGTTGTGTGTGTGGTTGTGTGGCTGCGGTTGTGTGTGTGGATGTGTGGTTGGGTGGGGGTGGGTGTGGCTGTGTGTGGTTGTGTGTGTGTGTGGTTGTGTATGTGGTTGTGTGTGTGTATGTGGTTGTGTGTATGTGGTTGTTTGTGTGTGGTTGTGTGTGTGGTTGTGTGTGTGGTGTGTGTGGTTGTGTGGTTGGGTGTGGTTGTGGCTGTGTGTGTGTGTGTGTGTGTGTGTGGTGGGTGTGTGGTTGTGAGTGTGGTTGTGTGTGTGGGTGTTATGGGTGTGGTTGTGGGTATGATTGGGTGTGATTGTGGTTGTGTGTGGGTGTGGTTGTGTGTGGGGCTGGGTGTGTGACTGTGTGTGGTTGTGTGGTTGTGTGGTTGTGTGTGTGGTTGTGTGGTTATGTGTGTGGTTGTGTGGTTATGTGTGTGGTTGTGTGGTTGTGTGTGGTTGGTTGTGTGTGGGGTGTGTGGTTGTGTGTGTGTGGTTGTGTGTGTGTGGTTGTGTGTGTGTGGTTGTGTGTGTGTGGTTGTGTGTGGGGTTGGGTGTGGTTGTGTGTGTGTGGTTGTGTGTGTGGTTCTGGTTGTGTGTGTGGGGTTGGGTGTGGTTGTGTGTATGTGGGGTTGTGTGTGTGGTTGTGTGTGTGCTTGTGTGTGTGGTTGTGATTGTGTGTGGTTGTGTGTGTGATTGTGGTTGTGTGTATGGTTGTGTGTATGGTTGTGGTTGTGTGTGGGTGTGGTTGTGGGTACGGTTGTGGATGTGTGGTTGGGTGGGGTTGTGTGTGTGGTTGTGGCTGTGTGTGTGGTTGTCGTGTGTGGTGTGTGTGTGTGGCTGTGGTTGTGTGTGTGTGGTTGGGTGTGGTTGTGGTTGTGTGTGGTCGTGTGTATGGTTGTGGTTGTGTGTGGTTGTGTGTGTGGTTGTGGTTGTGTGTAAGGTTGTGGTTGTGTGTGGGTGCGGTTGTGGGTGCGGGTGTGGCTGTGGGTGTGGTTGTGTGTGTGGTTGTGTGTGTGGTTGTGTGTGTGGTTGTGTGTGTGGTTGTGTGTGTGGTTGTGTGTGTGGTTGTGTGTGTGTGGTTATGTGTGTGGTTGTGTGTGTGGTTGTGTGTGTGGTTGAGTGTGGTTGTGTGTGTGGTTGAGTGTGTGGTTGTGTGTGTGGTTGAGTGTGTGTGGTTGAGTGTGTGTGGTTGTGTGTGGTTGGTTGTGTGTGTGGTTGTTTGTGTGTGGTTGTGTGGTGGTGTGGTTGTGTGGTTGGGTGTGGTTGTGGGTGTGGTTGTGGGTGTGGTTGGGTGTGTGGTTGGGTATGGTTGCGTGTGGTTGTGTGTGGGTGTGGTTGTGTGGGTGTGGTTGTGTGTGTGGTTGGGTGTGGTTGTGTGTGTGTGGTTGTGTGGGTGTGGTTGTGTGTGTGGTTGGGTGTGGTTGTGTGTGTGGTTGGGTGTGGTTGTGTATGTGGGTGTGGTTGTGTGTGTGGTTGTGTGTGTGGTTGTGTGTGTGGTTGTGTGTGTGGTTGTGTGTGTGGTTGTGTGTGTGGTTGTGTGCGGTTATATGTATGGTTGTGTGTGGTTGTGTGGTTGTGTGTGGTTGGGTGGTTGGGTGGATGTGGGTGTGGTTGGGTGTGTGGTTGGGTGTGTGGTTGGGTGTGTGGTTGTGGTTGTGTTTGTGGTTGTGTGTGTGCGATTGGGTGTGGTTGTGTATGTGTGGTTGTGTGTATGGTTGCGGCTGTGTGTGGTTGTGTGTGTGTGTGTGTGCTTGTGTGCGTGCTTGTGTGTGGGTGTGGTTGTGTGTGGGTGTGGTTGTTGGTATGGTTGCGATTGTGGGGGTGTGTGTGGATGTGTGGTTGCATGTGTGGTTGTGTGTGGGTGCAGTTGTGGGTGTGTGGATGTGTGGTTGGGTGTGGGTGGGTGTGGTTGTGTGTGTGGTTGTGGTTGTGTGTGTGTGGTTGTATGTGGTTGTGTGTGTGTGGTTGTATGTGGTTGTGTGTGTGTGGTTTGTGTGTGGTTTGTGTGTGGTTTGTGTGTGTGGTTATGGGTGTGGTTGTGTGGTTGGGTGTGGTTGTGGCTGTGTGTGGTTGTGGTTGTGTGGGTGTGGTTGTGGGTGTGGTTGTGTGTGTGTGTGGTTGTGTGTGGTTGCGGTTGTGTGTGTGGTTCTGGTTGGGTGCGGTTGGGTGTGGTTGTGTATGTATGTGGGGTTGTGGTTGTGTGTGTGGTGTGTGTGGTTGTGTGTGTGGTTGTGTGTGTGGTTGTGTGTGGTTGTGTATGGTTGTGGGTGTGGACGTGTGGTTGGGTGTGGTTGTGGGTGTGGTTGTGTGTGGTTGTCGGGTGTGGTTGGGTGTGTGTGTGGCTGTGGTTGTGTGTGTGTGGTTGGGTGCGGTTGGGTGTGGTGGTGTGTGTGTGTGGTTGTGTGTATGGATGTGGTTGTGTGTGTATGGATGTGGTTGTGTGTGTGGCTGTGTGTGTGCTTCTGTGTGGTTGTGGGTGTGTGTGGTTGTGGGTGTGTGTGGTTGTGGGTGTGTGTGGTTGTGGGTGTGTGTGGTTGTGGTTGTGTGTGTGGTTGTGGTTGTGTGTGGTTGTCTGTGTGGCTGTGTGTGTGTGTGTGGTGTTGTGTGTATGGTTGTGGTTGTGTGTGTGTGCTTGTGTGTGTGCTTGTGTGTGTGCTTGTGTGTGTGCTTGTGGTTGTGTGTGTGGTTGTGGGTACAGTTGTGGTTGTGGGTACAGTTGTGGTTGTGGGTGTGTGTGTGGATGTGTGGTTGGGTGTGGTTGTGTGTGTGGTTGCGTGTGTGGTTGTGGCTGTGTGTGTGGTTGTGTGGTTGTGTGTGTGGTTGTGTGGTTGTGTGTGTGGTTGTGTGTGTGCGGTTGGGTGTGGTTGTGTGTGTGTGCGGTTGTGTATGGATGTGCTTGTGTGTGTGCTTGTGTGTGTGCTTGTGTGTGTGGTTGTGTGTGTAGTTGTGGTTGTGTGTAAGGTTGTGGTTGTGTGTGGGTGCGGTTGTGGGTGCAGGTGTGGTTGTGGGTGTGGGTGGATGTGTGGTTGGGTGTGGTTGTGTGTGGTTGTGTGTGTGGTTGTGTGGTTGTGTGTGTGTGGTTGTGTGTGTGTGGTTGTGTGTGTGTGGATGGGTGTGGTTGTGGCTGTGTGTGTGTGCAGTTGTGGGTGTGGTGTGGGTGTGTGGGTGTGTGTGTGGTTGTGTGTGTGGTTGTGTGTGTGCTTGTGTGTGTGGTTGTGATTGTGTGTGGTTGTGTGTGTGATTGTGGTTGTGTGTATGGTTGTGTGTATGGTTGTGGTTGTGTGTGGGTGTGGTTGTGGGTACGGTTGTGGTTGTGGGTGTGTGTGGATGTGTGGTTGGGTGGGGTTGTGTGTGTGGTTGTGGCTGTGTGTGTGGTTGTCGTGTGTGGTGTGTGTGTGTGGCTGTGGTTGTGTGTGTGTGGTTGGGTGTGGTTGTGGGTGTGGTTGTGTGTGGTCGTGTGTATGGTTGTGGTTGTGTGTGGTTGTGTGTGTGCTTGTGTGTGTGGTTGTGTGTGTAGTTGTGGTTGTGTGTGCGGTTGTGTGTAAGGTTGTGGTTGTGTGTGGGTGCGGTTGTGGGTGCGGGTGTGGCTGTGGGTGTGGTTGTGTGTGTGGTTGTGTGTGTGGTTGTGTGTGGTTGTGTGTGTGGTTGTGTGTGTGGTTGTGTGTGTGTGGTTGTGTGTGTGGTTGTGTGTGTGGTTGTGTGTGTGGTTGTGTGTGTGGTTGTGTGTGTGGTTGTGTGTGTGGTTGTGTGTGTGGTTGTGTGTGTGGTTGTGTGTGTGGTTGTGTGTGTGGTTGAGTGTGTGGTTGTGTGTGTGGTTGAGTGTGTGTGGTTGTGTGTGGTTGGTTGTGTGTGTGGTTGTTTGTGTGTGGTTGTGTGGTGGTGTGGTTGTGTGGTTGGGTGTGGTTGTGGGTGTGGTTGTGGGTGTGGTTGGGTGTGTGGTTGGGTATGGTTGCGTGTGGTTGTGTGTGGGTGTGGTTGTGTGGGTGTGGTTGTGTGTGTGGTTGGGTGTGGTTGTGTGTGTGTGGTTGTGTGGGTGTGGTTGTGTGTGTGGTTGGGTGTGGTTGTGTGTGTGGTTGGGTGTGGTTGTGTATGTGGGTGTGTGTGTGGTTGGGTGTGTGGTTGTGTGCGGTTATATGTATGGTTGTGTGTGGTTGTGTGGTTGTGTGTGGTTGGGTGGTTGGGTGGATGTGGGTGTGGTTGGGTGTGTGTGGTTGGGTGTGTGGTTGTGGTTGTGTTTGTGGTTGTGTGTGTGCGATTGGGTGTGGTTGTGTATGTGTGGTTGTGTGTATGGTTGCGGCTGTGTGTGGTTGTGTGTGTGTGTGCTTGTGTGCGTGCTTGTGTGTGGGTGTGGTTGTGTGTGGGTGTGGTTGTTGGTATGGTTGCGATTGTGGGGGTGTGTGTGGATTTGTGGTTGCATGTGGTTGTGTGTGGGTGCAGTTGTGGGTGTGTGGATGTGTGGTTGGGTGTGGGTGGGTGTGGTTGTGTGTGTGGTTGTGGTTGTGTGTGTGTGGTTGTATGTGGTTGTGTGTGTGTGGTTTGTGTGTGGTTTGTGTGTGTGGTTATGGGTGTGGTTGTGTGGTTGGGTGTGGTTGTGGCTGTGTGTGGTTGTGGTTGTGTGGGTGTGGTTGCGGGTGTGGTTGTGTGTGTGGTTGTGGGTGTGGTTGTGTGTGTGTGTGGTTGTGTGTGGTTGCGGTTGTGTGTGTGGTTCTGGTTGGGTGCGGTTGGGTGTGGTTGTGTATGTATGTGGGGTTGTGGTTGTGTGTGTGGTGTGTGTGGTTGTGTGTGTGGTTGTGTGTGGTTGTGTATGGTTGTGGGTGTGGACGTGTGGTTGGGTGTGGTTGTGGGTGTGGTTGTGTGTGGTTGTCGGGTGTGGTTGGGTGTGTGTGTGGCTGTGGTTGTGTGTGTGTGGTTGGGTGCGGTTGGGTGTGGTTGTGTGTGTGGTTGTGTGTATGGATGTGGTTGTGTGTGTATGGATGTGGTTGTGTGTGTGGCTGTGTGTGTGCTTCTGTGTGGTTGTGGGTGTGTGTGGTTGTGGGTGTGGGTGTGTGTGGTTGTGGTTGTGTGTGGTTGTCTGTGTGGCTGTGTGTGTGGTGTTGTGTGTATGGTTGTGGTTGTGTGTGTGTGCTTGTGTGTGTGCTTGTGTGTGTGCTTGTGTGTGTGCTTGTGGTTGTGTGTGTGGTTGTGGGTACAGTTGTGGTTGTGGGTACAGTTGTGGTTGTGGGTGTGTGTGTGGATGTGTGGTTGGGTGTGGTTGTGTGTGTGGTTGCGTGTGTGGTTGTGGCTGTGTGTGTGGTTGTGTGGTTGTGTGTGTGGTTGTGTGGTTGTGTGTGTGGTTGTGTGTGCGCGGTTGGGTGTGGTTCTGTGTGTGCGGTTGTGTATGGATGTGGTTGTGTGTGCTTGTGTGTGTGCTTGTGTGTGTGGTTGTGTGTGTAGTTGTGGTTGTGTGTAAGGTTGTGGTTGTGTGTGGGTGCGGTTGTGGGTGCAGGTGTGGTTGTGGGTGTGGGTGGATGTGTGGTTGGGTGTGGTTGTGTGTGGTTGTGTGTGTGGTTGTGTGGTTGTGTGTGTGTGGTTGTGTGTGTGTGGATGGGTGTGGTTGTGGCTGTGTGTGTGTGCAGTTGTGGGTGTGGTGTGGGTGTGTGGGTGTGGGGTGTGTGGTTGGGTGTGTGTGTGGTTGTGTGTGTGGTTGTGTGTGTGGTTGGGTATGGTTGTGTGTGTGGTTGGGTGTGGTTGTGTGTGTGGTTGGGTGTGGTTGTGATTGTGTGTGTGGTTGTGTGTGTGGTTGTGGTTGTGTGTGTGGTTGTCGGGTGTGGTTGGGTGTGTGTGTGTGGCTGTGGTTGTGTGTGTGTGGTTGGGTGCGGTTGGGTGTGGTGGTGTGTGTGTGTGGTTGTGTGTATGGATGTGGTTGTGTGTGTATGGATGTGGTTGTGTGTGTGGCTGTGTGTGTGCTTCTGTGTGGTTGTGGGTGTGTGTGGTTGTGGGTGTGTGTGGTTGTGGGTGTGTGTGGTTGTGGTTGTGTGTGTGGTTGTGGTTGTGTGTGTGGTTGTGTGTGGTTGTCTGTGTGGCTGTGTGTGTGTGTGTGGTGTTGTGTGTATGGTTGTGGTTGTGTGTGTGTGCTTGTGTGTGTGCTTGTGTGTGTGCTTGTGTGTGTGCTTGTGTGTGTGCTTGTGGTTGTGTGTGTGGTTGTGGGTACAGTTGTGGTTGTGGGTACAGTTGTGGTTGTGGGTGTGTGTGTGGATGTGTGGTTGGGTGTGGTTGTGTGTGTGGTTGCGTGTGTGGTTGTGGCTGTGTGTGTGGTTGTGTGGTTGTGTGTGTGGTTGTGTGGTTGTGTGTGTGGTTGTGTGTGTGCGGTTGGGTGTGGTTGTGTGTGTGTGCGGTTGTGTATGGATGTGGTTGTGTGTGCTTGTGTGTGTGCTTGTGTGTGTGGTTGTGTGTGTAGTTGTGGTTGTGTGTAAGGTTGTGGTTGTGTGTGGGTGCGGTTGTGGGTGCAGGTGTGGTTGTGGGTGTGGGTGGATGTGTGGTTGGGTGTGGTTGGGTGTGGTTGGGTGTGGTTGGGTGTGGTTGTGTGTGGTTGTGTGTGTGGTTGTGTGTGTGGTTGTGTGTGTGTGGTTGTGTGTGTGTGGATGGGTGTGGTTGTGGCTGTGTGTGGGTGTGTGGGTGTGGGGTGTGTGGTTGGGTGTGGTTGTGGCTGTGTGTGTGGTTGTGGGTGTGGTTGTGTGTGGTTGTGTGTGGGTGTGTGGTTGTGGGTGTGGTTATGTGTGTGGTTGTGGGTGTGGTTGTGTGTGTGCTTGTGTGTGTGGTTGTGTGTGTAGTTGTGGTTGTGTGTACGGTTGTGTGTAAGGTTGTGGTTGTGTGTGGTTGTGGGTGTGTGGGTGGATGTGTGGTTGGGTGTGGTTGGGTGTGGGTGTGTGTGGTTGTGTGTGTGTGGTTGTGTGTGTGTGGATGGGTGTGTGCGGTTGTGTGTGGTTGTGTGTATGGATGTGGTTGTGTGTGTGGCTGTGTGTGTGCTTGTATATGTGCTTGTGTGTGTGGTTGTGTGTGTGGTTGTGTGTGTTTGATTGTGGGTGAGGTTGGGTGTGGTTGTGGGTGTGGTTGTATGCTTGTGGTTGTATGTGTGGTTGTGTGTGTGGTTGTATGTGTGGTTGTGTGTGGTTGTATGCTTGTGGTTGTGTGTGTGGTTTTGTGTGTGTGTGGTTGGGTGTGGTTGTGCGTGCGTGTGTGTGGTTGTGCGTGCGTGTGTGTGGTTGTGCATGTGTGTGTGTGGTTGTGCGTGTGTGTGGTTGTGTGTGTGTGTGGTTGTGCGTGTGTGTGGTTGTGCGTGTGTGTGTGGTTGTGTGGTTGTGTGTGTGTGGTTTTGCGTGTGTGGTTGTGTGTGTGATTGTGGTTGTGTGTGTGACAGTAATACTAAAAGCATCTCAAAATAAAGGAACACAAACATCGAGTTTGTGGAAAGAGAAAGCACGTTGTAAGTCACGCAGCAAAGCATTAACACAACAACAAAACAAACAAGACCACTTAGCGAAGACTGAGTGCTGATAATGGATACACACAGCCCATCTTAAGAGTTCGATTGCAGCCAATGTGCACTCAAACCTGCCCCCTCCTTGTGAGTTGCACCCCATATTTCATGAGTTGTAACTGCTGCACCCACCATAGCGCTTTGAGATCTAAAGCGCTACATAGGTCTAATCGATTAACCAGTCGCCAACATGCTGTGCTTTTAAAGAGAATCTGCCAAAAGTTTCCAGCTTCCTCATCATGTCCTCATGAAAGCGCCAACGAAAGGACTCCCTGAATGGTGCAACGGACATGAAGCAGCTGCTGCGATCAGAAATAAACACTGTGAACGTTGTCCAGTTTCACAGTAACATTTCCTTAATATTCTTTAAGTCACAAAACAGTAATACTAAAAGCATCTCAAAATAAAGGAACACAAACATCGAGTTTGTGGAAAGAGAAAGCACATTGTAAGTCAAACAGGCGCAGCAAAGCATTAACACAACAACATGTTCTTTGATGTGCTTTGAACGAGAACATCAAAGGGGCGCCGCGAAAGTGATCGCGGGTAAAAGTGAAAGTGATCACCGGCGCCACGGGCTTGCCTGCCTCTGCTCCTAAGCGCGCGCCTGCGCACATGCACTGTAGCTCTAGGCTGGCCATGGTAGCATTTTTTGAGCCCTCACAAAAAGACTCGCCAGATCAGCGCATGCGCTGGGTCAGGCGAGACCTAAAAAGTGCGTAGGGAGTAATAAAGGGAAGAATGTCACGCCGCCAGTAAAAGATCGAATCCCGGTGGGCATGGCTAAAAGGAGACAGGGTGGCAATTGCAGGAAGTTTTTCAGTGGCCGGAAGATCCATGGGTCAGCTGAAATGCAAACCAAAAAAAAAGTGCGTCGGGAGTAATAAAGGGGAGAATGTCACGCTGTCGGTAAAAGATCGAATCCCGATGGGCGTGGCTAAAAGGAGACAGGGTGGCAACAAGCAGCGATTGACATGCCTTGCATGCAATCATTGCACTGCCTTCGGCGTAATTCGTGATGCCAAACTACGCACACAAATCAACACTGAAGGCGGAGCTGGGACGAGGCTTCTGGAATCCTATTGATTCCAAGAAGCCTTGTAAGCCGAGAGCAGCGCATGAGCTGCTTATGTCACGAGACCTAAAAAGAAGTGAGGGACTCTGAGGTCACGACAGGAAGAGACATCACGAAAGGTGGCTTGCACCATCAGACTCATTACCTCCCCTCGCTCACCCCTTAGATGCGATTGCATCAGAGAAGCGAGCAGCGTTCTGAATGAGCTCTGATCTCGCCCCAGAGAGGCCAAAGAGTGAATGTGTGGCTCCATTTGCTCCAGTTATCGAGCTCCCGGTAAAATAAGTGGGGGGACGCCGTCCACCCGTGTGGTACCCCGACTCGAGCCCTGCGTGCCGCCTTTATGAAGAAGTAAGCCTGCAACCGGCGACGCGCCTGGTGACGTAATTGTGGTGCCTCTGTGGGAGGAGGAGACTGCCCGGGGATATCACACCGGGGGCTGAGCAGCGTGAGCTAGGTACAACCGGGGAACGCGTAACAGAGCATTGCGAATACAGTGAGGAAGACGCTCCCGCTGATCGGCGCCCAGCAGACATCGCCGCGCTGGCGGACCCCTGCACCTGGAAGAGAATCGAGCCTGCACAGTTGGTGACATGAGTGCGGGGGAACTGCTGCATAGACCCAGACAACTGACCTACACAGCTGACAGATCCCCCATATAAGACACCAGAAGTCGCAGGGTGGCCTGGAGTCCCATTCTAATAAACAGGAGGGGTGAAACAGACAAGAACAATAGTGTAATCCAGCACGGTCAAGAAAAGTCCGGTAAATGCGAGAGGCTCAGATGGTGACGGAACCTTATTGCTCCCTATAAAAAAGGAAGCAGAAGGAGAGGACATCTACATATCTCTAGAAAGCATAATAAAGAAAATTAAGTGTCCCCAGTAGGCTGAAATTACTATCTTAATTGCTCATAGAATGAGAAGGAGCTTCAGTGACACCTGGTGGCCCAGCCCAAAGGTTATAAAAGTAAGGTGGCATTTATGATGACAGTCAGACATGCAGATCCACTACAATTTGGAGAGTAAGATTTTCCTTTATCAAGAATTTGCACTTTTGGTAGAAGCTGGGGGATATGAACAGAGGCGCGGTTCTCGTGTACTACAAGGGGTGAGAAAATCATATAAAAAAGAGGGCCTGAATGTAGGGGGACTCAATACTAGTGAAGCCAAAGTCATAATCACCTTGTAGTGTCTGGATGCGGCATAACAGATCCAAGAAGCATGGTTTGAGGGAACTTAGAAGTCTTAAATAAGTTATACAAAATGTGTTGCTATTTTTTGTTTAGAATGGTTATTTCACACAATTTAGTTCAAATGGCTCCCTGCACTGTATTGATTCACACAATCACTAGGTGTCCCACAAAAGATGTATCACACATGACACTAAGGTACAAAACCGTTAAAAATATTCTCTCTCAATATCAGAGGTCCGAATGCCCCTTAAAGATCTGAAACTTCTGGAATTAAATAGCGCACCATAACTAGTTATATTCCTACAAGAAACTCCTCTCCAACATAAAGACCAACTTAGAACGAAACATACAACTTACCTCATACAAGTCTGGGCTTCTACCATCTTACAAATAGCAGGAGCAAGGTTTGCAATATTGGGTAGACACAACTTGGGAGGAGAGAAAACCCGAGGCTACTAAAGCCTAAGAAGAGTGGGTTTGATCTTCAATTACATTTCACAGTTACCCAATACAAGCTCGTTAAAACTACGTTTGACAAAGTTATTGAGGGTACATTCAAAAAGGTGATTTTAGCTACAATTCCAATTTCCTTCAATTTTCAATAGAAAACGGACTTCTCTAGATCCATCTCAATATCTTCTGTGGGGTGGACATTGCACACAAAAGGGGTTTTATAGTAAATTTTGCCTGGCAACTGATCAAGGCACTCTAGGAAGACCATCTGCGACATGAACTCAATATTAATTGCATTACAACAAATGTTTGCTTGTTTGCATAGATCATTGAATTATAGAACAGAGACCTTTGTGGGAAGTCCTATCAAAACTGCTCAGCATAAACAAAACCAATAATAACTTCGCTTCTATGTGGGACATTATGAACACTTGGCCTTTGGGTCAACAATTTTCAAAATGTTTCTCTTTCCTAGACTCCTTCAGTGGCCATTCCTTGTAACATCAGATCCCAGTGCTCCTTCTGTGCTTAGAGGCTGTGATATTTGTCAGTCACCACAACCACACTTCTGCTTTGATATCACTTTACCACCCCTGTTAAATGGCAACACAACACAGTGCCAGTGCACCTTTGCTCTTTGGTCTCTGAATGATTTTCTCCATTTCTTCTTCTGTTTCACTTCCTCCATTTATCTTCTTATCCTTCAGAAAAGGACTGGGACTGCCCACCAAGTGAATGCAACTAATACCATTTATTATACAGAAGCACCTTCCTTTTTTCTTTTTATTGTTGTCTTTTCAGGAATCAGATAACATTTATTGACACCATGAAATACTTTAATCATTATGCAATTTTCAGCTGTCCTGGTCAGAATATACACAGAAATGTTGATCTGTGTTTGCAACCTAACAGACAGGCATATAACCATCCCCAAGTACAATTACCCATAATATAAGTCAGTTTTAGAGATTCAAGGGTGTGCATGGGTAGAATGTTGAGTCTATAGTGACTTCACTAGTGTCCCTTTAGTTTCGTAAAGTACTGACAGTCCCTGTTTTCACAGACCGTTTGTTTCACTGTTTACATTGGCCCATGTTATCCCTCTATCTTGACATCGTGAGGTACACCTGGCTGGTTCCCTTACTCACTTGCAGTATCATGTATCGCGACCATCCGTCCCAAGGAACATGTTTTTCAGAGACATCTCACACCACCCTCCCCCCAATATGCACCACAGCTCCCAGATTGTGTAGAAATGTGCTGTCGTCCTCCTTACATCTCAGGCTCTATTGGAGATAGAGAGGCCAATCTTGTGCAACCTGTACACATTGAAGTAGTCTTTATGCATGAATTTCCGCTGTATAAGACGCACGCCTGCTCTGATCCCCCTGTGAGTGCATAATTGCTGTCTTCTAGTCTATATCCTCCATAGGGCCCATGTCTCCCTCCCAGGTATTCCTCATGTGTTGTAGATGACCAGGTGCATTATTTATTGGGAACTTATGTATGGCAGCCCAGGCAGTCCCTTCGCTGTATATAAGCAGTGGCAGGAGGTAATGTTGTGCATATACATTCTTTCTAGACATATTGATAAGATCATTGCTTGTGGTGTGCCACCAGTCATTGAGGACAAGGAGTTGGAAGATCTAATAATGAAATTGTGTATTAGGGAGTGTAATACCTCCTGTTTTTAAAAGTATGATGTAGCATAGTCAGCGCTATCTGTGCGGGATCCACCATCCCACAGCAGTGATCGCATCTCTGTCCCAAGCCTGTGAAAGAAAGTGTATTGTGCTATCATCTTGAAGATGGTAGTACAGCCAGGAATTATATTTGTAGCTTATGCCATCTCTTCACCTCCATTCTGACCCCAGATAGCATAAACTCAAATAACGTGTCTTTTTGAAATCACTTCTATCCCCAAGAAGCTGAATTTGTCTGTGGTAATTTGCACGCCTTGTATTTGAAGTGGTGCATCATCACACCTGCTTAACTTCAGCACTGTGGACTTATCCCAATTGAGCCAACGTATCCATCAACATTGCAAAAGATAACAAGAAGTTCCAGGACTGTTTTGAGCACCACCACTATAGGTAGAGGGATGCCATCTGTATATAGTAAGATGTGTCCTCCCTGTTATCTTCTTTTCTAAACTACTTAACTAGTGTCGCGGTTCTAATCCAGTAAGCCAAGGATTCAATTGCCAATGCAAATAAGAGTGTGGAGAGTGGGCAGCCCTGATGTATGCCTCTCTCTTACCACAGCTGTAGGGACCTTTTATAGGCGATCCACCCAGGCTCTGAACATCCAGGGCATATTCAAAGTATTCCAAGACCGAAAATGGTTATCTCCAGGCACTTGAGTCAAATGCCTTTTTGGCATGTTTTCATAGTATCCAGCCAAAGGTCTTGCACAGTGCGCAGTTCCAGCACATACAACACAACATCTTACACAAAGCCTATTTAGTGCTGGTCACACTCCATAAGATCTACCACCACAGCATCTCCACACTGCCCTCGCTGCCATGCCTCCCAAGCAGACATCCTTCATATGTTATGGGATTGTGTGATTACATGCACCTCTGGGATGAAGTCTACGTGATCCTCATACTGACCTTAGCATAAACCTATAATGGTATATTGTTATTACAGGCTGTCATTTTCTTTGAGATTTTGAGATGTTCTACGTTGTCCACTTTGAAAGATTCCTTAACTTGATATGAAAGTCTTGGGGTAAGGGATCAGTACATACCCAAGCAGTAGTAACAAGCCTGTGACTTAGCTTAAGAAAATAAGAGTTTTCAACTGACTTCTAAAATATGTCTTGCTAGACACCACTAAAGGGTCAGCAGTAACTCATTCCAGTGTCGGGCTCTGCCTTCGCATCATTTCCCCTTGAAACACAGAATTTTGAGGAAGGCATACTCACTGAGCTACAAAAGTCTAACTTAGGCGTTTGCACTCAACAGATCAGACAAGAAAGACAGACTTGTCATAAGCCATAAGGCAATGCCTCTTTTTTTGTATTGTCACCCCAAAGTTTTTCTTTTGCCACTGCTGGTTTTTTTACTCTGAAAGTGCACGAAGGCCTTCTGAACAGACCCCCGTGCCCTGACCCTAAAGTGTATATAGAATTGGTTGTACCCAACTGGAAATGGCTAATTTACCTGTAAGTACCCAGCATATGATACCCTGGTGCCCAGGGCATGTAAATTAGACGGGTACCCCAGGGCTTACAACACCGGTAGTGGGCAGAATGGTGCGTCCTGGGATTGCCAGAAGCCACACTCCACAGGAAGTGGTCACCAGGTGGGAGGGCACCTAGTAGCCCATTGGCTGCCAACCGCGTCATACCATGAGCGCTTATTCGGAGCATAATAGGGGCACACCGGGCTGTCAGATCTCAGACCCCGACAGACTTGGAAGGAGGACCAAAGAAGGACTGCCCTGCTACACCAAGGGGTCAGCAAAGAGAGGCTGTACCATTGAAGACTGCATCTGCTGCACCTGGTAGCTAGCAAAGAGAGGAACTGTGTCTGCCGTGTCCTGCTCAAGGAGAATCGGTCTCCAGAGCCCAGTCAAGCCAAGAGACTCCAAGGGCTAGCTGACTGGGTTCCTTTTAGGCCGCACAAGGACAGCTGAAGAAGCCTGCTGGGGCAAGTTCTTAGCCCAAAGTCTTCAAGCCAATAGCGCTACTGCAATGCACAACCAAGGACCAAGACCCGACTACATAGTTGCACCCGAGTTCAGTGAACCCAGGAGTGCCGTTTGAGAGTTGCTGGGTTGTTTAGAAGGTGAGTTATCGACTCAGGAAGAGTTGGCATGTGACCGTGAGAATGGGAAACTGGACTTCGGACAGATCGGAAAGGACTCTGTTGGACGTCAACCCTGCAACCAGGACCCCCTTACCATCTTCGTGAACTGAGGAATCTCTGCAGGAAGACCCCCTCCAGGGCCGCACACCAGCTGTTGCACCTTGTTCTCAATGCTTTATTGTCAACATAGAGGTAAGTCTTAGTACTTTGATTGATGCTCTAATACTTTTCTATGAGATCTAGTGGCGTTCATTTACACCGTCTTATGCAAGAGCATTTTCCTTTTCAAGTTTCTTCTCCCCATTGTATTTAGTATTGCTAAAGGATAATTCAAAAAGCATCAGATGAATGTAACAATTCTCTGCCAAGTACAACTGAAGTTTACCGTTATTCTGACTTTGATGAAGCCTTACAGTATATGCTCTATATTGCTTCTAATGGTACTATATCAGAAGTAATATACAGGGTTTCTTCACTCAGAGTGAATTTGCTATTTGATAGAGTTTCTATTTTGGACAAGCTATTTATATTACTTAAAAAAATATTAAACGCCGTGAGTAATACAACGACTTCAATGAGGGCCCTTAAATAATGCAGGGGCAGTCCTTTCAACAATTTCAGTGGTGTTGACGATAACCTTGAACACTGCTCTTAAACATTATTCTCAGCATCTACTTTCCGAAGTTACAGTATAAGGGGACAGTGGCGTTCAGACCTTATAAGCAAAGGGCCAGAGAGCAGCAGTTTTTAAGCTCTTACTTGTAGTTATGCTACCACTGGCAGTTCCTGGACAGGATAGTGTGTCAGAGATTCTGTAACTGGTACATTTTTAGTGCATATCCAAATGATGTGATCTTAAATCAGGATATTGTCCCTTATCTCGCCATACGGCCGAATTTCATGGAGATATTGAATTGTTAACAAAGTACTGCAAAATACATTGGAAACGTGCTATCAGATTGTAGCCAGTCAAGTGAAGTGTTGAAAATGTATTACTCTGCCATTTGGGGTTGTGAGGCCTTTTTTGTATCCTGTGCAGCCAAAAGTGACAAATCAGTAGCTGTTAAGGATGCTGTTGTTCACCCATTGTGTTCCCAGACTCACATATACAATTGCATTCCAAGGAAACGTGTTCTTTGAGAATTGAATGTGGAGATTTGAATGAAGTGGTGTTTAAAATAAGTACCTGCTTTTTAGACCAATGCATAATCAAAATGCAAAACCGAAATATATTTTGTGGAAATTTGTGCTTTAATAGCAATCATATCTGTTATTTAAAGACGGACTTTTCCCATACAGCAGCCACTTGATAAAGTAGTTCTATGTATATATTTTTATTTTTCAAAACTGATTCAGACTTGCTTTTGATCCTGGGTCTATATTATATATCAGGCGCACTGTTCATGTTTGCGCCACGTTGCATCTATAAGCTTGCGGCAGGCACAAACATGAATAGTGTGCTTGATTACAATGAATGCTCTACCTTCAGGTAAACCATGAACTTTGGGCTGCCCTGGGGGCAGCGCATTCATGTGAAATATGGAGTAAATGCTTTAATCCACTGCTCAGTGTTTCACTGTGCCGGTGGCACCCGCCTGCACTTGAGAGAGAGGACCGATCCCCTTGCTGGAGGATGGGCCCCTTTTCTCCCCTCCAGGCGGCTGCCTTCTTGGGGCGCACTCACAGTGCGCCACCTTTTTGTGGTGCACTGTCAGTGCACCTCCTGATGGCTTCTTAGCTTTAATGCCCATGTCCATAATACAGCGCAGGCGCAAAGACAAATAGATTCCCTACTTTGCATGAGGCTATGCCCTATTGTAGTGAATCAGCCACTTTTGTGGTCTGACACCCTATGATGACCCTCAACCACCACCATTTTGTACTGACTTAAGTGTGTTATGTTACCTTAGCCTTAATGTAGGATGGGTTTGCATATGCCTGCTTTTCTTCTGTCTTTTAGTGGAATAGTCTTTCCAAGAATAGAAGGTATGGGATGTTAAGGTGCAGTCTTGTGGGTGGTGGTGCACACATGTGCTCAATGTTGTATACTGAGGGATTAAGTGTATAATGTTATTTGGGTTAGGTGAATTATGACTTTGACCTATTGGCTTTGACATAGTCTAATGTCATTCTGCCTTCTGACTTTACCTTGCTTCAAACTTTTCTGTGTGCACAGTGGTGCTTGTAAGTTGTGTGGATGAGAATTATAGGTGCGGACTATTGCCTTTGATAGGGCCTCATGTCTGACTCTGCCTTGCTGCTGCGTGCACAGCCGTGCTTGCAAGTTGTTTGGGTTATTCACATTCAAGGTCTTGGTGTTTTCCTGAGCGATTGTTTTTGTTTAGTGTACTGTGGAAGGCCTTGTGAGAGCTTCGTCAAGACAGAGGCTGGAAGAAGTGCGAATGGAGGAAGAGACTTGAGAGCTCCTTACTGCCATGGAGATGCTTGCTTGGAACTTGGCCAGTTCTGGTAAAATTCCTCTGGCGGTGGGAGGAGGTCTTTCACGAATCTTCTAGTGTGTTTATAGCTGAGGGTTGCAGGCTGAGAAACTGGGAGTTTGGATTCCGAGCGAGGGCAGACGTGTCTATCTCGGATTGAACCCTGGCTTGCTGAGCTCTGATCCCCGGCTGTAATTCCCCCAGTCAGAAGTGGGCAGTGTATGCACCAGGTGATGTATTGATTTGTGTGGTTCTTTGATCATTGGAGGTGTTTTCTTTGTGGTGTGGGAGGTGCACATCCAGAGTACGCCTCTGCTCTCTATATATGTATATCTTTCTGATCTCTTGCAGGACGTCCAGTGTACCTTATCTTATATCAGTTATTGCTTGTTTATTAATCAGTATTATAGTTTGCTCAGTTATTGATTCATGCCTTTAGATTATAAGTATGCTACATATATTTGAATCTTATGCATTTGGTATCTGAGATTGCCTTTGCTTAGAGAGTATTATGTAATAAACCCCAAGCCTTTTTCTAAAAGTGATAGTCTTTGCATTTTGTTATTTGCCTCCCAGGTGGGAGTGCAGGGATCGGGTGTGGCTTATTGGTGAGAAGCTACATTCAAAACATTTTGGCGTAGTCGGTTGCAGGATCTGAACATTGATTTAAAAGGGGAAGAAATACGTTTTTTTTTTAGAAATTGAAAGCAGACTCTTAGATATCAATTGATTTATTTGCATGGGGGTAGCCCATATGATGTGCTGGCTCGTGAAGTGAGCTAATTGTGCTGAGTTAGAATTGGTGTGTGTGTGTTTAAGTGTGTTTTGTAAAAAGTGCTTATAAATAGCTTGCTACGTAAGGCAGAAAGGGCTGGATCCCTTTCAAGTGTTTGCTAAGGAATGCATATCAAATGTTTTCAGTTGCAAAGTGAATGTAAAATGTCAGAGCATAACTCTGAAGCGTGGGACTCCTTCGAGTTTAAAGACTCCGGAGTTGCAATGAAGGGTGTTAATCAGCAGGAAATTAATGACATTTTAGACAGAGACAGCGGTGTTATTTCAAATGTGTTGGTTAATATGCATCAAACATGTGGGCATTTGCAAAAAGAACGTAGTGAGTTGAAAACAGAGCTAGTTGATGCCCAGTTTGAAAATATATCTTTGAAGACAGAATTAAACGTGTACCAGGCTGTGAAGCTGTTTACTTTGACCAGCCAGAATGATTCAGATGTGATAAATGTTACAGAGAATACAGTCAGTCTACGAGCTACACAGACGGTTTTAATTAATTCTTCTGAGGAGCTTTCTCAGCCAGAAAGGAATGTGCATGAAAGTAAACAGACTAATGTTTTAGGCTTAACGATCACCGGTTGCGGACATAAATTAGACATTACAGTGAATGATACATTTTGCTTCGAAAGAGAAATGCAACAATATGATTTTGGATGTGGACAGCAGATTGTGTACAATGATTACAGGAAAGTGCAGGGAAATGAAAGGTTACTTTTAAATTCAGATGCTGGACAAATGCAGATGATTCTGTGCTTTCTGGCACCAAAAGATTGTGGACAGAACAGCGTTACAGAAAATGTGGTTTGCCTATGGGAGATTGCAATGGTTATTAAGTGGCATGTACAGACAGAAAAACAGTTTGCACAGGATTTGATAGAAAGTCCTGAAGTGGAGTTTGAAACACAAGATTTCCCAGTGAAGGTGCCCTATGTTATAAAGGAAATTAATTTGAAACAGTACAGAATGCCAGATGGGCGTGAAGGGATCATTGAGATCATTCAGGGCTTGACAGATTGAGGTGGTGACCCTAATTGTGTAGCATGTGTGCAAATATACCTTCTTTGACTGATGCTGTCCCAGATATTGTTACAGAAGTAGCATGGGACTTGATATGTGACTTTTGATATTGCCAATGCTTTTTTATTTTTGATATGTCAAGAGCAGTTTAGTTTTTTTTCCCATGAGGAGAGTCGCAGAGCAGACCAAAGTTGGCAAGAGTGCAGATCACTTCGACCTTGAAGGAGATAAGGTGCAAGCTAGAGACAGCAGAGACTTCCCTGCTTGTTATGTTTGGCGAGGGGCCATATAGTGTCCGCAGAGATTTGTGAAGGGGGGCAGCACCTGTGAGGGGTGCAGTGAGAGAAGTGAGAGAAGGGGACTGCCCCAGCCCTTCTTGCTGTGTAAAGAAGAAGAGAGATTTTACCAAGAATTCAGAGACTAAAGCGTTGGTAGTATTCTTAGACAATTCCCCAGAGCTGGAGGAGACCTATGTAGACAGGAATTAAAATATTGTATTTTTAGAAATGCAAGACGGAAGAAGTGTACTTTTGAAA
This sequence comes from Triturus cristatus, assembly GCF_964204655.1. Taxonomy (NCBI): domain Eukaryota; kingdom Metazoa; phylum Chordata; class Amphibia; order Caudata; family Salamandridae; genus Triturus; species Triturus cristatus. The sequence goes on from NC_140579.1 coordinate 1,167,674,984, forward strand.
AAATGTTTTTTGCAAGAAGAGTGATGCTTGTTTCTTTTTTCAGATTCGCCCAGTTCTCCGCGTGTGAGTGGGACTCCCTTCTCCCGTGTGAGTGGGGCCCTCCCTCTCCCCCCCCTCCCCCTTCCCTTCCCTCCCCTTCCCCCCCCCCCAAGCCTGGAGTGATCGCCAGACCAGACGGTGGCGGCTGATGCCTGTGGCTATCCAGACTGGATGGGGTCCTCCCTTGTCAAGGAGATACGGATGCAGATATATACCGGAGAACATGATGGACCGCTTCTTTTCAAGCAAAGAGGGATCAGCGGAGTGTGGAACTGTTTCTTTCACGTGAGGCCAACTTTATATGCATGAAGGCTGTGTGTCTTTCACACAGGGTGACTGCTTGTGTGACGGTGAAGACAAAACAAAAGAAGGAACTACAGGATGTGCTTTGCCAGAACTGTTTTATCAACGTGAAGTTCAGATGCGATGGGTGATTGCTGTGTGTTTTTTCGCACAGAAGGACTGTTTTTGTTTTTAGGGATGGAGACCAATAGAGACGCTTTGCAGCGATCAGAGTAGATATTTTCTAAGTTAGTGAACAGTAATAACCTGTAGCTATTGCTACAATATATGAGTTGGGCAGTAGAGTTTCCAGTTTAACAATTAGAGGCATTAGGAGCATTCAAAAGCTTGATTCATTTATTTTGTGCATCCATTCAACATGTATCCAGATATCTATGAGCTATTTATAGATGCACCTGAGTTATTGCTTCTACATGTATTTAGAGAATGCAGACTTTATGTGCTCTAAAGTGATTCTCATATACTTTTGATGAGTTTTTCAGTTTTGCAATGGAGCATTTCGATCATAGTTGCTTTTTAGTCATGATTTGTTTTGAATTATGTATTTTTGTGTAGCCACTTCAACACATGAGTTGCTGTTTCAACTTGTGCTTTTTAGTAGTTGTGCCTTTCAATTCAGAAATGTGGTCTTAAATGATTTTGCTTTCAGTTGAGATATGCAGTGCTTCAATTATAGTTTTGTTTTTTCGTTATGTTATACAGTTGCTATTTGCTTTGCAATGATTTCATTTTTGCAGTTAAGAGATGCAGTGATTCATTAGATTTTGTTTTTGACATATGTGAATGGTGATGATCAAGGGTCATGGGGTGCAATGTAGTGAATCAGCCACTTTTGTGGTCTGACACCCTATGATGACCCTCAACCACCACCATTTTGTACTGACTTAAGTGTGTTATGTTACCTTAGCCTTATTGTAGGATGGGTTTGCATATGCCTGCTTTTCTTCTGTCTTTTAGTGGAATAGTCTTTCCAAGAATAGAAGGTATGGGATGTTAAGGTGCAGTCTTGTGGGTGGTGGTGCACACATGTGCTCAATGTTGTATACTGAGGGATTAAGTGTATAATGTTATTTGGGTTAGGTGAATTATGACTTTGACCTATTGGCTTTGACATAGTCTAATGTCATTCTGCCTTCTGACTTTACCTTGCTTCAAACTTTTTTGTGTGCACAGTGGTGCTTGTAAGTTGTGTGGATGAGAATTATAGGTGCGGACTATTGCCTTTGATAGGGCCTCATGTCTGACTCTGCCTTGCTGCTGCGTGCACAGCCGTGCTTGCAAGTTGTTTGGGTTATTCACATTCAAGGTCTTGGTGTTTTCCTGAGCGATTGTTTTTGTTTAGTGTACTGTGGAAGGCCTTGTGAGAGCTTCGTCAAGACAGAGGCTGGAAGAAGTGCGAATGGAGGAAGAGACTTGAGAGCTCCTTACTGCCATGGAGATGCTTGCTTGGAACTTGGCCAGTTCTGGTAAAATTCCTCTGGCGGTGGGAGGAGGTCTTTCACGAATCTTCTAGTGTGTTTATAGCTGAGGGTTGCAGGCTGAGAAACTGGGAGTTTGGATTCCGAGCGAGGGCAGACGTGTCTATCTCGGATTGAACCCTGGCTTGCTGAGCTCTGATCCCCGGCTGTAATTCCCCCAGTCAGAAGTGGGCAGTGTATGCACCAGGTGATGTATTGATTTGTGTGGTTCTTTGATCATTGGAGGTGTTTTCTTTGTGGTGTGGGAGGTGCACATCCAGAGTACGCCTCTGCTCTCTATATATGTATATCTTTCTGATCTCTTGCAGGACGTCCAGTGTACCTTATCTTATATCAGTTATTGCTTGTTTATTAATCAGTATTATAGTTTGCTCAGTTATTGATTCATGCCTTTAGATTATAAGTATGCTACATATATTTGAATCTTATGCATTTGGTATCTGAGATTGCCTTTGCTTAGAGAGTATTATGTAATAAACCCCAAGCCTTTTTCTAAAAGTGATAGTCTTTGCATTTTGTTATTTGCCTCCCAGGTGGGAGTGCAGGGATCGGGTGTGGCTTATTGGTGAGAAGCTACATTCAAAACACCTATGCAAATGAAGAAATGCCCTGTCCAGATAGCGATGGCGCTACATGTGCGCCAGCGCTATCAGTGTTACAGAAGGGGCAGTACAAACGTCTACGGCCCCTTCTGTAATGCCAAAGTGCCCTGCAGGTGCACAAAGCAGGCGCACATGGCTGTTGCGCTCCATGGTACTTGTGTAACATTGCCCCAGAAGGGGCCACTCAAGCGTCTGAAGTCCCTTCTGTAGTACTAAAGTGCCCCAGAGGTGCAGAATGTGGGGCAATCGCCTGTTGCACCACGAAAGGCATTTGTGTAATACAGTCCCAGGAGGTTTATTTACTTGTATATATTGCTAAAACAACAGCCCCGATGGTGGGATAAGCTCCTGATATCGAAGATTGACTAAAAATTGATATCTTTCAGTGATTTGGCATATACATTGTGCATTCTTCTGAAGACTTTGAGATGTGTGTCTCCTGCCAATCAGCTACCCAGGGCCTATGTTCTTTCCCTAAAACTGCATTGAAAACAAAACCCAATTGGCATCTCTGGCCACAGGTCAGCCCCTGGTAAATGGTACCACAGGTACCCAGGGTCCTGTGACCAGGGAAGACCTCTAAGGGCTGCAGCACTTATTGTGCCACCCTTGGGGGCCCTGTACCATTACACTCGCACACTGCCTTTGCAGGCTGCGTGTTTTGGTGCAGAACAAAGTGAAGAGTTGACATGGCACACATCCCTGTGTGCCATGCCTACAACCAACTGCCCTAGCGTAGATCAGTCACCCCTCTAGCCAGGTGCATGATCCTTGTACCCCTACAGTGTCTACGTCCATTCTTAGACATTGGAAGTGCAGTGCTGGCATTAAGAGTATATGGTGCTGGGAGTTTGTCATTATGAACTCCAAAGCACCATAATGGCTACACTGAAAACCGAGGAGTTTGGTATCAAACTTCTCAGCACATTAAACCCACACTGATGCCAGTGTGGGATTTAATGAAAAATGCACACAGAGGGCTTCTTAGAAATGCCCCCTGAAAAACAACCTACCACTAGTGTCCAGGCTGATTGGCTGCTTTCAGCTGCCACCACCAGACATGTTTCTGGACCCCTGGGTCGAGAGCCTGCTGCTCTCGGAGGCCAGAAACAATGCACATCCTGGTACGAGGTGCCGAGCCTCCTCCCCCAGGATGGGCAGGGTCCACGAAGGGGAAGCTTCAAAGGCTTGCCGCCTTTGTGAGCTTCACCAAGCCACTTGCTATTTTCAGCAACTGGTCCCTACTGGTTCTGACCCCCACATTGGGCGGGAGGACTGGCGGAAAAAACAAGTGAGGAAGAGAGGTGTGTCCACCTCTGCCAACTCCACCCCTCAGGTGGGGGAGGCCAGGTGAAGCGCAACTCCTAGTCCATGCCATCTTGCAGATGGGGTGACCCAGCCAACCAGGGAAAGGCTTATGCCCCCCTCCCACTGGAGGGTGTCTTAATAGGGGGTGCACCCACCCCAGGAAAGGAACCCATTGGACCCAACCTTTTACCTACCTGTAACACCCCTAAATATAGTATTTAGGTGCACCCCTGAACCTTGCTTCCTCAGACATGAAACCAGAAGAAAAGAAGAAGGGGGGCGCAGACAAGATGGCCACACCCTAGGGAGGCTCTGTCAGCCCGGGAGCAAGATCCTTAAGTATCCTGCGCAAATAGGGCACCAATATGCTTCGTAACCACAGATTTTGAACTCGCAAAACACAGCGAGCCATAGAGAGGCTGCTTTAGGGTCCCTGAAGTGCTGCTACAGCTCTGACAGCCTGCCTGGACTCCGGCCTGTGCTCCTGTGGTGAGAGACAAAATGGCGGGGCCCGACCCTCGAGTTGCTCCGCACCACGTCCGCATGCCCTAGACTGTGATTCGCCTTCTACGCTACATGCCGGTGCCTGCTGTAGTGCGCTGTAGTGGGGGCCCGACGCTGAAACACTACCCTGCTGTGGGCTGGTGGAGGGGTCTGGCCCGGGAAGCTACGGGTGACCGGGGCCCTGACGACCTGCTCCTGCGGCCTGCTGTGCTGGTGAGGGCGGACTGCCGCGCACAGGCCGCTGTACTATCGACGTTGCCTGAAGGCACAACGCACAGCGAAGTGCCGATCAGATGCTGGGAGAGAGCGAGACTGAGCCTGATTAGCCTTCATGTGACTGCCGCCTATTGAGCCCCCAATCTGCGAGGTCCTGCTGGTAGTGAGGTGGGCGCCAGACTACAATCTGCTAAGCGCCACAGGGGCCCGCCTGACTGCACCTGGAACGCGAGGCTGCACTGTTGCCCTGGACATTGCTTCATCTCATTGCGCCCTCATGGGGGGAGGCACTGGGCTCCTATACGTTCCCTGGTGGTGTCAGGGACCACGTACCTGCTGCGGTGAGTGCTGCGCCCCCCCAGATATTAGAAGCCGCTGCACACACGACGCGACGTGCATACAACTGCTTCACAACTCTGCCTCATTAAGACCTCATGGGAGGAGTGCGGACCTATGCTACTTGAAGACAGCACTGGGCTCCTCTACGCTACCCGGCGGCACTGTGGACCAAACACCTGCTGTGGTGGCCCCCCCCCCAGATATCCGACGCCGCTAGGCACAGGGTGTGATGCGCACACAACTGAATCGCTGTGTCCCAGACCCCTGGGGTGGTGCCGCCCTTATGACAACATAAGTGAATGGGGCATCATCTTGCCCCAGACCGACTGCACAGCTACGTAGCGCCACTTTGGCAACAATTCATATTTTCTTCCATTATTAATCCTTTTTTGACCATATATTCCGTTCTTTTTATTTCTTTCTTTTCATTCAACCTTTTCTTAAATCCACACGTGGGATATTGTGCCATTTTCAAGTTTCTCATGTTGAAGCTGTGCCCATCCAGACCTCTTGCTAAAACACGACAAATGCAGGAGTTCGTCCAAAGCAGCATTTATTTAAAAGCCCAATGCATTTCAGGCCGCAAGTGCCCTTCGTCAGGGGACACTATAAATGACAATAAAACAAATATCCATTGCCATAATGACCATTAATCAACATGTTGCATCATCACCGTGACTCAAAATTAAGTTTAATCAATATTGCATCTCAACTCGTCATCAATTCCTGTAGTGAACCCCTTCATAAGCAATGTAAATAATGCCCCTCTGTTCTCATGGCAAACCGATCTTCCTATCAAGCAAATTCCATTTGACCCTTACATCCCTCTATTCTGCCAAACAAACATTTATCCCTCCTTTGTGCCAATATGAATCTAGTTCACATCCTTATTCACCCCATTATTTATTTTCCCCTCAGCATCTACACTATATTCACCTGCTGCATTAATTTAACACAGATCCCCATAGGCCCCTTACCTTTCACTGCTTCTCACTGTACGCTCGTTATCCATCTCCATTCATTCCTCACATGCCCTCCTACTCCCCTTACATCTCCAATCCCCAGATAATTATGGACAAGATTGAAGGAATAAGTAAAAAAGGTGTGCACCCTACCACTTCTATTGAACATTTATCATAAATTGCCCTAAAATAGGCGTAGCACCCACCAGGTTAAAAAGGAGAAATGGAGAAATAGAGAACACTTGAAACTATCCACACGAACGGAGCAACATCCGGGTTCGAAAAAGAAGTGGTGTTTAAACGAGATGGAAAGGACTTTAAAACAATTTATATTTATTTAACAATCAGCATGATTCAATGATGTTTGTCACGATACCAACTGCTTTTAAATTGTGTAGGAGGAACTCGAAAATGCAGATCATTCTTCAACATTTGAGCACATTGCATTATGGGCAATGTAGTTTACTTTATTTGAAAGCAACGTTCTATTGTTTTCATGGCGGGAAAAAGTTAATTAGTGGGCCAATCAGGGGGGTTGGGCCAGGGTGGTTGTGGTTAAAGAAGGGTGAAACTAAGGGGTTAACAAACATTCACTGAAACAGAGATGGCAATGGACTAATTTGAATGTCTGAAGCAGGTATGTGAAACTGTCGAATTGTTCATTTTGGCGGAGGGATGAAAGTGGAGTGTTTGCTTTGATTGTTGTGAAATGTGAATGATTGAACGGATGCAAGTTACAAGTAGGAAATGGGGGGGATAAAAATTAAACAGAAATAGGGGATTGTTTGAAGATAGGCAGTGACGGTGTGAGCAACAACGAGTAAATCACTAGAGACGGGAACGGAGCGGACTGAGCAATATGAGTGGGGATTGGAGATGTAAGGGGAGTAGGAGGGCATGTGAGGAATGAATGGAGATGGATAACGAGCGTACAGTGAGAAGCAGTGAAAGGTAAGGGGCCTATGGGGATCTGTGTTAAATTAATGCAGCAGGTGAATATAGCGTAAATGCTGAGGGGAAAATGAATAATGGGGTGAATAAGGATGTGAACTAGATTCATATCGGCACAAAGGAGGGATAAATGTTTGTTTGGCAGAATAGAGGGATGTAAGGGTCAAATGGAATTTGCTAGATAGGAAGATCGGTTTGCCATGAGAACAGAGGGGCATTATTTACATTGCTTATGAAGGGGTTCACTACAGGAATTGATGACGAGTTGAGATGCAATATTGGTTAAACTTATTTTTGATTCACGGTGATGATGCAACATGTTGATTAATAGTCATTATGGTAATGGATATTTGTTTTATTGTCATTTATATCACTTGCGGCCTGAAATGCATTGGGCTTTTAAATAAATGCTGCTTTGGACGAACTCCTGCATTTGTCGTGTTTTAGCAAGAGGTCTGGATGGGCACAGCTTCAACATGAGAAACTTGAAAATGGCACAATATCCCACGTGTGGATTTAAGAAAAGGTTGAATGAAAAGAAAGGAATAAAAAGAACGGAATATATGGTCAAAAAAGGATTAATAACGGAAGAAAATATGAATTGTTGCCAAAGTGGCGCTACGTAGCTGTGCAGTCTTTCTGGGGCAAGATGATGCCCCATTCACTTATGTTGTCATTTATCCAGGTACCATTTGGGCATGGCACCTGACCGATGTGCACGCACTCTCAGATAATTATGGACAAGATTGAAGGAATAAGTAAAAAAGGTGTGCACCCTACCACTTCACTTGAACATTTATCATAGTGGTGCCGTCCTTGCCAAACTTCCTGAGCACCCCCTGCACCTCAAGACTGAATCACCCCTAGGCAGCACCTTCATATGAGTGGGGGGCCATTGCAGGACACTACATAGGCTCTGAGGATAGGAGCAGGGACGGTCCCCTTCAACTTTACCGTGACCCCTCGTCGCCCTTACCCGGCCGACTCCGGGAGCCGTCTCTGTTCTTCACGTCAGACCCGGTGTGATCCCTGGGAGAGAGAGGCGCACAATGGGCCGCACCGAGGGAAAGCAGGCGAAATTGCAATTCATGTCGTGGAAGCAAACCCTTGATGAAGATGCAGTGCCGCACAGTACCGATGAACAGCCCTCCTCCGCCCCAACACAAGATGAGGACTACAAGGCTATCCTCCTCACGATCCGTCAAAGCTTAACCTTTATCGAAACTAAGATGGACTCCATGAACCTGCGCGTGGACTTTCTTGCTCAAAATCTGGAAAAGCATGATGGCCGGATCACCGAAGCTGAACAACGTGTATCCACTCTCGAAGATGCCACTGGAGCTAGCAGCGCCAAGCTACAAGGCATGGAGAAGCTTCTTTAGGTCATAGCGGCCAATAATGAAGACCTGGAGGCGCGCTCGAGCAGAAACAACTTGTGCGTCATGGGGGTCCCGGAGACAACGGCCACTGGGCGGATGGAGGACTATGTCGAGCGCCTACTCCTGGGCCTCTTTGGAGCTGACTTTTTTTCCAAGGTGCTGATCTTCGAACGTGCCCACAGATCATTTACTGCGAGGCCGCCTCCTGGTGTGCTGCTGCGACCAATCCTAGTGCGTATCCTAAATTACAAAAATCGGGACACTGCCCTCTGTCTTGCGTGCGAGAAACAAGATCTGTTCTACGAGGGAGTGAAAGTTGCGCTCTATCCGGACTTCACCATGGCAGTAGAGGAAGAAATTCCTCCCAGCTAAAAAGAAGCTTCAGCAGGCTGGCATCCCCTATGCCATGCTTTACCCAGTGAGGTTGCGCATTCAACACAGAGGAAAGACACATATCTTTAACCATCCACAGCACATCCATGACTTCCTGAAGACCTGCGTGAAGCAGCCGCCCACTTCAACAGCCAACGACCCTGGCTCCGGCCGTTCATCACCCGATCCTGAGGAGCAATTGAAATGGTTTTGGACAACCCACAGGCGTCACTGCAAAATGGTAAGACTGTTCCGTTTAATACGTTCAAGAGAGTGATGAGTTGCACCACCTCCCCCTCCAAAAAACCTCTAAAAACTCTAAACCGTACTGTTAAAACACTGGGCCGAGTGACTCAGCCCTTGGGCGTCTCCTAAGACACTGATCTCCCGGGCTCCCTCTCATTTGCGAGGTGCGCAGACTGCTTCTTTGGCATGTACCCCCAGAGGGAGTTCACCCTGCAAATTTTGTACATGTTGTATGCAATGTTAATACTTTTCTTTTTGCCATGGATAATGCAGAGACTAGTAGTGTGTGCCCCCATTCTGCTTTACACTCTCCGTACGTGAGGTACAGTGATTTGGGGCGATGCCTCTACAAGGTGCTACACAAAATGCCTGCGCTGTTGGTTCTTAGGGTTGGGGGGATTGAATATTCCCTGCTGGTTTGGGTCGCAGGTGTGGGTGGGGGAGGGGAGCTGTTTCAACCAAACATTCTATTGTTTTGTCTTGCATGGTACCACTTCTAACTGCTTGGGAAATAGCTGCTTGCAATGTGACGGAACACATTTTCTTTTGCAGGAGCGGCCATACACGGGCCAAGAACGCAGTCCTCTAACCTTACTCCAGTATTGGAACTTTCATAGATTCCCATAGCTTGTATCATTCCCCGTCGTCGGAATGGGAGTCTCGGTATCCAAAATAACATAGCAGTAGGTACAAAAGAGAAAAAAAAGGCCTAGGCCTCATTCCCTTTTGTAGCATATCTACCTCTTTTTGTAAAAGAGACCAAAATAAATCAACAACCAATCAGATTAGCCTCACCCCACAGAACCTTCCTGAGAGAACCTCAGAGCCTCAGATTTTCTACCGCACGTTGTGCTTAGGGAGTCTCCTTTGAGCTCTGCCCACTTCAACTTTGTTAACTGCTTTTTTCAGAAATATTTTGCTTCCAACTTGTTGCTGCTTTCCTTCTGGGAAGTCTGACAAGGAGAAGAAAGCCCTTTTCAAGCCTTGTTCCACCTGTGGCAAAAAACGGCTTTACGTGGAGGACAGGCATAAGGATTGTATTTATTGCCTGTACCCGAAACATAAGGCTGCGGAATGCAAGATCTGCCGCACCTTTTCTACAAAGACCCTCCGGGACCGTGAGGGTCACCTTCTTACGTGGCTCCAGAAGCTTAAGTCACGGAAGGGTGCTGCATCCAGTGACAGTGAGGACTCTTCATCTGGCACCTCCTCTCGCAGGTCAGTGAAAAGGTGTAGGGGTTCCCCTTCGCCATCCTCTGACCGCCCTGCTAAGGCCTCAAAAAAGACCCCCCGTGAGTCTGAGAGCTGGAGTCCGAGTAAATCTCCTCACCAAAAGGATAGGGAAGGACTTTCTACTGCCCCAGCAGTGGTGGTATCCACTGTGGCGTTCAAGAAACCCTCTTCGCTGTCTTCAGAGAGGTCAGAAAAGGAATCTAGATCGTCGACGACGCAGTTGAAGACTCCGTCGACGAAGACTTCTAAATCTCAGCTTAAAAAAGTCCAGCCCTCGATGGGCTCGTCGACGGTGCTTTCGATTTCAGCATCGACGTCAGCGTCGACGGGAGTGTCGACGACAATGCCAGCGTCTACGAGAGTGTCGACGATGGTGGCGACGACGGTGGTGGCGACGACGGTGTCGTCCACGAGGGCTATGACGACGTCGACGATGACAACGACGACGGCGGGAGTATCGACGGTCTCGTCGAAGGCAGTGTCGACGACGCCCATTACTTCGTCGACGATCCAGTCGTCGACGGTGCAGCTTCCAACGACGACCTCGTCGACGATGGAATCATTATCGCCGACGGTACCGACGACGACCTCGTCGACGGAGAAAATTACAATTTCCTTGAGGCGATTGACACCAGATATGACATCTCCAAGGAGGGTGACCCCCTTGCCTCCCGCATTGTTATTGGAAGAAGATTCTGATGGGGATGATCAGGATTCTTGTGGTTATGCCCATAGTCCTTCACAACTGCTCGTGAAATGTCAGGACACTGATTCGGCTTCACCTACTCCTGATCCGGTGGATTCTCCCCCGGCAGATATTGGGGGTTTCCACAAGCTGATGGAAAGAGCCTCCAGTCGCTTCCAGCTTCCTATGCCGTCGGCCCCAGCGGAATGCTTCCTGTATGATTTTAAGGCGCCCTACAGGAAAGTGGTTCGTTCGATTCCCATTGTTGGCCATCTTTGGGACGAGGGTTTGAAGGCTATGAGGAACCCGTCTACGGTGATTCCGGTTTTGCTGCACCTGGAGAAATAATACAAGGCGCCTGAGGACAGTCCAGCGTCCTTGATTGGTCAGCCGAAGCCGAATTCAGTAATATCCCAGGCGGCGCAGCGCAAGTCGCGTAACCCTTCGGCGCCACTCACCACCCCTCCGGATAAAGAAGGCAGGCGCCTTGATAATGCGGGGAAACGTTTCTCCTCTATGGCCAGTCTTTTGGTAAGGGCAGCTAATGCATTGGCGATCCTTGGCCGGTATGATCGCCAAATGTGGTGCGACCTTTCGCCTTACTTGGACCAACTGCCATCGGAGGCCAAGACGGAGGCCAGGAAAATTCTTCAGGAGGGGGAGGCTACGTTGGCGGAAGTGATTGACTGCGCCATGGACATCGCCACTACCGCTTTCCGTGCACTGGCAGGTGCGGCGGTTCTTCGTCGTCAGGGCTGGCACCGGGCGACTTGGGTCCGACCGGAGGTTCAGAACAAGATCTTGGACCTCCCGTTTGATGGGGAGGTATTGTTTGGGAAACATGTCGATGATGCCCTCCAGGACATTAAAAAAGATACGGAAACGGCGAGGTCTCTCGGCACTCTCCAATATCGTAAAGTGCCTTTCCGTGGGGCCAGAGGCCACGTCCTACAGAGGCTCGTACCAACAACAGAGGTACTCTTCTTGTGGTTCGACACCTCAGTCGTATCGCCCACAGTACCAACAACAACAAGGCCAGTCCTCGTCTTTCTCTCGTTCCACCATAAGAGGGAAACAGGCTCGCCAGTATCGTGACTCCTCCAAAAGACAATAGCGGCGTTCTGGCTCTGCCTACTGTGCCCTCCTCTCCGTTGACACCTGTGGGAGGCAGGGTATCCCATTACCTCCACAACTGGGCCCAGATAACATCGGACCGTTGGGTCCTCAACATCATTCGAGATGGTCATACGCTGGAGTTTCTTCATATGCCACCTTCCAAGCGCCCTGTCGCCATGCCTTCAAAACATCTGCGTCTCTTAAGGCTCGAAGTACATCAGATGCTCCTCAAGAGAGCAGTGGAACCGGTTCTCCTGTCTCAGAGGGGGGGCGGTTTCTACTCCAGGTTCTTCCTGGTGAAGAAGACGCCGGAGAAATGGCGACCCATTTTAGATCTCAGGGAGCTCAACACCTATCTCATCTGTCAATCCTTTCGGATGGTGTGTCTCCAGGATATCTTGCGTCTCCTCAACCCGGGAGATTTCATGGCCACTCTCGATCTCGAGGATGCGTATTTTCACATCCCTATTCATCCGGCTCACAGGAGGTTTCTACGCTTCACAGTAGCCAAGAGCCACTTCCAATTCAGGGTTTTACCCTTTGGACTTCGTTCTGCCCTGATGATCTTTGCCAAGGTGCTGGCACCGGTAGCAGCTTTCCTCAGGAAGCAGCATTATCAAATCTTCCCCTACCTGGACGACTGGTTGCTGAAGGCTCCGTCCAGGCTCATAGCGGAGGAAACTGTCGGGGCGTGTACAGCTCTGTTCACAAATCTGGGTCTGACTCTCAACAGAGAGAAGTCGTCGCTCTGCCCATCCAAGAGGGCAAGGTTCCTAGGCGCTATCTTGGACACGTCTCTCAACAAGGCTTCCCCCACTGTCGAGAGGCAAGACAAGCTGAAATCTTTGGCACATCTATTGAGAAGAAGAAGGTGTCTTTCAGTACGCCGTTACAAATCCCTGCTAGGCGTGATCTCTTCATGCATCCCTCTGATACCCCATTGCAGATTACGGATGCGATCTCTTCAAGAACAACTAGACGTGCAGTGGCAACAAGTTCACGGCTCTTTCGACGACAAGGTGCAGATTACGGCGGCAATGAGGGACGCCGCTTTGTGGTGGACACAGTAGGGGAATTTGTCCCGCGGTCTATCCTTCGCAAGCAATCCGGCTCCTCATGTTGTCACAACAGATGCCTCCCTGGAAGGATGGGGTGCGGTGCTTCAGGACTTGCAGGTCAGCGGGCATTGGTTACCCAAGCACCACCTCCTTCATATCAACCTCCTGGAACTCAGAGCGATACGCCTGGCTCTTCAAGCATTTCTGCCGCGGTTTCAGGGTTCCGCGGTTCTCGTCCGCACGGACAACACCACGGCCATGCATTACATCAACAAAGAAGGGGGCACCAGTTCTCTTCCGTTGTCACAGGAGGCACAGAGGATTTGGGAATGGGCGATCCTTCACGGCATATCTCTCACAGCGGAACACCTCCCAGGGGTCCTCAACGAAAAGGCAGACAGGCTCAGCAGGCTTTCTTCCATCAGCCACGGGTGGGAACTGAACCAGATGGTCTTGGAGGACATTTTTCGCCAGTGGGGAACACCTTTGATAGACCTTTTCGCCACCCTGGAAAACCGGAAATGCCGGTCTTATGCAAGCAAAGTTCAACATCGCGGATCACTGGGGAATGCGCTTTCCATAGCTTGGTCAAGCGCATTTGTGTACGCTTTGCCCCCCATTCCGTTAATACCGAGGATACTCACGAAGATCAAAGCGGAACCTTGCAGAATGATCTTAATAGCCCCGGCATGGCCGAGGCAGTTCTGGTTCACGGAGCTTCACCTTCTGTCTCTGGTTCCTCCTCGTCCTCTGCGAACGATTCCGGATCTTCTCACAATGTCCCAGGGCCAGATCTGGCATCCGGATCCTCGTTCCTTGCACCTCTCAGCATGGCTCCTGAGCAGCGAGAGTTCCTAGATCTTCCTCTCTCGCACGAAATAAGGGATGTTCTCTCTCAGGCTAGAGCCCCTTCCACTAACAAGACTTACCGTCTCAAATGGAAGCGCTTTTGCATCTGGTGCCATCAGCAAGGTGTGGATCCCTTTTTGTCTCAGCCTCATCAGGTTCTTCCTTATTTCCTGTCCTTAGCTAAGGCAGGTTTGGCTCATTCCTCAATCAAGGTGCACTTGGCTGCAGTTTCTCGCTTCAGACGTACTGCCTCTGGCCCGTCTCTTTGGTCCTCTAGAATTGTCAAGCAATTTCTCAAGGGACTGTTTAGAGTTAATCCTCCCGTGAGGCCTCAACCTCCCACATGGCATTTGAACTTGGTTCTCAGCCAGCTGATGAAGCCTCCTTTTGAACCGGTTCATCGAGCGGATCTGAAGTTCCTCTCATGGAAACTGGCACTCCTTCTTGCTCTCACGTCGGCGCGGCGTATTGGGGAATTGCAAGCTCTGACAATTCAGTCACCTTTCCTCCAATTCAAGAGGAGTACTGTCATTCTACGGACTAATCCAAAGTTCATCCCAAAGGTGCCTTCGGACTTTCATTTAAATGAGCCGGTGATTCTCAAGGCTTTCTTTCCTCAACCATCTACACCGGCGGAAAGGGCACTTCATTCGCTGGATGTGCAGCGATGCTTGAAGTTTTATCTGGACCGTACTAAAACCTTTAGAAAATCTTCGCAACTGTTTGTTGCATTCAGTGCTCCCCACAAAGGGTTACCCCTGTCCAAACAGGGTATTGCTAGATGGATCTCCAGTGCTATTAGGTTCTGTCATGCTGCAGCGGACAAGCCTCTAGGTGGCAGAATTAGAGCACACTCAACGAGGTCCATGGCTTCTTCTACGGCTCTCTTTGCGGGGGTCCAGATTAAAGACATCTGTAGAGCTGCGACTTGGAGCAGCGTGCACACCTTTACAAGACATTACTGTCTGGAGACCTTGGCGCAGGAAGACTCGGCTGTGGGCCAGGCAGTCCTGAGGAACCTCTTCCATTGAGTGGTGAGCTTTCCTTTCTTCCCTCCTTCCTTTGTATGGTTCTTGCACATTTTGCTATGTACTGTTCTTATGTGATTGCATGGTACTTTTATGTTGCAAAAAAAAAACACAAGGTAAAGTACGGTGATGTATAGTAATACACAATGAGATGTCTCAGAGAGGCAAAATGTGTTTCTTACTGCTAGCTACTCTGATACAAGCTATGGGAATCTATGAAAGTTCCAATACTGGAGTAAGAAACAAGTTACTTACCTGTAACTTTGGTTCTCCAGTATTGGTAACTTTCATGGATTCCCATGCGCCCACCCTCCTCCCCTGGGAAAGCTCAGCCCTCGCAAGGTTTGGTTGTACTGTTACACAACGGCTACGAAAATCTGAGGCTCTGAGGTTCTCTCAGGAAGGTTCTGTGGGGTGAGGCTAATCTGATTGGTTGTTGCTTTATTTTGGTCTCTTTTACAAAAAGAGGTAGATATGCTACAAAAGGGAATGAGGCCTAGGCCTTTTTTCTGTCTCTTTTGTACCTACTGCTATGCTATTTTGGATACCGAGACTCCCATTCCGACGACGGGGAATGATACAAGCTATGGGAGTCTATGAAAGTTACCAATACTGGAGAACCAAAGTTACAGGTAAGTAACTTGTTTCTTATATGGCTAGTACGCCACTGACTCACAAACCCACCATTAATTGTTTGACATGGAATGTGCAGGGCCTCCGGGACCCCTGCAAGCGTCAACAGGTCCTACACTACTTAGAAAGGCATCATGTTCAGGTGGCGATGCTGCAAGAGACGCACATAGCCCCCAGGACTCAACCCACATTTGGCGGGAAATGGGCTGCGCATAGTTGCTTTTCCACCTTTTCTTCATATGCCAGAGGCACCGCCTTTTTGATTAAGAAGGGACTGGGCTACTGCCCACTAGGCACCTCACAAGATCCCCAAGGCAGGTTCAGCATAATGTGGGGTAGACTGGCAGAACACATGATCACCTTAGTATGTAGTTACGCACACAACATTGATGACGCACACTGCTTCACTGGGCCGGGAATCTCCCTATCGGTCCTGGAGACTCTTGTCCACAACCCTACTTGACCGCGCCTTCCGGGAGGAGCTGTGCCAGGTGATAGTGGACTTCTTCCTGCGGAATATTGACGGCGTCCCTATCCTTGCATGTGTCTGGAAAATTTTCAAGGTCACTATTAGAGGGTCATGCATAGCGAAGAGTGTGGGGGGGCCTGAAGTCCATTAGGGGTACACTGCATCAGTTGGAACTAGATATCAAACGAACTGAGGCGCAAGTCGCCTCTTCAACCGGAGCCTCACCGCGTGCCCGACTTAAAGAGCTCTTAGTGGAATACTCGGAGGATGCCGAGCGGGAGGTCAAATTCCAATCGAAATATTACGTTGCCAGGTCCTATGGCGAAGGCGAGCTCCCTGGGGGAGCCCTGGTGGAAGCCAGCAGAGTCCCCAGATTTGCCAATCACATCCTAGAAATCGTAGATGACGAGGGGCAGCGACACAGATTCTTGAGCAATTCTCCGCTCCTTCACTGACTACACGCCACTCTCTACAGTACGGTTGGTCGGGCTACCCCAGACATAGCCACCTATTTTGTAGACATAGCCTTGGGCTGGATCATTGACTCGCGCAGGGAGTTTCTCTCCGCTGAAATCGAGGAGGATGAGGTCCGTGCTGCAATAATGGGGCTAGGATCCAGCAAAACCCCAGGATCCGACGGTCTACCAGCCGAGTTTTACAAATGCTATTGTGAGCAGCTGACCCCCGTCCTCAAACAGGTATTTGAAGAAGCGCAAGACGCTGGGCAACTCCCGCTTTCAATGTGACAAGCTCTAATTATATCCTTACTCAAACTGGGCAAGGCGGCTGATAAGCACGAGGCATACCGGCCTCTCTTTAATACATTGTGACACAAAGATACTTGCTAAAGTTGTCGCCAACCGTCTGTTCTTACTCATGGAGGTCCTGGTCTTGCCAGACCAGGCAGGCTTTGTCCCTGGCAGGGCCACCTCCTACAACCTGCGCACCATGTTCACGCTCCTTCATGACATTGACCCTGATAGCTCGGTCGGGGGGATTTTTAGGTCTCGCTGAGTCAGCGCATGCGCTGCTCGGAGAGACATTTAGTAGGTGATTTTTCAAAGTGCTACTGGTTGGCCTAGCGCTTGCGTTCATGCGAGCGTGCACGTGCGCAGCCGCCATCTGTCTTTCACAGGTCATTAGCACCACCCGGCCGCACGTCTTGTGGCTCCTGCCATGTCTGCTTTTGACCCTTGCGATCACTTTCTCTTTCGCGGTCTTACAGCTATGATGCACGCCCCGCTTTTCCCTTAAGTGCTTACACACGTTCTGCACTAGCCTTCTTGGAATGCAGTGTAGGCCACGTTCTGCATTCTACTTCCCCGTACATCCAATGCAGCCCACCTTTTGCACATTTCTTCCTCTGACATACAAATCTGCTCTTTGCACACAGCTTCCTCTGAAACTACTTGCTGCTGAGATGCACAGCCAGCCCCACGCTCCCATTTCTGTAGTGGACAATCTACAGGCACCTTTCTTTGACACATGTTGTTTCAGTGATGACAGCTCCTCACTCCCTTCAGTGCAGGACAGCCTTTCCAAATACCCATTTGTAGCTCCTTCCTTCTGTTGCCCTCCTCCCTCCCCCCCACCACTCGCTGCTGTTCTTCTCAGCGCTACACACCATCTGTACATGCCCTTGTTAACCATCGGTTTTAAGGTTGCAATTGTTACCATTTGTACAACTAGTCCATAGAAATAATAAAAATGTGTAAATAGATAACCGTTAACACCGGTGATTGCATTCTTCCGACATGCGCGGACGCGCGCTGGCAGTATAAAGTGAGCGCTACGCTGGCAATCTGTTTTTAACTTCCTATTCGTTTTAAATTGTTGATTTGGATATTTGGGGAAATTGTTCACTTACCTGCACCTCTTCACCATTACACCTCCACCGCGAGGTTAGCTCATTAGCGAGGAGCGGAGGGAGGCGGATCCTGTTTCAGGGCAAGTGGGAGGTTAGCGCTCTAGTGGCTTGACCTCGCTGCATAAAACCGGATGCTCTCCCGGTCGAGCAGCGGACGCGCGTAGCGGGCGCGTCAAAGGCAAGCCCGTCTGCGCCCGTCCGCACCCGGGATTTGCTAGGAGCCAGGGACCCTGGTCAATTAGCAGTAAATGTTACCCCACCGAGATCGTGGTACTCTATCGCAGAGCTGTTGGAGCTCAGACCCATGCTCTGTTCTTCCGAACGGTTTAATACCTGGCCACTCCCGGAGGACCCTTTTGCTTGTTTAGCCTGCCGATTTCAGGGCTCTGTGGGTGAGAAGTTCCCAACCCTATGTGCCCCAGTTAACACACATTCTGTAGGCTTTCATTCTGTTCCTATTGAAGATTCTAACGCAGGCTTTGACATTACTGAAACAAGTAATTGGCCCACGAAGCAAGGCTGGAGAAGCCTATTATGTAACGCAAGATCCCTTCCCAAGCATTCTGCTGAGGTTTGGGATCTTCTATCATCTGTGCAGCCTGACCTTGGGTTTCTGACTGAAACCTGGCTGAAGCCCCATTCTGTCCCCTCCATCACGCTCGCCCTACCTGAGGGTTATAGGCTTGTTCGCCTGGACAGACAATTCAAGATGGGCGGGGGGGGGGGGATCGCCATAGTTCATAGAGACAGTATTAAGGTCACTATATTAGAACAACGAAGCGACCTGACTATGGAAGTTATGGTCTTTCGTATAGACCTCACGCCCCAAATAAGTTGGAAGGGGGCTCTTGTCTACCGACCTCCTGGCCCTCTAACCGAATTTTCTCTACAACTTATTGAATTAATCGCTCTGCACGTGATCGCGAGCAGCAATTTTTTATTGCTGTGTGATTTCAATATACATAGTGAATGTGCTTCCAACGTCGATGCCATGAAACTTTGGCGGACTTAGACACATTAGGGTTATTTAAACTCAATGAGTGCCCTACACATACAGCTGGCCATACATTGGATATTATTTTCTCAAATTCCTCCAATGTTTTTTGTGAATCTCCACAGGTATTACCTTGGTCTGATCACGCGTCAATTGAATTCCTCATTCGTGCCCCTAGGAAGACAAGTAGCTCTCGTCATGTCACCCACCATTGTCATCGCCAATGGAAGGGAGTTACCCCGGAGGGCTTCCAAACGTTCTTTGTAGAACCACGGGTCTTAGACTCAAGTAATATAGAAGACGCCCTCACTACATATAATTTGGCTGTTTCAAGTGCTATCGACCAGTTGGCACCTTTGAAATCTTTTTCTACTATTCCTAAACCACCCCAGCATGCTTGGTATTCTCCCCAGTTACGTGTATTGAAGCGTCTTTGTAGAAAACATGAGAGACGGTGGCGCCGCACTCATGATGAAAGTGACAGAGATCGGTTTTATGCCTTCCTGGCCAATTATCATAGGGAAATTAGGGCAGCACGCAAAGCCCACATAGTATTACAATTGGACCAGGCACACAATGACCCTAAAGTGCTTTTCCGTATCCTTCAAACTTTCACTAATCCTATAGCCTGTGAGAGCCTAGTAGCCCCCACGCAGAAATTGTGCGACGACATCGGAACCTTCTTCACACAGAAAATAGAGCTCATCTACGATGAAATAGTTTCATCAGGAAATCATCCTTTAGTCACTCCACCACCTGAGACACCCGTACAGATAGTTACTCAACTATTGGAGAGTTTTCCTCCGGTTACAAAGGTAGAGGTAGAGTCATTGATTTGCACCATTAAATCAGGATTCCCCCCAGGATATCATCCCGGCTAGGATTATTTCCTCTCTTGCTGGCTCTTTGTCCCCTTCCATTACGCATCTCCTCAATCTCTCCTTAAGAGAGGGTTATGTTGCTTTAGAATGGAAAGCTGCACAGGTTATGCCCATTCGTAAGAACACCAAGGTTCCGCTGACTGAGTTTTCCAATCTCGGTCCTATTTCTCTCCTCCCTTTCCTGAGCAAGCTTTTAGAGAAGCATATAAATACACATCTTTCCAACTATGTCGAACGGACGGGTAGTCTTGACCCTTCTCAGTCGGGTTTTCGACCTAACCACAGCACAGAATCAGCCCTGCTAGTGGTCACCGATAACATCAGGATGACTCTAGATAGGGGTCATTCAACTATCTTGGTGCTGTTGGATCTCTCCGCCGCGTTCGATACAATACAATATCCCATCAAATATTGCTCAGGAGGTTGGAGGAGATTGGACTTAAAGATTTGGCCCTTCAGTGGATGACGAGTTTCCTCTCTTTTCGTTCGCAGGCTGTCACTCTTGGGCCGTATCGTTCAGCACCCTCAGAACTGACCAAGGGCGTACCACAGGGTTCTTGTTTGAGCCCGACTTTGTTTAATATCTATGTGGCCCCCTTGGCCAATCTGTTAAGGAGTTGTGGGTTTATCCCCATCTCCTATGCTGACGATACTCAGTTGCTCTTTCCTTTTGCAGAGTACACTCCATCAGTGCAGGAAACCTTCTCCTCGGGAATGAGAACTATTTCTCAATGGATGAGGAGCAATTTCCTTCAGTGTAATGTTGGAAAGACGGAGATTCTGCTTTTCGGGGAAGCCCAGCTACAGTGGACCCCCAGCTGGTGGCCAACAGACTTTGGTTCCCCTCCCTCTCCGAAGACTTGTGTTAAAAATCTCGGCGTCCGTATTGAACAGACCATCACAATGAAGGAACACGCCGCTCAGACAGCTGGCCTCTGTTTCCAAGTGCTGGGCCTGTTGCGCCGCATCCTCCCTCTGCTTCCTGACTCTACCCGGAAAACATTGACACAGGCTCTTGTTTTAAGCCGCTTGGATTCCTGCAACGGCCTGCTGGCCTCTGCTAATGAGGCCGCTTTTGATAGATTGCAGGTTGTCCAGAACACTGCGGCACGCCTGATTGTCAACGCCCCTCCAAGGACTGCTTCCCGTCCTTTGCTTTATAAGCTACATTGGCTCCCTATACGGGAGCGTGTGAAGTTCAAGGTTTGTTGTATTGTACACAAGGCTTTGGTCAATTCTGGCCCCACTTACCTCGTGGACAAATTCACTCTTTATAAGCCCTGGAGGTCCCTCCGTTCTGAATCCAAATTCCTACTTGAGGCTCCGAGAATTAAAAGGGCCCGCCTGGGGGGCAAGTTCCTTTCTTACCTGAGCCCTCGTCATTGGAATTCTCTCCTTCTACAGCTGAGGCAGTGTACGGACCATCTTCTCTTTAGGAAGCAGCTTAAGACTTTTCTTTTCTGTTTCTAGTCTATAATGGACTACTGTCTCAAACCGCCCGTCCAAGCGAAGAGATACCCCTTCGGGGGTCGATTCTGGCACTTAATAAATAAAATAAATAAATAAATGTTCCATATCCCCAGAGTAAAAGGAAAATGTGCGGTTCACCCTTCAAATGTCTCCCTGCTACTCTACTTGCTATTCAAGCTGAAGGTTGTTGGGTTTTACTGAGCGCAATGCGATCACAACACACACAGCAAACACAGTAACTATGAAGAGATTAAGGAATCCAGCAATGCATTCTTTAAATGCTTAGAGAGGTACTTGACATGAAAAACTAATATCGGTGTTCCGAAACACAGACCTGCTCCCACCTGAAACATGAAGCGCGTGATAGGTTTTTGCTTGAGGAAAAAGGGTAGCATTATTAAATCATCCTTTTTATGTCTCTCTAAAGAAAGTTTTAGTTGGCTTCCTACCTTATGTCACCAATATGTAAAATGTATATACAGTGGGTTTGGGTTCTGTCCATGGACAATTTCTCGCTCACCTCCTGCTGTCGGTTTTTGGGCATATGATTCCACCTCCTGTGGAGTGCGTGCATTGCAATATACAAGGGACTATTTTGCATCACAAAAGAACACTTAACCATCAAGCTTGTTGTCATTTTCACTTTTTTATCTTGTACATGCAATACAATTACCAATACCACCAGTGTCATTTCCACTAATACCAATACAACCACTACTACCAGCACTAATACTGCCACCAATACCGCCACAAATATCACACCATTACTACCACACTTCCACCAATAATACCACACCACCTATACCACAACCACCAGTGCCGCTACAGCCACAGTGCCACCGCCAATATCATCACCCCCAGCACCACCAGTACCACAAATACTAAACCACCGCAGTACTACAACCACCAATCCCGCACTACCGCCAATACCACAAACACTAACACGGATACCACACCACCACCCAACTACATCTTATGCAACTTACACCCTTTAACCTCTGCACTACCCACATTCTATACAATCACCACCATATCCAACATCCTATATTACTAACATACTACAATAGAACTGCATCACATAAACCTACATTCTACACATCCCCTACATTACACCGAAGACCTCTCACAGCCGTACACACTACACAGACACCACCGCATACTGTTGGTTTCGTCAACAACCAGGAGGGCTGCAAGTAAGCATTCCCTGTTGATTTTTCCACTTTTCAGAAAAATTGAAGATGGCACTGCTGCATCTGCCCTGTCAAAGGAGAATTGCATAGCTGCTGCCAGGGCCCTGCGTGTGAGCGAGAAAAGTTAGCACTTCTGTGATGCATTTTTCTGTATATGAGAGGGAAGCTTGTACTGGAGAATTGTGGCTCAATGATTAGAGCGGCAGACCCTGATGCAGAGGTCTAGCCTGGGACCAGGGTTCAATCCCCCGCCTCGGCGGGTCTTGGGCTAAAAAATTCCACGGACATGATAATTCTCGCCTCGGTGCCTATTCCAATCATTGAGTCCCACTCTGCAACTCTGGGCAATAGCTTGCTTAATCTTCACAACGGCCCCCACAATGCTAAGGATGCCTGGCCTCCACCTTGGGGGTGCCCAGGAGTGGATGCCTGACAGAGAAAGCCAGGATGGGTTCCACAGCGGTATTCGTACAAGTGCCTTGAGACCCTTGTGGGTGAGTAGTGCGCTATACAAGTATCAATTTACATTTTACTGGCGCTGCCTATGCTGTGCTGATTCTATGTGCAAGGGACATGTGCTCTCATGTTAGTTTTGTAACTGATCTGCATGCGAGGGAAGGTGGCGCTATTGCTTTCTATACTGCAACTGTTCTGTGTTTCTCTGTGAAGCTTAATACATTCTTTTCACTGTAGAAAACTCATAACTACCGGCTTTGTCAAGTTTATTAGCACTTTGGTAGCATTAATGATGCAATACATAAATTGCAATTAGTGCTCCAGGTTTTATGGTATTTATTTTTTGACATTTTCATCTGTATTTACCAATATTTATATTTTGCTAATTGTATCTGTTTATCCATATTTATTTGAGGTTTTGCACAAAAAAAAATAAACAAACTGGTGCATTTCACGTTTATTTAATCAATAAATTTATACTTCTACTTGGATGGCTGACACATTTCAATAATATGAATATCCATAGATCATAAATCAATACACTGGTATAAAATGTACATTTTATCATCAACGTTGTGCACAACTTTGTTTAAGCCTCTTTACTACAATGTACCTCTTTTGTAACTCTATTACTTGTCATTCTGCACTGCTATTGGCCTGGAAGTTGTGACTCACAGCATTTAGAACCACTCTAAAAACAATCCGCTTGTATCTACATCTAAATATAAAAATAGGGAGGAAAAGAAGTTGTTTCCTGTCTGTATTTATCGGTAAAAATCAGTGAAAACGGATATCAGGGAGCCTTAATTGTAATATAAAATAATTGCAAATGCAATACAATTAAACATCACCCCAAAAACATCAAAATGCTCAAGTAACACCAAATTCGTAAGACATTTAAAAATATAAAATGGTGAATGAGTATTACAGGGATGGCCGTTAACACAAAAGTAGAATAATGGTAATCACCATTAGTGAAGTTTACTAGTGAAAGCCTCTAAAGTGGTGGTATTTTCACTAATATCCTGCAACATGCGACCTACCTCTTGGTTTCAGTAAGTGCAACGCTCTTGTCTTACATTTCAGAACTGGGTTGCGTATCCTGTACATTTACCTAATGCACCTAAATTGGGCGATGTGATGTTCAGTCCATTGACCTGGCTCAGAAAGGCTTTCAATCAACGCATGTTAAGGGACATCTCCTAGATCACATCTACAGCAATCTAGATAGCTTAACCGTCGAGGCTCCAGTACCACTATCCTGGACCGATCATTTTTTAGTACCTTTTACATGGTCCACTTGCTCCCCCCCCCCATCTCACAAAATCACAATAAGCAGCGGGGAAGAAAATGGGCCTCCCTCCCACTTTCTAAGTGGAAACTGGCTCTTATAGAACACCTACCCCCAAATGTGACCAATCCCAATACAGCCATTGTCAATTTTGATAACTGGATCTCCAGTTCCCTTGACCTAGTCCTACCAGAGGAATCTTTGCACTTAATAAACAGAGCCAAAGTGGCCCCCTGGTACTCCCCGACTCTCAGGACTATGAAGCAATCTTGCCGCAAACTAGAGAGAGCCTGGAGACAAGATTACTCACAATCAAAGCAAGTTGAGTATAGAGCCGCAATAAAGCTCTATAAAAATCAAATAAAATCTGCGCAAGCCCATTTTTATGAAGCCAAAATCAATCTAGCTGCAAACTCCCCCAAAGAAATTTTTAAAATAGCCAAATCTTTAATTTCTCCCCCTCCCCCCGAGCGTCTGTCACCTGACGGCGCGCAAACCCGTTGCAATAATTTAGCCACTTTCTTCTCCCAGAAGATCCAGGCCATCTATTCTTCATTTTCTACTGGCAGTGGTGACATGGACCACACCACCACCACAGATTCTGACTTCTTAGCCCCCAGCTCACTGGATGAATTCCCCCTCCTAGATTCCGACACTTTAGACAGAATGCTTCTTAAAGTCATCTCGGGATCCCCCAATGACCCAGCACCCCCGCAAACTCTCAATAAGGTGATGGACATCATCCGCCCTGTCATTCTGGATGTCCTTAATGCTTCCATCTCCTCTAACTCCGTCCCAGCACCATGGAAATGTGCGATGGTTAGGGCCCTTTTGAAAAAACCCACCTTGGACCAGAACAACTTGGCCAATTTCCGCCCCATTTCCCTACTTCCCTGGATGAGCAAACTGCTTGAAAGGCACATCAATAATATCTTAGTGGACTACTTAGAATCAAATAGTCTGCTATGCGCCTCTCAGACGGGTTTCCGCCCGCAGCATGGAACTGAAACTGCTCTCCTAGCAGTGACGGAAGAAACTAGATTGGTGCTGGACCGGGGAGGAAAAGCAGCCATCATACTACTCGACCTCAGTGCCGCGTTCGACACTGTCAACCATGCCACACTGCTACACCGTCTGAAAGGCATGGGCGTGTCGGGCGCGGCCCTGGAGTGGCTGACCTCCTTCCTGGACGAGCGCTTCTTCCAGGTGTTTGAGGGCAAAGCAGTCTCCCCTAAGCAACCACTTAGATGTGGGGTTCCTCAGGGCTCCTCCCTGAGCCCCACACTTTTTAATGTCTATATGCGACCTCTAGCGGAGATAGTCCAGCCCTTTGGCGTGCGTATTGTCACCTACGCGGACGACACCCAGTTGGTGGTCTCTCTGGACCACACTGAGGAGCCGTCCAACACCCTGGGCCTCTGTCTAGAGGCCGTTGCTAACTGGATGCAATCGTCCTGTCTCAAACTTAACGGGGAGAAGACAGAGATTATGCTATTGGGTAACCCTCCTCCGACCATTTTGACATCAATTTGGCCCACCTGCCTTGGTGCTCCCCCCCCCTCCCAAACCGCAGATAAAGAGTCTGGGAATCTGGCTCGATAAAGCGCTGGACTTCTCGGTCCAGGCTACCAAAACTGCCTCCACGTGTGTCGGCCTAATGAAAATGCTCCGCAAAGTACTCCCTCTGCTTCCTTTCCAGGTGAGGAGAATCATGGTTCAGGCCCTGATACTCTCCCGCCTGGACTATGGAAACGCGCTATATCTGGGTGCCCCGGCTTCAGTGACCAACAGGCTCCAAGTCACGCAAAACTGCGCCGCCCGATTATTATTCAACATCCCCCGCTGGCAGTCAGCCAAGAAAGCTGTAAAAGAATTGCACTGGCTCCCGATGGCTGCTAGAGCACAGTTTAAGGCTATGTGCATTGTGCACAAATCTTTCCATCGAACAGGCCCTGCCATCCTGTCCCCCTTAGTTGTGCCCTACGCTCCATCCAGAGCCCTTCGCTCGGGATCATTGCACCTAGTTACCACTTCTAAAATCAACAAAGCACGTTGGGGCGGCCGTTCCTTCTCCCATACTGCTGCGAGACTTTTGAACTCCCTCCCCTTAGCCCTCAGAGAAAATAATAACCGGCTGGCTTTTAGGAAAGCTTTGAAAACCCACCTGTTTGCAAAAACGTGCTAGTCTCACCCTGCGGCCCGCCACAGTGATCAATTAAAGCGCTGCGAGGGTTCCGGGTAGTCTATGCGCTATATAAATATAATTTTTCATTTCTGTGCCTGTTGTGTCTTTATTTCTGATATTACAGAGGTACGTTGGTGTTTCCTTCTCCAAAACGTTTTTTTAGGGGGAGGTAAAGGAAGTACATTTGTATGAACGCAAGCACCACCACAGCATCACTCAGGGCCACCACAGCATCAAGCATTGGCATAGCCAATAGGTCTCGCCTTTGGGACCTTATAAGTATTTAGTTATGCAGCACAATAACCTTGGTGCAACAACATTAACTGTTGCACGGCTAAACACTTATAAGGTCCCAAAGGTGAGACCTATTGGCTATGCCAATGCTTGTTTTAGATGCCACAAAGGCATTTGATTCCCTGGAATGGGACTATATGCTCGCCATCCTGGGTAGAATGGGCCTCCCTCGTCCTTCCCTAGACTGGATTCACTTGCTCTACTCTGGGCTGGAGGCGGGGGTTCAGATTAACAGGTTCTACTCTGCTCTAATCCCCATTAAGCGAGTGTGAGAAAGTGCCCTCTTTCTTGCATGGTATGCCCCCACTTTTTGCTGAATTGCTGATGTTCTTTGACTGAGTGTGCCCTGGGCTCCTGCTAATCAGGTACCCCGGGCCTATGTTCCTTCCCTAAAATTGCATTGAAGCCTAAACCCAATTTGCATCTCTGGCCAC
Source organism: Triturus cristatus (assembly GCF_964204655.1). Lineage (NCBI taxonomy): Eukaryota > Metazoa > Chordata > Amphibia > Caudata > Salamandridae > Triturus > Triturus cristatus. The sequence goes on from NC_140579.1 coordinate 1,167,701,816, forward strand.
ATGTCAGCCCCTGGTAAATGGTACCACAGGTACCCAGGGCACTGTGACCAGAGAAGGCCTCTAAGGACTGCAGCACTTATTGTGCCACCCTTAGAGGCCCTGTACCCTGACACACACACACACACACTACCTCTGCAGGCTGCGTGTCTTGGTGTAGAACACAGTGAAGAGTCGACATGGCGCACATCCCTTTATGCCATGCCCACAAACCACCGCCCTGGCATACATCAATCACCCCTCTAGCTGGGTGCCCTATGCCAGTGGTGAGGGAACAGTTGCATGAGCCCTGTAACCCTACAGTGCCCAAGTCCAATCCTGGGCACTGTAAGTGCAGTGCTGCCATTAAGAGTATATGGTGCTAGGAGTTTGTCACTACGAACTCCACAACACCATAATGGCTACACTAAAGACTGGGAAGTTTGGCATCAAATTTCTAAGCACATTAAACCCACACTGATGCCAGCGTGGGATTTAAAGTAAAATGCACAATAGAGGGCATCTTAGAGATGCCCCCTGAAGCTCGACCAACTTCTAGTGACCTGACTGAGTGGCTGCTTAGGCTGCCACAAACAGACTTGTTTCTGGACCCCTGGGTTGAGAGCCTGCTGCTCTCTGGGGCCTGAAACAATGCACATCCTGGGCCGAGGTGCCAAGCCTCCTCCCCCAGGATGGGCAGGGTTCACGAAGGGGAAGCTTCAAAGGCTTGCCGCCTTGTGAGCCTCCCCACACCATTTGCTGCTTTGAGCAACTGGTCCCCACTGGTTCTACCACCCACTTTGAGCGGGAGAACCGGCGGGAAAAACCAGTGAGGGAAAGAGGTGTGCCTACCTCTGCCAACTCCACACCTCAGGTGGGGGAGCCGAGGTGAAGCACAACTTGGAGTCCCCACCATCTTGAGGATGGGGGGACCTAGCCAACCAGGGACAGGCTCCAGCCCCCCCTCCCACTGGAGGGTGGCACGATAGGGGGTGTACCCACCCCAGGGAAGGGACCCATTGATCCCTGCCCTTACCTACATGTAACGCACCTAAATCTGGTATTTAGGGGGCACCTTGAACCTTGCTTCCTCAGATCCAGCCTGACGACAAGAAGAAAAGAAGAAGGACCGAACAGCCGTGCAGCCTCAAGAGGATGACGCCCACTGACTTGGCCCCAGCCCTACCGGCCTGTCTCCCTTCGAACCTGCTCCTGCGAAATCCCGGTGTGTCCTGCAGCCAGCAACCTCAAAAACCCTGGAGGACCTGCCTGCCTTCACTTCCGAGACTGCATCTCCCATGAACACCGGATTTGTTCAACCTGCAGCCTCTGGCTCCAGCCGGATACCGTGAATCCAGCCCACTCTGCACCCGCTGAACCTGGCCCGAGCTCGAGTTGAAAAACACAACAAGGAGGTCCCCCCGGCGATCCTGATGCGAGATCCGGCGACCCCTGACCTGCCTCAAGCCTCAAGCCGACGCCTGCAGCCTAAATCCAGAAGGCCCCCCTGACCGCGACCTGGAGCTAGTAAGATCCGACCCCAAAAGGCCCCCCTGCAGCCGACGCCCCACTGCCTTGTGTGCCCAAACCAACGGTACCTAACCAACCCTTAACTTACCTCTCGAAGTGGTGGTCGCACCCAGAAGTTCTTCGTCTCCCTGCCTGCAGTGTGTTTGCAAACCGTAGGTTCTCCATTGAAAACAGGGCACCTGACCTCAAAACAGCACCCTGCACCCGGCCACCCTAGTGCCGCTGAGGGTGCACTTTTGATGCTAATTTGGTTCCCTATTTGCCCTGCCCTAAACCCTAGGAGCATTGCTTCCACAGCCGTGTGGCCTGCTTGCCAGCAGCCACCAACCGGAGACCCCCTATCCCCCATTGGATAACATTGTGCCTCAACACTCTGCACCCGGCCGTCCTAGTGCAGCTGAGGGTTAAACAAAAGTGCATCACTGACCCTGGGGGACCCCTGAGTCTAATCCCAGAACCTTAACTCTCGCAGAAGATTGCTTACCTGTGAACCGATAACCTGTTTTTCCTCCAAACATTGACAATTTTATTCCCAAAAGTTTCCAAGTGTGGAGATTTGAAATCTAAAGATATTCTTTAAAAAATCCTGCGAATAACCAAAACGTATTTACTTACCTGTTTCCAGGAAATGTCCTAGTGCTGACTCTAGATATCCAGCACTGAGTTAGAAAAGTAGCGAGAAAAGTAACTTACCTGCAACTTACTGAAAAAGCCTATTCATTCCAATGTACTGTATTTGCTAAGTGTTGCAACCTACTGCATTCCCTGTCAATCAAACAAAGTACAATTTCCATTGCATTTTCAAACTGTTCTACAGTCAGCAACTTATTCTTGTATAGTATTTTATGCTTACCTGTGCCAGGCTTGCATGGTTCTAAAATAAAACAGTATATTTTTTATACAAAAACAATTGGCCTAGAGTTCAGTTCTTGAGTGTGTGAATTAATTTGCTGACTGAGTGTGTACATCAAATGTTTAACACTGACCTCTGATACTGCCTTACTGCTCGACCACTCTACCACAAATAGAGAGTAAGGTTCTATCTAACTTTAACCTCTGCCTACCCCTGGGGTCACCTGGACTCTATACACACTATACTTCATTTTGTTGTAGTATATATAGAGCCAGTTTCCTACAGCGAGGCACCCGCCCTCTGTCCCTGTTACTTTTTGTCTTGGCTGTCGAGCCCCTGGCAGACAAATTCGGCAACACCATCGAGAATATGCTGTAATCTACCCCTCCCGTCAAATCTTAATCTCGTTGTATGCGGACGATATCACCCTCTACCTCCGCGATCCCAGCGTGAGTCTTAATCTCATCTCGAGGGAATTCATCCGCTTCGGCCAGCTCTCTGGGATAAAGTTTTATTGGAACAAGTCACAGATATTCCCACTCACCCCGAATACTCCTCAACTCACCCCTGATTACCCGCTGAGCTGGTGCGAGGACGAAATCAAGTATCTGGGGGTCACCATCACCAGGAACTCCGAAGAAATGTTTAGATCAAATTATGGGGTTGCGATAGATACGATTCATACGTGGGTAGACCGCTGGATCACCCTTCCGCTTTCATTGGCGGGCAGAGTGGCCCTGATGAAGATGAACATCCTCCCCAAGCTTCTCTATTTATTTCTTAACATACCTTACTACCCGGGGCGCAATTCTTTTTTAATACTATTCACTCCTTGCTCATCAAGCTGGCCTGGGGTGTGAGGCAGCCCCGGCTGAGCTGGAAACTGATAACACAGCCATTCTCCAAAGAGGGCTTCAAGGTTCCGGACATTGAACTCTACTATCTCAGCACGCAGGCTCATTACTCCATCTACTGGCTCCACCCGCCCCCCTTCATGCCCCACCTGGCCGTTGAGCAAGGCTACATGTCACCTATGCCCTTAACCTCCCTGCTGGGGGCGACTGTCCCGGGCGAGAGGGTATTGTACCACACAGTTTCCTGCACCAATAATGCCTGCAGGCGCTTGACTAGGGAAATGGGTAAGACTCTACTCTACTACCCCCTTGTGCCACTGCCATACCTTTCACACGCCCCAGTTACACAGGAAGCAGTATGTCGGGACATGCTGCGTAGGAGGGGATTGCACACCTGGGGGGATCTGTCCCACGAGGCCGGTTTAAAGACCAGAAGGAGCTCTTGTTCGGGTAGAGAGTCACCCCTCTTGAGATGTTCCTTTATATACGACTCAAACATGAAATACGGGCTAATACAGTGTTTTCCACGCGAACCTGTCCCGCTGTAGGTTCTGCACACCACGCTGAAGATATCCGCCCCCTCGCACGCTGTATCTCGCATCTACCTTGCGGCGCTGTTAGAAAGACCTCATGCGCCACCGGGGGCTAGGGCCGCGTGGGAGCGAGATCTGGCATCTACCTTGATAGATGCGCAGTGGGACTTCTGATGTGCGCAGACATTACTGCCAGAAGCAGGCTGCGCATTATCCACTTTAAGTTTTTGCACACAACTTACTACACACCCACATTGCTTTGTAAATATAAGAGGATGATGGCTGCAGGAGATGCCATCAGGAGGGGGCTGATTTATTGCATTTGGCATGGTCCTGCGCCCAAGTCCAGGTTTACTGGCAGGAGGTACTGGGCTCATTACCTGAGATGGTCGCAGTGTCCCTCCCATTCTCCCCTCTACTTGTTCTGTTGGGGTTTACTGCGGACATCCCTTAGAAACACAGGAAGTTCACTGCTATGGGCCTGCTCCTTGCCAAGTGGAGGGTGGCCTGCAGATGGGGCAGGGGGAGAGCCCCCAAATTCAAAGATTGGCTGCATGATTTTATATATAGTAAAGATCAGTTCACAACCTATGCAGAACTGTTGCCGGCTAAATCCCACCCCAGGGATATTTGGGGTCCATTGCTATCACACCTCCGAGAGCACAGTGACACTGACCAGGACGCTCCACGATTGGACGCCTAGGGGGATGCCCCTGGAGCACAGAACAGCAAATTGAGGTGTGGTCTGTCTGTGCTGTGGGCCTTGTGGGCCACTGGCTTGGGGGTGGCTTGAGTGGGGCGCTGTACATATCTAGCAACTCTTTCTCTGTGTGCCCCGACGGGGCTGACTGCTGTTGGTATGAGTGGGATACCTTATAGAACTGTGTAGAAATGTTTAAATTAAGTTGGCCCGTGTGTAAGGGTTTCCACGCCTGTAAATTCTTCCTGATATTCTTTATGTACCATGCAAAGACTGCTTTATACGGACTCTGTGATTTATGTGGATGTTTGACAAAACATGATAAATATAGGGGGTTTTTTTTCAAAAGAAGGAAAGGAGGACCGAACAGCCATGCCGAAGCTAACAAATGGAGAGCGCCCACTGACTTGGCCCCAGCCCTACCGGACTGTCCCCACCTCAAACCTGGCCCAGCAAAATCCCGGTGTGTCCTGCAGCCAGCAACCATTTGAAACCCAGAGGACCTGCCTGCCTTCCATTCCAAAGACTCTGTCTCCCGTGAACACCGGATTTGTTCAAACTACAGACTCCAGCTCTGCAAGGATCCCCGGGTCTGCACTACCCTGCACCCAGCGTCCACGGCCCGCGTTCTAGTGGGCTTACACCAAGAGGAGGTCTCCCTGGTGATTCTTACCTGAGAACCGGTGATCCCTGACCTGCTTCAAGCTTCCAGCCGAGGCCTGCAGCCTCAAACCAAAAGGTCCCCCCAACCGCACCTATGAGCAGGTAAGAAGATCGGACCCTAAAAGGTACCCCTGCACCCGACGCTCCATGGCCTTGGGTGGCCCAACCAATGGTGCCTAACCAACCCCCAAGATCCCAACTTACCTCTCCAAGTGGTGGTTGCACCCAGAAGATCTTCGTCCCCGAGCCTGCAGTGCTTTTGCAAATCAGAGACTCCCCATTAAAGCTACAGGGCTTCCGACGCAAAACAGCACTCTGCACCCGGTGGCCCCAGTGCTGCTGAGGGTGCATGTTTTGTGCTGGGCTCAACCCCCATTTGCCCTGAGCTTAAGTGCAGGAACTTTGCTCCCACAACCCAGTGGCCTGCTCGTCAGCAGCCACCAACCATAGGCCCCCTTTCCCCCATTGGAAAACATTGGGTCTCAGCACTCTGCACCCGGCCGACCTAGTGCAGCTGAGGGTGTAACAAGAGTGTATCCTGACCCTGGGGGACCCCTGAGTCTAGCCCCAGAATATCAGCTCCCACAACAAATTACTTACCTGCTAATCCTCCATAGGATAACTGACTGTTTTTCTATGAAAAGTTTCTAAGTGTGGAGTTGGAAAACCTAAGAAATCCTGGTAAAAATGTAATAAATAACAAAAACGCTTTTACTCACCTGTAATATCCCAGTGTAGTATCCAGGTATACTGCACTGCGTAAGAAATGTATTCTGCAAAGCAATCTGCTGGTCATTTAACTAAGAACCCTATACAAAGTATATGTACTGTATTGTATTCTGAAAAGCATTGCATTATCAGTAATACTGCTGTAATCAAACCAAAGTACATTTACAATTGCAATCCAAACTGTGTTACAACTGCATTACTATTAAAAAGTATTTATTGCTTACCTGTGCCAGGCTTGCTTGGTTCTAGGAAATAAAATAAGTAAAAGAATATTTTTATACGAAAACAATTGGTCTGAAGTTAAGTCTTTGAGTGTGTGAATTCATTTGCTGACTGACTGTGTACAACAAATGCTTAACACTGTCGTCTGATAAAGCCTTACTGCTCGCCCACACTACCACAAATAGAGAGTGAGGTGCTATCTACTTTACCTCTGCCTACCTTTTGGGTTCCACTGGACTCTGTGCACACTATACCTCACTTTGGTCTAGTATATACAGAGCTAGCTTCCTACCCCCTCCCCCCCCCCCCCCACCAAACCTCCCCCAGCTGCAAGATGTGTAGGGGTTTGGTTCACAATGGAAGGAGGTGTGAAAAAAATATTGTTGGCTGGCACATATAGACAGTAAGATTTTAAACATGTTTTTACAGTAGACCGGAAACCTTCCTTCTGTATGCTGTACCTGATGAAGCTGGCTGATCCGGTGGCTCAGTAGACTAATGCATTCACTGCACGGTTATGTGTGGCCCAGTGGCCACAGGTGCTTGTGGGTCCATTCATCCATTCATCCTTCACCAGGTGAATAAAATGCAGACCATTGGGTTGTACAACAAACATCTGTTGATCACCACCAAGGTATCCATGCTTGAACATGTGCTGTACTAATACCTGTTATTTAATGTTTGTCAAATCTGTGAGTGACTTACAAAATACTTAAAATAACTCCCTTTCCACTAGACATACATACCCCTTTAGAGATTTCCACACATATGGAGGCTAAAATACAGTAATGCTAAAATTTGAGAAAGTCTGCCTGCAAGTGGGCGATCTGTATGAGAATGCCAGGTTTCAGACGTTCAAGAAAGCTCAAACCCACTTTGGTGTCTGGACACGTCAATCTTTCTTATATGCTGGATTAAAAAAAAAAGTGGTGCAGCTGATTTGGAGCTTTCCAAATCACCCACAATAATCCATTCTACTAAAAGAAATCCTAGCTTTTGTAGTGGTAAATGGGCTGAAAGACACACAGTATAGCTGATCATACACTTAGTTCATGCTTAGAAAGAAATGGAACACTGGCTGCAAATTAGTCCAATTTATTTCTGTTTTGCTTAGGGTAGGCCTTAAATCTCTCCCAACTGTCTTAAAAAATATATCCAGATAGATCCAGCAGTGTACCATTGATGCAATGGAGAGAGTGCAGATTATTTTCACGTGGTATAGGATTTTCTATACTAAAGGGATGGTGGGCAAGTTATTAAATATTGACCTGAAAAATAGTTTGTTGAGCTGAGGTCCTCTACCAGAAGGGTGAAGTAGGGGGTAATTGGACACGAAGGAAGCACGATAAGTTGCCTCCTAGCTAAAAGATTTATAGTGATCCACTGGTTCCAAACTGTTAAACCTAAACGTTGATATAGGGATGTCCTATAATGAGTTGTAGCTGAAGAGACTCGTATGGCTAATACCGGAAAGAATGAGAAATTTGAGGATAACTTGTGGAAGCTTGCTTTACTGTTCATTCTCATAATGTGGCAGACCGAAGTTTCATGTACTACTGGATGTAGAGATTCTAATATGTGGATCACACAACATAATCTGGTGGTTTGCTAATGTAATGATGTGTAACAGTGCTGATTATTACCTTAATTTCTGCCTACGTCTTAAATATGAATGCTGATATATTTTTTTTTACAGACTATATATGTTGCCTATTGTACATTAAAATACAATAACCATAAATAAAACAATACAGCCCTTGGGAAAGCCTTCGCATTTTTTGGATGTTCAGCAGACTTTGGGATAATACCTTGCCACAATCACGGCCTTGGGGTGTAAGGGTGTTGGAAAGCAAACAGCTTTTTGCTTTGTTTTAATGCTGGTCTCAGGTCAGGCTCCTGTTCCTAAACAAACTATATATTTATGGATTGTGGCATGCATAACATTGTTTTTTATCAAACTCTAGTTGGGCTGAATTCCATTTAGACCCTAGGGAACACTGTGAGAGGGAATGTGACTCCAGCACCATCATTGGGTAACAATTGTATTGCTGATGTTTATCAGTATGTCGAGTCTATTTTATCATCCAGAAACTAAAATGAGCTTGCAGGTAATATGACCTAGGCTTTAGGACTAGCATCCACAACACACACAAGGATGTCATTCCACAAAGGAAACTCTCTTAGCTGAATAATGGTTTTCTCTCATGGAGATCTTGGTCATTGATGACTGAGCCACCAAGCCTCCCCTTCATGGCAGTTGTCTATAAGCGCTTCAGTAGAGAACTAAGGTTTGCCCTGAGTTCACAAACTTTTGGGGGCTGCAGGGCTGTATGTCCTAAGCTGTTCCAAGCTCTGTCCATGTAAATGATCTGCATATGTAACCTTCATTATACTTTTTTAAGTATTCAGGATCCTGCTGGAATTATTCTTGTGGTTATTAATGAAAAGGATTTCTATGACGGTCCTCAAGTCTTTCTCTTTCAGTATTATTTCCTCCTGCTCAGAAGTCTTTCCAGTAGATAAACGCTCTAATATAGTTCCCGGGTAAGACTAAAGCTTTCAATGTGCATTTTTTTTTTAAGTGTAGAATGCTTGATTAAAATGAAATACCAAGTAAAACATCAGTATACATTGTACAAACAAAGGTCAAATAGTAACATTATTAAAAATTGGAATAACAAAATTAGGACTATATTGAGAAATATATGATTGAAACCTATTTGAACCTTCTAAACCTATACTTAGACAAGTGCAATTTAGTGTTTAAGAAGGAAGGGAGGAAGAAAGAAAGAAAGGGGGGAGACAAGAGAGATAAGGGAAAGTAATGAGCGGCAGCTAGATTACAATGTAAAGATAACAGTAAAAAGAAACTATTACCATAATATTATCAAGAAGGTTCATGGCATAGTACATACAATTCAATTCAATTCAAATAGCTTTATTTCGACAGTTTGTCATAAAAGCACAACCATACAACACATAACACATATATAAATAACACATAATATATACAATTACAGATTAAAAAGACCTATTAAATTCCATATACTGTCGGGTATCTAAAAAATTTAAGAACAGTTAAAAAAGAAGGGGAAGAGGCAGTCACAAAAACAGGTCCTATTAAAAAGATACATTTTATGTTAAAATAGCAGCAACATTTTTATTTAAAGTGCGAGTGCGGATAACCCATGTCCAGCCCAGGAATTTGGCTGTTGCTATGGCTGTACTAGGGCTACAGTCAGACCCTAAGATTCTCAACGCAATGGCACATCTCCGGACACCCATCAGGCTGCAAATCGGCCTCAGCCATCTTCTCCGTGGGGCAGCATAAAGTGGACAAACAAAGAAAATATGGGGGATGGTCTCTGCCATTGTCACACAATGGTGACATTTATCATCAGTTCTAGATGCCCATTTATACGTAAAGGACTTTATAGGCAAACTACCTACCCTAAACTGAAAATAAAGTTTTCGATCAAAGGGCCTCTCGATCAAGTCCCAGTAAGCCTCACATACAGGCCATGATTTAAAATCCAAAAAACGACCTGTTAGGCTAGTTGCAATACTGGCATGACCTATAGATGAATAAACCATTTCCCAATATTTCTGCTTCAGTTGTACCTTTGTCGGAAACACTGCCGTCTCAGGGTTATTCCAGAGTATCTCTAAATCCAATTTAATTAGTAGGGCCCTAACCTCCTTTAACCAACCTACTCTGTGGAAACAATCCCGCAAGATCACATCCTTGAAACCCATAGCGTACTGCACAAGTTCTGGGGTGACCCAAAGACGCCTCCAATAAAGGATTGGCCGTAGCTTTGCTATGTCCACAATGTTCTTCCTCCCTAGATCTAGATGGAGCGGGAGCATGGGAGTACTTTGCGGGACACTTGCAAGGTTGCGTAGAAATTTATTTTCTAGTCTTACTAAGTGTGTTAGGTCGTTGAATCCCCAGAGCTCAGCACCATAGAGGGCCGAGCTCACTGCTTTGGCGTTATAAATCTCTAGGGCTGGAGTGATTGGTTTGGTAATGGAGGATTTATATTTCTTGGTCAGACACCCTATGTGTTGATGTAATTTTAGAGCTGTTATGTCCAAGTGGTGTTTCCAGCCCAAATCCTTTTGGAGAGAGATGCCAAGATACGTGAACGCACTCACCTGTTCTAGGGGCTCATTGTTTAATAAAATACTGCCTCTAAACGATTTGTGCTGGTTAAAAGCCATAAACTTGGTTTTCGAGATGTTTATTTCTAACCCTCTCAGGGAACAAAAATCCACAAATGCATTAATGGTCTTCTGGAGACCACTCGGGGTCCTGGAGATGAGCAAAGTATCGTCCGCAAACATGAGGACAGGGACATGCTTGCCAGCCAGAAGGGGAGCATCGGTAGGGACCGCTGAAAGATACTCAACTACCCCGTTGATATATAGAGAAAATAGGGTAGGAGCCAACACACACCCCTGTCGGACGCCCCGCCCAACAGGGAAAGAATCGGTAACCTCTCCCTGTACCCCCCATCTGACTTTAGCAAAATTGCCCTCATGCAGGCGGACGAGAAGTGTTAATAACTCTGGAGCCATCCCCATATCGCCGAGAACACCCCATAGTTTCCTCCGCGGTACCAAATCAAACGCTGATTTGAGATCTACAAAGACAGCGTATAACGACCCCTCATTCAGGAGCACGTTCCTCCAGTAAATAGTTATAAACCGGAAGATTTGGTCTATGGTACTGGTGCGAGAGCGAAATCCCGCTTGAAGTGGGGACAAAATATTAGCATCCTCAACCCAGGTCTGTACTTTTCCTAACACTAACCGGCCCATAACCTTTTGAATTGAGTCAATAAGACTTATGGGCCTGTAATTACTGGGGAGGGATTTGTCACCTTTTTTAAAAACAGGGATTATCTCAGCACCTTTCCATGATGGGGGTACTGGGGCCCCATTAGCCACTGCATTAGCAAGAAGGGCTATGTACTGGCACCAAGTTGGCTTGTCACTTAAAAATATATCGGCCGGGATTCCATCCATACCTGGAGCTCTTCCCTTTGCTACACAGTCTAGTGCTGCCTCGACATCCTTAATAAAAAACACTGGACCAGAATAAAATTTTTCAGAGAGGGATGGTGGGGTCTGTTCGTTAATTGCGCTACAAGCATACTGGGGACCAAAGAATTCAGTCCATTTTACCTGGGGAACATTATTCTGTGGGGGATCGGGACGCCCTCCCCTATCCCAGTTAATAATGCTCCAAAAGGTTCTCGAATCCTTCGCATCACAGGCATTTCTTAAATCCTGCCACCATTGTTGGTCCCAATCTCTTTTGGTTTTTTTCTGTGCCTCCCTGTAGAGATCCCTAGCATACCTAACCCCCATGTGATCTCTTAACCTTAGGGCTTCACTTAGCCTTTGTCGAGCAGTTCTACAAGAGGTATCAAACCAACTAGCATCATTAATTTTCGAAACCTGTCTCCCTGGCTTCACATCCCTTAAAAAGTAGGATTTCAGGCTACCAAATAGGTTAGTATGGGCTTCAATTACGATTTGTGGGAAATCTTCCCTCCAAATTCTTGACATAAGGTATTTGGTACTCTTGGTTACTTCGGCTTTAAGAGCTTCCAATTTCTCAGGATGTTCAGTTAGTTTACTCCATTTTACACGGCGTTTGTCGTTAGTGATCACTACATCCGAGGTAACGGTTCCCTCAACGTGGGTCGCGTCGCCCTCTCTAGTAGTGGCCCAAAAATCCATGCAAAGAGGGTTGTGGTCGCTTTCAAGCCGCCATATTACCTTCATGTCATCAAGTCTATGCCATATCCTGAGATCAATCAGTATATAGTCGATACGGCTAACGAAGCGCCCATTGTCAAAAGTATATTCTCCTTTCAAATCAGATCTTGTGCGCCCGTTTGCTGCCCTAAGACCTCTTTCCAAACACAACGCCTTAAGCTGAATTGCAGCGTTAGACCATTTTTTGACAGGTGGTAAGTCAAGCCTAGGGATTCCCCATCTAAGATCTTGTTCTAATGATAGCTCTTGTACCTCGTTACCCAGTGGTTCGAATGTAGTGTTGAAATCCCCTGATACAATTGGGATGGTATAAATGGGAAGATTTTCTAGTTGTAAGTCCAAGGACGATATTGTCTCTGAACTAAGACCTCCTCTCAACCCCCTAGCATACACGTTGAATATAGCAAGGGTACTCTCATTGGCCCTACTAAGTTTAAACGCTAGAATATCTAAGTTTGAGGATTTTAACAGTTCCACATTATAATCTAATTTTTGGCGAACCCAGGCCACAAGGCCTCCTACAGGGCGCCCTTTAGGATTTTTTTTTGCGGGGGTGTAGAAATTAAGATATCCAGCCCTAAAAACAGGAGCAACAGCCCAGGACTCCTGGAATAGGCAGATATCATAATTATCAATAAAGTTGCCCCATTCAGGAGACAGCAATTTCTGGGTAATACCTGCAATATTCCAGGATACCAGAGATATTTTGCTACCACCACTGGTGATTTTATGTGGTGAGCTACACCTATCGCTTGTCAAGGGGTTATTAGCAATATGACCGGGCTCAATCGATTGTTCAGGTGGATTGTTACAAGCAAGTACCACTGTTTGATGGCTACTCTTAGGGATGTGGGATGAAGTCATGGTACTACTACAGGGGGTGATATCAGCCTTGGTTTTGTTTCCAATCAACCTATTTTCATGAGGGAACTTATAGACAGGGTGGATATCACTTTCCCTATGTCAATCGCATTCCTCTAAATTTGACAAGGCATTATATCTATTTTCTAGCCTAAGATCAGTAGAAAAACTTAGAAGTGCCCTCCTCCCTGTAACTACATTTGGGACGTTTGATGGTAATGGCAACGTATTCCGTCTCGGAGGTCTAAGGTTACCAATAAAAAAATCCAATGTAAGAGGAATTATATCTGAGTCCCTTTTCTGAGGTGGTAGTAGATTAACAAGAACATTGGGTAGCACATGCGTGGCAGCGAAATTAAGGACAACACAGTCTCCCCCAAACTTTTTAGTATTATATCCAAGCCAAGGGACCCGTCTAGCCATTATAATCTCTCTTGCCAATTGCTGTTGGCCACCCGATCCTCCAAAATACATATTCCTACTAAGCCAATATAGGGCTTTGTCTATTAATGCAGTTGTGGATTCTACTTGACCTGGTCTTAAGTGGGGAACATTAGCAAGGACAAGAGCCAAGGGGATAGCCTCTCTAACAAATGGAAGTCCTTTCCCTGAAAAAGTTTTATTAAGGTCCATGGTGTTGGTAGAATCCGTGGTAGGGAGTATATTGTGATTAACATTATCAGTCTGTAGGGTTTGGGTAGGCAAGGATAATGTCGGAATCAAAATTCGCGAAGAAGGGTCTGCCACCACCGGAGGAGGCAGGAGATCAACCTTCGAGGGGGCTTCCTTCGTTAATACTGGCGCCAAACACTGAGTATGATCATGAACACTTGATCCTGGCAGCTCCAGAATAGACGGTTGCACAGTTGTAGACACGGCATTGAGCTTCACTTCCAGTATCGAGAACCGATCCTCAATAGATGTCAGTCTTTTATTAATAGGGGCCAGTATGGCATCCAGTTTCCTTTTAATTGCTGCCCAAAGTTTGTTTGGTAAAATCTCCGTCTGGGGCTGATGACCCGAACCTGATTTAGCTGACCGACCCACAGGCTGTTTCTTTGATCGTCCAACTGGGGCCAAACCCCCTGCTCTTGTACGTCTTGTCTGCATTTGAATTGGGGGGGAGGGGGAAACCTCTACTACCGGGGGCGCTTGGGTAGGTGTTGAGATAATAGACCCACCCTGTTCGGTAGTGTATAGTGGAGATGGCATATGATCTTGTTGGTCTACTAGATCCCTAGGAATGCCAGGTGATTGCTGTGATATGTTTACTACTGAGGTGTCAGGATTCTCGTGGATGAGGGCTGATGTCTTGTTCCCTATCCCCATTGACAGACGCCTTTCAGTTCTTTCTATTTCCTCCGTTAAAACGTTAGCAGCTCTAACCAAATAAGAGTCCAGGGTAGCTCCTGACATCCCATTTGATTTGATGCATGAAGGCTTCTTTTTCACCATTATCACACTTATCAGGCAACACTACTCACGGTTTCTTCTCTGTGTGTAGATCGCAGAGGGTATGCCCAGCCCGGCCTCTTCTGGCCCCTGACGGCCACAGACGGCCCGCCCTCTGCCCGGGCTCAGCCCGGCGCCGCCCGCGCGCGTCCCGCGACGCGGAGGGCGCTGCGTCCTTTTGTGCGCCTCCGGGCGCGAGAATGACGTGAAGGGGCGCTATGAACCCTGGGAGGTGTAGTTTCCCCTGCTCACAGCCGCAGAATGGAACAGCGGCAGCAGGGGAGACACGCAGTACAACAGACCCAGGAGCGTCAGCGGCAGCACAGACCCAGGAGCGTCAGCGGCAGCACAGCAGCACAAGGCAGGAGTCAAGTCCCCCACAGGTACGGCAAGGCAGGTCCGAAAGAATGTCTCCCGCTCCACCGAGGGCGCTGCGTCCTTTTGTGAGCCTCCGGGCGCGAGGATGACGTGAAGGGGCGCTATGAACCCTGGGAGGTGTAGTTTCCCCTGCTCACAGCCGCAGAATGGAACAGCGGCAGCAGGGGAGACACGCAGTACAACAGACCCAGGAGCGTCAGCGGCAGCACAGACCCAGGAGCGTCAGCGGCAGCACAGCAGCACAAGGCAGGAGTCAAGTCCCCCACAGGTACGGCAAGGCAGGTCCGAAAGAATGTCTCCCGCTCCACCGAGGGCGCTGCGTCCTTTTGTGCGCCTCCGGGCGCGAGGATGACGTGAAGGGGCGCTATGAACCCTGGGAGGTGTAGTTTCCCCTGCTCACAGCCGCAGAATGGAACAGCGGCAGCAGGGGAGACACGCAGTACAACAGACCCAGGAGCGTCAGCGGCAGCACAGACCCAGGAGCGTCAGCGGCAGCACAGCAGCACAAGGCAGGAGTCAAGTCCCCCACAGGTACGGCAAGGCAGGTCCGAAAGAATGTCATACAAGTTAAATCAAACAGGCGACATGGAAAGAAATGTGGTGAGTGGTAACCTTAGCAAATCCTTTTTGATCAGTTATGGTGTAGAGGTGGCATATGCACGATCTATTCTATGATGATGACATAGCAGGTTCCACCAAGCTTGATACGAGATTTTAGTAGTGTCCTTCCAATTGGAGGTAATAATCTGAAAAGTAATGGTTATAAACAAATCAATAAATTTGCCCACGCTCCCCTGGGCATTCCATATGGTAGAGGAACCTCCCAGAAAAAACGTGTATAATATCAAAGTGAACATTGGTAGTTAAAATTTCATTCAACTTCCAAATAAGTAACCTAAAACTCTTGACCACAGGGCAGAGAAAGAACATGTGGAGTAAGTCACTATTACCATGCGGGCAAGACCAGCATTTCGTATCATCCATTAATCTGAATTTGTGAAGATCTGTGGGGGTGAGGAAAAGCCTATTATAGAAATAATATAGAGTCTGCATAGTGCTCGCTGATCGTACGGAGGTGTGGACTTTTGCCCAAATGAAGCCCCAGGTTTGAAATGAGAATTCATGTGCCAGATCTTTTTCCCAGAGAAGTTCAGTACTGATTTGGTTCTAGGAGCGGAGGGAAGAGACAAAATCTTGTAAATGTGGGAGGCTTTAAACTGAGTTGAAAAATATAGTGAGAGAGTGGATATCTGATTGTAAGAGGTTAAGGAAAAATTTGAGGATTGGAAGTGAGTGATGGATGATCTAAGGAGAGGATACTGAGGAGCATATAAAAGAGATATATCATATTTATCTTGGATCTCCGTGAAATCCATAAGAGACCCATTGATCACAGGTGTTCCAATGTAATAATGCCTTTATCAATCCATTCTTTCCAAAAAAAAGAGCTCTGTTTTCAATCTTTAAGTGTTTGTTTTACCAAACAGGAGTAAGTATAAAGTTATCCGAGTGAATAAAGTGTGCTTTAAACAGAGAAGAAGCAACTACAGATGAGTGTGAGAAAATAGGCGATGAAAAGCGTCTAGGGGGTTGGGATAATCTAGTGGCCACAGCAAAGGGGAATGTGCATATTGGGATTGTTCCAGAGAGCTCCAGGCCGTTAATGGTATGTGTGAGGAGTCAGATAAAAAAGTCCAAACTTGTTTCAGGGTGAATGCAGAATGCTAGCGTTTAATAATAGGAAAATTAACCCCTCCAAGTTCCTTAGGTTGCTGAAGTCAGGTGAGTGAAATCCTAGTTTTACAGTTATTCCATAAAAATGTGGTCAGGGAGCAGTTAATAGTGTTAAAAAATGAGAGTGGGAGAGTGACTGGGAGCATAGAGAGAAAGAAGTTGATGATCGGGAGCAGCATCATTTTAATTGTATCAGGTCTGCCCCACCAAGACAAGAATAGTGGAGACCACCTATCTATGAGAGCAGAGAGTTTTTTAAGCATGTCTGCAAGATTAATTTTAATAGTTTATTTTATACTGTTAGTATAGAGGATGCCTAAGCATTTAATACTCTTGGGGTTCCACTTGAAACCTGTGTCTTGAAACATGAGAAAAGCAATGTTTGTTCAATGCAAAACCTCAGACTTGTCAAGATTAAGTTTGTAACCAGAGACTAGAGAATATTCCTTTTGAAGGAGAAAAATGTGGGCAAAGATGTATTGGGGTTAGAGAGATATAATAAAATGTGATCTGCATAAGCAGTAAACTTAATATCGATATGTTTAAATTGAAAACCCGTATAATGTGGGGAGCGACAAAGTTTTTCAAAAAATGGTTCGAGGACGAGAATAAATAAGAGGGGATAAAGGGCATCCTTGTCTAGTTCCTCTGTGAAGATGGAAAATATTTGGATTGACAACCATTAACCCAGATGGAAGTAGAGGGTGCAGAGTATAGAAGCTGGATGTATCTAACAATGGGCAGCTGAAACCGTGCCATTTCAAGGCTCCAAAAATGAAATCCCAATTTACCCTGTCAAAGGCTTTTTCAGCATCCAATGCGATTGCAGCAATCGGTGAGTTCATCTTAGAGGCTAAATGGATGATATTGAGGAAAGTCCTTGAATTATCTGTAATGAACCGTCCTTTAACAAACCCTGATTGATATATATTAATTAAGTCCAGGATTAGCGAATTAATATGAAGGGCTAATAGTTTGGCAAAAGTCTTACAGTCTGTGTTAATTAAGGAAATGGGATGAGATGGGTCTTTGTCCTTTTTAGGGATCAAACACAACATCGCATGAGTGAAAGAACCCTTTGACATACCGGAAGCTGAGAAGTGATTTATGAGGGATAACAAATGAGGGACTAAGAATTACTTGAAATGAAGAAAAAACGTACAGTAAAACCATCTGGACCGGGTGTTTTATCTTTGTGGAGGTGAATAATAGCATTGATAATTTCTTGTTCTGATAAAGGGCTATCAAGGGATGTAAGATCCGCATGGTTGTCAGGGGATTTGGGAATGGTTTGAAGGAAAGAATCCATTTGATCAGTAGTAGGGATTGAATCCGGGGTGTAGAGAGAGAGGTATAGTATTCAGTGAAACATTTGAGGATTTTCGTATCTGTAATGTGTCTAACTCCTTTGCTATCTGTAATGGCAATGATCTTGGACTTTTGTTTTTTAATTTTAAGATTGGCTAGGGATTTGCCAGCTTTGTTCCAGCCACAGTACATTTTTGCATTAAATTTAAGAAGATTGTTGCAGGCGTTATCCCAGGATTGTTTGTTATATTGCATTTTAGCCTTAATAAGATTAGACAAGGTTTCAGGACAGTTCGTGGTAAAGTAAGCATGCTCTAGGGCCTTGATTTGTTTTAGAATTTAATAGACAAAATCTATTAAAAATCCTGTAGCAGTGGCTTTAAAACCGTCCCAGATAAGGTGGAATTGTGAAACAGGAGAAATGTTATTATTAAAAAAACTCTTGCATAAACTGTGTGAATTGTTCAACAAATTGAGTGTCCAGCAAAAGGGCATCATTAAAACGCCATCTGCGTGAGGTAGCTGGGTGTGAGGGATAATCCATATCTAATATGACAGGGGCATGATCAGAGATGAGAATGGAACCAATCTCCGCGTTCTTTATGAATTGAAGAGATGATTGGATGAGAAATATGTAATCAACTCGGGAATGAGACCTATGAGCGGGGGAGAAGAAGGAAAATTCCAGGACATCAGGATGGAAAATTCTCCACGCGTCCACCAACCCTCTAGCTGTTATTGCTTTGTGAAAAGTCTTCTGCATATTGTTAGGGATAACTTTGGTTTGGGATTTACAATCTAAGATAGGATCCATGAGTTGATTACAATCACCACCCAAAATCAGGTTTTCAGAGCCATGAGAAGAAAGGAGAGTGGAAAAATCATTCCAGAATACTAAATCAATGCCATTAGGACCATATACATTACAAATGGAGAAATTAGTATATTTAACTTTAACATTTAGGTGCCGATTCCGATCCTGTAAAACCCGGGTACGAATGGTCGTACGGAGCGTATTCTCCATACGATTCGCACCCGGGAAATCCACCTTACAAAGCAGCAAGTACGATTCGTACAGAAATACCATTTCCGTACGATTCGTAAAAAACTCCGTGCGGCGAAAAAATACCCACAATTCCGATCCGGGACATCGCGTACGTGACGTCCGGACGGAGTCAGGCAGCGTTCTACGGACCAGCAAGTATGATTCGTGCCTCATTTTTTACGGCAGCCAAAAACTCCCGGGAAATTGAGGACGACGCGAAGAAGGAGCAGCGGTACGCGACGGACAGCCACGGACCCCATCCTACGTATCATCCCGGCCCTCCTAGCCTACGACCTGGTGCACCGAAACCGCTGCGCACGCCGCAGAAGGTCAGCACAACACTCAGGGGCAAAGGGGGGGGCGAGGGGCAGGAAACATAACCTCTACCTAATTTTTAAAATACCATATACTGTCCATACATTACCTCCAGGGTCTGGTCACTTCGGGGGGCGTGTCCACCAATCCCCGCGTACGCGTACCCGTCACCACTACAATGGTGGTACGGCCCGTACCCACGCCCTCAGAGCGTGTGTACGGCCCGTACCACGCGTACCCCTACATCACCACTACAATGGTGGTACGGGCCGTACCCACGCTTTGAGGGCATGGGTACAGCCCGTACCACCATTGTAGTGGTGATGTAGGGGTACGCGTGGTACGGGCCGTACACACGCTCTGAGGGCGTGGGTACGGCGCGTACAGCTACATCACCACTACAATAGTGGTACGGGCCATACCCACGCTTTGAGGGTGTGGGTACGGCCCGTACCACCATTGTAGTGGTGATGTAGAGGTACGCGTGGTATGGGCCGTACACACGCTCTGAGGGCGTGGGTACGGCGCGTACACCTACATCACCACTACAATGGTGGTACGGGCCGTACCCACGCTCTGAGGGCATGGGTACGGCCCGTACCACGCGTACCCCTACATCACCACTACAATGGTGGTACGGCCGTACCCACGCCATGCGTACCTCTACATCACCACTACAATGGTGGTACGGGCCGTACCCACGCTCTGAGGGCGTGGGTACGGCCCGTACCACCATTGTAGTGGTGATGTAGGGGTACGCGTGGTACGGACAGTACCCAACCTATGAATGCGGGGGTACGGACCGCATCACCCGTACCTCTAGGGCACCAGTACATTTGTGATACAAGGCGTACACACGCCACGAATGTTGGCTTAGGGCCTGGTGCAGCATATAACCAGTATATTGGGGTGTGTTCATGGCCAGGACAGCAGTTTACAGCACCAAGGGTGCGGGTGGGTGTCTGCCTAGGAGTCCCAGCAGTGGACAAAGACATGTGAGGTGTGGGTGCCTATCACTCCCAGCAGTGGACAGAGACATGTGAGGGGTGGGTGCCTATCACTCCCAGCAGTGGACAGAGACATGTGAGGGGTGGGTGCCTATCACTCCCAGCAGTGGACAAAGACATGTGAGGTGTGGGTGCCTATCACTCCCAGCAGTGGACAGAGACATGGGGGTGGGTGCCTATCACTCCAAGCAGTGGACAGAGACATGTGAGGGGTGGATGCCTATCACTCCCAGCAGTGGACAAAGACATGTGAGGGGTGGGTACCAATCACTCCCAGCAGTGAACAGAGACATGGGGGTGGGTGCCTATCACTCCCAGCAATGGACAGAGACATGTGAGGGGTGGTTGCAGAGGAATACCAGCAGTGGACAGAGACATGTGAGGGGTGGGTGCAGAGGAATACCAGCAGTGGACAGAGACATGTGAGGGGTGGGTGCTTATCACTCCCAGCAGTGGACAGAGACATGTGAGGGGTGGGTGCAGAGGAATACCAGCAGTGGACAGAGACATGTGAGGGGTGGGTGCCTATCACTCCCAGCAGTTGACAGAGACATGTGAGGGGTGGGTGCCTATCACAACTAGCAGTGGACAGAGACATGTGAGGGGTGGGTGCCTAAAACTCCCAGCAGTGGACAGACATGTGAGGGGTGGGTGCCTATCACTACCAGCAGTGGACAGAGACGTGTGAGGGGTGGGTGTCTATCACTCCCAGCAGTGGACATAGACATGTGAGGGGTGGTTGCAAAGGAATACCAGCAGTGGACAGAGACATGTGAGGGGTGGTTGCAGAGGAATACCAGCAGTGGACAGAGACATGTGAGGGGTGGGTGCAGAGGAATACCAGCAGTGGACAGACATGTGAGGGGTGGGTGCCTATCACTCCCAGCAGTGGACAGAGACATGGGGGTGTGTACATCATGATCAGATGACCACAACTCCATGGGTGTATGTACGCATCCCTAATGTTCTACTATGTTGATAGTGCCATAACAACACATCAGTGACAGCAGTGTCCCACTCCCATGAGGATGGATGTCTTTCCCCCACTGCATGACACAGCACATGTGGGTGTGAGAACAAATGACACATGCATACCCACCCCTGGCAGATGCAGCACAATACACACACAGAGATCATCCAACAAGACTGTATTGTCATGTCAATGCCTACTAAACTAAGAGAGCCAAAGGGAACACACACTGTCACGCACATCCCAGGACTGATAGGAATGTACAGGTGCTGGGACAGCCACAAAGATGTTGCCTCTCATGGAAGGAATAGGGTGGAGTTCCCACAGATACAATGCCCACAATTGTCAGGCAGGTGCCCAAATACCCTGAAGAACAAGTACCAATTGTGTGCTAGGCTGGGATAACACACATGCATAGTGCGGAAAATGATTAATTTAGCCATTAAGGCATTACAACATACTCAATACACAAGTACAGTGACTAGCAAGGATGGCACAGACGATGCAGCCGGAGACATTGCTGAGCAGGCATGCCCATAGTTGAAGGGATCCGTCACCAACAAACGAAATGTAGACAGAGGTCAGCACAACAATTGTGCATCTCCCTGCAGGGAAGATGTCCGGTGCCACAGAGGAAGGAACACTCCTTGGGACAATGTCTCCAAACACAAATAGCACACATGACCTGAGATTCTTCGCAGAGACCTTGTGATGGCACGCAGATACCATGGTCCACCCAATGATCATCAGACTACAACATTACCCTGAAACATAACACATTACCACAACCCCAACTCCTGAAGCATCAGCATCCACATCAATACCTGAAATGCAATAGTGTTCAAAGTGAAAAGAAAATGCTTTATTCAGCATTAAAAGCAAAATCATAAAAGGACACTATTTACAAAGGCACATGGCCAGTCCAGATCAGAAGTCCTTGGGGGGGGCACACATGGCCACGCGTCTCCCCTAGCTTGCATGCACATTAGAACCCTCAGGTTCGTCGACTGGGGGGGGGGCATCATGTGGGGAAGGACCAGGCAACGCAGGGACAGGAGGTGTAAGGGTAGGTGTGGTGGGTGCAGGAACGGACGCCTCCACCACAGGGGGTGGGGCAGCGCCAAAGGTGGAGGTCAGCTCGGCGCTGCACACTGCTGCCAGGTCATCCAGCGTATCCCCTGCACCCAAAGAAAACACAGGCTCAAAGGAGGGGGGGGGGGTCCGAGGGATGGGGTGCAGCGCTACTGGGGGAGGGGGTGGACAGGGGGGGGACTCAAATCCCCTACCCGTGGAGTGCCGTTCCCGTTTGCGGGCTGGTGAGCCAGAGGGGCTGAGGCCCAGCAGAGCCAAGTAGGCCTCCTTGTCAGATTGTGTGGTAGGGGAGCCGAGGGGAGTGCCATTGTAGGGACTGGGTAGTGCGGCATGCGGACTCGGACTGTGGCTGTGTGTATGCCTGTGTGCCCCAGACCCAGTGGGTGTGCCTTCATCCCCCTGAGTGTGCGTGCCAGGAGGTATGCGCTTGCCCTTACGTGTTGGTGTGCTGCCTGTGTTTGGTGGGGTGCGTGCTTGGGAATGTCTGGGTGTGCTTTGGACAGGCATGGGAGTGGGAAGTGTGGATGGTGCAGGGGTAGGGGGAGACGAAGCGCTGCAGGAGACTCACTGCTGCCGTCAGTGAAGAGTCCATGTACGTCAGCAACATCCATTGGTCAGACATCGCTGATGACATGCCCTCCATGTACGACACATCTGTGTCATCAGTCTGGTGTGGCCATGGAGGACATTCAGCATCGATGTCTGGCCAACCTGCAACTGCCGCAGAATGTCCACAGACTCTGCAGTGAGGGCAGCAGGGGGGACAGGGGCAGGGGGTGCGGTGCCTGGCACGAAGGAGACACGGTGTTGCCTTGCACGGACAGAAGGGACCGGAGCAACTGGGAGGGCGGTGATGGGAATGGAGGGGGCGGTGACAGATGTAGTGCTGCTGCCAGGTGTTGTAGCAGCCTCCGCCCCCTCGAGGAGTACAGCCTCGGACCCGTCAGCGTCGTAGTCAGTGTTGCCACTAGACAGGTCCTCCGCCTGACTCCCCTCGCCCTCCGTGCCACTTGCTCCCGCAGACTCGCCAGCAGTGGTGGCAGCGGTGCTGGATCCCTCCTCCAGGTCCGTGCAGGTGTCTCCCTCGGTGTCCTCCGATGATGCTGTGGGCAAGGTGAAGATACAGAAAATAATCAGTCTCCTGTATACATCTGACACATGAGTCCGAACAAAAAATGTCACAGTGCATATCAGGAAATGCATCATGAGTAACATCTAGAATACTCCGCACATATGTAACCCTGCACTCCCCAGTTGGTTGACCCACCATGCCACTTGGAAACAATGGAGGTTATGACACAACAGCAAATAACTTGATATCAAATTATACTGAGAAACTAGTGTCTGGGAACAGTTGAGCACAGCAAGACTATGAAGGCATGCCACCTCTTGTTCACTGTGAACCAAACAGTTTTGGTGCACCCAAGGCCAAATAACAGACCTCAATGCTGAAGGTGTCCCCACACTCAGAGACCTGTGAGTACTTTTGAAACCCAAACGAAAAACATTGCGATCCCTTGGGACTCACAACACTTTACACAATGTACATGTTTAGAATGTGTGAATGTGCCACTTTGTGAAAAGAACACACATGTGCCTGTATAACAGAAGTCACACAAGGAGGTGCACACTAAACTACATTTACACAGTCATTGTATGAGCTGCCAGCCGAATTCAAATAAGCCACTGTAAAGAAGAAATGGGGTATCAGTAAGTACATATACATGGCACCACGGTGGTCTGGATGTCTTGACACTCGTAAGTTGGTATCAGCAACAACCAAGGACTTACCCAAATGCAAACACACTGTGGGAACATGGATATGTATAATCAGAAAACAAGTGGTAATCAAACTGTGCCTTTCTTTAAAATGTGCCAGCGTGTCCCAGGAAAGTGTAAAAGTGCTTTCTTTTGCACTTCCTTGGGAGACATCTGTCATGCAGGTACATTATTGTCCTTCACAACAAAACATCAAAGTCAAGCTTCTGAAAAATTGAGACATGTTGACAAGTGTAGTGAGTGCCAAGGTACAGTACTTCTTGACTAACAATTTGAATCATGCCACCTGTCACATGGCCATCCGTACCATGATGACACAGTTGGCAACACATCTGACCCACTGCCTGTCATGTGGAGTGGCACACATGTCCAAACACAGGACAATGCATTAGCTAATGGGCCTGCAATTGTGTCGGGATAAGGAGCACCTGCACTGAGGAGACACCCTCATGGGAACCAAGAATGTCCACACAGATGTCAGCACACACAGACCAAACTACGTAGCATCTCGACCACACACTGGTGGCAAAAATGGATGAGCATGAACCATGTATTTTAACTTTTGACACATGCTGCAAAGCACAAACATTAAACCCTGCACAACATGACTGGGTCACTGCATGTTGAGTGTCTGTCCAGACAATTATCACACACAGGTCAGACCTGGCAAGGAGACATAAGGTTTGGACATGTAGGCCTTGCCCGCACAAACCCACCATACCTGACACAATGTGATTTAGACAGATCAAGAAGTTACACCTCTTAATCTGGGTTTACTAAAATGTGCATCAAGAATTCCTAAATGTACTCCACATCACCTCGTGAGGCTGCCAACACATATTTGTGACAAACAACCATCAACAGATAGTTGTACATAGACACACATGCACTGCCCAGTGTGAGGATGCACAAGCCAAATGGGGTCAGCCTGTACAATGGGCACACGTAGCACACTTTAGATGAATACAAACGAGGCCAGGGAACAATGCCACAGAGGCCAACCTATGCTGAACACACAGAGAATGGGCACAGTGTTGGATGACACACATGATTCCGAGGCAAGGGTGTCTTAGGGGACTGTAGTGGGCACACTGCTCCATGGTCCTGGAATGATCTGACTGTAACATGAGCTACCGTCCCGGCACTATGCATATCTCCCACTCATGCACATCATGTCTGAGGCCACAACATCGGTCATGCATGCTGCAAGTCTGTGCATTTGAAAACTCACACTCCTATGTTGAGACTCTGCATCAGTGCCAACTAATATGGACCCCCAAATGACTGAACAGGACAGGGCACAGGCAAGGTAACAACACATGTCTCAGACCCCCCCCCCCCCCCCCCCACATGATGCAGAAAGCAATGTGCACTTGGATTAACTGGCAGCCTAGATGACCATGTGCAATAGTGATTACACACAGACCAGGGAACACATGTCAAGGAGGAGAAGGGAGGAAGAACAGCACCGGTTGACTTTGGGGAACAGGATATGCACTGCACATATTAACCCTCGCAGTGTATCCAGGCGACTGAGCACTTCCAAAAGCTGGTGACACACAACAAACACACATGTACCTACCCCCTTCCTGCTGCTGCAACTCCTGTAACCGCCTATCCAAGTCAGCGAAGACCACCGCCAGGACACGCTTCATCTGGTGGGTCAGGCGTCGGCGCCCGCCGTGCTTGCGTGGAGGTGAGTCCTTCGGCAGGCACCGGGCGATCCTCCGGGTCCAGCACCGGATGTCCTGCCAGCGTTTCCTCACTTGGGCTAGGCGCCGACTGCGACCCTCCACCGATCTCACGGCCCTGACGGCCCGCTTCCAGATCTTCCCCTTCTCGTAGGCAGTTACCTGTGAGGATGACAAAGTGAGACAACATCACTACACCTGCTCCATGTCACAGACACACACATTTGAACATCTTTGATATGTTGAACAGGGCATAGTATGCTGGCAACAAATAGCACCTTTGTCATAGGGACATTAGCCTTTGTGGAAGCCCCAATGTACTACATTGCATTGAAAGTACACAGGTGGCATGAGGGGTGCAACACACTCCCTGATCATGGCACACACTGCATCACATGCAACACCAGGCTGATGGACAGCACCTCCAAGCAGTTACATGCTCCAGGCCACTGACGCAACCTCAGCAGAGTACACAGACACACACAGGCACAGATCAATCACCTGCCATTGGCAACAGCGGATACAAACCTCACTCTGCACATGTGCCACTTGCCTGTGGGGTGTCACAGGTGTGGTGCTAGCTCAGCAAGTCAGACACTCCGCACGGCTTACTTCTCACATCAGATGGGTGGAGCTGTTGCCTCCTCCATGCAGCTGTGGTGCAACACTCCACGTAGACACTCACCCACATGACAAGGAACATTTACACACATCAATGTCCAGGGGGCGTACACATCATTTGGACACTCTCACCACTCTCACCACAGCTCCACTCAACTCACACACATCTGTGGGTACAGTCACCTGTCACACCGGGGGGGCACTGAATCACCTCAGGACTATAGAACAAAAATGGCCCAAAGGATTGGGCAGGCTGAATGTGCCATGCACTATGCAACGAATGTCACAGTCAGCACAATGCAAGTGAGGAGTGCACACATGAACTACATCATGCTCTGCATGAGAGACATAAGCCATTCCCACCCCTGGGACCCACTCTAAACAACATTGCATGTCTGTCACACCTGGACAAAATGCCAGAAGTGACAGTCACAAAAAAGGTGCACAGTCAAAGCTAGTGGAGTCAGCACTCACCTGCTCCCCTGGTCTCCCATACAAGCTGGGGTACTGTGGGAGGATGACATCTAGCAATGCCTCATTCTCCTCTTGTGTGAAAGGCTGGGCCCTCTCCACAGACCTTGACATGGTGCCAGAGGAAGCACAAGCAGCAGCAGTGGTGTCGACTGAAAGGTTGTGCAGGCAAGTGCCCTCTCATGGGTTCTGGCTGACTTATATCTGCCTTGCTGGGCTGTTTCATTTACAGGAGTACAGAGTGATTGGTCAGACTCATTTGCATCCTACGTTTCCTCCAATCCCTTTAAACATACACCAGTGAGTGCCTTTGCATGGTTAAAAATTTGAGCATCATGTTAAGTCAACAACCACTTTGCAACATTGTATTTAGTTGCCAACTGACTTTTACAGGCCACCTGATGGAAAAATTTAAACTGGAAACTCGGTATCCATGACAACCAGCATGCATTTAGGCCCTAATACTAGTCCCTCATGTGTCCCTATGTAATTTAGCAATCCACACACAGGTACGGTGTGTTTCACATGTACCCCTACGGCACCAGTTGCACAGTGCCTTTGCCACGTACGTGTACGACCAGTGTGTACACGTACGTATACACACTGGTCGTACACATACGTGTACGGCCAGTGTGTACACGTACGTGTACGACCAGTGTGTACACGTACGTGTACGACCAGTGTGTACACGTACGACCAGTCGTACATGTACGACCATAGTACACGTACGTGTACACACTGGTAGTAGACGTATGTGTGTACGGTCTGTACACACACCCGTACTCCCACGGCAACACCAATATAATGATACAGACCGTTCACACGCCCTCAGAGCGTGTGTACGGGGCGTTTCACAGCTTACACTGGTGATAGGAGGCGCACACGAAAGGAATGGAGGTGTCAGACTCGTGCACGGCTGTACATCAAGTCATTGTCATTGCAGTCCTTCATGTGCAGGGCCTAGGTGTGTCAGGCAGTGATATGGCACATGTCTCCTCATGTTTTAGCACAATAGATGTGTGATGACCTGTGTACACATGTCATGTGTGATGGGGCAGTATGTGGCACACTTCCCCTTCCCACTCTGCACATGTGTGCATGTAGTACAAACGTGTCCAGCACTGCATCACTGGTATGGCACAGTCACCAACACCCGCAACTGTTCCCTGATGCCAGGGACAGGGACACTAACACCTGACATCTAAGTACCAGTGTGCCCCGATGTGACTATGTCCTGTGTGTGTCATGTGTTCCCATGAGCATGCTGTTGGTGTTCCGTCAACTGCATCTGCTGTTGCTGCATCCAACATGTGTCTGTGTGTAGATGGGCATGGCACACATAAATGCACACCATGCCACATGTGGATTCACACGTTACGTGTGTCTGGATGCTTCGAAGATGGTTTCTTGACATGAGGACATATCTGCGCCGTATCCATGTCTGTGTTTTCGTTTTTCACGTGTACCCCTTCATCGCAATGTGTGTGATCTGTTCATTTTCAATGACATGTGACCTGTGCGTCTAGCTTGCCGCCAGCTATCTGTATGACATGACATCCTTCAAATTCAGATATGTGGATGTATGTCACTCCTGTGATGTCTCTGGCTGTTCACTTACACTGGCCCACAGCTAGTTTCAGGGCATGTCATGTAGAACTTGACAATCAACGGGTGTAGCTGGCTTTTTGTAGGGAGTATCACCTGGCTGGCATACGTGTCCTGGATGTATTGCACACACCAGACTCTGTATTTAGCAGATGTGTAGTAGCAGTTGAGCATGTGCTCAGTTCATTGACATTGATGTTGTTATGTACTCCCTCTTCGTTATTCCTTCCAATTTTATGCAGGGCACCGCCTCTCCCCCGACCAATGCCAGATTTGGGTGCCATGAGGGAACCTGACTGCATAAGACGTTACCGCTTCTTGCAACAGTTGATTGAGAACTTGACAGCAAAGCTGGAACCACACCTCCAACCGCGACACAGGTATTCTACTGCGCTGACCCCCAAAATAAAGGTGATGGCAGCCCTACATTTTTTTGCCACCGGTACGTTTCAATTCACCATAGCTGATGTGGGTGGCATGTCACAGACCATGTTCAGCCGTGTCCTGCATGATGTTTTAGAAGCCATGTTGGAGCACCTGGATGAATTCATCCATTATCCGATACCTGAGGAGTTGACAGGTGTCAAGGGTGATTTCTATGCCCTGGGAGGGATACCCCATGTCATTGGGTCCATGGATGGGACACATGTGGCTTTTGTACCACCACAGGCACAGGAGGTCGCCTATCGCAACCGTAAACATTACCACTCTATAAATGCCCTTGTGGTGTGTCTTGCTAACATGCTGATTTACCATGTCTGTGCACGTTTTCCAGGGTCAGCACACGATGCCTACATCATGAGGCGTAGCAGGGTGCCAGAAATGATGCTGCGGCTGCACAACGAACAAGCATGTCTTGTTGGTGGGTATACTCTGTTTGTCTTTTGTTTAGCGCTATCTTTGTATCTTACAGCATCTCCTGACCCACTTCTTTACATGATGTTGCCATGTAGGGGACTCTGGCTATCCCAACATGCCATGGCTGATGACGCCTCTCCGCAACCCCAGAACAGCTGCAGATCACCGTTACAACAACGCACATGGGCAGACCAGGCGAGTGATCGAGAGGACCTTTGGCCTCCTGAAGAGCCGATTCCGGTGCCTTCACAAGACAGGCGGGTCCCTCCCATATGCACCGGTGAAGGTCTGCAAAATCTTCCTGCACGGACATGGTGAAAAGTCTTTTTGGTTAAGGATTGCTGCAAGGCATTTTGGTGTTGGTAGGCGTTTGGAATGTGTGAGCACTGCTCCTATGCATGTTGTGTTACTATACATACATGTCGACTCACCATGGGGCACATGACATGTTGCATGACTCCCATGAATTGATAGTCACCCTTCGTAACAGTAATCTGTAATGGGACTGTGGATTCTGATGAAGGCATCAATGTGTGTACAACTTTCCTCTGAAACATACGGGATGCTACGGGTGGACATAGTGTGGGACATCCCCATGAGAGGATCAATGGGGAATTGCAGACCCTCCGTGTGCAGCAGGGGGTGTTTTGCTCACACCCTTCACTTGTGTGCCAGTTCAATGGATTTACAGCATCTGTGTTGTGAAGGGGGTGTCCAGTGTAGGTCGCACATGTTCAGCCTAATGACCTGTGAGTCTGTTCATATTGATGCATTTCCCTAGGTGTGAACCTGAGTAATAAAGGTGTTCCTCACCCTCCAAGGTGCCTCATCTCTGTCAATGCAGGTCTCTTGCCACTTTGCATGCGACATCTCTGGCATAGTTGTCAAAGATTGTGCATATGAGTCTGTGTGTAGTTTGGCAACATGCATGCAGTTCTTCAGGGATTAGGATCTCTATTGTGCATGATGTCCATGGTTGTGTATGTATTTGGGCATGTTGGTCACCACAACGGGCCGTCAACACCTGCTGAGGGTGTGTATCCTGTGCGCAGCTCGGACTTCAGTTTCCTGATCCTGTGTCAGTCATCTTTGGTGATTGTGCATCCATTGTCTCTGGGTGTGCCATGGGAAACCGGACACTCCTTCCTTTACATACGCCTGTTGCAGTTGTCCTTTCTGACATCCTTGTCTTTGTATGCAACTTGTGGCATAGTTTCCAGGACATGCCGCCTGCTGCTGCGGCCCCTGCAGCAAGGGCCCACAAAGTTTCCGGATTCGGCAACACACACACCTCAAAGATGCTCCTCCCTTCCTCCCTCCACCCATTCATTTGGCTGTCATCATCTTGTCTGTGCCACTGTTGCGGCCACGCGGTGCCAAAGGCTGGACTGTCAGCGCATGCAACGTGCACATTGCATGACCCTCATGTCCTTGCATGACCTACATCACACTACAGTCTGAATTTGCAGCCACCCTCCAAGCATTGTCCATCCAAAAAGCTACTGCCTGCTCAGGCATACCCTAGGCGCACACACGACACCTTTGCATGATGAGTGTGCAACTCCAACTGCCTACACAGCGTTGCCCCGCCTTCCAGGCCCTGTCACACCAACCAGGTCATGTCCCTCCTACTCCACACCGGCTCCGTACACCAGCAAGGCCATGGGAGTGGGAGTCAAGCCTTCAGCATGTAGTATAGTGGCATCATCTGGCACATGGCCCAGGGCTCATCTCTCAGCAGTCAATCTTCAATGTGTCCAGGTCCCCCTCTCCTGCATCACATGCGCACAGCACCTCATCATCAGCTAGTATGCCATTGACAGCCAGGTGCTCCTCACCCTCACCAAAGACACAGCCATTGCCAGTTCCAACATTCAAGAAGGCATGAGATCCATTGATGAATGGCTGAACATCAGCCACCTGAGGCAGAACTTGTACAGGACTGACGTAATCATCTGAGGATTGTCCCCTTACAGCTGGGTCAATTGCTTGTGTCCCACCCGCAAGAGCCCTGCACATGCACCCAGTGCCCACGCACACAAGATGGTGTGCATCATGGATTCGTCACTCACATTTGCCATGCTAATCACCAGCATCTGTACCTCAGGGTGCAACACCCTCTGCATGATGCACATGATCCACAGATAGATCCACTCCAAGGAAAGACAGACCATCCCCCAGGCCCACGACACCAGCCGTGTCAACTACTGCCCCGCCCTGTACGGAGCAAGTACATCCAAACTCCCGGGAAACTTGTCCACATCCATGCTGCATGTGCACACCTCAGCTTCAACATCCCGCGCCCCAGCCACATCGCCGTCCACCAGAGATAGCTGCAATGGATCACTGTCTGCTGCAGGATGACCTTCAGATTCCTCACCCACACTCAGGAGGCAGGCCACAACCCCAGACCCCAAACCAACCTTGCACGTCTGTTATCCAAGACCCCGTTGTGCCAACTCCGTGCATCCAACCTTGCCCTGGCCATCATTCTTCACATCCACCGTACTCCAGCATGCAGGACATAGTTCTCCCACGTGGCAAGACATACCTGCTACTCCCTCCCCGGCAACATCCACATGAGCCATGACCTCTTCGCCTTCTTGATACTCTTCCCAATTGGTCTGTCTGCACAGTATTGCATGCCCCCCCTCAGCAGCTTGATGCCATCATGGGTGAGTATTGTGCTCCATGTCTGTATTGTATGATACATTGATACCCATGTGTGTCCTGTACCAGACTCAGATTCCAGGCTATGGATGGCTGGAGTTAGTTCAACACTCAGGCATAGTTTGACATTTCCCCACACGTAGGTTGTGTACTCATGCTAAATGAATGCAACATCTCATTGAAGAAATTAGGATTTATTCTCGGTGTGGGGCCAGTTTAGTGTGGACAAATAGGTGCTATACAGTGTGCATGGAATCCAAAGTTCACAGGGGGAGATGGGATCCTTGGCATTTGAAGTCATCAGAGTCCAGACCACAGTGTTGGTCATCATTGGTCAGACTGTGACCAGCAAGTCCATGTGGCAGAGAATGTCAGTGAATGATGTGCTGCTGTTGCGCATGAAGGCCAGGTGCCAGGCCAGGTGACCTGGGAGATGTGGATGGTCCGCTGCCTCTCACGGTCTTTTCCGTGGACGACCCACCTTCCTCCGGGGACCCTCAGATGCAGGCCTTGACAATGTTTGGGACGCTCCGTCGGACGAATCCTCCTCCTACTCCTCCCTCCCTGTGGCTGGTGCTGGTCTGCGCCTGGTGTCACAGGGAGGGTTGCCCATGTTGTCGGCGATCCGACTGAGTGAATGGCTCATGTCCCTTTGCACCGCCAGGAGCTCAGCCAGTCTTGCCTCCATCCGTCCTTGGTGTTGTTGTTGACTGGCGTGTTGCTCGGCATGCTGGTTCTTAATCTCGTTGAGGGTCGCCACTACCTGGCTGATGCCCTTGGTGTCACGCCGGTATGTGTCCAAGATGTGGCGTATGTGTGACATACCGGTTCCCTCAGCTGCCTGGTCAGGTTCGCGCCTCCGCCTGCCTCCACTCCCACCACCCCTGCCCACACGAGCCTGGCCTGCCATTGTGGGAACATCGGGTTTATGGGACCCCTAAGGGATGACATTTGCATGGTTGTCTGCCTCCTCCTGGGTGGCCGGAGAACCTTGTCCCTCCAGGTCAGACTGGCTCAGTTGTTCTGTGCGGGCAGGGCTCCTGGGTGTCTCCTGGGATGTGGCAAGAATGGGGGTGGTGGTTGGCACAGATGTACCTGACACAGGTGCTGCAGGGATTTGGGCACCAGAGGGTCCAGGTTGGTTGGGGGCATCCACAGAGTGCTGAGTCGTCGCTGCCGGTGGGATCATCTTCCTGCCGAGCCTGGGCTTGTGATTGTTCCCCCCCAGTGTTGGAGGGAGATCCATGACGTTGCCCTGTGTGTGAGAGAGAGACAATGTTAATGATGTTTCATGCGACATCCATGTTTCATACATGTTCTAGTTGGCACAGTTCCTCCAGGTAGTTGTATGTGCCTAGCATTCACATCAATGTTCACTTGTGGATGGGTATGTTGCAGGGAACTGATTGAAATGTTATCCAGGGTCTTTGACATGTCGCATTTGGCCTAGGATGCTTTTTTGGCTGTGGCTTGATCTTGTTGTGTCACATGTCCATTGTGAGAGTGGGTAACTCCATTGGCTGCCCCGGGGGTGTGTGCTTGTGTAAGGGGTGAGTGATCATCCCTCAGCCCGACGCTGTTCAACATCCACATGGCCCCCCTCACACAAGTGGCTCGCCACCACAACCTCAAAAACATCTCCGATGCCGACGACACCCAGCACATCCTCTCCCTCACCAAGGACCCTCACACCACCAAAACAAACATCCACGAGGGTCTGAGGGCCATCGCCGACTGGATGCGGAGCGGCCATCTAAAACAGAACTCGGACAAGACGGAGGTCCTCATCCTCGGACCCACACCCTCAGCCTGGGACGACTCCTGGTGGCCGATCGCTCTGGGGACATCACCGACACCCACCAAACACGCACGCAACCTAGGAGTGATCCTCGCATCCTCCCTCTCCATGTCGAAGCAGGTCAACGGCGTCTCCTCCTCCTGCTACGACACCCTACGCAGGCTCCGCCGGATCTACTGGTGGATCCCGACCTAAACAAGTAGAACAGTGACACAGGCCCTCGTCAGCAGCTGACTGTACTACGCCACTGCACTCTACGCAGGACTCCCATCCACACACCAACGGCGGCTACAACGCTTCGGAAACGCCTCGGCCCAACTGATCGTAAATTCCCCCCGCCACAGCCACATCACCCCCCTCCTGAGAGACCTGCACTGGCTCCACATCAACAAGAGGATCACCTGTAAGCTCCTCACCCACGCACACAAGGCACTCCACACCGCCGGACAAGCCTATCTGCACATCAGACTCAGCTTCTACACACCCACCCGCCAGCTCCGCTCCGGCAGCCTCGCCCTCGCAGCTGTCCCCCGCATTCGAGCAGTGGTGGAACCCCCCCCCCCCCCCCCTCAGCGCCTTGAGACCCTCACAGGTAAGTAGCGCGCCTTACAAGTACCCTGATCGATTGTTGATTGATTGACGGTGCCTGCTGGTGGGTGTGGTGTGATTTGGCAGTGGGTCTCCCAGGTGATGTATCTGTCCCACCATGGCGCATGCTGCCATGTCAGTGAGTGTGAGTTCCTGTCCTAGATTTCTGAGCTTGTTGTGTTTGTGTTAGAGTTTGCAGTTGTCACAGGAGGGCCTTGTGCTGCCTACAGCAGGGCCAAGTGTCAGCTACCTTGTCAGTACTTTGCCAGTCCCTGTGCATTGCGCATGGTGCATGGGTATGTACCTGGGCCATATGGGCTGAGGGCAATGGTGTCTGTTTCTGAGTTGTACAATATGTTTAGTGATCCCCACCCTCCCAGCATCCCGGACATCCTGTCTTGGGTTTGTGGTTTGTGTAGGCTGGGACATGGCATGGCCTTGCTTTGTGAATGGGGCATACTCATGTTAGTGGCATGAGCGTTGTTTAGAGTGTTGTTGTGTCAGGTGACGGCTTGGGGGTAGGTGAGTGCATTTGTTGTAGTTGGGGTGTGGATGCCATTCCCCCCCATGTTACGTAAGTTGTTTGTGTACTCACCAGGCTCTTGAACTCCTTCGACTCCGTGTACTCCCACCGGCGGAAGCAGGGCCATCACCTTCTCCTCCCAGGGATGGTAATGTACCGGTCTGCGGGGCAGCCCACCTCCTGTGATGTTACTCTGGGCGTAGTCCTTGTTCATTTTGCGCTTGACTGCCCTCCGCAGATCGTACCACCTGGCTTGGCATTTATTCCTGGTCCTTCTGATGGGCGCAACAGCATTCACCCGATCGACGATCCTCTGCCACAGGCTAGCTTTTTGGGATATGCTGGTCTGTCTGACCAATGTTCCAAAAAGCTGTGGCTCGACTCTGATGACTTCTTTGACAAGGATGTCCAGCTCCTCCCTTGTGAACTTTGGATTCTTGTCTTGTGGGCATGGTGTGGGGTGTGGGTGGTTGTGGGTGTGTGGGTGTGAATGTGTAGGTGTGTGTGTATGTGTAGAGGGGGTCTGTGTGAAGGAGGTTGTGTGAAGGTGTGTAAGTTAAGGTGTATGGCTGCAGTTGTTTGTGTGTGATGTCTGTCAGCAGTAGATCTGTTGCAAAGGCTCATGGTTTGTGATTGTGGGTCCTTTTTATTGGTCCATTTGTGGGTGTGGCTGGGTTTGAACTTTTGGTGGGTGTGTTATAAGAGGTGGTTGTGAGTTTGGGCCTCTGTTTGCCTGTTTGGATGTGCCAGGTCAGTCTTTTAGATGTTTTTTGTCCTGTAGACGTGTTTTGTGGTGTTGTGCGAGGTGTTTTGTGGTGTTGTGCGAGTCGAATTGACCCTCCTTGGGCTGTTTTACAGTGTCCTGGTTCAGTAAGAGTAATTTTCGCGTATGTAAGGTGCGTCCATAGCTATGTTGTTGTACAGTCATCACATATGCACTGGTGTTGTACGATTCGTACATAGGCGATGCTGGGGTACGGTGTTGGAGTACGGTGCGTCCAAGTACGGGGCAGGGGTGGGGGGTACGGGGTGTACATACGCAGGTGCTGGGGTGGGGGGTACGGTGCTTACATACGCGTGTGCTGGGGTACGGCACGTACATGCGCGGGTGCTGGGGTGGGGGGTACGGCGCGTACATGCGCGGGTGCTGGGGTGGGGGGGTACGGCGCGTACATACGAAGCTGGGGGTACGGCGCATACATATGGGGGCTGGGGGTACGGCGCGTACATACGGGGCTGGGGGTACGGCGCGTACATACGGGGGGCTGGGGGTACGGCGCGTACATACAGGGCTGGGGGTACGGCGCGTACATACGGTGGGGGCTGGGAGTACGTGCCGTACATACAGGGGGTGGGGGTACGGTGCGGACGTACGCGGGAGGGGTGGGAGGCTGGGGGGGGGGGCCGTACGACTCATACCCCGGGCACAAGTGTACCCGGGGTAGGGGTCGTGCAAAGTTCGCTGCGTACGGGACGTTTTCCATACGCTTGTGTATTCGGGACGCCGGTACGGATCGGACTTGTGCGCTGGGACTTCAGTTTTACGACTCGTACGTAAAACTGTCCGGGGACGTCTCGTAGACTTTTCCCGAGGTCATTCGTATGTACTTTTCACGTACGAATCGTACTTCGCCGTTTGTACGGGACTTGTACGATTCGTACGTAAAAAAATACAGATACGAGTCGGACGGTAAATTTTTTGGACGGATCGGATCTACCATTAGTGTCCTTGACCTCATTTTGCAGACAAACATTTAATGATTTGTGAAACAATATTACAACACCATTCTTGTTATTGACTGCTGGGGAACAAAAGACATCTCCAACCCATAGTTTACATAAAGAAGACAAATCCTGTTCTTTAAGATGTGTTTCTTGCAATAACGCTACCTGGCATTTCAATTTGGCAAAGGGAGATAATACACATTGTTTTTTAATTGGATTACGGATCTCTTTAACATTCCAAGAGATAATACGCAACCTACTCATTAAAAAAACTTACTGCAAATTAGGCACTTAGAAATATTAAACTTAAAAAAAAGTATAATAAGTGAAATACAGAAGGCTAAGTAGCATTAAACAGTGCAAATCCTGAATGGAAATAAATCTGAAAAAGAGAAGAACTAATGTAGGCAGGAAAATAATGGAAAATAGAAATTGAAAAGAAGAAACATGATGGCAGACAAAAGCTGAAACGAAGTATAGGAAGAAGGAGTAAGGGAAGGAAGAAAGGGAAAGGGGGAGAGAGTGTAGGGAGAACACAGTCTCCTTAGAGGGATAGCCAGAGAGAAGATGACAAGAATCTGGAAGACTTCAGTCATAGTGCTCACATAAGAGGAGGACATTGAAGTAGGTGGGGGGGGTGAGGAGAACAGAGGCAACCCCAAGAGAGGGACACTGAGAAGAGTAAATATAATACCCACCAAAAAATGTCAGGAAACTTTAATCGTGAACATAAACGTACATAGGAACATAAGGTCCGAGACGAGCTCACCTTGACGAATGTGTGACTACAGGGAGCCGTCCTCGCTTCCCCGCCAGGTTGGACAAGAGTACAAAGTAAACTCTGATATTTTCCACTGAGTGAGTTGCAATACCTTCATGACCTGAGCATTTATACAGGCTGTGACAACATTCTACTCCGCAAGGTAGGAGATAGCGAGAGTTTCAAAGGGATCTTGTTTTTTAGTCCTGATGAAAGCCGGGGAAGAAGCAGTAGCTGGCAGAAACTTGTCGACATTGAGCAGAGTGGAGGGGTAGTGGGTTCATTATAGACCAGCATACTACCATCCACGGGGTGATTAGAACCCTCTTAACCTAACCCGGGAGTCCACTAATAAAGGGAAGATAGGATATCCCTGTGTTAGTTTTAACATTGTTATTTCTGCACCTCTTCTCTGATACCGCATTTTTTCTTTGTTTGTCTTGTCTTCCCCCACCCTATTGCTCCACCTCTGTCGTTGGCTGGAGTGGAGTTGTTGTAGCAGCCCTATGATGAAGCATGCCACAAATTCTTGTGGGTGAGGGCAGTTTTAACAACATATGTGTCTTGTCTACTCACCTTTCTTGACTAGCGACATACGTTTGTTTTGCCCCTCTTCTCAGTGTGTGAAAAGTCTTGTTACAGGAGGTCGAAGTGGGGGACTCCTCCTACCCCTTATTACTGTGTGTGAAGTTCTCTTATAAGCGGACAGGGACTTGCTCTAGCAATCCTAAGGTGCTCTTCTAGGGTGTCGTGCGGTCGAGCAGCCTTAGGCTTATCACAGGGGAGTGTTAGACATTCACAAATAAACATAAGTCAATAAGTGAGACACACAACTTAATAAGGAGATCCACACCAATTTATAATAGCGCATATTTTTATATGTATTTAGGCGCCAGAAGCAATTAATTCAGGTAAGAATATTTTTCAAATGAAATACTTTTGTATTTAAAAAGTCGACGCTTAGTGCAATTTTCAGAAGCTGCAACTTTATCTTACGGGAGAAAAAGCAAATGCGACATTCAGGTACAGTACAGCAGCTTACGGGACCAGTCTCCTGGAGTTAAGGTGAGTGATGGGCAAGGTCCAAGGTAGCACCAGCAGAACACCACCAGTGGCACTAGGGCAGCCGGGTGCAGGAGTGCAAAACAGCATCAGGTGCCCAGTGTTACTCTATAGGGATCAGTCTTCATGTAAAGAGGCTGCAGGCTTTGACTGGAAGGCCAGTTGGGCTGAACCAACAGGGGGGCTCAGGCCTCACGATGCTCAGGGACATGGGGACACCTTTGGTCCTTTTCGCCACAGCCCAGGGGCGACTGGTGCAGAGGTGTCTTTAGGTGTCTGGTTTTCCTTACTGGGAGCAATTGCTGTGGAGGGGCCCTGCGTGCAGCTGCTGCAGGCGACGTCGGCAAGTTCACTGCAGGCGAAAACCAGGTGGACTCAGTCTCTGGAGTGCTGGGGGACCACGGTGACACTGTTGTCCCACTTCCACTCGTTCTTGGAGTGACAGGTGCAGTGGTTTGTTGAGTAGTCCTGTTTCTGCAGCCACGATAGTCCTCTTAGGAGTCTTTATATGCCGGCAGGGGAGCAGGTCTGTCTCTTCTCTGGAAGTCTTGGTTCCTGGGTGAAGTCCTGGCAGGTCTTCCGGGCTTTGGGGACTCAACAGCTGCAGTACAAGTCATCTTTTGATGCAATAGCTGTAGTCCTCAGGGAGGCCAGCAGAGTTGGCGGCAAGTTAGTTGCGGGGTCTTCTGTTCTTGCAGTTGCGACTTCACGTCGGTCTTGATCTGGGAGTTCAGAAATCTGTCGGGGGTGGCAGGCTGGCCGAGACCAGTCAACCAACACCCCAGGGTCTGGTAGGTTTTCAGGGGGCACCTGTAAGGTGCCCTCTGTGTGCATGTACTCACAAATTCACCACTCAAATCAGGGTGGGTTTGTGAATACAAGATGTTTGATACCAAACATCCCTAATGTCAGTGACGCCATCATGCAGCTGGAGAACTAGTTTTCACCAGAGTCCAGCACTTGCGTTAAAAAGGCTCTCCTAATCGCTTGTACTGGCAGCAGTGAAACTGGCCTGCACAGGGGCATATCTACTCATGCGTACATGTCCTCATGTATGATATAGGACACCCTGCTGGAGGGGTGACTTACAAATATTACATGCAGTGTTCATGGTACACAGAAATGTGTCTCATGTCGTGTTTTCACTTTTGTTTGCACCTAAACATGCAGCCTGCCATGGCAGCCCTCATGAGTTTGATGAGGGACCCCTTAGGGTGGCACAATTCATGCTGCAGACCTTGGGGACCCATTTTAGTACCTCAGGCCCTAGGTAACAGGGGTACCATTTACTAGGGACTTACAGAGAGTACTAAAGGTATTGCCAAATTGGGAATACAATTGCACAGTTTTGGGATAAATAGATCTGGCACTCGGACCTGGTTAGCAGTAACCCAGAGCACTTCCAGTCGAAATCACATCATGTACCAGGCAAAATATGGGGGGAGACCATGTCAAAAAGGGGCATTTCCCTACAATGAAAAAGAGATTGGGTAGATGACGTTACAGGTTGGACATGGCCTTACTTTCAGAGCACCTTCGTGATCGCGAGCCTCAATACTGCAGTGCTCACTGGTTCATTCTAATGGGGTCAGTATGAGGTTTTAGGGGCTGAGTCCTGTGGAAGGGGTAGGTTTTCTCTCCATGAGTGGGGGCACCAAACCTCTAGAACGATCGCCATTAGTTGCCTAGGAGCGTTGAATGTGACTTCCCCTCATTTGATGACCTCCATGTTGGTCTGTGTGCCAACAATAAAACTGCTATGACTATCCTGGTACCATCTTGCTGCAGTGGCAGTTTTTTAGGGTATAGCCTTTCTCAGAGTTCAGGTTCTTCTTTCGTTTAGCAACACTCAGTGCTCATCCCCTGTATCATGTGCTCTGATGTAAGTGTTCTTTTCTGGTGTATCAGCAGACAATTTCCGTCTTGGTGCCAAAGACCTGATGTATTGTACCTCCATTTGTGATGCCTGTACTTCGACTCAAGTTGTGCAACTTGCCCTGATCAACTTAGTTGTCACACCACACATTCACTCTGTAAAGGCTATTTCCTGGGATGCCTCTCAGCCGATGACCCTACCAGAGCCGTCAATCAACAGTCGTATTTCAAGTCAATCGTAGCTGTCATCTGATGCTCTGTTACATTATGCCATTGGAGGAGGATGCCGTTATACCACTATCTACAGTATCTTCATTCAACTTACCGAAAAGGAAGCCAGAGTTTTGTTCCCCATCATACGCTGTTTCCGATTAGGTGACACCAGTGCACCAATGGTCTTTCTTTCAGGCACCAATAGTCTCTTTAAGGATGCTCAAATGGGAGCCTACCGGAGAGATGTTTGCCATGTTTTAGAAATGTTTTAAGCAGTTGCAAGGCATCAGTTTAAGTGTTTGCAAGCACGATCTGGGTCCGTCTGTCCTATCCAAAGCTCTGAATGGGTCTTATATTTTGAATTTAGTTGTTGGCATCATACAATAAATTTGAAGTGCGTGGATGTTCTGAGATTATCCCTTACAGGATGCATATCTGACTGTGGAACATAACTAAACTGGAGGCCTCTTGTTTACAAAAATGGTTCCCTAATCGATGTTTGTTGTCCAGACATTATTTAAAATCTCTGATTTGGGGGTTAAACTACAAACACATTCTTTCAACTGTAATATAACGTTAATATATATCATTAATATGTAGTATACGTAATTAAATGTAGTAAATCCATATACATTCTCAGAACATACACTATTGGTTATTCTGATTTGGGAAGTGATAATACTGAAAAATGCTAACCTTTTTGCTTCTTTGCAGACGATGAAAACTATGAGGTGAGCAGTGATGAGGAGGATCTTCCTTTCAAGTGCTTCATTTGCAGAGAGTCCTTCAAGAACCCAGTTATCACAAAGTGAGTAGCTTTGGTCTCAAGGCTAGAGGTAATCCGTGTTTTGGCCACAGGAAATGTCCTAACATTGTGCGCACTGATTCACATTCGGTAAAGATTACTGAAAGGATTTAATTTCCTTGTGAGATACTTTGCTGCTTGTGACATTAGATAGGAAACAGATGAGGTGATGTAACATTAAGGAGGTTGTCCATGCAACCAATGGGAGGAGGTTTAAGATATTGTACACTTATTTTATTTTAAAGCTGGACAAAGGAGCAAGATAGGCTCATAAACATAAGGTCTCTGCATCTGCAGAGAATGACAATGCTCAAGATATTCGCCCTAACCCCTAATATGTTGTACTAAGCCACTCCCACTCAGAATAATAGAGGTTTGTGACACAAGTTGGGATTTGGTACATTTCTCAGATAGGATGTCATCCCAGGCCCTTCCTTTACATTATACCAGTGGTTCCCAAACTGTGTGCCCTGGCTCCCTGGGAAACCATCAAACCTAGCCAGAGGAGCCGCACATCAAGCACTTTAATGCATTTAATGTTGAAGGGTCTGTTGGCTTCAGTTAAACTAATTAGACTTAAGCGCATGATGTCAATGATTTGCAAGTGACATGCCTATAGCTGTAAACGTAGTGGTTATTTGATGACATGTCAATGGAGATGGCCTCCATATATCACTGGATCCCCACATTACAACAATCCCAAAGTAAGCGGAAGATGCCTGAATTGTTTTGTTAGACTCGTTAATAGTTTCGTATTTTTTCCAAATGCATTTTGCACCAATGCAAGTTATCAGGAAAGTACAGTTGCCCTGTCTATTAAACACGCTAAGTATTATTAAGTAATGACGTTTGTACTTTAATCATAGGTCCTTCCAGTACACATTTCTTTCAGTACACACACATTTCCAGACAGGCCTGCTCTTTCCTTGAGCACTGGGAACGAAAACACCATATACGGCATAATGCCAACATTTGGAAGCAAGAAAGAGGGACGTTTAATAAAAAAACAATCAGAGGAATTAATTTTACTTGCTTTGATTTAGAGGCAATTTTAGGGAGTAGACAGAAAAGTAAGTGTGGGTTAAAAAAACTGTGAGTCACCCTGCTGAGACAGGTGTGTTGGCACCTATGACATGGGTAGAAATGGAAGTGCATATAAATATTCTTCAAGCGCAGAAACACTTTGGCAATGGGGCCTACATGCATAGGGGTGCTATCTAGCACTGAAAGCGGGATAAAAAAGTTTGAGAGGGTACCCTAAAAAGGCATGAGCAAAGAAGTGTAACCAGGAATATTTTATTAGAGGCCCTGCCTTAGTCATACGAAACACCCTGCGTATATGATAATAATACCTTCATCAGTTTCATCCCAATTATTTTCAGGGAGAAAAATGCAAGTACTCCAGAGGCCGGGCTTACATCCACCCTAACCTCCAAAAAAAGTAACAGTGGGGAGCCACGGACAATGCCAATGGGTCAAGGGAGCCACGGGTCTAAAAAGTTTGGGAACCACTGCATTATACCAATGTTTCAGTGTTATTTTTTTTTAGTATGACATATCTGTACCATATAACAATTATATTGTTTGTTACTTCAGTACCCTTTTTACTACCAGCACAGATATGCCATTTTCAAGCAGCTTAGACTTGAACAAAATTCCACACTTGGAGTTTAAGGGCTTGTAGGAGAGTAGGATCTGCGCTTATGTTGCCCCCACTTTTTTTCTGATGTATACACTGGTTTCTTGCTATAGTCAGGCTGGGTCCCTGCTAATCAGGGCCCCAGTCTCTCTGTTCTCTCTAAACGACTTGGAGTGCATATTAGATGCACTAGTGATTGGATACTGTGGTGCCTTATGAGCCCTTAGTATATGGTACCTCAGGTTCCAAGGGCATAGGTACTTTACAGGCCTACCAGGGGCTGAAGCATGTATTATGCCACCCCTGGGAAGCAGACTAAATCTGACACCTCAGGCCTGCTACTGCAGCCTGGGTGAGGTAGTGTTAGTGTAGCACTCTTCACAGAGGTATAGGTTCCTATATCTCACCATACACATACATATACACCTATCAGTCACCCCTATGGCAGGCCCTATCAATCCTGAGGGCAGGGTGCTTGGTTTACAATGTGAGGGGGTGCCTCTGCCTGAGCAGGGCCCCTCTGCAGCTGGCAGGGTCTATTCCCTGTGGCTGTTTGTGGATTGGGTTAAAACATATACTCTTAAGTGCATTATAACCTCCCG
The DNA here is from genome assembly GCF_964204655.1 of Triturus cristatus. Taxonomy (NCBI): domain Eukaryota; kingdom Metazoa; phylum Chordata; class Amphibia; order Caudata; family Salamandridae; genus Triturus; species Triturus cristatus. The sequence goes on from NC_140579.1 coordinate 1,167,745,113, forward strand.
GTTAATGCTAACTTTGGAATGACTGCATCAAAACATGTCGTGTTTGGTGTCAAACATCTTGGAATCATACCCCCACACCAGTAACTGGTAACAGTAACTGGTGTGGGAGTATGATCCCACCCTTCTAGAGGGGATGACATGTACCTACTGTGGTAACACGGTAGAAATCTGAAAGAGCCCTGGCATCACAAAATGGATGCCACCAGCACAGACACTGGGCTGCCCTCCTGCTGCTGACCGAAACTCACAGTGGAGGAATCCCAACAATAGGCATCCTGTCACAGGGAGGTGTCACCACCTTCCAGACAGGATTTAGTGTATTGGAGCTGGGTGGGTGCACTCTTAGAGTGGAGGAGTGTGGCTCAATGGTTAGAGCGGCAGACCCTGAAGCAGAGTTCTGGCCAGGGACCAGGGTTCGATTCCCGCCTCGGCGGGGCTCGGGCTCAATTTCCTCGGACCTGTCTATTCTCGCCTCGGTGCCTATTCTAATCACGAGCCCCACGCTGCAACTCTGGGCAATAGCTTGCTTAGCCTCCACACCGGCCCCAACAGCGCTAAGGATGCCTGGCTTCACCCTGGGGGTGCCCAGGAGTGGACACTTCACAGGGAAACCCAGGAGGGGTTCCACAGCGGTATGAGTATCAGCGCCAGGAAACCGCAAAGGCGACACCGAAAGGTGGCCGTCTGGTGACAGTGCGCTCTATAAGTACCTTGACATTTACATTTACATTTAGAGTGCTTTGAAGTCCTGCACTGGGGAGCAGTAGGCTCCTCTGTGCATATGCCAGCTCAATCCGGTTCAGGGGCTACCAGCCCCTGCTCTGGCGCGAAACTGGACAAAGGGTAGTGGGTGTAACCATCCACCCCCCTGACCCTCCTAGAGGAGTGGTCATAGAGCTAGTCCCTCCCTTTCTTTCACTATAAGATAGGTACACCTTGCCATTGCAAGTTAGATAACCCCTGGACGATGCTTTACAAGAAGAATCCTGGCCCTTCTGTAAAAAAAGGGCAGGATGGGCAATCAGCAAACGACATAACCTTAAGTATTGCCCGGCGGTAATCGCCTCTTATACCATTCGATGATTAACCAACAAAAGAGGCAGGCGCTGGAGACTGGAAGGCAGGAAACAAAGTTTTATTCTCTCCGGAGGAGAACACATCAGATCAGACCAACAGGGAATCTTCTCGAGGTGCTCTCCCCACATCTCTGAGGCCTGGCCTCTTATACACAGGTTTATTGCTTTAATACATTCTTGTTGAGACTTTGATGTACGGAAAGGCATCCTTGGAATCCCCACTTCAAGCTTGTTCCCACACATATCTACAGTAGAAGTCCCCACCCCACCCATAGTAGGAGATGGCTATCACAAAGCTGGACATTCCGCCAATTCCTGGGGGTGTGTGCGACTGGTCGGGTCTCAGGGGGTGGGGTGTGGATCTACTGTAATCCCTTTGATGTGGGGTGTCTCCCTTACAGTAGGGGCAATAAACTGCATCCGTAGGGCTAGGTGATGGCCTGGGATCGGTTCGGACAATCGGGCGCAGAGGAAGGGGGTTATCAAAAGGATGTATGACCATGTATGGGATAAAAGGAGGTGTTGGTCAGGCGCGGGATGTGGTTCCATGGCAGGGTCACGCAGAAGGAGGGGGTTTATGGCCCATGTATGAGAGAGCGGGGGAAGCCAGCGCGAGGGGGGATGTTCGCAGCGCCAGAGGGACGCGCTGGCGATCGGCAATGAGCGGGGAGAGGGGTCATGGTGTAAAAAAAATGGCCGCCATGTGTTTCTGCGTGCGGCGCTGGAGAGAGACAAGATGGCGCAGATAATGTTCAGTTACGAACTAAATTTCCACAGTCCTCCCTTTTAACATATCTCGCCAGCTTGTTTAGTTCGGATCTATCCCCATAATACCACGTACTTCTACATCATACAGGGCTTTCATTCGTTCTGCTTCAAAGTTCAGAGTCTTTTAGGACAGACAGGAATGATCTGGCACAATTGTACATAATTTCATGTAGTTGAGGTGATAGGCGAGGAGGTGGTGCATACAAACTTACATCAGCTGCGACATATGTCAGACCCGGAGATAGGAGGAGGGAAGCTCGCTTGAACACAAACAGGATACCGAAAAAAATGTTCTTGCAAAACAAGGAATATCACGTGCATTACTTAAGGCCTAGACTTCGTGTGGATCAAACTAGACAGCATAGTCATGTGCACGGCTGATGTTATACAATTGTCATTATACAAAGTTAATGTTTCTTAACTATCAGTGTACAGTTGGAAGTGACCGATGTAATATCATGAAAACTCGATTGGAAGATAGTCAATACGAAAGCGGTTGGGAGATGAATTCAACTCAACATGAGTTACAGTCAGGGAAGGGAGTTCTTCTTTCCAGTGTCCTATTATAGCGAGCCATCACTGGTAAGCTCTCATTGTTCTTCTTCTTTCGTTGGCACTGTTGAGCACCGGCGGTGGAGCTAAGGTCCAGCTCAAATCCATGTTTTCACGTTGCAGGGTGTGACCATTCTTTGCTCTCGGATCACAGTCCTGTTTTGTCCTGTTCCCTAACTGATCTTATCATAGGTACCTTGAGGCGGGGTACCCGCATTTCGTTCTTCTTTTGTCAAGTCAGGTTCAAAATCCCATATGGAAAAGAGGGGGGGGGGATAGGGGCGTGCTTTTGGGAGGCCGAGGGAAGAGGGGGTGGAGTGGGATCGGATCAAAAAGCGGACCAAGGAGAGCAGAATCTTTTAGCACTGAGCCCATCAATCGGGCTCGATGGGCTGGGACTACAGGCACGAGCTGATCAGTGAGCGGGGGCTTCGGGATAGCCCTTCTTTCTATCGCTTTCCATGCTGAGAATGGTGCCTCGTCCCGCATCTTTTTGCTCCGTGGCTCCCCCTTGGTCGAGGCCATAGATGTTCCATGATCCGCAGCCAGGCTGTGCGTCACGTCCGACCCCTCTCCTCCGTTGACCGCACGTTATCTTTGAATGAGTACAAGAAACAAAATCTTCGAGAACTGGTAGGGAAGACGTTTACACACTTAATTCTCTCTCCCGACCCCAAGTAGTCGGCGAAACGTTTATCGGTCATTCTATCGTGCATGTCTATTAACTCTTATGTAGGTGTATGCTACTAACTCATTAATCATTGCTGTGGTGCGGGTTTGCGAGTGTTCCTGCAAATTTCCATCATCACGTCTGCTAGGTGTTGATTCCTGTAGCTTATAGACATGGCAAGGAGTCTGACATCTATCAACTTCCTGGTCTATCAAAATTCGAACCAGCTTCTCCGGTAGAGACTCGTCTTTCTAACACAAGCCCTGTTGATTCATACTTTTCCCCAGGGACTGCTAAGTTTATGGAAAAAGTGCGAGGCGCTACTGTCATGGGCTCACAAATCTGTTTCGGGGAGGAACACAAACTAAACATTTTTCTTGCTGGAGACAATAGTTAACCTTTATCAGTTTAGGCGATGTATCTTTAAAAACAAGGTCATCCGCTGTATTGCTTAAAATATCCAGGGACGGCTAGTACAGAACTGGGACTATTCTGAAAGGACGGGGTCCTTAGACGCTCTATTTCTGTGCAATGGGCAGGGCGATTCTGAGCGAAGGAGGTGGAGTCGTTAGAGCCCTAAAACAACAAAAACCACTGACATATAGTTCCCGTTATAAGGGCCAGATTGGGAGACATCAGTCGTCTCACCTGTCCTTTCTTTCTCCATTTTTACAGAAAGGAGAGGTAGTAGTGTGGCAAAAATACGGTCGTTTTGCTTCTGTCAATTTGTTCGAACACTGTCGTGTTTAGGCCAATTATGCATATACTGACGAGGTACAGTGTCGTCATCTATTCAAAAAGAGGGCAAAGGAGCTTTCAGCGAGAGAGAGGGAGAGAGAGAGAGAGAGAGAGAGAGAGAGAGAGAGAGAGAGAGAGAGAGAGAGAGAGAGAGAGAGAGAGAGAGAGAGAGAGAGAGAGAGAGAGAGAGAGAGAGAGAGAGAGAGAGAGAGAGAGAGAGAGAGAGAGAGAGAGAGAGAGAGAGAGACGTGCGCATCAAGTAGGCTATTTGGTACACGTACGACATAAAACGAGAGAGAGAGAAACGTGTACGGTAATAGGTTACTTGGTGTACACACAACATAGGGCAGCACGGGTCACTTTTACGTATAAAAAAAACACAAGCTGGGGGAAAACATAAATTCAACGTTCACGTACACACAAATACTGGATAGGGTGTAACAGTACATACATCAAGCACAGAAACCTAAGACGAAGACACAGAGCTATATTGGGTAAGGGGACCTTTCCTTTCCTATCCTTTTTTCTATGCGTGCTGCGTATTTTCAGTATTTTCCGTAATTCATTTTTGGGGGGGGGGGTCGGACCTTTTACTCCCCTCCCTTTCTGGGCAATTTTGTTGGAGGCCTCATTTTTGAAAAATACTTACTCCTCTTTTTCCGGCCGGACATTAGTCCAGTCGTGTTTATACTCACGGTGGAGCCTTCCGACCCCTGGGCAGGCGGTGATCCAAACTGAGGCAGAGGAGGAGTATCGGTCGGACGTTCAATGGTACAACTCTTATTTTCTAAGTGGATGGAAGAAGAAGTGGTGAATCTAAAACATGCCAGTATCCCTAACTTCTGGGCTGAGGGGGGGGGGGGTTTCGAATGAACCCCGACCTGCGGTATTCTTAACTTCTCTTAGTTCGTCAGCACAAAAATCGACTCACTGGTGGTACATTTTGGGTCATCGGTTGGAGTTGCGTTCATCGTACTGAAATGATCCTTCGAGTTTCTGGCCTAAGTCACCCTCCAATTTACTAGCTTCCGGGAGAGGGAGAGTTGTTTCTTCAAACGGGGAGTTACCATATTCGGGTTTATTTTCCCATCTCCTTGATCGATAGGCAAGCATTTCAGTCATACAAAGACGTTCTCTCCAGTGACCCAGGCATACGCAATACATACACATTCATACCGTACAATCAGGGCACGTACGCACAGTCCTACCATACAGTTTTTCACGTTCTCAGTGATGGTCTGCACTCCACGCACCATCTCACAGCGCTTGTCTATGTCTTTCCCTACATGGAGCACGGTGCGGTCCATGTCCACTCCATTCATCAGTCGGAACTCCGATGTAACCTACAGAGAAGAAAAGAAGGGGGGGGGGCAGCATTCAAAGCACATCAGCGCGCATAAACACGGAAAAGTTCTACTTACCACGTACCAGACTAGCTGCAGGAACGTATAATACCACAGATCTTGACTATCCTTTTCGCATTGTACTATACCCTTCCTTTCTACCATACCAAAAATGCTTTATTTTATTTGTCCCTAAATTCGAGTTCCCTCTTCGTGCATTTGTTTCTCAATTAGTCGTATATTATGGGACAAAATACCATACCTTACATTCGGCAGATACCTTAAGTTACAGTCAACCATTTTCTAACAACTCTGGAAAAAGACAGGTGTGATGGATACAAATTTTCACTGATCCAAAATTCAGGAAAAGGGTCTGCATTATCTGTCTTCTAGTGTTTGGGAATGACAGCCGTTATTCAAAACCTTACCAGCCTAGGCGATTGTTATGACGCTGATTCCATAATTCCTTCGAAAACCCTTTATTGTGAGAATGTCAATATACAAATATGGGCCTACAACCGTATAGGCTGGCCACGGTGCAAGAGGCGTCGAGTATCATGAGCAACACTACCTTAACGCAAAATAAAAATAATCAATAATGAGAAGACCAGCATCAATAAGGTTGTTCGCATGCCCATTCAGTACCCTCCTCGTTCCCCGCCCGCCATCTGCAAAAAAAGAGAAAAAGAGACCGTATACATATCCCTTAACGTCAACGCCAAGTAACCTGGAATGCCATAAGGAAGTGTAGGCCCCTCCTACATCGGCGCCATTTTGGGACGAGGTCGGGTGGGTCCAGGGTACAGTCTAAATGTTTCCACTAACTAACGGTTGGACCAGAATCCCTTTCGGCAGTCCAAAAATCTTCATTAACGCCAACAGAGAGAACAGACAGCATGAATCGTGACTCGAAGGTGGGGAAAGCGAAGTTGTTTCCTACCGGATCATGCTGAGATTCCACCAGAACTGATTCGGGTTGGTAGACTACAGTGTCTTCTGGTAATTCAAACAGAAGCTGGCGTCAGCATGAGTGCACCACCATCTCGCAGCAACGCCGTGGTCCTTTCGGAGAGCGAGACAGCAGGCGTGTCTCTCCGCCGATGCCCTGAATCAGTCTCTCTCACGGCACCAAACGGGGACAGGGTGGCTGCCGCCCGGGGCAAAGGCAAGTTAATGTGGAATGATCGAGCAATAGTGGCGGTTGCCCCCACCGGAAGTCCGCGGGAGTCGAGGGCCAATGACTCCCGTAGAATCTGCAAAGCTGAGAGGACGTCTTCAAGGGCGCGGTCCACGCCCGAGCAGGCAAGCTTCCGAGTTCCAAGGTAGCCCAGAGCCATCTTAGTGGACCAGGCCCGAATCCGAAGAGCCGGCCGCCATTTTTGAGAGTCGTGTGGCAGCAGCAGTTCTCCACCACAGCCACCGGAGTGGGTCCCCCGGCCAACCAACTGCGCGAGCCCACTTCTTGGGTGAAACGCCAATGGAAAACTTGGTGCAGAAAGGAACTTCCGCCTGGGTGGTCGTCCGGCAGGTGAAACGTTAATGGCTGCCCTGCTGCAGCTGGCCGGTGAGTGAAGCGTTAAGGGGTGCTCTACTGCTACTGGTGAGCCTCCACCTGGGGAGGCGGGGGAGGCCCGTTCGCGTCGCCTCCCCCCAGGGCACCCCACGCCGTCTTTTGGCGCTGCATTGTAGGACAGCCAGGCCAGCACAACAACTTGTTGGACACCACCTCGATGCCGTCCGGGTCTCGGCGCATCGTGTTGCCTCCGGCCTCTTCGCACAACGGTCCGCTACTGATGCCGCCTCACAGGCGGATGGATTTTGTAGGCCCTTTTTATAGCCCAAAGCCGACTAAAAGACAGCAATGTTGCTACTTTGAAGAAGGAGGGGCGGGGACTGTGTCGCGCGGATGGTGAGTGCTTTGGGATGGATGTTGCAGCAGGCTGCCATGTAAATAGTTGTTTAAAAGAGTGTTTTAACGTGTTTACCCTGTTGGAGCGTTGCCTATACCTACAAGTTTATTAAAGCGTTTTAGTCATACTACTTTGTTGGAGTGTTGTACATATTTGTAATCTGGCAACGAGCACAAGGATGTTACTGCATAACCAGAAAAAGACATAGCCCAATTGTGCGCGATCTAGCCCAGTTCGGCGACGCCGATGGTGGGTATCAGCAGACTTCCATTTGTGTGGGGTTTTGTCGTTTTTATTGGACGTGGAGGGTGGTAGGGCAGACATGCTTAGGCAGCGAGAGCGGCGGGGCCGAGCTACCTCGTGGCCATCTCGACCGTGAGCTTGGCTCCTTTCTCTAGTTTCATATTTTTCGCGAAGGGCTATTTTCCTAGTGTTTCTTATTTTTGCAGGGTCAAAAGGATCCCATCAGTGGCCTACTGGTTTTGCTCGATTCCTTTTGTTTTTCTATAGCGATTTTTATGCCATAGTTTGCTAGGAAGGTACAGCGGCTAGTCCGTATTTTATATATGTGTCCTCTTTATTAGGGGTGCCCTCCGGTGGGGCCGGACGAGCTACCTCTAATAAGCGGTCCGGGCGGAACCAACTATCAATCAGTGGGGAGAAGATAGGCATGACGGGTTACAACGGGGACAAAGGTCTGCACTACCTATCTTTTCACTGCTTGCAAAGACTAGACAGAATATTTCTATTCTACGTTATTTGCAAACAGAGAATATCTCAAAAGAACTAGATCCAAGTAACCAATCAGTGGGGAGAAGATAGGCACGACAGATTACAAAGGGGGACAAAGGTCCGCGTTATCTATCCTTCACTATCTGCAAAGGGAGAGAGACTATTTCTATCCCTCATCGTTTGCAGACAGGGAATGCCTCAAAAAGGAGCTACTCTGATAATCAAAGAAAAAGGGAGCTACCCTGACAATCAATCAAACAATCAGTGGGGAGAAAAGATAGGCACGACAGATTACAAAAGGGGGACAAAAGTCCGCGTTACCCACCCTTCACTGTCCACAAAGGAAGATAGAGTATTTGTACTCTTCCTCGTTTGTAAGCAGCGAATGTCTCAAAGAACCATCATCGTTTCGCAATTTGTCGTTCTTACACGACCTTACCCGGACCGCATGGGCTGTTTCTCGTCTTCCGCCTCCAGCGCCCGATCGTCCTCTATTCTCCGTATTTGCCGCGGCACTCCTGATGGTTCCCAGTCAGGCCCCGTAGATCACTCGAGAGAGGTCGGTTCGGAACCAGTGAAGTTCGGATGATCGGCTGCCAGACGAGGGTCTATCAGGCAGGAGCTCTTCCGATCGTTGCAGTCGTTCACTCTGTCGTCGGGACCTCTCCCACTGGATCCACGTGTCGCTGATGGGCCCCACGCTTGGGACGCCAATTGTAAAAAAAGGGCAGGATGGGCAATCAGCAAACGACATAACCTTAAGTATTGCCCGGCGGTAATCGCCTCTTATACCATTCGATGATTAACCAACAAAAGAGGCAGGCGCTGGAGACTGGAAGGCAGGAAACAAAGTTTTATTCTCTCCGGAGGAGAACACATCAGATCAGACCAACAGGGAATCTTCTCGAGGTGCTCTCCCCACATCTCTGAGGCCTGGCCTCTTATACACAGGTTTATTGCTTTATTACATGTGATACATTCTTGTTGAGACTTTGATGTACGGAAAGGCATCCTTGGAATCCCCACTTCAAGCTTGTTCCCACACATATCTACAGTAGAAGTCCCCACCCCACCCATAGTAGGAGATGGTTATCACACAGCTGGACATTCCGCCAATTCCTGGGGGTGTGTGCGACTGGTCGGGTCTCAGGGGGTGGGGTGTGGATCTACTGTAATCCCTTTGATGTGGGGTGTCTCCCTTACAGTAGGGGCAATAAACTGCATCCGCAGGGCTAGGTGATGGCCTGGGATCGGTTCGGACAATCGGGCGCAGAGGAAGGGGGTTATCAAAAGGATGTATGACCATGTATGGGATAAAAGGAGGTGTTGGTCAGGCGCGGGATGTGGTTCCATGGCAGGGTCACGCAGAAGGAGGGGGTTGATGGCCCATGTATGAGAGAGCGGGGGTGGCCAGCGCGCGGGGGGATGTTTGCAGCGCCAGAGGGACGCGCTGGCGATCGGCAATGAGCGGGGAGAGGGGCCATGGTGTAAAATAAAATGGCCGCCGTGTGTTTCTGCGTGCGGCGCTGGAGAGAGACAAGATGGCGCAGATAATGTTCAGTTACGAACTAAATTTCCACACTTCGACGTTCCACTACCTTTGGAAGACAGAAGAATCTCCCTTGGAGTCAAGGAGTGACTCCCCTGCTTGGCAGGCACCAAAACTTGAAACAACGGTCGCAAACTTTCCCGCTCCTGCCGGAGTCTGAAGTCCCTGCTGCCCCAGAAGCAGATTTCCTGACCTCTCGTCGGCCATTTTGAGTCCCCAGTGAAGCTGTGGCGTCTGGACCCCACGAGTGACGAGGAACTGCAATACCTGGGAACCGTGCACTATTGTCGAACTTGTGCTTTGGACCATTTGTGGCCCAAGCCTCCAGCAGGTTTTGCAGCAAAAATCAGAGGCCTACCACGTCCAGAGTGACCGTGGGCTCTTGTGAAGCATTTCCTCAAGAGGCATCTTCGCGATCCCTTGCCTGTTGGCTAGTGGGTCCCCCGAAGACTTTCTTATCGATTCAAAGGGCTCCCCTGGTTGCTCCAGGCCTGCCCTCACTCACCCTCGCTGGGTGAGTCCCTCAGACCTTGCTGGTCTGCACCATCGACTTTCTTCACTCTACACGAGACTTGCTTTTGCCAAGGCTTGTTAGCTCCAATCCGGTTGCCGACACTGCCATCAGCTGGACCTCGTGAGCAAAGAGTCAAAACACCATCGACGACCTGAAATCACCCAACATCCGTGGGCATCCATTTTCCTGGCCCCGGGTCACTGGCAAGTGACTGTGAACACTGTCCCTTCAATTTTCAGGTCTTCTACATCTTGAATCCAGCCTTGGATTCCACCAGACACTTCTTCAGTCGCCGCAAGCAGCAATTCTTCTTTGGTCTCCTTAGAAAACAACGACGCGACCCGACACCAAAAGACACCTATGCACCCGGCTTCCCTGGGTGAGGTAACTCGTGCACTCCGGTGCCCTAGTGTGTGTTGGCCCTCGAATTACTTACCTTGTAAGTGGCTTGCTTGTAGACTTCCTCAAAGTACCCTAAAACTTTAAAAATCAAACCGCGACTTGCTCCATTGTAATCAATAGGGAACCTGCGTCTGTGTTCTCACACTGCACGCGTCTCCCGTGGGTTGGTTACTTACCTGCTATCACTGCAGTCGTGAAGCCCAAGCGATTCTACAGGCCCTAGGCCTTGTCATTCTGCAAGTCGACTTTCCTAAACCTCTTTTTTAGTATATGGTCTGGTACGCCCCTAGGGCCCCAGCCATATTTGGGCTTAACTTATTGTGAAACGTTGATATTTGAATGTGTTCCTGGCTTCTAATCTCATAAAGAGATTAGTAGAGTGTGTCTAGAAATAAATACATATATATTTGATATATACCTTTGTGGTGTCCTTTCATTTGGTAATTCAAGAGATTATAAGGTAAAACAAGCTGCTTTACATTCCTCTGAGACTTAGCCTGAAGGGTGCTCTCCACAGCTACCACTAGGATAGCTTTCTTTAAAAGGTTGTCTTAAACCTATCTACCATAAGAGTCGAATTGGACTGGTGCAAGGTGGCCACTATAACTAGTGACCAGCATATGCCAGGCCAACTTCTCACAGGGCTCTAAATGTATTCCCAATTTTTAAGCTAAATGTAGATTGATTTTACATAAATCTAAATACATTTGCCTGCCATGGATTTATTCACTGACTTTGATAATGTTGATATACTGGCTTTATAATGCCTACATTATTAGTTGAATTAGGGAGCACAGGCTTAATTTGAGGCGTAATGCTTCGGCTCCTACCATACTCTGCATATTCGGAACCTTATGTAGCACATTACCGTCAAATGAAATCTGCTGGTGTTTCTAAAAACAAAGGGGGTTGATCACAAGTAACAATCAGTGCCGCCTTTGTCAAATAAATATTCACTAATGGTGTGAATGTGTATGTTCCATATTTGATGTTGGATCTACACAAACCAGCCAATGCCACTAGTTCCCTGAAAAATTCATATCTAGTAAAATTCATGGGTGCCTCTAATTTCTCACCTGCATACTTGTATGATATTACCCTTTCAATTGCTATGCTGAAAACATGCCAATTAAGTGAAGCCTTATTCCTTCTGAACTGCATGACCTTAGTTGTGGTTCCATTTATGGTAAGTTCATTCATTAGGCTGTAAAGTTCTAAAGCCTTCAATTGCCATTGCAGACCAATGGGTGTATGATAGTTAATGACCAAGTCTTTAGCTTAAAGTAGGTAGTTGATTGGTGAACTGTTGATTATTGGATTATTTCCATTAGCTTTCAACAGGGTAGAAGGTGATCGCGTATAAGCAGTGAGAACAATACCAGCATGGGTATGCTTGAGACTGTTATGCATGATTCCCTTCACAGAGCATTCATCTTTCAAGGCCTACATTGACTTGAGCCCATGTAATTGTATGCAGTCCAATTAAAAAAAAAAGTAGACCACTGGGGCTACCCTGCCTGGCTATCGTGGCCCAGATCAATTGACAATCCAACACATCAAACATCAACAAACAAATGTATAAGCCACCCATACTAACTGATACACAGTTAATATAATCCAACATTAAGATATAATGTATGGTTGATTGCTCTAATTTAAACCCACGATGTTTCCTGGGTATCATTAAAGTAGTCTTTAAGCTAATCATTGACTTCCCCTAGCAATAAACTCGAAAAGATTTTTAACCAAGTGTCGAGGAGAGAGATGAGGAAACACGATGCTCCGTTGTCACTTTTACAGTTTGTTTTTTTAAACCTTGCGAAATTAGTATACCCAGACAAAATCATGGTCTGATACCAATCTTTCTTATATAGTTGAAATAAGGGCATAGGAAATTTACCTATAAATCTGGATCATTCTTATAGACTACATTGCGGATGCGATCAGGAACAGTAGTCTTACTCGTTTTTAGATTATAAATTACCTCCATAATTTCTGTCGGGCTAATGGGTTGGAGTCAAAATTCTCATCACTCGTGCCTATTTCTTCAATATCGTCCAAAGGCACAGTTAATGATGCATAAAGTTGAGCCAACTATGATTTCCACTGTAACAGCCATAACAAGCTCGCAAAACATATTGGAATCGTTTTTTAATCACATTAGTTATTGTTTTATATCAGAAACAATGCTATGACAGTACATCTGTATGTACAGGAGCAATATCTAATGAGTTCCCTTAAAGTAACAATGCATTGATACATATTTCAACAGTTAGTCTCTATATTCTCTTAGTAAATCCATGTGATAAACTTGATTCAGTGTGTCATGCAGAGGGAATAACACATCTTCAAACAAGCTATTCGGCATATCACATCATTCTTGCAAATCTTCTAGCAACGTTACATATTTTCTTACAATATGCATCCGATTCTTTTTATCTTGCAGCCACTCCTTTCCATCCTTTTTCCACAGCTCTAGAGATGGGCCTTGCAGTTGCAGCCAATATATCATTAGTCTTCTTTCACTATCTTTAATCGACTATCAACCGATAGCCATAAAAGCACAATCATTAAAAAGACCATTACGTCATGCTAAAACATTAAAACACATACATATATGTTAACCATAACAGTTTTAAAACAATTTTAAAACAAAATATGAAAATCCCACGCAAAATGATCATTAATAAGACCAGACATTCAAATTCATTACTCCTATAGTCTTATTATTTTCCTCTCGTCAATTGCTTTCAGAATGTACAGTGCAACACTATAGCTAGCCAAGGGGTCTCCTAATCTCATCATAAAAATCATAGCCTCCTTACATGACCTAATATTATGGGTAATAAATAATGGCTTTAAATAAAACCGCCTTAGATTCTCCTAAAATGTACACAGCAACATAAAGTGCAACGTGCTCTGCTAACTTAGACTGTCACAAGGGCATACATAATCTGCGGGCGGGTGTAACTGCATAGTAGGAAAGGCTACAAGAAAATGTACAATGCCACATCTAAACCTCGTTAGAGCATATCGATGTTGTCCGAAGGCAACCTGCGAAAGGTAATTACTAGTAAGCGTATCGGTGCTACATGACATATATTGGGAGACAGTTGATTTGTTCTTTTCAATCAATACCCTTGAATCCATCCTATTTTCTAACAAGCATTGGCATAGCCAATAGGTCTCGCCTTTGGGACCTTATAAGTGTTTAGCCATGCAACACTTAACCCCTTCCATGCCCATGACGGAACGGTTCCGTCATGAGCATCGGTTGCGCTGTGCTCATGACGGAACCGTTCCGTCATGGCCCCGCCCGCGCTCGAACCCTTCAGCACCGCGGGGGAATTCCCGCCGCGCTGAAGGGGTTAATGGTGTTGCTCCAAGGATATTGTGCTGGATAACTAAACACTTATAAGGTCACAAAGGCGAGACCTATTGGCTATGCCAATGCTTGTTCTAATAGACAATATCAGTGGGCCAAAATATATAATCATAGTACTTTGAAACATGTGTAACATAATTCCTTTACGCAAGTGACAGACAGGTACCATTATATCCTGACAGTGGAAGCATCAACCCAGAAAATGCCTGTGAGACGACTGGCAGAAACTCGAATCCAGGAAAGGGATAGCACAATGACATTGTGCTTCACTATACACACATCCTGTAGTAAAAGAGTGCCTATGCAGTGCCAGCACGGTCTTTCAGGTGTTTGCTGTGGCAGACACGCCCCCCCTACACAAGAGTAGTAGTTAGCATACTATGATTCACTTTTACAGTACAGAGACCCCAGCACTCCCCAGGAGCCTTTATGGAGTGAGTGTAAACTTGCCTTCCCCAGCATCCAAGTGATTTGTTGCTCCTTTCCACAGGCAACACAGCATTAATGGATTCAGCTACATGTGGACAGATGGAAGGCCTTAACAGGTGAAGAAAGTCGACCTGGGGAGGTTGCAGCAAAATCACAGGGCAGACCCTTTAATCCCTGAACTGAGTGGAGAGCAGAGAAGTAAGTAGGCTCTTTATGTACTTGAGGGTGAAATCATTTTCTTATAAGTCAGAGGGTGGTAGTAGGAGTGAGACAACTACGTTGAGTTTTACTTGGCCAGAGATCCTGTAAAACATACTGACTACATAAAGTTTGTTTTTATAGAGATTCTCAGTCTGAATTCGGGCATTAGTTTAGTTTACAGCGAAGATAACGGAACATAGTTGCTGGATAGCTGTATTGGTTTTAATGCTCATTTTATAATAGGTTCTGCCTGCATCAGCTACGACTTGGTTGTATCAGGGAGCTCATGGTGTATAAGTTATGGCTTGCAGTACATGTGGTTCGGCACTGGGTACACTGTTGCAGAGACCTTTTCAGTAGATATGGAAGGCCAGGCCAACCACCATGCCCTTACAGACTGGAATTATGAATATGGCAAATATAGAAAAGGTCAGCAGAGCGAAGCAATCAATGATTAAGCGGGCAGCAAAGAAAGGGAGGAAGAATGTTTAGCAGCACTGACTATGAGGACATATGAAAAGACAAGGGTGGGATGGATTTGCCGCAGAGAGGTACATGGGGAGGGAAACAAAAGAGCAAGTACCACGGTGGAAATGGTGGAAGAGTCTGACAAGAATGATAAAGAGTGTTTAATAGTGGCAGCGACAGCTGATCATCTCTTTACAAAGATAGAGGCAAGCATTAATTCAGAAGAAGTTGACAAGACAAACTTTAGCATGCAGGTAAATGTCTGCCAATAAAAGTCAGAAAAAGGTAATATAGGAAACTGGTCATTGGCTTAATGGAATTCCAAGACGTGTTCAGCATGCGAAGAAGCAATGGGTGATGAGTGACAAAAGAGAAGAAAAGTATGCCTAAAAGAAAGGAAAGTATTGCAAGGAAGAATAGGATGGGAGGTACTGCAGTAAAGCAGCAGGAGAACGGTGTCCAAAGGGAGGGAACATGTACAACAATGTTTTAATATGAAATTAATTCTATATTGTTCACTCATGCGCTACTAGTAAAGAAAAAAAATTATATTTATATGGAACTACTGAGAGAAAAACACCAATTGGTATTAGACTGCTAAATTAACAAAAATGTTCTGTGAATTTTTCTTTTTATTAAATAAGGGAATAAGCTGTTGTATTCAAGTAACGCACAGAGAAGGCCTTAAAGTGAAGAACAAAGATTACTACGTTCCTAAAGAATTGACCACACATGAAGGACTGCATAAAAAGAAAACAAAAAGTTATTTTCTGTCAAACTGCATTGGCTCTGGTGAATATTTGTCCTGTACATGCCCACTTCATCTCCAACCTACAATATCAATGGTTATCAAGTGCAAGGACTCACTAATTTTGGCAAAAAGGTCTTAAGAAGTCAATTCTCAATGTCCATCTTCATACCACTGCTTCAGTACACTAACTAAAAACAAATTCAAAATGTTTCTAGAAGTACATAGTGCAATGGGAGTTGGTCTATTGCCAAAGTTAATTGTCAGACTACCTAATGCTAGCAACATGTTCAATCTTTAAGAAGCGGGTTGCTAACGGCAACAATAAGCATACATACTGTGATGGGAAATCCTCTCAGATTTCAATAGTATCCTCCCCATCTTTTGGTCGAGCCTGGGCAGCGCATACACTGCGATGCACGCTGTATTTAGGTAGGGACGTGAAGCTCCGCCCATATTTTTCATTGGTTTGTTTCATTGTTCACTGTAAATTGTGGCTGTTCATTGGGCAATAGGATTAGTAGTCCCACCTTAGTACAGCCTTGTCTCATTTTGTAACCTCTCATGGCGACACCCCTGGTTACGTGTGTTGTTACTTTGTAGGCTTTCATTACAGCCTCCAAGCACAATTTTCTCAAATAGCTTTGTCCTGCCTGCTGTTAGGACACGCTCTCTCCTAACCATTTTTTTAATTATTTATTTTTATAGCACGGGCGCCGAGCGCATTTTCAATGCAATAGGTCTCGCATCTGCGAGAGTTTAAGCTATTGGCATTGTATATGACCATGCCTTTTATTTATCTATGTTAAAAACAACACATAAATAAAAGGCATTGTCATTTACAATGGCGAGGCTCAAACTCTTGTAAATGCGAGACCAATTGCATTGCAAATGCTCGGACCACAACCCTGAAAATACAGATACGTGCGTGTATGCAATTCTTGTTGGGCGGACAAATACATTGGTCATAAATGAACTCACATCTTGCAGGAACATTCCAATAAGCGTTAGTTTAGTAGCCTTATTCTGAAACGCAAACCCTCTGATAACACTGCTGCTGTGTGTCGCTACTAAGTCACAAATAAAGCACTGAAAAATAACAGTAAAATATACATACTATATATGGCTGTGTAGTTTGTTCAGTGTGCTATCCAAATAAAACGTTTTTTTCTGCTACAGACGTGTCAAAATATTTTTACACACCCCCTGCATCACGAGCCAGCATTGACAAAGAGTCCAAAACGTGCCAGACTGCATGTTATACCCACACAACTAAAGGAACTAAACTAAATTTGTGAAATAGCATTTCTTAAAAGCTATAGGACTCCTGATTCCAAGTAAAAGGCGACTCGGACCTTACACTTCAGACACGAGCTATTTAAACCGTTGATCTCCTCAATGATTCCAAGCAATAACTATTACAGCCAAGGTGTAAACAAACTCCACTCTGGTATTTGGTTACTTAAAGCCTTTATCCTTGTCTTTCAGTAACCGGGGCTTCGGTTACCCGTTCCAGCGGTATCTACGAGGGACCTGCCGTGGGATCGGGGTTTGCCCCTTCCGACACTATTATAAGTGAACTTCAGGGAGGTATTCTGTGAGGGGCAGTCAGGAGTCAAAATTAGGGGCAGTCGGGAGCTAAAATTAAAGGCAGGAATGGCTCGCCGAGGCACCCTCTCCATGACAGCCGCTCCGCTGCGGAGGTCTCCAGCGCGGTGCCCCGCCCGTGTGGAGGCGCTATGGGCAGCCCGAACTTCACTGATGCTTCCCGGGCCGCCTGCGACATAAAGTTCCTCCCTGCCTGACCGCGCCACAGCACTGGCACCAAACTCACCTGCTGAGCGCCCAGCATTCTGTCCGCTGACGGGGTCCCGACTGTGCCTGTCCCGCTCAGGGCACGCCCGGCCAGAGGCAGCTGGAGATGTGAACAGGACCGGAGTCGGTGTCCTGACTTCCGCCGAGGAGAGCCGCCCGGCCTGTACCCTGCGTCAGAAGCGCGTCGTGTCCCGCGACCTCCTTCAGAATTGTTTCTGGCGTGCAGCACAGTCCCGCCACTCGAGTACTGCCTACTGCCCTCAGAAATCGTAAATTATGTCAGTGTGAAGCCACTCTGCTGCCCGACGCTGGCCCAGTGGTATAGGACGGAGACAGAAAGCTGCTGAAGGACATACACAGCCTTAACAGGATATTAGACAGGCATCTTGCTTGGCTTAAGAGTGAAAGCAGAATCTGATCCATCTGTAAATCTGACAACAAAACTCTTGAAAACAAGCACAAGCGCGCACGGCGGGAGGGGGGAGAGAGGAGGGGGCCTGCGTGATTCCCTTGTGGGAGCGAGCGGCAAGGCACGATAATTGCTACCATATGGCGCCAGCTGCTCGCTCCCACAAGTGAATCTCCAGACGTGCACGCGTTGCCATTGGAAGCAATGCAACGCGTGCACGTTTTTGCAGGGAAAGCTGTGCTGATGACTAAAGGTCTCTTTTCTATGCAGCTCATGCGCGCTGCGTAGGAGAGACCTAAAAAGGTGTCTCTTATTTCTTTCTTAGTATGTGCCAAGGTTTTGGACATTTCTGACCACACTGATGTTTTATGCGCCTTTTCTAAAACCATATTAAGATATAGCAGCCACGGAATGTTAAGTGCCTTTTGCAATTTGAGACAGTATAAAATAATTGATTTAGTAAAACCTGTTTCCTCTCTTTTCCAAATTGAGTCCCACAATAATATAGGTCGAGCCAATAGGGAATCTTGTAGAAACCTAAGGCCTACCTCATGGTTGCAATAAAATTCATTAGTCTTTTTTTTGCTAATAACAGTAATAATGCCACAAACTTATAACGATTTTTACACTTCACGACGTTCAACGAACTTGTGCTTTGGACCATTTATGGCCCAAGCCTCCAGCAGGTTTTGCAGCAAAAATCAGAGGCCTACCACGTCCCAAGTGACTGGGCTCCTGTGAAGCATATATTCAAGAGGCGTCTTCGCGATCCCTTGCCTGTTGGCTTGTGGGTCCCCCGAAGACTTTCTTATTGACTAAAAGGGCTCCCCTGGTTGCTCCAGGCCTGCCCTCACTCACCTTCACTGGGTGAGTCCCTCAGACCTTGCTGTTCTGCACCATCGACTTTCTTCACTCTACACAAGACTTGCTTTTGCCAAGGCTTGTTGGCTCCAATCCGGTTGCTGACACGGCCATCAGCTGCAGACATCATGGGACACTCCGAGTCCAGCTGCTGGTCATCGTCGAACTCTCCTGGACCTCGGGAGCGAAGAGTCAAAACACCATCGACGACCTGAAATCACCCGACATCCGTGGGCATCCATCTTCCTGGCCCCGGGTCACTGGCAAGTGACTGTGAACACTGTCCCTTCAATTTTCAGGTCTTCTCCATATTGAATCCAGCCTTGGATTCCACAGGACACTTCTTCAGTCGCCGCAAGCAGCAAGTCTTCTTTGGTCTCCATAGAAAACAGCGACGCGACCCGACACCAAAAAATACCTATGCACCCGGCTTCCCTGGGTGAGGTAACTCGTGCACTCCGGTGCCCTAGTGTGTGTTGGCCCTCGAATTACTTACCTTGTATGTGGCTTGCTTGTAGACTTCCTCGAAGTACCCTAAAACTTTAAAAATCAAACCGCGACTTGCTCCATTATAATCAATAGGGAACCCGCGTCTGTGTTCTCACGCTGCACGCGTCTCCCGTGGGTCTGTTACTTACCTGCTATCACTGCAGTCGTGAAGCCCAAGCAATTCTACAGGCCCTAGGCCTTGTCCCCTTGCAAGTCAACTTTCCTAAACCTCTTTTTTAGTACATGGTCTGGTACGCCCCTAAGGCCCCAGCCATATTTGTGCTTACCTTATTGTGAAACGCTGATATTTGCATATGTTCCTGACTTCTAATCTCATAAAGAGATTAGTAGAGTGTGTCTAGAAATAAATACATATATATTTGATATATATACCTGTGTGGTGTCCTTTCATTTGGTAATTCAAGAAATTATAAGGTAAAACAAGCTGCTTTACATTCCTCTGAGACTTAGCCTGAAGGCTGCTCTCCACAGCCACCACTAGAATAGCTTTCTTTAAAAGGTTGTCTTAAACCTATCTACCATAAGAGTCAAATTGGACTGGTGTAAGGTGGCCACTATAACTAGTGACCAGCATATGCCAGGCCAACTTCTCACATTGGTGGGCAGCGTGTGGGATTCCAGCTTGCCATTGTTTTACCAGAAAATCTCTATTTGAATTACTAACTGAAAACCACTAAAGGTACTCAAGGTACATATAAAGTTAAGCTTAGTATCAATAACTTCTATTGAACTTAGAGCTGTTTGTGAAGGGATAGCACGCCCTTGCTATAGCTCAAGCTAGGATCAGTAGGCCACAAACTAGTGTAGGTAGTACAACACTGCACAACACTAGAATGTCCTCAAGGGATGGAGGGATGGAGCCAGCCTCAGTACAAGGACATGACCTTCTTTGACTTGAAGGCCATGTGTGTTGCAAGACACCTGAAGCTAGGACAGAGTCTCTCCACACTAGGCCTGATAGATCTGCTGACAGCAGATGATCTTAGATTAGCTCTAGGAGCTAATGGATCTGGATCAGGGGGTGGGTCAGCTATAGTCTCTGGGTCAGATGATGAAAATCAAGATGACCAGGACTCTGTAATTGAAGGGCCAGGCCCACATGGGTCTGAAAAAGACAGAAGAATTCTCCCTAAGAGAACTGACAGAGAGGCCTAGGTCCCTCTCTAGGGACTCTGACCACTCGTATCACTCTGGCAGAGAATCTGTCCCTCAGAGAAGCTCATACTTTAATAGAAGAGAGACCTCCACTGAAAGAATGTACAAACTGCTGCAGTATGAGGAAGCAAGGTTTGCCCTTAATGCCAAGCAGTTGGCATTAGATAAAGAAGCCTTTGAGCTCCAGAGAGCTTCTAGAAAAGAGGGGTTAGAATCCCCTGGTGGCAGCAACAGTGTCCCTAGAGTCAGAGATTATATTCCAGACCATAGGAACCTGTCCAAGGTTGTTCCTCCCTACCAGATTGGGGATGATATCCACAAATGGGTAACTGCTATGGAGAGGGCCTGTAGAGTACAACAGGTCCCCCAGAAACAGTGGGCAGCAATCTTGTGGCTTTCCTTTTCAGATAAAGGTAGAGACAAGCTCCTCACTGTTAGAGAAGAGGATGCTGATGACTATGATGTCCTGAAAAGTGCATTAAAAGATGGGTTTGGCTTAACCACTGAGCAGTACAGGTTGAAGTTCAGAGACACCCAGAAAGCACAGAATCAGGACTGGACAGACTTTGTAGATTGTGCAACCAAGGCTCTGGAGGGTCGGCTGGTTGGTAGTAGAGTTACTGATTTTAAGGGATTGTATAATCATATGATGAGAGAACAGATCTTTAATAATTGACAAAACCAGTTATTGCATCAGTACCTGGTGGACTCTGATCTGACCTCTCCCCAAGAATTGGGAAATAAGGCAGACAGATGGGTCAGAACCAGGGTGAGGCAGAAAACCCAGAACCAAGGGGGTGACACTAAGAAGCAGGATCCTAAAGGCTCTGAGAAAGGTGGGGATAAGTCAAAAGACCAGAAGTCTTCACAAGGGCCCCAACAGTCTGCATCTGGTGGGGATTCACAGTCTACAAAGGGAAAAGGCCAAAAGAAGCCCTGGTGCAAATTCTGTAAACAGAAAGGGCACTAAACTTCTGATTGTACCAAGTCCAAAGACCAGACCACCGCCACTCCTGCCCCCAAGGCAACTGTTCCCCCTAGTGCAGCTACTGGTGGAGGTGGTAATCAGAATAAGGGTGTAGTAGGGTTGACCCTGGGTTCTGAAGTGGACTCTGGCCTAGTCAGAGTACCCACTCAGGCATTGCTGGTTTGTGATGGAGACATTGATATGTCCTTCCTAGTGAGCCCCAGTAATCTGGGCAAATACAAACAGCAGCCTGTAATAAATGGCAAACAGGCTTTGGCATTCAGGGACACAGGTGCTAGTGTCACCATGGTGGCAGAGGATCTTGTGGACCCTGGAAAGATCATCCTGGGTGAAATGTACCAGGTTACCAATGCAAGCAACGTCAGGACCAACCATAGTCTGGCAGTTGTGAATTTCTCCTGGGGAGGGGTAACAGGCCTCAAGAAGGTGGTAGTCAGTGCAGACCTCCCTGTCGAATGTCTATTGGGCAAGGATGTAGAGGCTTCAGCCTGGTCTGAATTAGAGTTATGGACTCATGCTGAGATGTTGGGCATACCTGCAGAGGTATTTGCAGTGACCAGGTCACAAGCCAAAATGCATCAAACTGAACCAGCTCTGGATCCTGAAAGTATGGACCAGGGGC
This sequence comes from Triturus cristatus, assembly GCF_964204655.1. Classification (NCBI taxonomy): domain Eukaryota; kingdom Metazoa; phylum Chordata; class Amphibia; order Caudata; family Salamandridae; genus Triturus; species Triturus cristatus. The sequence goes on from NC_140579.1 coordinate 1,167,766,958, forward strand.
TACCCAAGAGGAGGAGCAGTAGGGTTAAGGCAGTTCCTTCCCTTCTGTCTCAGATCTCAGATTCCCCTCCTGAGGGAGGAGAAGCAGATCCTGAAGAAGGAACTGCCCCAAAGGGACTTGAGCCTGATCAGGTTGAGTTCTTGGGGACAGGGGGACCTTCCAGGGAAGATCTGAGTGAGGATCAACAGTGCTGTCCCTCTCTTGAACCCCTCAGACAGCAGGCTGCTGCTGAGGCTGCTGGGAGTGCTAGTGGGTCCCATAAAGTTTATTGGGATGAGCGACTCCTATATTCTGAGGCTAGAGATCCTACCCCTGAAGCCACCAGGAGGCTGGTAATACCTCAGAGGTTTAGGGGGTTCCTCTTGACCCTAGCACATGACATGCCTTTAGCAGGACACTTGGGCCAAACCAAGACCTGGGACAGGCTTGTTCCACATTTTCATTGGCCACACATGTCAGAGGACACCAAGGAGTTTTGTTGCTCCTGTGTCACTTGTCAAGCCAGTGCAAGTCAGGTGGCACAATAAAGGCCCCCCTGATACCACTACCTGTGGTGGGGGTACCCTTTGAAAGGGTAGGGATTGAGATTGTTGGTCCCCTTGACCCTCTAACAGCATCTGGGCACAGGTTTATCCTGGTGGTAGTAGATCATGCCACCAGGTACCCAGAAGCAATTCTCCTCAGGACCACCACAGCCCCTGTGGTGGCAAGAGCCCTCATTGGAGTTTTCTCCAGAGTGGGTTTCCCTAAGGAGGTTATATCTGACAGAGATACAAACTTCATGTCAGCAATGTGGAAGGAGTGTGGTGTCAATTACAAATTCACTACTCCCTATCACCCACAATGCAATGGGCTTGTTGAAAGGTTCAACAAAACCCTAAAGGGAATGATTAAAGGCCTCCCAGAAAAGCTTAGGCGAAAATAGAAACTTTTACTTCCCTGCCTTCTGTTTGCATACAGGGAGGTTCCACAGAAGGGGGTTGGCTACAGCCCTTTTGAACTTCTGTTTGGGCATCCTGTAAGAGGTCCATTATGTTTGGTGAAGGAGGGCTGGGAGTTGCCTCTCAAACCTCCCAAACAGGATGTGATGGACTATGTACTTGGTCTCCGCCCGCTCCAGGATGGCTGAGTACTTGAAGAAGGCAACCAAAAACCTGGAGGCAAGCCAAGAACTACAAAAAGCTTGGCATGACCAAAAGGCTGTGCTGACTGTATACCAGCCAGGGCAGAAAGTGTGGGTGTTGGAGGCTGTGGTCCCAGCAGCTCTCCAAGACAAGTGGAGTGGCCCCCATACAATTGTTGAGCAAAAGGGAGATGTCACCTACTTGGTGAATCTTCGAACTCCCAGGAGCCCCCTTAGGGTGCTCCATGTTAACAGATTGAAACCATATGTTGACAGGGCTGACATGGGCTTGCTCATGGCAACTGATGAGGAACAGGAGGAGGAGAGTGACCCTCTCCCTGACCTGCTCTGCCAGAACCCTGATGATGGGTCAGTAGATGGTGTTGCTTTGGCAAGCATCCTCACTGACCATCAGCAAACTGAATGCAGACAAGTTCTGCAGCAGTTCAGACATATGTTTAACCTGACCCCTAGTCAGACTTCCTGGTGCACCCATGGGGTGGACACTGGAGACAGTCTGCCTGTCAAGAGTAAAATCTACAGGCAACCTGACCATGTCAGGGACTGTATCAGGACTGAAGTCCAGAAAATGTTGGAACTAGGTGTGATTGAGCCTTCAGATAGCCCTTGGGCTAGTCCAGTAGTCCTTGTGCCTAAACCTCATACCCAGGGTGGTAAGAAAGAAATGAGGTTTTGTGTAGAATACAGAGGCCTCAATGCAGTCACCAGGACTGATGCCTATCCAATACCCAGGGCAGATGAGCTCATTGATACTTTGGCCTCAGCCAAATATCTGAGTACCTTTAACCTAACAGCTGGCTACTGGCAAATCAAGTTAGCTGATGATGTCCGGGCCAACACAGCATTTTCAACCCCTGGTGGGCACTACCACTTTGTGGTGATGCCCTTTGGTTTGAAAAATGCACCTGCCACTTTTCAGAGGTTGGTGAACAACGTTCTGACAGGTATGGAAACTTATTGCTCAGCTTATCTAGATGATATTGATGTCTTTAGTTCCACCTGGCAGGATCACCTGGTCCACCTCAGAAATGTTTTGGAGGCCCTGCAAAAAGCAGGCCTCACTATCAAGGCCACAAAGTGCCAGATAGGGGCAAAGTCAGGTTGTGTACCTGGGCCACCTTGTAGGTGGAGGCCAGGTTCAACCATTGCAGAGCAAAATCCAGACCATAATGGAATGGGTAGCTCTAACCACCCAGACACAGGTGAGAGCCTTTTTAGGCTCGACTGGGTACTACAGGAGGTTTGTTAAGGGATATGGATCTATAGTGACCCCCTTAAATGATCTTACCTCAAAGAAAAGGCCAAAGAAGGTTCAGTGGACAGCTAGCTGTCAAAAGGCATTTGATGACCTAAAGCAGGCCATGTGCACTGCCCCCATCTTACAGAGTCCAGACTACACAAAAAAGTTCATTGTCCAAACAGATGCTTCTGAGCTGGGTGTGGGAGCTGTACTGTCTCAACTGAATGATGAAGGTCAAGACCAGCCAGTAGCTTTTATAAGCAGAAGGCTGACCCCTAGAGAGAAACGTTGGTCAGCTATAGAGAGGGAGGCCTTTGCTGTGGTGTGGGCCCTGAAGAAGCTGAGGCCATACTTGTTTGGCACTCACTTCATAGTTCAGACTGACCACAAGCCCCTCCTATGGCTCAAACATATGAAAGGTGAAAATCCTAAATGGCTAAGGAGGTCCATTTTCCTACAGGGGATGGACTATACAATGGAACATAGACCTGGAACCCAACATGCCAATGCAGATGGACTCTCAAGGTATTTCCACTTAGAACACGAAGGCTCAACTGGTCAAGGTTAGTTTAGTGTCCCTGCGTTTAGGGGGGGGGGTGTAGGAGAGTAGGATCTGCACTTATGTTGCCTCCACTTTTTTTCTGATGTTAACACTGGTTTCTGGCCATAGTCTGGCTGGGTCCCTGCTAATCAGGGCCCCAGTCTCTCTGTTCTATCTAAACAACTTGGGGTGCATATTAGATGCACTAGTGATTGGATACTGTGGTGCCTTATCAGCCCCTAGTATATGGTACCTTAGGTACCAAGGGCATAGGTACTTCACAGGCCTACCAGGGGCTGAAGCATGTAATATGCCATCCCTGGGAAGCAGACTAAATCTGACACCACAGGCCTGCTACTGTGAGGTAGTGTTAGCACTCCTCACTGGGGTATAGGTTCCTATATCTCACCATAAACACACATATAAACCTATCAGTCACCCCTAAGGCAGGCCCTATCAATCCTGAGGGCAGGGTGCTTGGTTTACAATGTGATGGGGTGCCTCTGCATGAACAGGGCCCCTCTGAAGCTGGCAGAGTCTATTCTCTGTGGCTGTTTATGGATGCGGTTAGACCATTTAATCTTAAATGCATTATAAGCTACCGGTAAATGCTAACTTTGGAATAACTGCATCAAAATATGTTGTGTTTGGTGTCAAACAACTTGGAATTATACCCCCACACCAGTAACTGGTGTGGGAGTATGATCCCACCCTTCTAGAGGGGACGACATGTACCTACTGTGGAAACACGGTGGAAATCTGAAAGAGCCCTGGCATCACAAAATGGATGCCACCAGCACAGACACTGAGCTGCCCTCCTGCTGCTGACTGAAACTCGCAGTGGAGGAGGCCCAACAATAGGCATCCTGTCACAGGGAGGTGTCACCACCTTCCAGACAGGATTTTGTGTATTGGGGCTGGGTGGGTGCACTCTTAGAGTGCTTTGAAGTCCTGCACTGGGGGAGCAGTAGGCTCCTCTGTGCATATGCCAGCTCAAACCGGTTCAGGGGCTACCTGCCCCTGCTCTGGCATGAAACTGAACAAAGGGAAGTGGTTGTAACCACCCACTCCCCTGACCCTCCCAGAGGAGTGGTCATAGAGCTAGTCCCTTCCTTTCCTTTAGTATTAGATAGGGAAACCTTGCCATTGCAAATCAGATATCCCTGGACGACGCTCTACAAGAAGAATCCTGGCCCTTCGACATTCCACTACCTTTGGAAGATGGAAGAAGCTCCCTTGGAGTCAAGGAGTGACTCCCCTGCTTGGCAGGCACCAAAAACTTGAATCAATGGTCGCAAACTTTCCCACTCCTGCCGGAGTCCGAAGTCCCTGCAGCCCCGGAAGTGGATTTCCTGACTTCTCGACGGCAATTGTGAGTCCCCAGCAGAGCTGAGGTGAGTGGACCCCACGAGTGACGAGGAACAGCAATACCCGGGTACCGTGCACTATTGTCGAGTGCAACCCCTTCACGACATTCTACGAACTTGTGCATTGGACCACGTGTGGTCCAAGCCTCCAGCAGAATTTCCCTGGAAAATCAGAGGCCTACCTCATCCCGAGTGACCATGGGCTCCTGTGAAGTGAATCCTCATGAGGCGTCTTTGCGATCCCTTGCCGGTTGGCTTGTGGGTCCCCTGAAGACTTTCTCATCAAACCAAAGGGCTCCCCTGGTTGCTCCAGGCCTGCTCTACCTTACCCTCACTGGGTGAGTCCCTCAGACCTTGCTGGTCTGCACCACTGACTTTGTTCGATTTTCACAAGACTTGCTGTTGCCAAGGCTTGTTGGTTCCAATCCAGTTGCCGACACCTCAGTAAGCTGCAGACTTCGTGGGACACTCCGAATCCAGCTCCTGGTCATTGTCGGCGCCTCCTGGATCTCATGGCTGAAGACAAAACACCCTTGATCACCTGAAATCACCCGACTTCCGTGGGCATCCATCTTCCTGGCCCCGGGCAACTGGCAAGTGACTGTGAACACTGTCCCTTCTGCTTTCAGGTCTTCTTCATCTTGAATCCAGCCTTGGATTCCACCGAACACTTCTCCAGTCTTCACAAGCAGCAAAACTTCTTCGTCTTCCATAGAAAACGACGACGCGACCCGACACCAAAAGACACCTATGCACCCGGCTTCCCTGGGTGAGGTAACTCGTGCACTCCAGTGCTCCTGTGGGTGTTGGCCCTCGAACTACTTACCTTGTAAGTGGCTTGCTTGTAGACTCTCTAGAAGTACCCTTAGACTTTAAAAATCCAACCGCGACTTGCTCCATTGAAATCAATAGGGAACCTGCGGCTGTGTTCTCAAACTGCACGCGTCTCCCGTGGGTCTTTTACTTACCTGCCTTGGGTGGATTAGTGAAGCCCCAGCGATTCTACAGGCCCTGGGCCTTGTCCCCTTGCAAGTCGACTTTCCTAAACCTCTTTTTTAGTATATGGTCTGGTACGCACCTAGGGCCCCAGCCATATTTGTGCTTAACTTATTGTGAAACGTTGATATTTGCATATGTTCCTGACTTCTAATCTCATAAAGAGATTAGTAGAGTGTGTCTAGAAATAAATACATATATATTTGACATATATACCTGCGTGGTGTCCTTTCATTTGGTAATTCAAGAGATTATAAGGTAAAACAAGCTGCTTTACATTCCTCTGAGACTTAGCCTGAAGGCTGCTCTCCACAGCTACCACTAGGATAGCTTTCTTTAAAAGGTTGTCTTAAACCTATCTACCATAAGAGTCGAATTGGACTGGTGCAAGGTGGCCACTATAACTAGTGACCAGCATATGCCAGGCCAACTTCTCACAGTTAGCATGGACAATGCCTAAATAAGGGCTGGATTTTTTCTATGCCTAAATAAGGGCAATACATCGGGAAACATATATACGGAATCTAAATCTACACACAATACAAGTCTTAAGTCAGAGCACTTCGCCCACGCCGAACAGCAACCGGTCAGCTGGAGGTGTTGGGTCAAATGACCGCACCACCATACACTTGCTAACCGGCTACCGCAGTCACGAGCACATGACAAGATAGAATAACAACTTTAAATGTAAACATATCGTGGTGGTTTATTTCGAGGAGAAGCTCATGAAGAATGGGACGAGTTTGCCACAAGACACACCACTGCTGCGAGGTAAACCACAGCGCGTGGCACACATTATCTTCCCCCTTAAACACAAATCAAAATATACGATACAGCAATCAAAATGTGGGTAGCAACAATGCCAGCACATTGCCTAGTCTTTAAATCTATTGGGTCTTCTGATTTCACGAGAGGGGGGGTGAGAGAGCACGAGGGGGGGGACAGAGAGTGCGAGGAGGGAGAGAGAGCGCACGCGCGTGAGATCCATCGTGTGTGGGGTTCGCGTGTTGGGGGAATTTGCACGTGGGGGAAATTCGCACATGGGGGGGTCACGCGCACTGGGAGAATCGCACACATGGGGGAATTCACGCAGGGAGGGAATTGTGCAGAGGGGGATCGCACACACGGGGGAGGGAGTTGTGCACACGGGGTAGGGAGATGCGCGCATGGGGGGAGGGAGTTGCACACATGGGGGAGTGAGTTGCGCATGTGGGGGGAGGGAATCGCACACGGGGAGGGAGTCGCGTGCACGGGGGAGGGAGTCATGTGCACGGGGAGAGGGAGTCACGTGCACAGGGGAGGGAGTTGCCCGCATGGGGGTGGGAATCGTGCGCATGGAAAGGGGTGAATCGCGCACACAGGGGGAGGAAATCGCACGCAAGAGGGAGGAAATCGTTCGCACGGGGGAGGGACTTGCGCATGCCGGGACGGGGAGGAGTCATTGCCGCCACGCCCTGTAGTGGATGGGAGTTTGAGTCGCCATCGCGCAGGGGAGTTTGAGTCGCCATCGCGCGGGGGAGGTTGTCACACGGGAGTGTCGGTGTCACGGAGGTGTTGTGGGGAATTGCACGTGAGTTTTGGTGGAAAATAGCATGAGGGGTTTGCGGGGAATCGCGTGTCGGGGTTTGCGGGGAATCGTGCAGGGGGTTTGCAGGGAATCGCGCAGGGCGTTTGCAGGGAATCGCGCAGGGAGGGGGTTGTGGTGAATCGCGCATGGATGAGGTGGAGTCACTGGGAATCGCGTAGGGAGGGATTCGAGGGGAATCGCGCAGGAGAGGGGGATGTCACTGGCAATCGCGCGGGCGGGCGGGAGGGGTGGGTGGGTAGTTGGGTGGTTAATGGGGAATCATGCGGGGTGGTCACGGGGAATCGTGCTGGGGGTCGGGGGTCACGGGGAATTGCACGGGAGGGGAGGTGGGGGTCATGGGGAATTGTGTGGGAGGGGAGGTGGGGGTCACGGGGAATTGCACGGGTGGGGTGGGGGGGTCATGGGGATTTGCGCGGGAGGGGGGGTTGTCGGGGGTCACGGGGCATTGCGCGGGAGGGGATGTGGGGGTCATGGGGAATCGCACAGGAGGGGAGGTGGGGGTCACGGGGAATCGCGCGGGAGGATCACGGGGAATCGCGCGGGAGGGGAGGGTCACGGGGGCAGCGGGAGGGGAGGGTCACGGGGGCAGCGGGAGGGGAGGGTCACGGGGGCAGCGGAAGGGGGGTCACGGGGCAGCAGGAGGGGAGGATCACGGGGCAGCGGGAGGGGAGGAGGGGGTCACGGGGCATCGCACGTGAGGAGGAGGGGTGGTGATGGGGAATCGCGGGAGGAGGAGGAGTAGTAGTAGGAGGGGTGGTGGTGGTGGTCATCATGGGGAATCACGCGGGAGGTCACAGGGAATTGCACTGGGGTCACGGGGCAAGGGGTGTGGGGGGGTCACGGGGCAATGCGCTGGAGGGGGAGGTCACGGGCCATCGTGCTGGAAGAGGGGGAAGGTCACGGGGAAATTGTGCAGGAAGAGGGGGGTCACAGGAATCGTGCTGGAAGAGGGGTGTTGCAGGGAATCGTGCGGGGAGGGTCACGGGGAGTCACGTGGGGGTCGCGCATGGACACACTGCATTTTTAAAAAAAATGTAAATAAACTTACCTTGATGCTGTCTAGGTCCTGCGTCTCTGCTCCTGCTTTCATCGGGGAACAGGAAGCAGGCCCCACTAACCAATCACAACGCTGCAGCACAGGTTTGACGCTCTACCAGGGACTGGGCCTAGGCGAGAAGGGGAAAGTGCGCATGACTGGTTTGGGCGCAACAGTCATTGCGCACTTGAGTGGGCAAACCACTCCGCCCCTGCCCTGCCCAAAGAAGAGAGCAGTCCCGCCCACTCACCTGCACATAAAGCAGCAGGAAGCAGCCTAAAATAATATTGCAAAGTTATTATCATTTTAGGTTTCTGCTTCCCACTGCTTAAAAGCAGTGGGGCGACGCTCCCCCGCCAAAGCGTAGGAGCTGCCCTGGGCGGCAACACTCTAACCGGCTACTGCCACCACGAGCACCTAACAATATTGAACTTTAAATATAAACAGATCGTGGTGGTGTGTCTTGAGGAGGAACGAGTTCACCACGAGACACACCACTGCCGCGAGGCAATCCACAACACGTGGCTTACTACAGTCCTGTTGTTTTTAATTACCTTCAGCTTTACGGGAAACAGTCACATATATTTCATACCTTCCTCAGTTAATTTCATTTCCACTACTTCTAGGGATAATCTGTTTGGTTGTAATTGTACACGACGCCTGTAGCAGGGGCAGATCTCATCTGGACTGGTAAACCGTCATACTGAATTCCGTGTGAAACCCCTGTTGATGCACATACAGGAAGCTAACTGAGGCTGAAAATGCTCGTAGCATGTTTGGCTGATGTGTAACATGCTGCTGCCATCTACTGTTGGATTTGGGAATTTGCATGTTGTCTTTGAAGAAGTCTCTCGGTGGCCAAGCATCTCCTCCAGTCTCTTTATCAACAGAGAAATCAGAACCGCCACCTATAGAGCCTCTTCCTCGAAAAGGAGACTCAACTTCCTTTCCCTATTGCATAGCCCATCCCCATCTCCACCCCCAAGCATTCCTCCCCCACTTCCTCCACCAGAGTCACCAGAGGGCCCTCCCCCTTTTCAGATTCACAGCCAGGCATTCGCTATGGTGCCTTTGGCCCTTATGATCAGCCACCAGGCTAAGGCCCCACTGTCCCACTGTCGGTGTACAGGATAACCACAACGTAATCCTATCTAGACCATTATCCAGTCGGGGCCTGATTCTCTGATGACACCACGGCCTACTGTGAGGTCGCTCAGAGGGCATACCCCTTTAACAAGTCAAACGGGAGAAGGATGATTTTCTTCTAGACAACTGTGAGAAGTTGGCCTGGCATATGCTGGTAACTAGTTAAAGTGGCCACCTTGCACCAGTCCAATTCGACTCTTATGGTAGATAGGTTTAAGACAACCTTTTAAAGAAAGCTATCCTAGTGGTAGCTGTGGAGAGCAGCCTTCAGGCTAAGTCTCAGAGGAATGTAAAGCAGCTTGTTTTACCTTATAATCTCTGGAATTACCAAATGAAAAGGACACCACACAGGTATATATATCAAATATATATGTATTTATTCTTAGATACACTCTACTAATCTCTTTATGAGATTAGAACCCAGATACACATTCAAATGTCAACACTTCTCAATAAATTAAGCACAAATATGTCTGGAGCCCTAGGGGCGTACCAGACCATATACTAAGAAAATGGTTTAACAAACTCGACTTGTAAAATGAAAAGGCCTAGGGCCTTGGGAATCGCTGGGGCTTCACTTATGCAGTGTTAGCAGGTAAGTAATCAGCCCACGGGAGACGCGTGCAGTGTCTAAACACAGCCGCGGGTTTCCTATTGGTTTCAATGGCACAAGTCGCGGTTTGTATTTTAAAGTTTTAGGGCACTTCGAAGAAGTCAACAAGCAAGCCACTTACAGGGTAAGTATTTCGAGGGCCAACACACACTTGGGCACTGGAGTGCACGAGTTACCTCACCCACGGAAGCCGGGTGAATAGGTGTCTTTTGGTGTCGGATCGCGATGCTGTTTTCAATGGAGATCACTGAAGACTTGCTGCTTGAGACGACTGAAGAGGTGTCCGCTGGAATCCGAAGATGGATTGAAGTTGAAGAGGACCTGAAAATTGAGGAGACAGTGTTCAAAGTCACTTGCCAGTGACCAGTGGCCAGCAGGATGGATGACCACTGATGTCGTGTTGTTTCAGGTCGTCGATGGTGGTTTGTCTCTTCGCTCACGAGGTCCAGGAGAGATCGACGATGACCAGCAGCTGGATTCGAAGGGTCCCACGACGTCTGCAGCTGATGACGGTGTCGGCAACCGGATTGGAGCCAACAAAACTTGGCAGCTGCAAGTCTCGTGTGGAATGAAGATTGACGGTGATGCAGACCAGCAAGGTTTGATGGACTTACCCAGCGAGGGTAAGTGAGGGCAGGCCCGGAGCAACCAGGAGAGCCCATGAAGTCGATGAGAAAGTCTTCGGGTGAGTCACTAGCCAATGGGCAAGCAACCGCGAAGACGCCTTTGCAGGAAAAGTTCCACAGGAGCCCACGGTCACTCGGGACGGGGTAGGCCACTGATTTTCGGTACCAGACCTGCTAGGGACTTGGACTACAGATGGTCCAAAGCACAAGTTTGTAGAACGTTGTTTAGGGTTTGCACTCAATCAGTGCACGGTTCCCTGGTATTACTGTTCCTCGTCACTCGTGGGGTCCAGATGCCACAGCTTCACTGGGGACTCAAAATGGCCGTCGAGAGGTCAGGTAAACCGCTTCAGGGGACGCAGGGACTTCGGACTCCGGCGGGAGCGGTGAAGTTTGCAACCGTTGATCAAAGTTACTGGTGCCTGCCAAGCAGAGGAGTCACTCCTTGACTCCAAGGGAGATTCTTCAGTCTTCCAGAGATAGTGGAACGTCGAAGGGCCAGGATTCTTCTTTGTAGAGCGTCGTCCAGGGTTAATCTGAATTGCATTGGCAATGCTTGGTATCTTATAGTGAAGATAGGGGAGGGACTAGCTTTATGACCACTCCTCTAGGAGGGTCAGGGTAGTGTATGGTTACACCCACTTCCCTTTGTCCAGTTTCACGCCAGAGCAGGGGCAGGTAGCCCCTGAACCGGTTTGAGCTGGCATATGCACAGAGGAGCCTACTGCTCCCCCAGTGCAGGACTTCAAAGGCATTCTAGGAGTGCACCCACCCAGCTCCAATACACTAAATCCTGTCTGGGAGGTGGTGACACCTCCCTGTGACAGGATGCTCTTTGTTGGGCTTACTCCACTGCGAGTTTCGGTCAGCAGCAGGAGGGCAGCCCAGTGTCTGTGCTGGTGGCATCCATTTTGTGATGCCAGGGCTCTAGAAGATTTCTACCGTTTAGTACAGTGGGTACATGTCGTCCCCTCTAGAAGGGTGGGATCATACTCCCACACCAGTTACTGGTGTGGGGGTATGATTCCAAGTTGTTTGACACCAAACACGACATATTTTGATGCAGTCATTCCAAAGTTAGCATTTACCGCGAGGTTATAATGCACTTAAGAGTATATGGTTTAACCGCATCCACAAACAGCCGCAGAGAATAGACTCTGCCAGCTGCAGAGGGGTCCTGCTCATGCAGAAGCACCCCCTTACATAGTAAACCAAGCACCCTGCCCTCAGGATTGTTAGGGCCTGCAAGAGGGGTGACTGATAGGTTTATATGTGTGTGTTTGGTGAGATATAGGAACCTATACCTCAGTGAGGAGTGCTAACACTACCTCACACAGGCTGCAGTAGCAGGCCTGTGGTGTCAGATTGTGAATGCTTCCCAGGGGTGGCATAATACATGCTGCAGCCCCTGGTAGGCCTGTGAAGTACCAATGCCCTAGGTACCCAAGTTGCCACATACTAGGGCCTCATAAGGTACCACAGTATCCAATCACTAGTGCATCTAATATGCACACCAAGTTGTTTAGAGAGATCAGTGAGACTGGGGCCCTGATTAGCAGGGACCCAGCCAGACTATAGTCAGAAACCAGTGTATACATCATAAAAAAAGTGGGGGCAACATAAGTGCAGATCCTACTCTCCTACACAACCCCCCCCCCCCCCCCAAACGCAGGGTCATTAAACTAACCTTGGCCAGTTGAGTCTTCATGTTCTAAGTGGAAATACCTTGAGAGTTCATCTGCATTGGCATGTTGGGTCCCAGGTCTATGTTCCACTATATAGTCCATCCCCTGTAGGGAAATGGACCACCTGAGCAGTTCAGGATTTTCACCTTTCATCTGTTTTAGCCATAGGAGGGGCTTATGGTCAGTCTGAACTATGAAGTGAGTGCCAAACAAGTATGGCCTCAGCTTCTTCAGGGCCCACACCACAGCAAAGGCCTCCCTCTCAATAGCTGACCAACTTTTCTCTCTAGGGGTCAGCCTTCTGCTTATGAAAGCTACTGGCTTGTCTTGACCTTCATCATTCAGTTGAGACAGTACAGCTCCCACACCCAGCTCTGAAGCATCTGTTTGAACAATGAACTTATTTTTGTAATCTGGACTCTGTAAGATGGGGGCAGTGCACATTGCCTGCTTGAGGTCATCAAATGCCTTTTGACAGCTAGCTGTCCACTGAACCTTTTATGGCATTTTCTTGGAGGTCAGATCATTTAAGGGGGTCACTATAGATCCATATCCCTTAACAAACCTCCTGTAATACCCAGTGTGAGAAGTTGGCCTGGTATATGATGCTCACTAGTTAAAGTGACCACCTTGTACCATGCCAAGCAACCCTTATGGTGTGGTTGTAAGTCAACCTTTTCGGACTAGCTGCCCTAGTGGTAGCGTAGGCTAAGCAGTCTTTGAGGCTAAACTCGTTAAAGCGTGTTAAGCAGGCTGTTTTACCAATTGCAACCCCCCTTTATACCAATGAAAGGACACCACACAGATATATATTCAAAATATATATGTATTTATTTCTCAAAGTATCCCCTAGACTCTTTATGAGCACAGGAGCACAAATCGTTAAACAAGACAACGTTATAATATACAGAAGTTGCACTTTATATGGATGGGCCCTGGTGGCCACTCAAACCATATACTAAAATAGTGGTATAAGTACCACGAACAGGAAAGGGAAAAGGCCTAGGGCCTCTAGAATCGCTGGGCCTACAAGGAGCTAACTTCAGTTAGTGACCAGGAGGTCCACGGGTCGCGTGTGCAGTGAGGAAAGTTACACGCGGGCTCCCATAGGGTTTCAATGGGTGCGTAAAAGTTTAAAAGTTACTGCAGAAAGGGTCTTCTGGATGGACTACGATCTTAAGATTCAAAACACAGACACTAGAGATGTTTCTCTACACTTGGGCACCAGAGTGCCAGCTTTACCTCACCCACAGGAAGCGGGTGCATAGGTCTCGAAGTGCGTCGGGTTTCTTCTATCGATTCAATGGAGCCTGATGACAAAGATGCTGCAGGCGGTCGGTCCAGAAGAGATGCGGTGGATCCAAGAGTGGATCGGAGTTGTAGAAGACCTGAAAGCAGAGGGGACAGTGTTCACAGTCACTAGCCAGTGACCGGCGTGGCACCAGGTAGGTACCAGGCGATGTCGGGTGCAAACAGGTGGTTAGGTGTAGCTTGTCTCCGCAGCCACGTGGTCCCTGAAGGTCGACGAAGTCCAGGAGTCGAGTCACGAGCTGTCCCACGCAGGCTCTCGCTGTCAGCGGTGTCGGCGACTCGAAAGAAGCAAACAAGCCTTGGCAAAGGCAGGAGTCGTGGAAAGAGAGGAAAGCTGATTGTTCTGACCAGCAAGGTCAGAGGGGCTGCTCTTTTGGAGAGCAGCTAGGGCCAGTCTGGAGCAACCAGACCAGCGTCGTTGATTTCAAAATAGGTCGCCAAAATGGCCACTAGCCAACGGGCCAGGGACCGGGCAGGCGCATCGAGATGCAAAGTGCAGAGGGGCCCCACGCAGATCGTGGAGATGCTGGAGGGCTCACCTTTGGTGCAGATGCTGCTCGGTGGTTGAGCTTCTCAGGACCCAAAGCACAACTCGGAGGGTGCCTCTGCCGTTGCACTTGCAGCTTGTCGTTGGTCTTCCAAGATGGCTGGCTCCACGTGTCTCGGTGCCTCCACGGGTCCCTTCTTTGCAGGGACTGTGAATCGGGCTGTGAGAGGTCTGGAGGTCCAGGTCTTGTCGGGCTCTGGGCTCGGGCTCCGGCGGGAGGCGGCGGCAAAGCAAACGTTGAATAGCTGGTTGGTGCTTGCGTTAGCAAGATGGTCACTCCCTGACCATAGGGGAGATTTCCTTCAGTCCTCTGTGCAGCAGAGCGTCGAAGTTCCCGTCTTCTTCTTTGTAGTAAGTTGATTCCAGGATGTCTGAAGTCTTAGGACACAGCTCCTACCTTTAAGCGGATTCTAGGGGCCGGATTACCTGCTAGGTCCCTCCCTAAGGGTGGGACCAGGAAGGGGGGTGGTTCCACCCCCAATCCTTTGTCCAGCTCGCCCCAGGTCCGGGGCTGGTGTGCCCCAGGACCGGATTGAACTGGCATATGCACCGAGGCTCCTTGTGAGCCTCAGGCATGTCTGGTTTCTTTCTAGCCCTACCTGACCAATACACAAAATCCTGTCTGGGGTGGTGCTCGCACCTCCCCTGGCAGGAAACCCTTTGCCCACGTCTCCCAAGCTGGAAGGACTCCCAGCAGCAGGAGGGCAGACTTGTGTCTGTGGTGGCAGCATCCATTTTGTGGAGCTGAGGCTATGTCTGATTTTACCCGGGTTTCAGGTACTGTACATGTCGTGTCCCTCTAGAAGGGTGGAATGCTAACCCCGTCACCAGAATTGGCGAGGGGTTAGTATTCCAATTCGTATGACACCTTACTCGACATGTTTTGATAAAGCCAAACCAAAGATAGCATTTAACCGCGAGGTTCATAATGCACTTAAGAGTATATGGTATGACGATATCTGGAAACGGTAGAAGGAAGTTGTTCCGACCACTGCAGACAGGCTCAGCTCATGCCAGAGCACCTTCTCACATGGAACCAAGCACTCTGCCTTCGGGATTGTTAAGGCCTGCCATAGGAGTGACTTATAGGTTAACATGTGTCCCATTTAAGGTTAGGTATAGGTATACTACACCTAACTAAGAGGTGGTTACACCAACTTACCCCAGCTGAGTGATCAGCCAGTTGTGTCAAATTTGTTAGGCCAGGCCAGGGGTGGCACAATACATGCTTCAGCCCCTGGTAGGCCTTAGATACACCAATGCCCTGGGTACCTAGTGTACACTGGTACAGGGGCTCACAGGGTGATCCAATTCCAATTGGTTATGCACCATGGGTGCATAGTGTCAATTTAGTTATAGAGAACAGCAGGCTGGGGGTCTGATTAGCAGGCCCACAGCCTCAATATGTCAAAAACCAGTGAAGCAAAAAGCAAAAATTTGGGGTGACCATAGGATAGCAGACCCTACTCTCCTACACAACCCCCCCCCCCCCCCAAACACAGGGACATTAAACTAGCCTTGACCAGTCTCGTCTTCATGTCCTAAGTGGAAGTACCTGGAGAGACCATCTGCATTCCCATGGTCTGTACCTGGCTGGTGCTCCACTGTAAAGTCCATCCCCTGTAGGGAAATGGACCACCTAAGCAGTTTCGGGTTTTCACCCTTCATCTGATTTAGCCACAAGAGGGGCTTATGGTCGGTCTGAATCTTGAAGTGAGTGCCAAACAAGTATGGCCTCAGCTTCTTCAGGGCCCACACCACAGCAAAGGCCTTCCTCTCAATAGCTGACCAATTCTTCTCTCTGGGGGTCAACCTTCTGCTAATAAAAGCAATGGGTTGGTCTTGACCATCTACATTAAGTTGTGACAGCACAGCTCCCACACCCAACTCAGAAGCATCTGTTTGGACAATAAACTCTTTGGAGTAGTCAGGACTTTTCAGGATAGGTGCAGAGCACATGGCCTTCTTCAGGTCATCAAATGCCTTTTGACAGCTTACTGTCCACTGAACCTTTTTGGGCATCTTCTTGGATGTCAGATCATTAAGAGGAGTCACAATGGACCCATTGTTCTTAACAAACTTCCTGTAGTACCCAGTCAAGCCCAAGAAAGCTCGAACTTGAGTCTGGGTGGTTGGAGGAGACCAGTCCTTGATGGATTGTATCTTACTCTCCAGTGGTTGAACTTGGCCTCCACCTACAAGGTGGCCCAAATACACAACCTTACTCTGCCCTATCTGGCACTTAGTAGTCTTGATAGTGAGGCCTGCCTTTTGCAGAGCCTCAAGTACCTTCTTCAGGTGGATCAGGTGATCCTCCCAGGTGGAGCTAAAGACAGCAATGTCATCAAGATATGCTGCACAAAAGTCATCCAACCCAGTAAGGACTTGATTCAACAACCTTTGGAAGGTGGCAGGTGCATTCTTCAGACCAAAGGGCATCACCAAAAATTGATAGTGCCCACCTGGGGTTGAGAATGCTGTTTTGGCCTTGGACTCCTCAGCTAACCTGATTTGCCAATAGCCAGCTGTCAAATCAAATGTGCTCAAAAACTTAGCAGAAGCCAGTTTATCTATGAGCTCATCTGCCCTTGGAATAGGATGTGCATCTGTCCTAGTGACAGCATTAAGTCCTCTGTAATCCACACAGAACCTCATCTCTCTCTTGCCATCTTTGGTGTGAGGTTTGGGGACCAGAACCACTGGGCTAGCCCAGGGGCTCTCTGAGGGTTCAATGACACCCAGTTCCAGCATTTTGTGTACCTCAGCCTTTATACAGTCCCTGACGTGGTCAGGTTGTCTGTAAAGTTTGTTCTTCACAGGCAGACTGTCACCAGTGTCCACCACATGGGTACACCAGTCAGTTTGACTAGGTATCAGTGAGAACATATGTTGAAATGATTGTAGAACCTGTCTACATTCAATCTGCTGATGATCAGTGAGGTTGCCTCCAAGGGTCACTCCTTCAACTGAACCATCTTCAGGGTTCTGAGACAACAGGTCTGGGAGAGGGTCACTCTCTTCCTCCTGTCCCTCATCTGTAGCCATGAGCAAGCCCATGTCTGCCCTGTCAACATATGCTTTTAACCTGTTAACATGGAGTACCCTGTGGGGACTCCTGGGAGTTCCTAGGTCCACCAAGTAGGTAACCTCTCCCTTCTTTTCCAGGATTGTATGGGGTCCAGACCATTTGTCTTGGAGTGCTGCTGGGGCCACTGGCTCCAACACCCATACCTTCTGTCCTGGCTGAAACTCAACCAAGACAGCCTTTTGGTCATGCCAAGCTTTCTGTAAGGCCTGGCTTGCCTCAAGGTTTTTGGATGCCTTCTCCATATACTCAGCCATCCTGGAGCGGAGACCAAGTACATAGTCCACTATGTCTTGTTTAGGCTTTTTGAGAGGTAACTCCCATCCTTCCTTCACTAAACACAGTGGGCCTCTCACAGGGTGCCCAAACAACAATTCAAAGGGGCTGTAGCCAACTCCTTTTTGTGGGACCTCTCTGTAAGCAAACAGAAGGCAGGGTAGAAGGATGTCCCATCTTCGCCTGAGCTTTTCAGGCAATCCTTTGATCATACCCTTTAGGGTCTTGTTGAATCTCTCAACAAGCCCATTGCATTGTGGCTGATAAGGAGTGGTGAACTTGTAGTTGACACCACATTCCTTCCACATAGCTGTCAAGTATCCTGACATGAAGTTGGTACCTCTGTCAGAAACCACCTCCTTAGGAAACCCCACTCTGGAGAATACTCCCAGCAGGGCCCTGGCCACAACAGGAGCTGTAGTGGTCCTAAGGGGAATTGCCTCTGGATACCTGGTGGCATGATCCACTACCACCAGTATAAATCTGTGCCCAGATGCAGTGGGAGGATCCATGGGACCCATTATATCTATTCTCACTCTTTCAAAGGGGACCCCCACCACAGGTAGTGGTATTAGGGGGGCCTTTGTTGTGCCACCTGATTTGCCACTGGCTTGGCAGGTCACACAGGAGCGACAAAACTCCTTTGTATCTTCATTCATGTGAGGCCAGTGAAAGTGAGGGACAAGCCTGTCCCAAGTCTTGTTCTGGCCTAAGTGTCCTGCTAGAGGAATATCATGGGCCAAGGTAAGAAGGAAGCCCCTAAATTGCAGAGGTATAACCAACCTCCTGGTTGCACCAGGTTTTGGGTCTCTAGCCTCTGAATAAAGGAGCCCATCATCCCAATACACTTTATGGGTACCTTGAGCATTCCCAGCAGCCTCAGCAGCAGCCAGCTGTCTGAGGGGTTCAAGAGATGGACAGGATAACTGAGCCTGCCCCAAGTCAGCCCTGGAAGGTCCCCCTGTCCCCAGAAACTCAACCTGATCCGGTTCAAGCTCTTCAGGGACAGTTCCTTCAGGGTCCTCTAGATCATCTTCCTGGGAAGGCTGATCATCACTTGGAGGCAGGGGGGAAGGCACAGCCTTAACCCTCCTGTTCTTCCTCTTGGTAGGTGCTTGGTCCATTGTTCCAGGATCCAAGACCTGTGGTTCAGTAAGGCACTTTTTGGCCTGTGACCTGGTCACAGCAAGGACATGTGGTGATATACCTAACATCCCTGCATGTGTCCTGTACTCCACTTCTGACCATAGAGAACTCTCTAGGTCATTGCCCAACAAACATTCTACTGGGAGGTCTGCACTAACCACAACCCTTTTGAGGCCAGTTACCCCTCCCCATGAGAAGTTAACAACTGCCACACTATGTGAAGTAGTGGCATTGCTGGCATTGGTCACCAGGTAGTTCTCACCTGGTATGTACTGTCCAGGGTCCACAAAGCCTGGTGTCACCATAGTGACACTGGCACATGTGTCCCTGTAGGCTTGAGCCACTTTTTCATTTATTAAAGGAGTCTGTCTGTACTTGCCCAGGTTACTGGGGCTCACAGTCAGGGACAAATCCATGTCCCCATCACAGATCAAGACTGCCTGTGTCAGGGTTCTGTCTAAGTCAGAATCTCCTTCAGTTCCCATAGTGATTCCCACTACACCCTTTGTCTGGGGACCAACACTGCTAACAGTAGTACTGGGAGCAGGTGCCTTAGGGGCAACAGTGTTGGGGGCTCCACCCTTCTTACAATCACTAGTCCAGTGAGTTGTATTCTTGCAAGATTTGCACCAGGGTTTCTTTGGACCTTCTTTCTTCTTCCCTTTAGGCTGGGACCCACCCTCGTTAGTACTAGTTTGGGGCCCTGTTGAAGACTTCTGGTCTTTAGATTTCTGACCTCCACCCTTTTGGTCTGTTTTCTTCTGATCACCCCTTGGCCCTGGTTCTGGTTCTTTTGCTTAACCCTGGTTCTGACCCATTTGTCTGCCTTCTTTCCCAATTCTTGGGGAGAGGTCAGATCTGAGTCAACCAAGTGTTGATGCAGTTGCTGGTTCTGACAGTTATTTAAAATCTGTTCTCTCATCATCAAATTGTACAATCCTGTATAATCAGATACCTTACTTCCCAGCAACCAACCCTCCAAAGCCTTAGTGGCACATTCAATGTATTCAGACCAGTCCTGAGTCTGTGTCTTCTGGGTGTCTCTGAACATTAACCTGTACTGTTCAGTGGTTAAGCCTAACCCATCAACTAGGACACTCTTCAGGGCTCTGTAGTTTCTGACATCCTCCTCTCTAACAGTGAGGAGTCTATCTCTGCCTCTACCTTCAAAGGAGAGCCATAAGATTGCTGCCCACTGGTCTTCAGGAACCTGCTGCGCTTTGCAGGCTCTCTCAAGAGCAGTCATCCATTTGTGGATGTCATCCCCGCTTTTGTAGGGGGGCACAACCTTGGACAGGTTCCTATTGTCAAATACCCTATCTTTGTCCTTAGGGGCAATGCTGCCACCAGTGGGTATAGACCCACTCTCTTTAGGTTGCCTAGCCTTACTCAGTTTCTCTTCCATCAGACCTACTTCTAGCTCCTGTCTCCTGATTCTCAGCTGAGCTTCCTGCATTCTGGCCTCATGCTCCCTCCTCTGAGGGGTGGTCATCCTTCTTCTGGAGTGACCTTGAGAGCCTCTAGAGGCATGAGAAGCATTAGACTCACCTGAGTGATTCCTCTGCCTCCCAAGCCCCTGGTTAAGTCCACTGGGGAGATCCAATGGGATGATCCCATTGTCAGTCCCCAATAGCCTTAGATTAGCTGGGCCACGTATATTATAACACTTGGCACTGGGCTAGTTCTCCCTTCATCCCCACTAACATATGTATCCCTATCACTTTCATCCTCTGTAGTATGAATCTCATCTAAGGGGTGATTATTGGAAAGGGGTACCTCAGTAGCATCTTCAGAAGGGGGGCCTCCTGTTTCAGTCCCTAAGGGGCCTGTTAGACCTGGCACCTTGGCGTGAGTTTCCCTTCCACTTTTTGATGGTGTGCCTCGATTGTTTTGCTGGTGTTGTCCGCTTAGGGCACTGCGCCACGGCTAATCCGTGCCGCAGTGCAAGTGCTCCCTAGGTAAAGTGTACCTGTAATTGATGTTCATGATTGGTTTATTGGATTCACTGTCAGTCCCCAGTAAAGTGCACCAGGGGTGCCAGGGCTTGTGAATGCCAATGCTGCTGGTGGGCTTGCAGCGCTGGTTGCGCCACCCACAGAAAGCGGCCTTGTAAAATGTGTCTAGGGTCTGCCACCGCAGACCCTGTGCGCGGTCTGGGACCGTCGCGCTGACTTCGCAAGTGCCCCCACTTGCCAGTCCCTAAACCTTCCCTTACCTACATATTAGTCACCCCTCTGGTAGGCCCAAGGGCAGGGTGCATTGTAGGCCTAAGGTAGGACATGCCCTGATGTGTGTGGCATGTCTTAGTAGTGAATTACAGCCATTTTCGTTTTTCACTATTGAAGGCTACCTGCTCTCCATAGGCCAGAATGGGCTGCTGGAGTCACTACACGCTGTGACCCCAGTGGACTCATAGAGCATGGTAGAATGTCAAGTTTAGTATGCCTGAACTCAGAATAATAAAATACTTCTTGTAGTCAAGTTTATTTTAGTATCCTGGGTTTGTAAATACTACTTTTAGAAAGTTAGTAGTTACTGACCTGGCCATTTCAGTCCGCCTCTGCTGTGTGTGTGTGTTCTGCCTAGCAACAGTAAGGAGCAGGGTTGGGGAATCCCCAGAGACAGGTTGGCTGCCAGGTGGTGGGTAGAGAGATGACACCAGGATGGGTGGGAGGAGTACACCTTGACTCTTGAATAGACCTGTGCTCTGCCACCACAAAGCCGGCGCCGCCCCCTGTGGAGCGGCTGATGTCTCTGCCCTGCTGCTGAAAGGAAAGAGCAGAGTCACCATAACAAAGTGCTCCAGAACTGGACTGAGCCAGGCCCAGGCCCCCTGGCGCTAAAGAACAAAAGAATCACGGTATAAAAGTAGGAGCCTGGCTCCTAAGAAATCAGAATCCTGTTTTACCACAAAGAACCTCTGCCCGACTAGAAGGAGAAGAAGACGCTGGAGGAGCTGGCCTGCTGCTTGCCTTGCTGAGAAAGGAGAGGAAGAGACTACTGAAAAGACTTTGCTACTTTGTGCTTTAAACATTCTCCAAGGGCTTGATCTGAGCTTGCCCCCTGAACTGAACCCCAGGACCAGTGGGTTCTCTGTGCTTTTGCTCGTCCTCCGATTCGAGCCGTGTGTGCATCCCGCTGGAAAGAGACTGCGCCCCTCATCGCCCCTCCTAGGGCCGTGACACTCAGGAGCTTGCCTGCCTCAACCCCGTGAGAGCCTCGCTCCGTCCGGAGCCGCTCTCTGTCCCCGGGCTAGGTTGCCTGCACCCCTGTCACCGCCTGCCACTGGAGCGCGCTGAACGCGCTATCACCCCTCCCGCCGGAAACCGTCCGACGACTGTGATCTACGCCGGGTCATCCAGCTGCACTGACCGTGCCCTGTGACCCCGCTTCGCTATCCCCGGACATCTCAGGCCGCGCCGCCCCCGCTGTGGAGACCCCCCTGCACCGCCGTGCTGAGGGTCGCTGGCCGCGCCTGCCTACCTGCCCACACCCGCTGATCGAGGACCCAAGACCACTTCCCAAGCTGAGAGTCGCACCGACCTGTGCCGACTCTCCACATCACGAAAGAAGTTCCAGTATCGGGCTCGGGGCCCGCAACGCCTTATTTCCCCGTTCGCAGGAGCCGATCTCTGTAAGTACTGGAACCACAAGTAACATTTGCAAGAGACTACAAAGTATCCATTTGAAACTACGAACAAAGAACATTTGCCTGCTTTATAACCTGGTGGCCTAGCGAAAACGTTATTGGTCTTGTGATAAGTCTGCTGGGAGATATATACCTCTTTTTACATAAAGAAGCGTATTTTTCTACATATCCAAGTCTGGTGTCCGTTTCTGGGGGGATTGATGTATTTACTGTATGTATGATTGTAAGTGCTTAACCAACAACGCCTGAGGAATCGTCTTGGCTGCTCACGCCACGCACCTAGAGGGTGAGCAAGAGTCATTCACGAGGGGTTATCCTGCGCCCTGACGTAGAGGAGAGGGTTCCTGCCTGACGCAAGGGCAACCTTGCGCCAACCAGAGACCCCCAAGTCTAACAGGGCCTAACTGGGAGGCTTTCTTGAGAGCTTTCTGATCTTCATCAGCTTGTAAAAGCTCCCTGAGTTCAGCAGAGGTAGGGTTCTTGGGCTGTTTAAGGCCCCTGATATTTGCCAACTGCCTGAGCTCATTTTGGTTTAGGGTAGCAAAGATGGATGGTGCCCTCTGGGGCTCACTCTCAACAGAGATGGGTACATTGGACCCCTCTGCCCCAGCCATTGCTCTTAAGTGTGGGTGGATGTGTTGCAATCTACCTACACTTGGGTTTTCCTACTAAACCTATCTAGTAGTTGTAGTCAGGGAGTGCTACTCCCTTTGCTCTACAACAACTAAGTTCAGTAGAACTTAAGTATATCTATCTTGTTTTATATGTACCTACAGGTACCTATGTGATCTTTCAATTGGTAACCAAGTGATTACAATGGTAAAACACAGCAAGCTCAAATCCAACCGCTGCTCACCAATGTGAGAAGTTGGCCTGGTATATGATGCTCACTAGTTAAAGTGACCACCTTGTACCATGCCAAGCAACCCTTATGGTGTGGTTGTAAGTCAACCTTTTCGGACTAGCTGCCCTAGTGGTAGCGTAGGCTAAGCAGTCTTTGAGGCTAAACTCGTTAAAGCGTGTTAAGCAGGCTGTTTTACCAATTGCAACCCCCCTTTATACCAATGAAAGAACACCACACAGATGTATATTTAAAATATATATGTATTTATTTCTCAAAGTATCCCCTAGACTCTTTATGAGCACAGGAGCACAAATCGTTAAACAAGACAACGTTATAATATACAGAAGTTGCACTTTATATGGATGGGCCCTGGTGGCCACTCAAACCATATACTAAAATAGTGGTATAAGTACCACGAACAGGAAAGGGAAAAGGCCTAGGGCCTCTAGAATCGCTGGGCCTACAAGGAGCTAACTTCAGTTAGTGACCAGGAGGTCCACGGGTCGCGTGTGCAGTGAGGAAAGTTACACGCGGGCTCCCATAGGGTTTCAATGGGTGCGTAAAAGTTTAAAAGTTACTGCAGAAAGGGTCTTCTGGATGGACTATGATCTTAAGATTCAAAACACAGACACTAGAGATGTTTCTCTACACTTGGGCACCAGAGTGCCAGCTTTACCTCACCCACAGGAAGCGGGTGCATAGGTCTCGAAGTGCGTCGGGTTTCTTCTATCGATTCAATGGAGCCTGATGAAAAAGATGCTGCAGGCGGTCGGTCCAGAAGAGATGCGGTGGATCCAAGAGTGGATCGGAGTTGTAGAAGACCTGAAAGCAGAGGGGACAGTGTTCACAGTCACTAGCCAGTGACCGGCGTGGCACCAGGTAGGTACCAGGCGATGTCGGGTGCAAACAGGTGGTTAGGTGTAGCTTGTCTCCGCAGCCACGTGGTCCCTGAAGGTCAACGACGTCCAGGAGTCGAGTCACGAGCTGTCCCACGCAGGCTCTCGCTGTCGGCGGTGTCGGCGACTCGAAAGAAGCAAACAAGCCTTGGCAAAGGCAGGAGTCGTGGAAAGAGAGGAAAGCTGATTGTTCTGACCAGCAAGGTCAGAGGGGCTGCTCTTTTGGAGAGCAGCTAGGGCCAGTCTGGAGCAACCAGACCAGCGTCGTTGATTTCAAAATAGGTCGCCAAAATGGCCACTAGCCAACGGGCCAGGGACCGGGCAGGCGCGTTGAGATGCAAAGTGCAGAGGGGCCCCACGCAGATCGTGGAGATGCTGGAGGGCTCACCTTTGGTGCAGATGCTGCTCGGTGGTTGGGCTTCTCAGGACCCAAAGCACAACTCGGAGGGTGCCTCTGCCGTTGCACTTGCAGCTTGTCGTTGGTCTTCCAAGATGGCTGGCTCCACGTCTCAGTGCCTCCACGGGTCCCTTCTTTGCAGGGACTGTGGATCGGGCTGTGAGAGGTCTGGAGGTCCAGGTCTTGTCGGGCTCTGGGCTCGGGCTCCGGCGGGAGGCGGCGGCAAAGCAGACGTTGAATAGCTGGTTGGTGCTTGCATTAGCAAGATGGTCACTCCCTGACCATAGGGGAGATTTCCTTCAGTCCTCTGTGCAGCAGAGCGTCGAAGTTCCCGTCTTCTTCTTTGTAGTAAGTTGATTCCAGGATGTCTGAAGTCTTAGGACACAGCTCCTACCTTTAAGTGGATTCTAGGGGCCGGACTACCTGCTAGGTCCCTCCCTAAGGGTGGGACCAGGAAGGGGGGTGGTTACACCCCCAATCCTTTGTCCAGCTCGCCCCAGGTCCGGGGCTGGTGTGCCCCAGGACCGGATTGAACTGGCATATGCACCGAGGCTCCTTGTGAGCCTCAGGCATGTCTGGTTTCTTTCAAGCCCTACCTGACCAATACACAAAATCCTGTCTGGGGTGGTGCTCGCACCTCCCCTGGCAGGAAACCCTTTGCCCACGTCTCCCAAGCTGGAAGGATTCCCAGCAGCAGGAGGGCAGACTTGTGTCTGTGGTGGCAGCATCCATTTTGTGGAGCTGAGGCTATGTCTGATTTTACCCGGGTTTCAGGTACTGTACATGTCGTGTCCCTCTAGAAGGGTGGAATGCTAACCCCGTCGCCAGAATTGGCGAGGGGTTAGTATTCCAATTCGTATGACACCTTACTCGACATGTTTTGATAAAGCCAAACCAAAGATAGCATTTAACCGCGAGGTTCATAATGCACTTAAGAGTATATGGTATGACGATATCTGGAAACGGTAGAAGGAAGTTGTTCCGACCACTGCAGACAGGCTCTGCTCATGCCAGAGCACCATCTCACATGGAACCAAGCACTCTGCCTTCGGGATTGGTAAGGCCTGCCATAGGAGTGACTTATAGGTTAACATGTGTCCCATTTAAGGTTAGGTATAGGTATACTACACCTAAGTAAGAGGTGGTTACACCAACTTACCCCAGCTGAGTGATCAGCCAGTTGTGTCAAATTTGTTAGGCCAGGCCAGGGGTGGCACAATACATGCTTCAGCCCCTGGTAGGCCTTAGATACACCAATGCTCTGGGTACCTAGTGTACACTGGTACAGGGGCTCACAGGGTGATCCAATTCCAATCGGTTATGCACCTAGGGTGCATAGTGTCAATTTAGTTAGAGAGAACAGCAGGCTGGGGGTCTGATTAGCAGGCCCACAGCCTCAATATGTCAAAAACCAGTGAAGCAAAAAGCAAAAATTTGGGGTGACCATAGGATAGCAGACCCTACTCTCCTACACCCAGTCAGGCCCAAGAAGGCTCTCACCTGTGTCTGGGTGGTTGGAGCTACCCATTCCATTATGGTCTGGATCTTGCTCTGCAATGGTTGAACCCGACCTCCACCTACAGGTGGCCCAGGTACACAACCCGACTCTACCCTATCTGGCACTTAGTGGCCTTGATAGTGAGGCCTGCTTTCTGCAGGGCCTCCAGTACATTCCTGAGGTGGACCAGGTGATCCTGCCAGGTGGAACTAAAGACAGCAATATCATCAAGATAAGCTGAGCAATAGGTTTCCATACCAGTCAGAACTTTATTCACCAACCTCTGAAATGTGGCAGGTGCATTCTTCAAACCAAAGGGCATTACCACAAAGTGATAGTGCCCACCAGGGGTCGAAAATGCTGTTTTAGCCTTGGCATCATCAGCTAACTTGATTTGCCAATAGCCTGCTGTAAGGTCAAATGTACTGAGATACTTGGCTGAGGCCAAAGTGTCTATTAGTTCATCTGCTCTTGGTATTGGGTAGGCATCAGTCCTGGTGGCTGCATTGAGGCCCCTGTAGTCAACACAAAACCTCATCTCTTTCTTACCACCCTGGGTGTGAGGTTTTGGGACAAGGACTACTGGGCTAGCCCAAGGGCTATCTGAGGGCTCAATAACACCTAGCTCCAACATTTTCTGGACTTCAGTCCTGATACAATCCCTGACATGGTCAGGTTGCCTGTAGATTTTACTCTTTACAGGCAGACTGTCTCCAGTGTCCACCTCATGGGTGCACCAGGAAGTCTGACTTGGGGTCAGGCTAAACATATGTCTAAACTGATGTAGCACTTGTCTACATTCAGTTTGTTGATGTTCCGTGAGGCTGCTTGTCAAAGCAACACCATCAACTGACCCATCATCAGGGTTCTGTGAGAGCAGGTCAGGGAGAGGGTGACTCTCCTCCTCCTGGTCCTCATCAGTTGCTATGAGCAAGCTCATGTCAGCCCTGTACACATATGCCTTAAGTCTGTTGACATGGAGCACCAAGATCTACCAAGTAGGTGACCTCTCCCTTCTTTTCAACAATTGTATGGGGGCCACCCCATTTGTCCTGGAGAGCTGCCGGGGCCACAGGCTCCAACACCCACACTTTCTGGCCTGGCTGGTAAACAGTCAGGACAGCCTTTTGGTCATGCCAAGCTTTTTGGGGTTCTTGGCTTGCCTCAAGGTTTTTATTGGCCTTCTTCATATACTCTGCCATCCTGGAGCGGAGACCAAGTACATAGTCCATTACATCCTGTTTGGGGGGTTTGAGAGGTAACTCCCATCCCTCCTTCACCAGACATAATGGTCCTCTAACAGGGTGCCCAAACAGAAGTTCAAAAGGGCTGTAGCCAACCCCCTTCTGTGGAACCTCCCTGTATGCAAACAGAAGGCAGGGAAGTAACAGGTCCCATTTTCGCCTAAGCTTTTCTGGGAGTCCTTTAATCATTCCCTTTAGGGTTTTGTTGAATCTCGCAACTAACCCATTGCATTGTGGGTGATAGTGAGTAGTGAATTTGTAGTTTACACCACACTCCTTCCACATTGCAGTTAGATATCCTGACATAAAGTTAGAACCTCTGTCAGAGATGACCTCCTTAGGGAAACCCACTCTGGAGAAAACTTCAATGAGGGCTCTTGCTACCACAGGAGCTGTGGTAGTCCTTAGGGGTATAGCTTCTGGATACCTGGTGGCAGTGGTGGCTGGTGATATTTGAAAGTGGTGGGGCGTAAAACAATTGTGAAACTTCACTGCCGCGAGCGAGCGTAGCGAGCAAGCCCGAACCACCTAAGGGGGTTTGGGGTCGTTCTCCCCCCAAGAAAATTTTGAAAAAAGAGTGGACAAATGGTGCATTTTCAAGCAAATTTGAAAAAGCAGGGAGGTTAATAAAGCAATTGTGAAAGTGCAGTTATTACATTAATAAAGAGATGTCATATAACATAGGTAGACGCTTATTCAGTATAACCACAAAGCTTCATAATAGACTTCGCGATACAATGCATTTCTGAGTACCTCACAGATGCTTTTTATTTAACAAACAATTAAATAGGTTGCAAACTAGCAGCATTCAACATATTGTTCACTTTTTGTAGATAAAATCAGCACGTCTATCTTTAAGAGCAGGAAACTTTTCAATAACTTGAATGTTAAAGTCTGGTATTCTCTTAACTAGGTCTCTCTCTATAGAGAGCATAGCTAAAGCATTCAGTCTTTCCTGAATCATGGTATTCCTCAAGAATGTCTTTATTCTGTTCAAAGTGGAAAAACATTGTTCCGCCTCTGCTGTTGTCATTGGAGTCGTTATGACTATTTTTAGTAAATATATCAATCAAGGGGAGGGAAATAGAAGAGGCTGTGATCCATTCGGCTTCCAGCAAATTAGTAATAATCAAAGGGAATGGATCACTTGTAGCTGGCACCAGGGTTCGGATAGTTGTTTCCGATATTGGTAAAAACCCCTCATTCACGTAAGATAGTTCGTGGGCGGTATATCTTGGTTCTCCGCCTTGATATTTAGATACGTGACAGCATCATCATAGAGGAACCTTTTAACCAATCACAACACCTGAGCACTTCTCACCTTTTTTGTATTCCCCCTTTTTTTCCCTGATCACTACTGGAACGGCCAGTGGTTCCCTCCGGGTTGGAGGAAGCATGGGAAAAACCCTATGATGATGCTGTCACGTATCTAAATATCAAGGCGGAGAACCAAGATACTATCTTACGTGAATGAGGTTTTTTTTACCAATATCGGAAACAACTATCCGAACCCTGGTGCCAGCTACAAGTGATCCATTCCCTTTGATTATTACTATTTTTAGTAAAGCCACTGTCTCTGTAAGTGACTTTTCCATGTTAAGGTTCCGAATCAAAGCAAGCAAAGAAATTGCACCAGTGGCCTGCCGATATACACTCATACTGTAGAGTACAGTTAATTCAGTTCTCAAATCCTCTTTGTTGAGCATAGGGTAAGCTTCCACAGCCTTATTCAGTGCTTGCTCAGGGAAGGAGTTATCATATTTTGCAAACAAATCACTTTTCAGTAATGTGGCACTCACCAAATGGTTTGTAAAAGAAAAACGTCCCTTTGCCTGCACAGTTATAGTGTCACATATCTCTTTTGCAATTCGGACCAGACTGCTGATGTTTTTTCTGCGGTTGGAGAAAGTAGAATCATTTGGCAGTCTGCTATCTAAATTGTCAACCCCTTCTCTGACTTTGTTAATGCAGGTGATAAAGTCAGTGGTAGCTCTTTCCACACAGACCGTATCTATTTCACGTTTTTGTAACCTCTCATATAGTACGTCAACATGAGGCATTATATCATGAAACAAAAACAGCAAAAACTGGAACTCCCTGTCTTGCAGTGTTCTAGCAAAGCCACGGGCCTCACTCCGAGTTTTATATTCAAAGTCATCATTGGTTTCTATGGTGTCGAAACATTTTTCAAGGTCAACCCTATGTTGGTATATTAGGCTGATTGTACGTATGTGAAAATTCCAACGAGTTGGGCCTCCCTTTGGAATCCTTCTGTTGACAATCGTATGAAGTACCTCCGTTCTTTTGGAGGAACGTGAGAAGAATGCTGCCATTCCTCCTACATCCATAAAGAATATCTGTGCCTCAGAGATCTTTCCTACTGTTTGTTGCATAATCAGATTAAGTTGGTGGGCATAGCAGTGCACATAATGGGCATTAGGGTACACATCTCTAATTTTTTTTTGTACTCCACCGGAGGTTCCACTGATTTCTGCAGCACCATCATAGCTTTGAGCAATCAGTTTTTGTTTTTGAGGCTGCTCTGGAAAAATCAAGTTTAGTTCTTGTAGAATAGTTGAAGAAATGCTTTCTGCACTAGAGTCTTTTAAATGTGTAAAACCATAGAACCTCTCCACAACTCTGCTGTCATTGTCACGGTACCGAAAGATCAGTACAGACTGTGTTTTAGTGGCCACATCAGTGGTGTCATCAGCCTGAATAGCCACAAAGTCGGTGTTTTTCAACTCTTGCACGATATTGCTTTTTACAATCTCTAGCATGCACTCAAGCAGTTCATTTTGTATTATTTTAGAGGTGCCCTTGAAGACTGTAGCACTTGCTAGATGTGCTTCCATTTCACGATCTATTCTTGCTATTAAATCCACAAGACCTCTGAATATACCTGGATTTGCGGAACTTTGAGATTCATCATGCCCTCGTAATGCCAGTTCAAAAGCACCACAGAAACGAATGCAATCAATGATTTTTGATAGTATGTGTCTATTCCTATCAACTGCTTCATTGTGTTTCTTTATTGTTTTGCGGTAGGCATCGCTTATGTGGGCTTCAATCGTGTGTCTCCCAACATTCCCAGTCTCGTCAGGTTTTCCATATGTATTTTTGTGTGTGCATGCTTCTTTACTTTATCTGACAAATGTTTCAAATCTTTCACTCCTTTTTTTGTCCAAGGAATTTCACCACCAAACAGCAAGCAGGGGAAGCAGAACAGAGTATTTGTTGAAGTACACCCTATAAGCCAATCAACTTGTGTACCAGGTGTTTGAGAAAGAACGTGTGTAAATCTTCCCTCTGTCTTGTTAACTTTGTTGTAGGTTTAGGTCTGGCCGGTGGGGTCCTAGTTGTTTTACAATTAGTTTATCTTCACGTTTCAGTCCAATGAACGGCTTTGCAAGTAGTTGCTCTACTGTATTCATGGTGTTACCAATGTTAATGTTACCTGTCAATAATCAAGTACAACGTATGAGGTTTGGTGCATGTGGAGGCCACCCACCATGTAGACATCTTACATAGCCCTTAACTACTAGAATGTAAAATACAGCAGCGGTTTCCTTACCTTAAACGCTGGGGTTGTTGACTGTTGTAGAGGCGCAAGTGCAGCAAAGGAGGTTGGTGCCTCTTCTTCTTTGCTTTGAGGCTTTACCAGATGCTGAAAAGCAAATATAACAAAATGTAGTTGTGTCACCAAACACATAGACTGTTAATCATAAAGAACCACAGGCCTCAGATCATACATAAAACAGATTCATCCTGCGACTTCAGTGTTAAGTTGTGCAGACGTTTTGTACCTTTGCACAA
This sequence comes from Triturus cristatus, assembly GCF_964204655.1. NCBI lineage: Eukaryota > Metazoa > Chordata > Amphibia > Caudata > Salamandridae > Triturus > Triturus cristatus. Next base: position 1,167,797,649 of record NC_140579.1, read on the forward strand.
TACACATTGTCTGATTTGTTAAGATATGAGTCGAAATCTTAGTGACAATTGGAATGTAAGAAATCTGCTTCGGAATCGATCCAGGCAACAGATGCCCAAAAATATGCTATTGTGGGTGTAATTTATTCTTTATTGTAATGCCCATTTATTTTAAATAAAGCAATCTTTTTCTTTTTAAATGCAGTCCGTTTTCCTTAAAGGAAAATGGGATGCGTCCAGAAAAGAAAATGAGGATATAGGTACTCCCTTGCCAAATCCCCTTTTGCCGTACATTATCATAATATGCAAACTTCCCTGAGCAGTTGCATGCGTGAAAATTGTTTGCGAGGTATGCCCTTGCATACAAACGACATGCAAGAAACCAGCTCAATGCTTTTTGTATACAATTTCTAAAGTCGTGAAGTGATCACTGCTGCTAGTGAAGCGTGGTGACGCCATTGTCGACTAATTGCCTCCTCACTGATGTGTTTCAAGGCCTACAGGCTTCTAAGTAACATAACATAACATGTGTATTTGTAAAGCACACGTTCACCCATAGGTCTCTCGGCGCTTAATAAGAGATGTTAATTGTTACCCAACTCAATGGTACTCATTTTATCGATCTCAGATGGATGAAAGGCTGGATGGACCCGCCAGGATTTGAACCTGTGACCATGAGGTGAAACACAGTCCCCTGCAGTGGATACGTTAGTCCACTGAGCCACCAGACCCGGCTAAGTGCACCCGCCTGCAGCCCACAGTAAAAAAATCAGCCAGGTGGCAACCCTAGTAATATACTGACTCGAGCCCAACAGGGGCCGAAACTCTTGAACTCTTGTTTCCGTGAGGCAGAAAAAAGAACATCAGAAAAGCTCCCTCGTGGGGAGGGTCAATATTTCTAGCTTTCTTGTACCTCTTTCTTTTGTCTCTCGAGGTGGACTCCACCTCAGTAGTGACGAAGGGAACAAGGACAAGGGGACGTGCAGGCAATGCAACAGATGTGTAATAAGCTCATAGAAAGCACTAGAGCAAAACGTTACCTGGCGCGCAGCTCTGGTTCTCTATGAACTCAGCTGGACGAGTTTTATTGTCCTGCTGGTTATCCGGGCCTCCCATCTGGTGTACGTCGGGTGTGTGGACTCCGTGAGGGAACAATGGAATGCACAGTAAATATCTGGCACAGTTCAAGGGCATGCAAACAACGGGGGCACTTGCTGCACACGAGGAGGCGAGGCACGTTGCTCCCAGAAGGAAAGTGTCCATTGCTAGAGAAGGGCGCTACTTTAGAACTTACTATTGACATTTCTTTCAAGCCTGTCTACCAGCCCACACTGGGAAACAGTATAATTTATTTTGGAACTTAATTCCTTGTTTCCAGCACAATAATTTGATGAACTGATATACTCTTGTGATGGTTCTACTTTTGGCCTGCAGAAGAATGTTGTCAGTTGTCGATTCGAGTATCAATTCAAATGCCTGTGTTCAATAAATTATTTTGCTCGTTAGTGTTTACTAACCAATAAAGTTATTAGACTTGTTTTTTAACTATGTTTTGCAAAAGGTTGCACATTTCTTAGCAGTGGAATTATGGAATTCAGTGAGCTCTTTTAAAGTAGTTAGTGCCATATGTATAGGTATAGTCACTCACTTCATGGTGGTGAAGGGCCTCCTGCTGCTCTGAGCGGGCGCTCTATCTAATTATTGATGAACGGGGGGTGGGGTGGTGCAGACACACAGCAAGGGCAACCTCGCAGACCCCATTTGCGGCACTGTTCTGGAATTTAAAACCAACATGGAGTACCAAACCTAGAACTTTAAACTCCAACTCGAGTCCGACTCAAATCCCACGGTTACGTTTGTGAACATAGCAAGTTGCAACCCATTAAAATGATACTTTCGCCCAAATACGCACGCACGCACAAGAGACACACACATACACTACGAACCTCACAAATACACAACACTCATAAAGACACACTGACACGCTTTTCGCATCAGACCGACTTGACAGCCCTCTCCCCCACCCTATGAAAAAACAAAAAGTGCAGGTTTTAGCTCACATTCTTCCCCCATTGCTTCCAATTTAAATCCTTCAACAATGCCTGCTTTGAAAAAAATCGTTGGGAGTTGATAATGATTAAAAATGAAAATTACCGGATGACGGATCCCCCTGGTTGAATACAGTATTTTCGTGCAATACATTTGTAGTTAACACAACTTTTCTCTACATGGCTTGTGCGGGTGATTCGGGGTTAGCGCATGGACAGGTTTGCATACGAAGCATTTTTCCCTAAACAAAATCTCACGTCGTCCGGGTGTACACACATGTACACTCACATCATCAATACTGTTTACATCAAAGGACGGAACACCCTGGCACTGGCAGGCCGTGCTGCTCGCTTTTAACACTTTGTGTGCTTTACATTAAAGTCATATTCCTCATTCCTGGTTCAATAAATACAATGTAAAGCCACTAAGTCACCCGCTCTCACTTGCCAAATATCGCAGGGCAGTGGGCACCGACACGTACTGAACTGCAACAGCACAGATATACAACTTTGATGTGTTACAATGGCACAATTACATTTAGACCGACAATTGTGGCAGAGTTGTGATGTCTAGTAGCAGTGGATTTTCGATTTTGTGTGTTGTGTTTACTCAGGTCTGAGGCCGCGATTTCTGTACTGAAAACCCCGCGTTGCTTCAAAAAGGCTGCAAAAAAAGGGCTTTATGCACGTTGTTAGGTTTGTGTGTGTGTTTTGTGAGACTGACTGAGTTGTCAAAAAAAGGAGTCCCCACGGGACGTACGCACACACGACCTCCTGTTAACCTAAAAAATACATCACACTCAGCGGGTGAACTTACTTGATAGTTTATTCTTCCCACACCTCAGGAACATATTAATTTCTCAGCACCAACAGCTCCAAGGCGTGATTCACGATCACGAATCCATACTGTGTAACACAGCAAGGCATGGCTTCCTTCACACCTGCGATCAGAGACACTGCACTGATCTGGCCTCACACACTGCTACTGCCATTAGACGTAGACACACAGCAGAGACCACACCTCGCTCTCACACACCAACTGCCACCCTCAGGCCTACAGCAGAGATCAGGCCTCTCGCACACTAACGGTAACGTGACGCTCGCTCACACTCACAGGCACAGCCTGTGCCTGTGAGTGTGAGCGAGCGTTACGTTACCGTTAGTGTACGAGAGGCCTGATCTCTGCTGTACCACAGCACATACCCCCAGCCTCTTGCACAACTGCTACTACTGCGCAGATCACGCCTCGCGTTCTCACACCCTACTGTTTGTATGTACCACACACTACCTGTGCTTGCATTTGCATTGCAACTATTAGTGTGATGTGCAAGGGCTGCTGGGCTGGAGCTGCAGTACTGCGGCGGGGATATGGAGTAGAGGCTAGAGCACAAACCTGCTAAGGCCGGGCAATGGGGAGCAGTTGATCCGAATCGATCCAAGAAATGATCGATGTCTCGATGATGAATTGAATCGCGTCACGGACGGTGTCTCACTAGTCTAGTTAGTAGTCTTGACTCTCCACGCTAGTCTCGACTACTGAGAGGAAAGGTGGCCGATTTGCCCAGCAACGGCACAATGGGCAACCACTGCATGGCTTAATAATAAACCATGACACTGATTGGCCATTCCTCCGTTAGGCACTGGGCGGGCCCTCCCACCCCTGCGGATTGCAGTGCCAACTCCAACTTCTCCAAGTAAGTCATACCCCTCGGCTGCAGCAGCCAATCCGGACGCAGATGCTGCTGTCGTAGGATGGGCATGAGCAGGCAAACTTGCCGCTCATTTTGCTCCTACTGGGATCTGCTGTTTTGGGCAACTCCCCAGTCACCTTGTGCTTGCTGCAGCAAAGCCACTATGCGCATGCTGGGTTCCTGGCTGAGGAAAGGCAGCCGGCCAAACCCAACATGCGCACGCCATGTGACCACACGCACATTGCGCGTGGCCGCGCCCCATTGAAAATCAATGCTGCCTCCTGCCTGACGGACATGGAGTCCGAGTCGTTGTCACGTGACGTGACACCGCGGCCACGAGTGATGTGAGCGTGCCGCTTTAAATTATTAATACAATTTCAACTTTGAAAGTTGAAATTGTATTAATAATTTAAAGCGGCGCGCTCGAAATGTACACAAATAATTAAGTGGGGCAACGCCCCAACGCAAAAACCGCCACTGCCTGGTGGCATGATCCACTACCACCAGTATAAATCTGTGCCCAGATGCAGTTGGTGGGTCAAGGGGACCAACAATGTCAATCCCTACCCTTTCAAAGGGAACCCCCACCACAGGTAGTGGTATCAGGGGGGCCTTTGTGGTGCCACCTGTCTTGCTACTGGCTTGACAAGTGACACAGGAGCGACAAAACTCCTTGGTGTCTTCAGACATGTGTGGCCAATGGAAATGTGGTACAAGCTTGTCCCAGGTCATGTTTTGGCCCAAGTGTCCTGCCAATGGGATGTCATGTGCAAGGGTCAAGAGGAACCCCCTAAACTTCTGAGGAATTACCAACCTCCTGGTGGCTCCAGGGGTAGGATCTCTAGCCTCAGAATATAGGAGCCCCTCATCCCAATAAACCTTATGGGACCCACTAGCACTCCCAGCAGCCTCAGCAGCAGCCAGCTGTCTGAGGGGTTCAAGAGTGGGGCAGCACTGTTGCTCTTTGCTCAGATCTTCCCTGGAAGGTCCCCCTGCCCCCAAGAATTCAACCTGACCAGGCTCAAGTTCATCTGGGGCAGTTCCTTCTTCAGGCTCTGCTTCTTCTCCCTCAGGAGGGGAATCTGAGATCTGAGACAGAGGGGAAGGCCCAGCCTTAACCCTACTGCTCCTCCTCTTGGGTAGCATCTGGTCCATAGTTTCAGGATCCAGACCTGGCTCAGCTTTATGCATTTCGGCTTGTGACCTGGTCTCAGCAAATACCTCTGCAGGTATGCCCAACATCTCAGCATGAGTCCATAATTCTACTTCAGACCAGGCTGAAGTCTCCAGATCATTGCCCAACAAACATTCGACAGGGAGGTCTGCACTGACTACTACCTTTTTAAGGCCGGTTACCCCTCCCCAGGAGAAATTCACAACTGCCAGGCTATGGTTGGTCCTGGTGTTGCTTGCATTGGTCGCCTGGAACATTTCACCCAGGATGATCTGTGTAGGGTCCACTAGGTCCTCTGCCACCATGGTGACACTAGCACCTGTGTCCCTAAATGCCAAAGCCTGTTTGCCATTTATGATAGGCTGCTGTTTGTACTTGCCCAGGTTACTGGGGCTCACTAGGAAGGACACATCAAGGTCTCCCTCACAAACTAGCAATGCCTGTGTTGGTACTCTGACTAGGCCAGAGTCCACATCAGAACCCAGGGTCAACCCTACTACACCCTTATTCTGAGTATTACCTCCACCAATGACTGCACTAGAGCGAACAGTTGCCTTAGGGGCTGGAGTGGTGGTGGTTTGGTCTTTGGACTTTGTACAGAAGTCCAGTGCCCTTTCTGTTTACATAATTTGCACCAGGGCTTCTTTTGGCCTTTTCCCTTTGCAGATTGTGACTCCCCACCAGTTGCAGATTTTCGGGGCCCTTGTGAAGACTTCTGGTCTTTAGATTTATCCCCACCTTTATCTGAGCCTTTAGGATCTTGCTTCTTAGTGTCACCACCTTGGTTCTGGTTTTTCTGCCTCACCCTGGTTCTGACCCATTTGTCTGCCTTCTTTCCCAATTCTTGGGGAGAGGTCAGATCAGAGTCCACCAGGTACTGATGCAACAACTGGTTCTGGCAATTATTAAGGATCTGTTCTCTCATTATAAGATTATACAATCCCTTAAAGTCAGTTACTCTACTACCAACCAGCCAACCTTCTAGAGCCTTGGTTGCACAATCAACAAAGTCAGTCCAATCCTGAGTCTGTGCTTTCTGGGTGTCTCTGAACTTCAACCTGTACTGTTCAGTGGTTAAGCCAAACCCATCTATCAAAGCACTCTTCAGGGCTTCATAATCATTAGCATCCTCTTCTCTAACAGTGAGGAGCTTGTCTCTACCTTTATCTGAAAAGGAGAGCCACATGATTGCTGCCCACTGTGTCTGGGGGACCTGATGAACTTTACAGGCCCTCTCCATAGCAGTTATCCATTTGTGGATATCATCCCCACTCTGGTAGGGAGGAACAACCTTGGACAGGTTCCTATGGTCTGGAATGTAATCTCTGCCTCTAGGGACACTGTTGCTGCCAGCAGGGGTATCTAACCCCTCCTTCTTAGAAGCTCTTTGGAGCTCGAAGGCTTCCCTATCTAAGACCAATTGCTTGGTTCTGAGGGCAAGCCTAGCTTCCTCATACTGGAGCATCTTGAACCTTCTGTCAGAGGAGGACTCCCTGGGATAGGTGGAGTTCCTCTGGTGAACAGATTCTCTTCCAGAGTGGTATGAATGGTCAGAGTCCCTTGAGGGGGACCTAGGCCTTTCTCCCACTTTGTCAGCTCTCTTAAGGAGAATTCCTCTGTTCCTTTCAGACCCTTCTGGGTCTGGCCCTTCAATCACAGACTCCAGGTCATCTTGATTTTCATCATCAGACCCAGAGCCTATGGCTGACCCACTCCCTGATGCAGACCCACTAGCTCCTAGAGCTTGTTTCAGGTCATCTGCTACTAACAGATCTATCAGGTGTTGTGATGAGGGACTCCTGCCCACCCTCAGTTGTCTTTCAAAGCATAAGGCTTTCAGTTCAGTGTAGGCTATATCTTTGTACTGAGATGGGGTGGACCCACTGGCTCCACCTTGGTGAGACATACTAGTGTTGTGCAGTGTTGTACTACCTACACTAGTTGAGGCCTACTGGACCTAACTTGAGCTGTAGCAAGGGTGTGCTTATCCCTTCACAAACAGCTCTAAGTTCAGTAGAACTTATTGATACTAGCTTGACTTTATATGTACCTTGAGTACCTTTAGTGGTTTTCAGTTAGTAATTCAAATAGAGATTTTCTGGTAAAACAATGGCAAGCTGGAATCCCACACGCTGCCCACCAATGTGAGAAGTTGGCCTGGCATATGCTGGTCACTAGTTACAGTGGCCACCTTGCACCAGTCCAATTCGACTCTTATGGTAGATAGGTTTAAGACAACCTTTTAAAGAAAGCTATCCCAGTGGTAGCTGTGGAGAGCAGCCTTCAGGCTATGTCTCTGAGGAATGTAAAGCAGCTTGTTTTACCTTATAATCTCTTGAATTACCAAATGAAAAGGACACCACACAGGTATATATATCAAATATATATGTATTTATTCTTAGATACACTCTACTAATCTCTTTATGAGATTAGAACCCAGATACACACTCAAATGTCAACACTTCTCAATAAATTAAGCACAAATATGGCTGGAGCCCTAGGGGCGTACCAGACCATATACTAAGAAAATGGTTTAACAAACTCGACTAGCAAAATGAAAAGGCCTAGGGCCTTGGGAATCGCTGGGGCTTCACTTCTGCAGTGTTAGCAGGTAAGTAATCAGCCCACGGGAGACGCGTGCAGTGTCTAAACACAGCCGCGGGTTTCCTATTGGTTTCAATGGCACAAGTCGCGGTTTGTATTTTAAAGTTTTAGGGCACTTCGAAGAAGTCAACAAGCAAGCCACTTACAGGGTAAGTATTTCGAGGGCCAACACACACTTGGGCACCGGAGTGCACGAGTTACCTCACCTACGGAAGCCGGGTGCATAGGTGTCTTTTTGTGTCGGGTCGCGATGCTGTTTTCAATGGTGATCACTGAAGACTTGCTGCTTGAGACGACTGAAGAAGTGTCCGCTGGAATCCGAAGATGGATTGAAGTTGAAGAGGACCTGAAAATTGAGGGGACAGTGTTCAAAGTCACTTGCCAGTGACCAGTGGCCAGCAGGATGGATGACCACTGATGTCGTGTTGTTTCAGGTCGTCGATGGTGGTTTGTCTCTTCGCTCACGAGGTCCAGGAGAGATCGACGATGACTAGCAGCTGGATTCGAAGGGTCCCATGATGTCTACAGCTGATGACGGTGTCGGCAACCGGATTGGAGCCAACAAACCTTGGCAATTGCAAGTCTCGTGTGGAATGAAGATTGACGGTGATGCAGACCAGCAAGGTCTGATGGACTTACCCAGCAAGGGTAAGTGAGGGCAGGCCCGGAGCAACCAGGAGAGCCCTTGAAGTCGATGAGAAAGTCTTCGGGTGAGTCACTAGCCAACAGGCAAGCAACCGCGAAGACGCCTTTGCAGGAAAAGTTCCACAGGAGCCCACGGTCACTCGGGATGGGGTAGGCTGCTGATTTTCGGTACCAAACCTGCTAGGGACTTGGACTACAGATGGTCCAAAGCACAAGTTCGTAGAACATTGTTTAGGGTTTGCACTCGAAATCAGTGCACGGTTCCCTGGTATTGCTGTTCCTCGTCACTCGTGGGGTCCAGATGCCACAGCTTCGCTGGGGACTCAAAATGGCCGTCGAGAGGTCAGGAAAACCACTTCAGGGGACGCAGGGACTTCGGACTCTGGCGGGAGCGGTGAAGTTTGCAACCGTTGATCAAAGTTACTGGTGCCTGCCAAGCAGGGGAGTCACTCCTTGACTCCAAGGGAGATTCTTCAGTCTTCCAGAGATAGTGGAATGTCGAAGGGCCAGGATTCTTCTTTGTAGAGCGTCGTCCAGGGTTAATCTGAATTGCATTGGCAATGCTTGGTATCTTATAGTGAAGATAAAGGAGGGACTAGCTCTATGACCACTCCTCTAGGAGGGTCAGGGTAGTGGGTGGTTACACCCACTTCCCTTTGTCCAGTTTCACGCCAGAGCAGGGGCAGGTAGCCCCTGAACCGGTTTGAGCTGGCATATGCACAGAGGAGCCTACTGCTCCCCCAGTGCAGGACTTCAAAGGCACTCTAGGAGTGCACCCACCCAGCTCCAATACACTAAATCTTGTCTGGGAGGTGGTGACACCTCCCTGTGACAGGATACCCTTTGTTGGGCTTCCTCCACTGCGAGTTTCGGTCAGCAGCAGGAGGGCAGCCCAGTGTCTGTGCTGGTGGCATCCATTTTGTGATGCCAGGGCTCTAGAAGATTTCTACCGTTTAGTACAGTGGGTACATGTCGTACCCTCTAGAAGGATGGGATCATACTCCCACACCAGTTACTGGTGTGGGGGTATGATTCCAAGTTGTTTGACACCAAACACGACATGTTTTGCTGCAGTCATTCCAAAGTTAGCATTTACCGCGAGGTTATAATGCACTTAAGAGTATATGGTTTAACCGCATCCACAAACAGCAGCAGAGAATAGACTCTGCCAGCTGTAGAGGGGTCCTGCTCATGCAGAAGCACCCCCTCACATAGTAAACCAAGCACCCTGCCCTCAGGATTGTTAGGGCCTGCCTTAGGGGTGACTGATAGGTTTACATGTTTGTGTATGGTGAGATATAGGAACCTATACCTCAGTGAGGAGTGCTAACACTACCTCACACAGGCTGCAGTAGCAGGCCTGTGGTGTCAGATTGTGAATGCTTCCCAGGGGTGGCATAATACATGCTGCAGCCCTGGTAGGCCTGTGAAGTACCAATGCCCTAGGTACCTAAGGTACCATATACTAGGGGCTCTTAAGGTACCACAGTATCCAATCACTAGTGCATCTAATATGCACACCAAGTTGTTTAGAGAGATCAGTGAGACTGAGGCCCTGATTAGCAGGGACCCAGCCAGACTATAGTCAGAAACCAGTGTATACATCAGAAAAAAAGTGGGGGCAACATAAGTGCAGATCCTACTCTCCTACAACAACCTCTCCAAATCGAAGTGCACAGTCCAATTTGTTCCCCCATGCTCAATGGCATTTTGAAATCAGCCCCCCAAAATGTAAAGATTTAAAGGAGCCTTTCTATGCTAGAACGTGTTTAGTCTTGGGCGCTAGACCCTCACGCTAATGTAATGAATGACCCAGGCACATTGTGCAGGTGGATGCAACTGGTCGCGTGTTGCATGTTTCCTCTTCCGAGACCTTCATCGAGCTCCCCCCTCTGGGGGTGGGTGTGTATGACTGGCCCTTTGCTTCGAGGGTTTCTCAGCTGCCTGACACTCTTCTTCTCTTGGTTGGTGTGGCGTCATGCCACGTGTAAAGTGTTCCTACTTCTGGGACCCTCTTCTGTGGGCAGTAGGAAGCCAAAGTGCTGCCTTTCTCTGGATTTCTTTCTTACTGGGGATTACCTGGTTTCACAGAGGTTTAGTTTGTGCCAGTGAAGACTGTCTTGTGCGGTGGCACCTCGATGGTCCAGCATGTATGTCGTGCAGCCCAACATCTATGTCGTGCAGCCCAACAATAGTTGTGCAGTCTTTGGTAGTTCTCTACCTGCAGCGTTGTGCATGGCTGCTCCTGGGTGTCAGACCATACCTGGGCTGGCCACTGTAGTCTCTCCTTGGCTGGGTGGCATTGCACGCTTTGCCGCTCTGTTTCGCCTGTACACCTTGGGTGAATGTCAGAGACATGTTACTGTCCTCCCTGCTTGACAGTGTTATTGCTATGGCCTGTTCCTGCAGAGCTGTGCCTCTCTGTGCTACAAGCTTTGCGTTTGTACAGAGCCTGAGTCATTGAGTGTTGGTGGCCTGGTTGCACTCATGCCTCCACCCCCCCCCCCCCCCACGCCCCCCGCTTGCTAGTGTGTGAACTGTGTGTCTGGCAGCTGTTTGCATTTTCAGGCCCTGGTTTCAGTCAGGGCCTGTTCCTGCAGCCCTACTTAGAGGCTGCTCGAAGGTCTTCTCTTTGTGGTCTCCCTGCGTGCATAGAATTGGGATATTGTAGACTTTAAAGTCTCTCCACCTAGGGTGGAGTTAGAGTGTTCTTTGAGGATGCTGTCTTGAATGGGACTCGTGCTCCATGGAAGGGGTTAACTTGGGCTGTCACTGCCCTGTTTCAGCAGGGGGGTACCTCCATCTGTTGGCTCTAACTAACCGAACTGCTGATTCCTCCTGTATATGTGGGGATTGTGGTTGGACACTAAAGAGGGCGGACAGTCCTTGCTGTCTCACCTGTCTCCCGGCTCCAGTGCTGGTTCCTCACTTTCTTATGTTCTCTATTGACTTGCACTGTCCAATGACATTTCCAATGTCCTTCCACTATTCTCAAACGTGGCAGATGCCAAATCCCCTGTGATGGGTCCGGATCAATGGCTCGTACGTCTCCAGGCCGACTTCAACGTGCGTGCTGAGTTTTATTTTGATTTTGTTCATTGTGAGATTTGGCCGCCATCTAGAGGTACTCCGGCTGCACAACAGGCATCTGGGATTCCAATGTGCTCCAGGGTGACGGAGCGGCCGCGGCCCAGCTCCTGCTCTGTGGGATGTGTCATATACTCAGAGGATGCAGGCGGGCAACTAGAGCCAAATTTCGGGGAAGGGGGGCTGAAAAAGATTTCGGGGGGGGCTAAGTCTTCCAGTCATAGGCAGAGTGGCTGTAAAAAGGGGTGAAAACACAACAAAAGCCTCATTAACGAGTAAATGGTCTTTTAAAGACCTGTGAAGTACTCGGGTCCGGCTACAATTAGACGGACGCCAGCCCGCGAGGCTGTCTCAGCCGGGTTGACACACATGACGGGGGGGGTGGACATAAGCCCGGTGAGCCCAATGGGTGTTGCGCGCCTGCTCAGATGCCATGTTTTCAGATTGCTTATGTGTGACATTTTCATAATTTCGGTGTAATTATGAGTGACATTCAACGACTGAGTGACACTTTCTCGCGAGCAAAAATCAAGCAATGAAGATGAGGGAAACGTAAATAACAGATATTACACCCGTTTATCTGAGCAATGAGTAACACTAAGAAGTTCTTAAAAATGCTGCAAAGCAACAGAAATGGAAAGGCTCTAACCAACACGACACATAAAGAATCCTGGCCCCAAGCAGGCTGCTTGTTACTAGTAGTAAGGCTCATCTTCCAGCTCGCAACAATACCAGAGTGCACATTAGTGTTATTAAAAATGTTAACTGAAAGTACAGAGAAACGCCACACAGCTCTGCAGCCAGCACTTCACTGTAACTTACGTAACACTACACAGCATTCCGAATGACATAAGGTTCCAGATGTAAAACAAAATAGAAAACAGACAACGTTGATTTTCTTCTAATTTTTCTACATAGAATGGTGGATGTGATAAAAGTGTTTTGTAATGGAAAAGGTGGAAGCTTCGTAAGGTGAAAGAATGTATATCCTGCTGATTATTTAAATTGCATTTGTCTTTCATTTTAAAGTGTGTGGCCGCCTTTATTTTATATGCAGTTTAAAATGAACTCTGCGTGTACCTCACACCCGTACACTGCCCACCCCAATACCGACCAGACAGGTCTGCCAGGACGGGTTGAGCCAGCCGATAGCTGCAATAATCTTCGAATGGGGGCCATGCTGGGGAATCACAGAGATGCAGAGTGACGGACTGTTATGTAGTGTAATAGTAGGGGAGAATATAGGTAAAAGGTTAAGGGACTACCTGAGCCTATATTGGGGTACCTATATGAAACATAACGGTCTCCTCTTAGACTTGGATGGACGGTGTCCAGATGCATGGCTTTAATTTTGGAAAAAACATCATGCATCCGCTGACCAGCCCAGGGCGCGACCACCTGCAGGCCACAATGACCACAAAGCGCAGGGTTGATCAGTGCCACCTTCTGGGTACGGCATGCACAGCAGTGAAAACAAGCATTGGCATAGCCAATAGGTCTCGCTTTTGGGACCTTATAAGTATTTAATCATGCAGCACAATATCCTTGGTGCAACAATATCAACCGTTGCATGGCTAAACACTTATAAAGTCCCAAAGGCGAGACCTATTGGCTATGCCAATGCTTGTTTGGGTTTGCAGTGCACGCTTAGGCTTCTGACTTCACTTTTACTATTTATATATATGATATGTATGGGTATATAAGTCCCTTCATGCTTTTGGTTGAAAAAACAGGACTTGGTTTTAGAAGATTATGAAACCGAGGTACAGAGTGACGTTGTGATCTGCCCAGCATCACGCAATGAAGTGAGGAGCCATAACTTAAATTTCTGTCTCTTGGCTCCACTGTGCTGGACGTTGATATATGCTCGTTTGTACAACGCTCTATTTCTGGTGCATTTACCCTGTCTTAAACACAATAAGCAAAAGTTGCAGTCCAAACAGCCCCTTTAGGACTGCCCCTGTCCGTCCAGTGACAAACAACATTCCAAAAAGTGATGAAAAGCCAGGCTGGGAGCCTGCCCGCTGACCAGTCTACACGCAGAGAAGGATAAAGCGCATCAGTCATGTGGAGCTCTGAGGAAACCCGCCAACTGGATGCAGCACTGCCACCCACCAATCCGTGGGGGCTTTTATTTGCGCCACTGCCGGGAAAGGATGCTTCATGGCCATTGAGGGAAGGAAACCACTTCCCGGTGGCCGCAGGATTGGAATTACACAGGGGCCAATTTATGAATAATTAACATTTTGTTAATCAGCGTTCTGTATTCGAAGGCTGCCGGATCAACTGTAGGCAAGCATTAATTATGGCTTTGGTTTTTCAAAGAGGGGGCGGTTCAGATGTTCTTGGAGGAGGAAAAATATATTTTCATGCCCTGAGGAAAAATTAAACCATGCCGCGATTTCAGTGGACTCTCCTCATCCCGGGAGGCATGTGCGAGGGCGCGAAGAATATGATGAAATGTATCACCTCGGTAATGGCGCAAGTGAACATCTGTAGAGGTGCCTTGTGTGGGGGTCCTCCTCAACCAGGTTGAAATCATTGAGCTCTCCACGGGTTGGCTGGAGCACAGGGCAGAGACCAAGAAGGAGCAGCAGGCACCCACTTGGGGGGGGGGGCAAACTTGGCAGTCGTTGGTGAGGGCCGAGGAAAGAGAGACCAGCAGAGGAGGAGAGCGACAGGGAGGGAGGCAGTCAGCTGAGCAGAAATGGGGGGGGCTGATGGCGGGCCTTTGTACTCTGTATCCTGGACCTGGCCGGCAGAAGTGCTTCTTGCGCAGTTCGTGGCACCTTCATTTTACTGCAGCTGCCGCAAAGCACCATCCTGGATAGGAGCCAGGGGATGCAGAGCTTGGGCTGATGTGTTAAGAATGAAGCACACACATCAGTGATTTGACTTCCATTCATCTCAGCCTTTCATCCTTCTGAGGCCAGTTGGACTGGTGGCAATTCCTACGGGTGCTTAGGAGACATGGCGGGGGTCGTTCGCTGTCTGGAGAGAGCTGAAGGCGAGTGAGGGGGCGGGGTTGGTGTACGGGCGGCAATTTGTTCCAGTGCTTGCTTTGTTTCTTGTTTACGACAACTTACAGAGACCCCTGGGAGAATAGTGTATTCTGAGTGTGAGCAGGATATGGTTTCTGAGAATTGCATGAGACTTTGCCATTTGGGTGGCATGTGACTTGTTGAGAATTGCCAGACACTCTCAGAGGCATATAGATATCTGGGACTGCAAAGTCATTGGGTGTGGCTTATAACAGTTAACAACACTAAGAAGGCAGGCAGCAGTGCTGAAAAAAACACAAAAGAACCCAAGAGCCAGCATGGCTTGAAGCACGCCACGTGCAATAGAAATACCGAGTTGGGAGGAGGGCTCTTAATGCGAAGTGGGAGGTGGGGGGAGAAAAAGAGCTTGAAGGCCCATGCTGCGGCGACGTGCAAAGAAATACCAAGTCCAGGGGGGGGGGGAGGGCTCTTAATGCGTGCAAAACAAAAGAAACACTGAAAGAAATACCGAGTCGGGGGGGGTGGCTCTTAATGCGAACGAGCACAAGAGGCGAGTGCATGTGGAGAATTGGAGCACCCTGGATTTCGTGCAGGAGAGGGATGTATATAATCAATGTGTTATGCACAAGAGGGACGAGCCTGAGTCCACCCGCACAGAAAGGAGTTCGGGCACAGCCGCATCGGCGAACATGGATGATTGCACAAGAGGGAAGTCCGTGCACAGGAAAGAGCCAGAGTGCATCAAAGCGGAAGTGGAGTGCCTGCTTGAGAGTGAGGCTGCACCTGCACGATAAGGGAGAGCAGGGACGCGTGCACTAATAGAGCTCGATGCTCATTACCTGCTTCTGTTGAGTGATGCACATTGGAACGATTCCGGGCACAAGAGTCGTAAAACTCTTGCTGCATTTGACCTCGCAAAAGATGTGGCAGAGACCTGTCTGGGGAGGAGAGGAAAAGGAAGGGAGTCAGGAGCGAAAATGAGATCACGCGCACCTCAAGTTAAAAAAAAAAAGGACCCGAGTGGTGAGCGCGCAGCAGAAGTGAAAGTGAGGGAAAGGAAGGGAGTCGGGAGCGGAAATGAAATAGCGCGCGCGCGCCTCAAGTTAAAAAAAAAAAAAAGCACGCGAGTGGTGCGCGCGCGCAGCAGAAGTGAAAGTGATCGCACTCCAGATGGCGCCTCGGGCGCTGAAAGCTGGCGGCTGCGCGCGTGCAAGCGCAAGCGCTAGGCCAGCAAAAGCGTGTGGTAGTACTTTGAAAACCCCAGTTACTAAATGTCTCGCAGCGCATGCGCTGGCTCAGGCGAGACCTAAAAACCCTGCCTGCTTGGGCTAAACATTAAAGCGTCAGGACGCATGCCAGACAAGAAGGTGTATTATTTACTGTTGCTAAACGCTTTGCAACATTGCCTCCACATGGCCCAGAGAGACCAGGTTATTTTTGTTTATGCACTGATAACCAGCAGTACCGAGAAACCTGAAGTATGCTGACTGCTTAAATGAATGCCGCTCCTAAGGTGTTCACCAGGACCTCTAATATGCGTGACTAATGCATTTTAGGACGGTGATGCGCACACCAGCACTAATATGTGTTAGTCTTATCCCTGATGCGTGGTACTTGGCAGAGCTGTGCATGCCCCAGGGAGGGGCAGCTTCATTATGATGAGTACTAGCAGCTGCAAGTAAAAGGCTTAATCAGCTGAACAGTGCAGAATGCTTACTTCTCCTCCTCAACTGCTCTCCTCCACCTTCTAGGCCTCCCGGCGCTCTGTGGCCTCTGAGAGAAAGCTCTGTGGCTCGCTTCATGGAGGCTGTCTGTAGCATTGGACACAATGAATGACAGGCAGGTAAGTTGGGAAGGTATACGTTTATTCCAAACAATGAAGCCCCTTGTTTGTCACCTCATCCTCTGCTTGCCCTGTCATGAACAGTCTGACGCACCTGACATTCCACAACCAACATTCGACTTTCAAATTCCAAGCTCACGAGTCAACACGCATAGGAGCACGGCAGAGATGCTAAGTACATAACAATAGCAACTTGATAAACCTTACACTTAACATAGGATACAACACCTCCTATACCCAGAAAAAAAACTATATTACATCACAAAATCGTTAAATTTCTTTGGTAGTACACTTTTCCTACCTGACATTAATGTCACCAGGAAGATGATCATTGTCCAACTTCTGTTACTCGTAAACCTACTCCACTACCTGAGTACCTCACACTGAATTAAATAAATTGTTAATTACTTCTTGTTCCCCAGCACTGTTTTGAGATGAATACTGAAAATATTTTCCTTGCAAATCTGGAGCCAAATCACGATACTTATGACCATCTTTTGCACTCTCACCCAAAATGTGTGCTTGCACATTTCGTTGAATCCATTCATGGAGGAAATGTCTTAGAAAATCCAACTTTTTTCTGTAACAGTTCAAACGGCGTTTCAAGAGTCATAGAATTAGGCGTATTGTGATAACTGCCCAAAGGCACATTGTGCACCATAAATATTTGCTTACATTCGAACCTGAAGAGAGGGCAGTTTGAACCCTTTTTTAATTATGTCCTTGGCCTGTTCTTCTAGCCCATTCGAATGTGATGAGTACAGAGCCACTCTATAGTGATTGATGCCATTTTCCTTTTGAAAATTACTCATTTCCAATGACACCAACTGTGATCCATTATCTGAGACCAAAATCTTTGGAAAACACCCTCCACCAAAAACATGTTTGTAAAGAAATTGATTGTCAAATCAGTTGTGATCTAACTTACTGATTTAAAATATATCCATTTAGAAAAATAATCAATAAGAACGATAAAGTACTTCTGATCAGTAGAAAGACAATTAAACGGTCCTAGGAAGTCTATTGCTATTTTGTCCCATGGCTGCTTAGGTATTTCCACACCAATTAATGGGCTTTTGTTCAACTGCCAACTCTTATCAGATAAGAAACATTCTTGACACACACACATATGTTTATCTACAATTATGATTGTGTAAGAACTTTTTTGTAGAAGATAACCCTAGATGACCCTCATGAGCAATTGTAATAAGTCTTTGTTTTCAAACTTCTCATGTTTATCCCATAAAATCCTCAAATCTTTTCAAAAATTCAATAGTATATTTCTAACTTTATGTATTATTTGTTTAGCACTTTCTTTCAACACACACCACGTTGTATCTTTTAATACTGAGGAGTAATCCTTCAACAGCAACTCAATGTTCTCTACACCTACCTCACCAGTTTTAATTAACAACGGGTTTCTGCCAAGCCCCTTCACAATTTGTGCTTCTTCCTCTCCCAGTCCGAATCCAAGTGAACCTGTGTAGACGACCAGGGTTTAAGAATGATACCTAGTCTGGCTTGATCTACCCATCCAAACACATTCTTCACTTCAACAGTTACATATACTTTAGTGGCAATATTTATTCTCATGAATGACACTTTAGCTTCAAACTAGCATTTCGATGTCAAAACGACCAAGGGCCTTCGGCGAAACGTCAAACCCATTTAAACTCTGTCCTTTACAATCCTCCATGAATATAGTTTGGTCTAAAATTGTAATGGGTGACCCAGAATCTGACATAACTGACACTTTCACATCACCAGTACCTATTTTAGAGAGCGCTCCCTTCCTTGTTCCCTGTTTATCAGCAGTAATCATGAGAATAATATTCCTTATCGTGTCCTGACATTCATCTACCATACCCCTTTCATCAGTGTGCACAGTTTAAATATTTGTATACCTCTTATTCCTATTCCTGGCCGCCAACTTTTCTTTAGATATATAAACGTTGGAGAAATGACCTACTTTATAACATTTAAAAAAAATTTGAGGGCAGGACAGTTTGTTGCATTCCCTAAATGTGTTTGTGAATCGCAGCGATAACAATAGTTCACTTTGTTTTTCTATGCCCCCTTTTTAGGTCTCGACTAGGCAGCGCTTGCGCTTTCTTTGAGACATGCTGTTTTCATGTATGGACTTGAAGCTCCGCTCATCTTTTCAATTGGCTCCTGTTACTGTAAAAGCGAAGAAAATTGTGAATAAAAGTGGATTCATGTTATTAAACACGTTGCTTTTCGTCACCAAATGGGAACAGTATGGACTTATAGTTGTTGCTTACGAGAAGAAAGGCTGGCAGTAACTGTGCATCTTTTACTGCTAGCCTTGCTTCCATAAGCAATGACTATATGTACAAAGTGCGTGTTTACGCACCGCTTGCAGGTTTTCAAAACACATAAATAAAAGGCATTGCCATTTACAATGTCAATATGTCAAACTCTCGCAAATACGAGACATATTGCAGTGCAAATGCTTGTTTATGCTTCTTATCCTCCACACTTACAGCCCCTACATTTACCTCATCTTTGTTGCCTGGACTAGAAAAAACCTTGGACTATGTTATGGATCTTTCAACCCCCTTGGCAATACCAATCAGCTTGCACAAAGAAGGATTGCATGCAAATAACAGTCTTTCCTGTGTTTTCTTGCTAAAGCAACTTAAAACTAATTGTTCCTGTAAGAATGCATCTGTTACTTCTAGAATCACAGGTTTCTACTAAAAGTTCGAGATTCACTATGAATTCATCAAATGTTTCTTCACTGCCTTGTTTCCAGGATAAGAAATGTAATCTCTCAATGACTACATTGGGTTCTTCACAAAATAGTTAATCCAATCGCATAACCGCTTCACGATAATCATCCCAATGACAATCCTCAAGAGGTTCAATCTCTGTTAAGTGTTCAAATATTTCTTCTGCAGCTGCAACCAAGCACGTTAACAAAAGCGTTTTTTTTCTTTTATGATTAAACGTTTTGGCATTAGTTGCGGTTCAGCCACAAATTGTTGTAAAGCCTTTGCTCTCTTATTATGATTGTATTGTGCTGTATGACAATTACATGAATCGTTACTTCAGTCGATGACAGCTGTATTCCTCAGTTGATAAGTGCAGTTTGCCACAATAAATTAGTATTGCAAGAGTATGTATATTATCATCAAAGGATATAACATCTGACAAAGGATACCAATATGGCATTTGTTGTGTTAAAAACAGTAAATTGGAGTAATATTGTTCTTGGACGAAAATTGCTGCGTAATACAGTTAGTGGTCTTTCCAAAGCGAGTAGAGCTTGCACTGACAACTTCAATAAGTACACTGCCTTAAGATGGCTGCCCATATGCCCTTCAAGCTATATTTCTGGTTGGGAAGACTTTCACAGGCCTCCCAGATCACCTATTTGGCCTATGGCAATTGACTTGCACTTGACAGGCAGGCAGGTGATACGCCACACTCTACCAGACCAACTTGCAGCAGAGTTGCTGTGAGAATTAATCAGTCTCCTTTTACCTGCCCGTTGTGGTAGTACCAGGGGGCGCGCAATGCTTCTGGTGCCCGTGATGGGCTTACTGGCTGCATTGGAAGTTTTCAACGAGGCAGCAGCCATTCCCGCCAGGCTCCTCCAATCACCCGCTTGTGGGGAATCCCCTGCAGGAAGCTCAGCTGGCTTTCCTTCACGCCGGGCATCTTCTTTGCTGCTCTGGTACTCCCAATCTGCTTTGCATGGTCTACCTGGTGTAGTTGTGGCAATTGTCGGTCTCAAGCACCTCATCTGTTGGAGATATGTAGTTGCTCGAGACACTAGCTCTGCTGGGTGTGGATGAGGGCTGAGCCACAGGAGGGCACCTTCCTTTTGTTGCTGGTGACTGCAGGCTGCTAGCTCTGTCTCCACTAAATGCGAGTTGGCACGGGGCACTCTTCCTTCTGGTGGTGTTGCTTCGTGTCTATCCTGCCTTGCACTCTTGGCTGCCATCACATAGGGCTCTGTGCACTGGCAGCACCACAGTGGGACTCCAGTCACCCAGGCTCATCGAGATTATGGCCTTGTCAACAGAGTGGTGTTGGCCTACCTGGTAGGTGATTGCAGGGAGCTCTGCTGGGTCTTTGTATGGTGACACTATGCCACAGCAGGCTACTTACCCACAAGTGTGGGCACGATCCCGAGCCAGACCTGTATCTTGGATCTCCACGGCTTAGACGCCAGACACGTGTCTCATTTTGCTGCAGCTCCTTTTCCTCCAATGCAGGAGAGGAGCCTCGCCAGTCTTGCTAGAAGGCGGGCAACGCTACTTGCTATATTGCCTGTGGCCTGAGGTGGCAGGAGGGGTGAGGAAGCATGCAATACGTGGCCAGTTGCTCCCACCAGCACAAAGTGTCTGTGTCATTCATTACTTTAGCATGTGGGCCTAGAGCCCAAGACTTTACAGAGTGGTTACTCGAAGGGTTGAGAAGAAATTTAAATACTATCCCAGTGACCCGACGTTCATTTAAGGGGCAGGTTCCATCTGTCTTCCTGGTGGTGCACCATCCACATGCGTGCCTTTGCTGAGGCCACCGGCAATGCTCCTTCCTCAGACGAACAAATATAGACACAGCGGCCAAGAGGGTGGTAGTAAGAGCGGCAACCTATTGGTGAATAGCTAATTCTGTGGCTCTCCTGTCATGCTACTACAGGGTACAATGTGTGGAGATGGAAGATTTCCTTAAGCACCTCTAGACCAGTCCAGAAAGCGTTGGGGGGGAAGATTGTGTCTGACTGTAAGGTAATCTCCAACACCAGCATTCACTGCGTGTTGGATGTCGTATACATGGCCTTCAGGGGCATTAACACCATCCAAAGGCTCGCCTAGCTCTGATTTTCCAAGTTCATACCAGAGGTTGAGCAGCATCTCCGCAATGTCTCATTCAACAGGCAGCACCATTTCAGCCACAGATTGACGAAATGCTTGAAAAGATCAAGGAAAAAGATTGAATATGGCAAAGACGATGGAAGCGCTGCAGTCCACTCCGCACAGGGCTCCTTGCAAAAAAACACCTGCCCAGAGGGGGAGCAAAGGCTCCCTTTTTGCCCAAGCAACCCCACTTCTACCATAAGAAGCTGCAGGCTTACCACCAGCGCAATGGTAGCGGCTACAGTAAGAGTTCCTTCCTCCCTCCGACCCATCCTCTAGTTCAGACCCCTCAACCAATACCTCATATCAGAACATTTTTGTATGAAAACCTTGCAGGATGTTATCCCCTCCTTTAACACAGCAACTTCATGGTGGCGCTCAATCTCAAGGACGGAGTAGTTTCTTTTCTGTAACTCCAGTTCTGTAGTAGGGGTATCTCTGTGATAGTCATAATCTAGTGAATAGTCCCGCCCATGTGCGGGGACCCCGGAGCAATAAAAAATAATCTCTTAAGGTGTCAAATCATGCAGACCTGCATCCACCTTTAAGAGAGAATTTAATTTAAAGACAGATAATGCAGCCTATACCCACAGGCTACACTGTCCAGTACTTCAACTAGAATTCCACCAACATCCACAAACAGCACTGCCTGTCCAGCTTTTCTCCACAAGGGAAAAAACACCCTGCCTCTCCCAGCAAAAGCCTCTTGAATGATAGAGAGGAAGGAATGGACAGACAAGCCCCATAGGCTGCCATTATGTGGCTCAGAACAGGATACTGTGCCTTTAAGAAAACTTTCCAGAACTTTCCCAGTATCCCAGAATGCACAGCAGGTCCCTTTTACTTTCAGTTCTTTTTGAAGGCGTAGCACGCCAGACCTGTGGCATTCCTTACATGAATATTCATCTCTCCACCGGGGAGGAGGGCGGGCGCTTATGACTATCACAGAGATACCCCTACTACAGAACTGGAGTTACAGAAAAGAAACTACTCCTTCTGTAGTAGGGGATCTCTGTGTATAGTCATAATCTAGTGAATAGAATGGCAAGCCCATCCCCACACAACAACGGCGGTGGAGAACACACAAGACAATACCACTACTGTGCGAACAAATTTCGCAGCGAAGCCTGCCCAACCTGAGCATCTGCCCTGGCATCCGTGTCCAGACAGTAATGCGCAGCAAAGGTATGGACTGACTTCCAAGTGGCCGCCTTGCAGAAATCCGCAATCGGAACATTACGCAGCAAAGCCGTCGTGGCAGCTTTGCCCCTGGTGGAATGAGCCTTAGGTTTACCCCCTAAGGTCTTATTAGCCTTTTGATAACACAATTGTATGCAAGACACAATCCACCGAGAAATGGACTGCTTAGAGGTCGCGAGACCGTTCCTGACTGATCCATAATTAACAAACAATTGGTCTGACCTACGAATATCCTTGGTCTTATCCAGATAAAATTTCAACACCCTCCGAACATCCAGGGAATGGAGAGACCTTTCCGCTGGCGAAGAGGGATTCTGAAAGAACGTAGGTAAAGTTATGGTCTGGTTGACATGAAAATCAGAGATAACCTTAGGAAGAAATTTAGGGTGAGTACGCATCACAACCTTAGCAGCATGAAATACAGTATAAGGTTCTTGACAACATAATGCCTGAAGTTCACTCACCCTGCGGGCCGATGTAATGGCCACTAGGAACGCCGCCTTCCAGGATAGGTGCTGCAATGAAGCCTTGTGAATGGGTTCAAAAGGCTCCTTCATCAGTCTGGACAGCACCACATTCAAGTCCCAGGAAGGCGAGGGAAGTCTGACAGGAGGAAACACTTTCTTCAAGCCTTCCAAAAAATCCTTGACCACAGGGATCTGAAAGAAGGAAGTCTGTGAAGGGCATTTCCTGTAAGCAGTCAAAGCAGCCAGATGAACCTTAATGGAATGAAAATTAAGGCCAGACTGCGCCAAATGCAAAAGGTACGGAAGGAGGACATCTCCCTTACATGTCGTAGGATCAAAGTTCTTGGACTTATACCAGATACAGAACCTCTTCCACTTATAGGCATAGGACGTCCTAGTGGAAGGCCGTTTAGACTCCTTCAGTATGTCCATACAATCTTCTGGTAGATTCAGATGGCCATATTGCACTATTTCAGGAGCCATGCCGCCAAACTCAAAGACGAGAGGTTGGGGTGCACCATCCGCCCCCCGAACTTCGTGAGAAGGTCCGGCCTGCACGGCAACCGTATGTAAGGAAGGAGAGACCGGTGAAGTAGGTCCGTGAACCACCACTGTCTGGGCCATTCCGGGGCGATCAGGATCATCCGCGCCCTGGTCTGGGACAGCTTGATGAGCACTGCCGGAATCAGGGAATGGGTGGAAAAGCGTACAGAAAGCTGTTCGACCAATCGATCCATAACGCATTCCCCAGCGTCCCCCGCTGGTAGTACCTGGATGCGAAGTCTCGGCATTTGCTGTTTTCGGTGGTGGCGAACAGATCTACGTGTGGAGTCCCCCACCTTGCGAAGACTTCTCCTAGTACTTCGTCGTTTATGACCCATTCTTGGTTTTCCTGAATCAGCCTGCTCAGTGCATCCGCCTGAGCATTCTGTACCCCTGGCAGATGTGTGGCCGTAATCGTCAGTCCTCGGGCCAGAAGCCAGTGCCAGATCGCCTGCGCCTCCTGCGACAGAGTGCGCAATCTCGACCCCCCCTGCTTGTTGAGGTAATACATAGTGGTTGTATTGTCCGTCTGTATCAGCAGTGAGTTGGTCTGGAAGGACGGAAGGAAGGCCTTCAGCGCCAGGAAGACAGCTCTTAGTTCCAGGAAATTGATGTGGTACGGCGATTCCAACGGGGACCACTTTCCCTGAATCTGCAATTCCCCGGAATGCGCTCCCCAGCCTTGGAGAGACGCATCCGTCACGACACTGTACGTGGGAATGTCCTTGTGGAAGGGAACCCCCCTGAGGAGGTTCTCCGCCGAGCACCACCACTTCAGAGACTGAAGAGCATGTAGAGACAGCCGTATCTTGTCGTCCCAAGAACCAGTCCTCTGATCCAACTGATCCTCCAAGCACTCCTGCAGTGGTCTCATGTGCAGCCGTGCGTGAGGCGTGAGGAAGATACATGAGGCCATCGATCCCAGCAGAGAAGACACCTTCCTCACTGTCTTCGATGGCGCAATCCTGAGTTCCTGGGCCTTCCGAAGGAGTGATAACCGTCTCTCCTCCGAAGGAGACACGCTTGCTGACCGCGTATCGATGGAGGCTCCCAGGTACTGAATGCACTGGACCGGAGTCGGAACCGATTTGGACATGTTGACGTGTAACCCCAATTTGCGCAAAAGAACGCACGTCCACCGGAAGTGTTTTTCTGCTTCCGAGAAGGATGAGGCCTTGATCAGCCAATCGTCCAGGTACGGGTAGACAAACATCTTGTTCCTCCGCAGGTGTGCCGCCACCACCGCCATGCACTTCGAGAAGGTTCTGGGCGCGGACTTCAGCCCGAACGGTAGTACTGTGTATTGATAGTGATTGGCGCCGACTTGGAATCGCAGGAACTTCCTGTGCTTCCGAGCAATGGGCACATGGAAGTACGCATCCTGTAGATCTATGGCACAGAGCCAGTCTCCCCGGTGCAGCTGAGGGTAAATCTGATGCAACGATAGCATGGAAACTTCTCTCTGCGAATCCATTTGTTTGCCTGTCGCAAATCCAGAATGGGCCTGAACTCGTTCTTGTCCTTCTTGCGAACGAGGAAGAACCGAGAGTACAGACCTCTTCCCCTTTGAGACAGAGGTACCTCTTCTACCGCCTTTTTTCTCAACAAGATGCACCCGCAGCCCGTGGGCTAGGTAACTTGGGTACTTCGGTGCTCACAAGGGTAGTGACTATCCTAGGGTCTAGTTTCCGAGTCTCGACTCTCTAGCTGCTTCAGAAGTGTCCTTAAACTGCTTATTTCAGAACTGTACTATTTCTATCGATTATACACATTACGCGTGAGTGTTTCCACTCTGCGCCTGAATCCCGTGGGCCTCCCACTTCCTAACTGTTGCTAGTGTAGTGTAGCCCCAGCGATTCCCTAGGCCTAGGCCTATCCTATTTCCGTGACAGTGGTCCTTATACCACTTCTTTAGTATATGGTTTGTGTGGCCCCTAGGGCCTAACTGTATTACTTACCTGTGTGACTTAATGTATGCTTAAATAAGACTGTGTTGTACTTACCTCTAATCTCATAAAGAGTGCTTAGGGTTTGACTAGAATAAATACACTTTATTTTATATATATATCTGTTGTGGTGTCCTTTCATTTGGTATTCAAGGGATTATATATGGTATCACAGCTGGCTTCACATGCCATTCAGAGTTTAGCCTAAGACTGCTCTTGTCCATGCTACCACTAGGATAGCTGGTCTATAAGGTTGACTTTACAACCAATCCCCATAAGGGTTGTTTGGACTGATATAAGGTGTACACTAGAACTAGTGACATCATACATCAGGCCAACTTCTCACATTGGTGAGCAGCGGTTGGGATCTGAGCTTGCTGTTTTAATACCATTGTAATCTTGAGATACTAAATTGAAAGATCACACAGGTATTGTTTAGGTATATATAACATAGATTATAATACTTAAGTCCTACTAGACTTAGTGGTTGTAGGTTGAAGGGAGTAACACACCCTGACTACAACTACCAGAGAGGTTTAGTAGAAACAACTAGTGTAGGTAGGTGCACACACCACACCCTCACTAGATCATGTCTCTGGGAGGAGATCAAGGAGATGCTCTCTCAGGAGGGGCAGGTCTGAAAAAGTCCCCCTCTAGATATGATACCCTAACTTTTCAGGAGATGAGACAATTGTGTACCTCCAGAAAGTTACAACAGGGTGCAAACCCTACCCTCCTTCAGCTAGTACAACTCCTAGAGGAGTATGATACTCTTAGGGCCTCACAGGCCAGTACCCTAGGTACAAAGGAGGGTCTACCCACCACAGATGAGTCAGATGGGACTTCAGATGAAGAGGTAGACAGCCAGGGCCAAGTAGGAAGACTTAGCCAGGCTAACCTAAGCTTACATGGGAGTTTGCATGGAGTCCCCCCATACAGACCCCCAAGTGGGCTTAACCAGAGAAGCAGGAGAGACAGATCCCCTTCAAGGGAATCCATCCACTCCCATGTCTCTAGCATCTCTAATGCCTCTTCTCACAGGGGAATGACTTCCCCCAAGAGAAAGGAGCATGAAGCCAGAATGAGGGAAGCTAATCTGAGGATTCAGAGGGAAGAACTTGCTCTTGCCAAGGAGAAGCTTGCTCTGGCTAGAGAGCAAAAGTTAAGTGGGTCAGAACCCACTGGTGGCAGCAATATCCCTAAGGATAGAGACAGGCACTATGATAATAGAAACCTGAGCAAGATTGTCCCTCCCTACAAGTGTGGGGATGACATCCACAAATGGATAACTGCTTTGGAGAGAGCTTGCAAAGTACAGCAGGTACCCCAAAGTCAGTGGGCAGCTATCTTGTGGCTCTCCTTCTCTGAGAGGAGTAGAGACAAGCTCCTCACAGTTAGTGATGAGGATGCAGACAATTACACTGTCCTGAAGAGTGCTCTAATTGATGGGTTTGGCCTAACCACTGAACAATACAGGTTGTTGTTCAGGGATACCCAGAAGACACAGACTCCGGACTGGACTGACTTTGTAGATTGTGCCACTAAGGCTCTGGAAGGCTGGCTAGTGGGAAGTAAGGTTAAGGACTATACAGGATTGTATAATTTGATCATGAGAGAACAAATCCTTAACAACTGTCAAAACCAGCATCAACACCTGATTGATTCTGATCTGACTTCTCCCCAAGAATTGGGAAAGAAGGCAGATAGATGGGTCAGGACTAGAGTTAAGCAGAAAAACCAGAACCAGGGCGGTGATCAGAAAAAGGCAGACCAGAAGGGTAATGATCAGAAACAAAAAGACCAGAAGTCTTCACCAGGCCCCCAAAAGGCTCAGGGGGAGGGTGGTCCCAAAAAGGATAAAAAGAAAGATGGCCAAAAGAAACCATGGTGCAACTATTGTAAGTCCAACTCACATTGGTTTAGTGAGTGCACCAAAAAGGATAAGCCCCCAGCCACCATTGCCCCTAAGGCAACTGTACCCCCTAGTCCAGCTGTAAGTGGTGGTTCCCAGCAAAAGGGTGTAGTAGGGTTAACCCTGGGAACTGAGGAGGATTGTGGCCTAGTCAGAATACCTACTCAGGCTGTTCTGATCTGTGATGGGGACTTAGCTTTGTCCTCTACTGTAGGCCCCAGTAACCTGGGCAAGTACAGACAGACTCCTTTTATCAACCAAAGAATGGCTCAGGCCTACAGGGACACTGGGGCTAGTGTCACAATGGTGACACCTGCCTTTGTGGACCCTGGACAGATCATACTAGGTGAGAATTACCTAGTGACCAACGCTAGCAATGCCACTACCTCCCATAGTGTGGCTATTGTTAACTTCTCCTGGGGAGGGGTAACTGGCCTCAAGAAAGTTGTTGTTAGTTCAGACCTT
This sequence comes from Triturus cristatus, assembly GCF_964204655.1. Taxonomy (NCBI): domain Eukaryota; kingdom Metazoa; phylum Chordata; class Amphibia; order Caudata; family Salamandridae; genus Triturus; species Triturus cristatus. The sequence goes on from NC_140579.1 coordinate 1,167,825,144, forward strand.
CCTGTAGAGTGTTTACTGGGCAATGATCTTGAAACTTCAGTTTGGTCTGAAGTGGAGTATAGGACCCATGCAGAAATGCTGGGGATAGATGCACATGTCCTTGCTGTGACCAGGTCACAGGCCAAAAAGTGCACCACTGAACAAGTGCTGGATCCTGAAACTATGGACCAGTCACAACCCAAGGGAAAGAGCAGTAGGGTTAAGGCTGTGCCTTCCCCCCTGCCTCAGGTGGTGGATCAGCCCTCCCAGGAGGATGATTATGAGAGCCCTGAAGGAACTGTCCTAGAAGAACTTGAACCTGATCAGGTTGAGTTTCTTGGGACAGGGGGACCTTCAAGGGCAGATCTGAGGCAGGCTCAATTAGACTGCCCCTCTCTTGAACCCCTCAGACAGCAGGCTGCTGCTGAGGCTGCAGGGAATGCTCAAGGTACCCATAGAGTGTATTGGGATGAAGGGCTACTGTATTCAGAGGCTAGAGACCCCAAGCCTGGTGCATCCAGGAGGTTGGTCATACCACTGAAGTTCAGAGGCTTCCTTCTTACCTTGGCCCATGATATTCCCCTTGCAGGACACTTAGGCCAGAACAAGACTTGGGACAGGCTTGTCCCTCACTTTCACTGGCCCCATATGTCAGAAGATACCAAGGAGTTTTGTCGCTCCTGTGTCACCTGCCAAGCCAGTGGCAAATCAGGTGGGACCACAAAGGCCCCCCTCATACCACTACCTGTGGTGGGGGTTTTCTTTGAAAGAGTGGGCATAGATATTGTAGAACCAATGGAACCACAAACAGCATCTGGGCACAGATTTATACTGGTGATAGTGGACCATGCCACCAGGTATCCAGAAGCTATTCCCCTGAGGACCACAACAGCTCCTGTTGTGGCAAGGGCCCTACTTGGAGTATTCTCCAGAGTGGGCTTTCCAAAGGAGGTCATTTCTGACAGGTGCCAACTTCATGTCAGGATACTTGACTGCAATGTGGAAGGAGTGTGGTGTGAACTACAAGTTCACCACACCCTATCACCCACAGTGCAATGGGCTTGTCGAGAGATTCAACAAGACCCTAAAGGGAATGATAAAAGGTTTACCAGACAAGCTTAGGCGAAGATGGGACATCCTTTTACCCTGCCTTCTGTTTGCTTACAGAGAGGTCCCACAAAAGGGGGTTGGCTACAGCCCTTTTGAGCTTTTGTTTGGGCATCCTGTAAGAGGACCCCTATGTTTAGTAAGGGAAGGATGGGAGAGACCTCTCAGACAACCCAAACTTGATATAGTGGATTATGTACTTGGTCTCCGCTCCAGGATGGCAGAGTATATGAAGAAGGCTTCTAAAAACCTTGAGGCAAGCCAAGAACTCCAAAAAGCTTGGCATGACCAAAAGGCTGTGCTGACTGTTTACCAGCCAGGGCAGAAAGTGTGGGTGTTGGAGCCAGTGGCCCCAGCAGCCCTCCAAGACAAATGGTCTGGACCCCACACTATTGTTGAGAAAAAGGGAGAAGTCACCTACTTGGTGGACCTTGGGACTCCCAGAAGCCCCCACAGGGTGCTTCATGTCAACAGATTGAAGGCATATGTTGACAGGGCAGACATGGGCTTACTCATGGCTACAGATGAGGGGCAGGAGGAAGAGAGTGACCCTCTCCCAGAACTGTTGACTCAGAACCCTGATGATGGCTCAGTTGATGGTGTGGTCTTTTCTGACAGCCTCACTGTCCATCAGCAACAGGACTGCAGGCAGGTTCTGCAATCCTACAGACATATGTTCTCTCTGACCCCAAGTCAGACAAACTGGTGCACCCATGAGGTGGACACTGGTGACAGTCTGCCTGTGAAGAGTAAAATCTACAGGCAACCTGACCATGTCAGGGACTGCATAAAAGTTGAGGTACAAAAGATGTTGGAGCTGGGAGTCATTGAACCTTCAGAGAGCCCTTGGGCTAGTCCTGTGGTCCTTGTGCCAAAACCTCACACCCAAGATGGTAAGAGAGAGATGAGGTTTTGCGTGGATTACAGAGGTCTCAATGCTGTCACTAGGACAGATGCCCACCCAATACCTAGGGCAGATGAGCTCATTGACAGACTGGCAGCTGCTAAGTTTTTGAGCACATTTGACCTGACAGCAGGCTACTGGCAAATCAGACTTGCTGAGAATGCAAAGGCCAAAACTGCTTTCTCGACCCCAGGAGGACATTATCAATTTGTGGTAATGCCCTTTGGTTTGAAGAATGCACCTGCCACTTTCCAAAGGTTGGTGAATCAAGTCCTTACTGGGTTGGATGATTATTGTGCAGCTTATCCTGATGATATTGCTGTCTTTAGCTCCACCTGGGAGGATCACCTGGTCCACCTGAGGAATGTTTTAGAGGCCCTGCAAAAGGCAGGCCTCACTATCAAGGCCACTAAGTGCCAGATAGGGCAGAGCAAGGTTGTATACCTGGGCCACCTAGTTGGTGGAGGTCAGGTTCAACCACTGGAGAGCAAGATCCAGACCATAAAGGACTGGACTCCTCCAACTACCCAGACTCAGGTCAGAGCTTTCTTGGGCCTGACTGGGTACTACAGAAAGTTTGTTAAGAACTATGGGTCCATTGTGACACCACTTAATGACTTGACCTCCAAGAAAATGCCAAAGAAAGTTCAGTGGACAGTAAGCTGTCAAAAAGCATTTGATGACCTGAAGCAGGCCATGTGCAGTGCACCTATTCTGAAAAGTCCAGACTACTCCAAAGAGTTCATTGTCCAGACAGATGCTTCTGAGATAGGTGTGGGAGCTGTTCTTTCACAACTTAATATAGATGGTCAAGACCAGCCCATTGCTTTTATAAGTAGAAGGCTGACCCCTAGAGAGAAACGTTGGTCAGCTATTGAGAGGGAGGCCTTTGCTGTGGTTTGGGCCCTGAAGAAGCTGAGGCCATACTTGTTTGGCACTCACTTCAAGATTCCGACAGACCATAAGCCCCTCTTGTGGCTAAATCAGATGAAGGGTGAAAATCCCAAACTTCTTAGGTGGTCCATTTCCCTACAGGGGATGGACTTCACAGTGGAACATAGACCTGGGACTGACCATGCCAATGCAGATGGACTCTCCAGATATCTCCACTTAGAACATGAAGACTCAACTGGTCAAGGTTAGTTTAATGTCCCTAAGTTTGGGGGGGGGGGGGTTGTGTAGGAGAGTAGGGTCTGCTTTCTATGTTCACCCCCACTTTTTGCTTTTGCTTTACTGGTTTTCGACTTAGATGTGGCTGTGGGCCTGCTAATCAGACCCACAGCCCTGCTGTTCTCTCTCTAAATTGATACTATGTACTTTAGGTGCATAACCCATTTGGATAGGATCACCTTATTGGCCCCTGTACAGTGTACCTTAGGTACCCAGGGCATAGGTGTACCCTAGGCCTACCAGGGGCTGCAGCATGTATTATGCCACCCCTGGCCTGGCCTTCCATTATGACACAACTGGCTGATCACTCAGCTGGGGCAAGGTCGTGTAATCACTCCTTGCTTAGGTGTAGTATTCCTATACCTAACTTACATATAGACACATGTGTACCTATCAGCCACTCCTATGGCAGGCCTTAACAATCCTGGAGGCAGAGTGCTTGGTAACATGTGAGATGGTGCTCTAGCATGAGCTGAGCCTGTCTGCAGCTTTCGGAACCATGTCCTTATAGCTGTTCTATGATGTAGCCTACCATATACTCTTAAAGTGCCTTATAAACTTAAACGGTTATGGTAACTATGGTTTGGCTTTATCAAAACATGTCGTGTAAGGTGTCTAACACCCCCATCCCATTTCTGGGGATGAGGATATTATCCCTCCCTTCTAGAGGGAGAAGACATGTTGTAACCTACTTACCCGGTTAAAGTTAACCAGAGCCCCAGCATCACAAAATGGATGCTGCTGCCTCGACACAAGTCTGACCTCCTGCTGCTGGGAGTGATCCCGGCAAGGGAGGCTTGGACAATAGGTTTCCTGCCTTGGGAGGTGCGAGCACCACCCCAGACAGGCCTTAGTGTATTGGGGCAGGGAGGGATGAATGAAACGAGACACTGCCTGGGGCACACAAGGTGCTCCATGCATAGTCCAGTTCAAACCGGTGCTGGGGCACTCCAGCCCCAGTCCTAGCGCGAAACTGGACAAAGGGAAGGGGGTGTAACCACCCCCCTCCCAGGTTCCACCCATAAGGCGTGACCTAGCAGGCAACCCAGCCCCCCAGATTAGTATAAGAGTGGTAGCTGAGCCCCAGGAGATTAGATTATCCTGAACCTGCAACTTGAACAGAAACTCTGGACCTTCGACATTCGACGAAAGAAGAAGACTGAAGAATCTCCTTTGTGGCCAAGGAGTGGCTACCCTGTGCAAACAGGCACCATCAAGAGACTACCCTTTGCTTTGCTGAAGTTCTACGAGGGACCGACTGCAGAGCCCGACCAGAGCCTTGACTTCCAGACTTCTCCGACCCTGATCCACATCCACAGCCGAGCTGAGATCCGTGGAGGCGACGAGAGACGTGGGTCCGGCTACCTGGGAAAAGTGGCGAGTATCTTCCAGCGCAGCTTCAGAGGCACCCTCGAAGTTGTGCACCGGGGATTGAGAAGCCCCAACCCCAAGCACCATCTGCACCGAAGATCAGCCCCCCACACTCCACGAGTCCTGCGTGGGGCCCTTCTGCATTTTCCTGCTTGCCGCGTCTGTCCGGTTGCTTGCCCGTTGGCTAGCGGCCTTTGTGACGACACACCTTGAAATCTTCACTGCTGGTTTGGCTCCTCCAGACTGGCTCCCGCTTCTTTGCTAAAGAGAAGCACCCCAGACCTTCCTGGTCTGCACCAGAAGCAAGTCCTCCGTTCTTCGTGGGTTCCGCTTGCCAAGGCTTGGTGAGTCCTAGTTAGACTTCGACGCCGCCGACAGCAAGAGCCTTCGTGGGACAGCTCGCCTCCTGGTCCTGGTCGTCCTCGATGTCTCCTGGTACCCGTGGCTGCAGCGACAAGCTTCACCTTTTACCTGCAATCTTCACAACATCGCCTGGTTCCTTCCTGGTTCCACGTGGTCACTGGCTAGTGACCTTGACTCTGTCCCTTCTGCTTGCAGGTATCCTCTCTTCTTGATCCCAACCTTGGGATCCACCGGACACTCTTCACTGACTGCCTGTCAGCAACTTTCCTTCAGGCATCCATAGAAGTCCACGACGAAACCCGACGCAAGTTCACACCTATGCACCCGCAGCCCGTGGGCTAGGTAACTTGGGTACTTCGGTGCTCACAAGGGTAGTGACTATCCTAGGGTCTAGTTTCCGAGTCTCGACTCTCTAGCTGCTTCAGAAGTGTCCTTAAACTGCTTCTTTAGTATATGGTTTGCGTGGCCCCTAGGGCCTAACTGTATTACTTACCTGTGTGACTTAATGTATGCTTGAATAAGACTGTGTTGTACTTGCCTCTAATCTCATAAAGAGTGCTGAGGGTTTGACTAGAATAAATACACTTTATTTTATATATATATCTGTTGTGGTGTCCTTTCATTTGGTATTCAAGGGATTATATATGGTATCACAGCTGGCTTCACATGCCATTCAGAGTTTAGCCTAAGACTGCTTTTGTCCATGCAACCACTAGGATAGCTGGTCTATAAGGTTGACTTTACAACCAATCACCATAAGGGTTGTTTGGACTGATATAAGGTGTACACTAGAACTAGTGACATCATACATCAGGCCAACTTCTCACATCCTCCTTCCTGTCCCGGGGCAGCAGGTCCGCATACTGTTGGAGGGACTCCCACAGGGCCCGGTCGTTACGTCCCAACAGCGCCCCCGCACTTGCCGCCTTCATGGTGGTAGACACGGTCCCACACACCTTCCTGCCCGCCGAGTCCAGCCAGCGGCTTTCTTTGTCAGGCGGGACCGTCGATGAAGGTGCAGTCGCATGCTGTTTCCTCGCTGCCGTCACGATGACAGAGTCCGGCTTCGGGTCCATCCGTAAAAAAGCAGGGTCCGAGTCCGGGGCACGATACTTTTTCATGAGCCGTGAGGGAGCGGATTTCGTCACCGCGGGGGTGAGGAACAACTCCAACGCGGGTTCCACCAGTCCCGGCACTAGAGGTAGCAGGGGGCGAGACAGGTGTTTTTTGTGTAGAGTCTCGAATATCACGGACGTCGTGGGTGTCGGTACCGTCACCGTGATGCCCAACTTGGCTGCCCCCCGCAGCAGCACCTCCTGGAAGGAGACCAGATCATCCACCGGAGACACCCTAGTCCCCGGTGAGTCCGACAGCGTCGGTGAGAAATCCCTGGCCGAGGACCTTGTGCGCGACCTGGACCTGTGCCTCCTATGGTGTCATCCCGATGACGACGACGACCGTCCACGACTCCGCGACCTTCTCTTCCTGAAGGAGCGTGAGCGCGACCTCCTCGGCTTTGGCCTGTCCGCCGGTCTAGCCGGGCCCGGCGACCGTGGGTGTCGCGGCCTTGGCGTCCCCTGCGGTGGAGTCGGATACCTGGGCAGGGAGACCGACCGTGGCGGAACCGCAGGTGGCCCCAACGGCGTGTGAGGTGGTATAGGCAGCGGTGGGGGCGGTGGAGGCGGTGACACCGGCGGCAGTGGTGGAGGCGGTGGTGGTGTTGGCGGTGGTGGTGGTGATGGAGGAGGAGGAGTCGGTGGCGGAGGCGGTGTTGGCAGAGGTGGAGGAGGTGTATACACCACGGAGAACACCAATCCCGGCGACTCCGTTCCTCTCTTACTCCTGGCGTCAGGGCTCCCCCTGCGCCGTCTCGACGACGACCTCCTCGACGTCTACCTCCTCGACGTCTACCTCCTCGACTTCGATCTCCTCGACGTCGATCTCCTCGACGGCGATCTTCGCGACGTCGATCTCCTCGACGGCGATCTTCGCGACGTCGATCTCCTCGATGGCGATCTTCGCGACGTCGATCTCCTCCGTGACGTCGATCTCCGTGACGTCTTTCTTCGTGACGTCGATCTCCTCGACGGCGACCGCCGCCTCGACGCCGGGTGTCGGCTGGCTCGCGACGTCGAGGAGCCCCTCGACGGCGATCTTCTTCTCTTCGCCGACGGCGATCGGCGACCTCCCCTCGACGGCGAGCGCCGATGCCGGGTCCGATCCTGACGCCGACGGCTTGATGGCGACGTCGACGGCGTCGTCGCAGACGATGCCGATGTCGTCGACGGCGGTCTGTTCAGCTCCTTCGACGTCGATCGTCGACGCCGCTTCTCCCCAGAGCCCTGGAGAGATGGCGAACAGACTGTAGTCATCCCCCTCGACGCCGCCGTCGACGCCCTCGACGTCGACGGGGAGTGGGGACGCTTGCTGGTCTTCCTGCCCCTGGGGAGCCCCCCAGAGGCCTCAGCATGGCCTTAATCAGCCCCTCCAGACCCACCTCGTGCCTTCAGTCTTCTGTCCTCCAGGGCCTGGAGCCTGATTTTCATCCTCTCTCTCAGGGTCCTGGCTGAAAAAGAGCGGCAAATCTCACACTCCTCCGGCACGTGGGACTGGGGAAGGCAGACGATGCACACCCTGTGTGGGTCTGACTTAGCCTTTTTCCTTTCACAATCAGGACACTTGTCAAACAAGCCAGGCATGCTGACAACACCAGAAGGAAAGGACTTTACTAACTACTATTACTTGAAAAGTAACCAATAAACCCTTGAAAAGGGAGAGCTCAATGCTCCAGGGTCCTGCTAGCAGGAGACGGAAAAAAGAACTGAAAGTAAAAGGGACCTGCTGTGCATTCTGGGATACTGGGAAAGTTCTGGAAAGTTTTCTTAAAGGCACAGTATCCTGTTCTGAGCCACATAATGGCAGCCTATGGGGCTTGTCTGTCCATTCCTTCCTCTCTATCATTCCAGAGGCTTTTGCTGGGAGAGGCAGAGTGTTTTTTCCCTTGTGGAGAAAAGCTGGACAGGCAGTGCTGTTTGTGGATGTTGGTGGAATTCTAGTTGAAGTACTGGACAGTGTAGCCTGTGGGTATAGGCTGCATTATCTGTCTTTAAATTAAATTCTCTCTTAAAGGTGGATGCAGGTCTGCATGATTTGACACCTTAAGAGATTATTTTTTATTGCTCCGGGGTCCCCGCACATGGGCGGGACTATTCACTAGATTATGACTTTACACAGAGATTCCCTACTACAGAAGCCTGTTTCCACATCCCTCAATCACCCTGTTCACAGACAGAACCTTTGCTTTGTTGTAAGTGGACCACACTACCAATTCAAATTACTTCCTTTCAGGGTCACTTTGGCTCCAAGAGTATTTATGAAGGGCCTAGCAGTGGTGGCTGTGCATTTGTGAAGGGAGGGCATTGAAGTCCTTCCCTACTTTGATGATTAACTGATGAAGGGCAGCAGCAAACTGCAATGTCTGCCATACTCTCTAACAGTGGTGTCCCTGCTCCACAGCCTGGGCTTCACCATAAATGCTACCAAGTCCAACATGCAGCCGCTTCTCATCTAACCCTTCCTAAGGTCTGTATTGGATGCAGTCAAAGGCAAGGCCTACCCCCAACCAACAGTCCTAGCCTTTCAGCACCTGCTTCCTCTTGTTCAACAGGCCACAAGCGGATTGACTGCTGTAGCAGAGGAAGGCTTTTCTCATTGAGGGGGAGAAGTGGTTCTTAAAGTAGTCGATGAGGGCAGGAGAACCTCAGTGAGGACTTTGGTCTTTGTTTCAGGCAACTATAAGTCTAACACCTCTGCAGCCTTTAACATGATTTTGTGCAATAAAATGACTTCCGGCTTTGGTGGTCCAGTGGGGAAGTCCATAGCCAGCTGAGGTGAAGTGTTTAAGCCACTGGCTGAATTTAAGGGGGTCCTGATAGTGGCGACCAGTAGGGAAGTACTCTACAGTGTCAGAATCTGTTTAAAATATTTTATGAAGGCGTATATGCTTCCTCTTTCAACAATCTCTGGGCCTCCCTGAGGGAATGGACCCTGAGGCTCAATGTCTGATTGCGATGCTGGTGGTGCCATATCTGGAGCTGGAGGAGCTGGTGGGGGCAGCGTTGGAATCTCGAGTGGTGCTGTCCACAGCATTGGTTGCAGTGCTGAGAAGCAGGGGGCTGGATCAAAACAATGTGGTGACTGCACTGGCTCCGAAAATCGAAATAGAATGCGTTCAGGAACGCCGCAGGCTCGGAGCTGGGAACTCCTAGGAGGCTGGGACTGACGTCGGAAGATGGAAGTGCCAACGACTAAGACTCTGGGAATGGAGGTCTGTCTGGAGCTGAAGGGCTGCGTGGAGGATCCTTTCCCTTCAGTTCAACAAGCTCCAGTTCTGAGGATGAAGGTCCTTTGCGAGACTGAGTGCAGTGAGGAGACTTACCCCAGGAATGCTTCTTCTACGAACTCCTACGTTTTCGCTTCTTCCTGGCCAAAGATGAAGAAGGAAAGCAGGAGCAGTGTCTGGAACAATTCCGGTGTCAGTGTTCATCCTTTTACTAATCCAAAAGAGGGACTGGAAGCTAATATAGGTCCATCACTTGGGCTCCTGTCTCCTGATAGTTATACACGAAGAGAGTGACTGTTCAAAAAGAAATATAAGGGGAAAGGAAAAAGGTTGGAACCCTACAGGAAGGAGAGGATCTTCATAATACGAAGATAGAGCCCTCTCTCACCAAGATGGGTGTCATGCTTCATCACAGGGCTTTGCTCCTATGCTTCATCATAGGGTTTTGCTCCTCATGGGGCTGGCCCTTCAGGGGGGTGCTCTTTATCGGAGATCTTCAGACTCAGCAGAGCAGAGTTTTCTGCCCTTTCATGGCTGAAACCATTTAACCCACTGATCCCGCAGTCAGGGCCAGCATACCAGTCTACAGACACCCTTACCTTACCTGCCAAACCCCTTTAGCTTGCCCTTAATGGAGCACAGCCACGTGGTTAGAGGCGGGATCCAGCTATTTTTACTGGAATAGCAGGCAAAAACATTGTACAGAAGCGTTATGCCCTACCCTTCTTGGCCACTTCGCCACAACTTCCATCATCTTCAGAATGTCTGATGGAGGACTATCTGCCAGTCTTACGGCAGGAAGTAAAAGCCCATTAGGCCAAAGGGGCTATCGAGAGGGTTCCCTAATCGGAAGTGGGTCATGGTTGTTAGTCCCACTACTTCCTGGTGCCAAAGAAGGACAGAGGCCTTTGTCCCATTTTAGACCTGTGCCCTCTCAACGCCTTCCTTTGGAGGGACAAATTAAAGATGCTTACTCTGGCCCAGGTTCTGTCTGCACTTGACCCTATAGACTGGATGGTAGGGTTGAACCTGCAGGACACTTATTTCCACATCCTTGTCCTCTGAGGCTCCAGGCTCTGTCTGAAGTTTAAGGTTGGACAGGAGCTCTTTCAATTCCCTGTACTTCCTTCTGGTCTCATCAGTGCTCCTCTTGTGTGCACAAAATTGATGGCGGTGATGGCAGCACATCATCGGAGGTAAGAGGTCTCAGTCTTCCTCTACCTTGACGCCAGCCTGCTGAAAGTGGGCTCACCCCAAGCAGTTGTCTCCCTACTTGGCAAAACTATGTCAAACTATGTAGAACCTCCTGACATCTTTGGGGTTCACTATCAATGTGCCAAAGTCACACCTAACTCCTCAGACACTCACTTGTATCAGAACTATTCTAGGTATAGTACGGTTTTATGCCTTTGCACTGGAAAGGAGAATCCAGGACATTCAGGCTATGATCCCGGAGTTCCATACTCTGTCCTGGATTTCACTTAGGTCGACTCCTTGCCTGCTAGGACTGATGACCTCCTGCATTCTTCTGGTCAAGTTAGCCAGGTGGCATATGCAGGCTCTGCAGTAGGATCTGAAGTCTCTGTTGGCCCAACATCAAGAGGATCTCTCTCACCATGCTCAGATCTTGGAGGAGATTGAAAAACACCATGATTAGGTGAGTGGCAGACCCCAATCCCTACCCCACCCTGAGCTGAAAGTGGTTATCAATGCATTGCTTCTGGGTTGGAGCGGCCAGCTGGGAGAGGTGTATATCAGAGATCTCTGGCAGAGGCCCGGCATCACATCAGCTTTCTGGAACTAAGGGCTACCTGCTTGGCATTGGAAGCCTTCCTGCCCTCCATCAAGGGAAGGATGGTGCAGGTGCTCACAGACAACACTACCACCATGTAGTATTGCAACAAATAGGGCAGGGGGGTTGTGGCCCCTATGCCAGGATGCTCTGCGTCTCTGGAAAAGGCTGGACCATCAAGGAATCTTCCTAGTGGTGAACCATCTAGCAGGATTTTTAAATGCCAGAACGGAAAAACTCAGCCGTCCATGCCTAACGGATCACAAGTGGCAGTTGCACCCGGAGGAGGTTCAAGGTCTGTTCTGCGCATGGGTAGAACCATGGCTTAATCTATTTGCTACAGCCGTTCTGTGCGTTGGAGTTTCAAAGGCATCTTTCGCTCTCTAGGATATGCTTTCTGCCTATGTTGGAACTCAGAACTTCTGTGTGCCACTCCCCCAATACTTCTCCTGCCCTGAGTTCTGAAGGAGGATCATGAATGACTGGGCCTAAGTCATCCTTGTGGCCTCCAAATTGTGCATGGAGAGTGTTTTCCAGAGCTCCTGGGCATGAGCATCTGTCCTCCGATGAGGCTGCCCATCCAGGAGGATCTGTTGTCGCATTAAGTTCTTACACCTGGCCCGCAAACTCTACCTTGTGCTTGGAGATTGAGTGGCAACCGCCTGAACAACATTTGACCTGTCTCTGAAAGTGGTTGATATTATCATGGATATAAAAAAAAAAAAGAAATGTATACACCTATTGATGGGACATTTTTGTGGTCTGGTGCAGCACACAACAGATAGACCCCTTCCAGGCCAAGCTGTCTGATGTTTTGTTGTTTCTCTCCCTTGCCCTGCAAGGCTTTGATTTTGGCTCAGTCAAAGGGTACCATTCAGATCTTTTGGACTTTGAATGGTTGCTGGACCACCCCTCTTTTTTTACATCACCTTTCTTTAAAGGACTTCAACATTAGTTTCCTCCGTCTCCCTTTGTTATGCCATAGTGCGATCTTAACCTGGTCCTCACATATTTTGTGTGGACTCCCTTTGAGCCTTTACTCAGCTCTCCTTTGCAACTTCTCACCCTCAAGACCGTGTTCCTCGTTGCCATATATTTGGCGCAGCAGGTGAGTAAGCTCCAAGCTCTGTGTTAATCTGCCATATACCACTTTCTTCTCAGACAAGACTGGTTCTGCGGACTAAGCATCCTTTCTTTCCAAAGTAGTGACGCCTTTCCACGTTGGTCAAACCATCACAGAACCGGTGTTCGATACTCCACTTCACCCCTCTATGGAGGCATAGAGACATCATTGCCTAGACCCCAAAAGAGTGCAGAGTTTTAATTTGGATCGTACCAGAGAACACCAAGTGGACGATCAGCTCTTTGTGGAGTTTGTGGAAGTGAAAAAGAGAAAATCTGTGCTGAAAAGGACTATTTCTTGCTGGATTATGCTCTATATAGAAATGAGAAAAATACCCGCCTACCCAACCTATACACAGAATGCAAATGTCAAAAACTCAGTATTTTGCAATACCAATATGTTCAGCCAAAACATTCAATATGAATACACAATTCAATAAAAAACAAATTATTTATTTTTTCAAAACATATTGTCTTATTCAAACTCATTTGTTTCTTAATATATAAAACATGATAGACCAAAAAGCTTTTTAGAAACATTGTCAATATTTCACTAACAAAGCTACACATACCCTTCTCCACATTAACCCAGGTATTCCACTAAGATTGTAAAGTTTTTTTTATTTAGAGTGTTTTATAAAGCGCGCACATGACCCATGGGTATCAGAGCGCTGTACAATGGGTTGAAAGAGCAAGATGAAAGGTATTGACAGATAAATCAAAGTAAAGAGTCCTCATCGGCTGTTGCAACATATAGCACAATTCTACAACAGCCGGTCCATTAATATTCCATTAGTATTCATTGTTCTGCTGCTCTGAAACTCATCGGATCCAGGTACCCGAGGAGCAAAGTTTGAGGGTTCTCCTGTAAACGGCGTGTCTCCGATCCATCTAGAAGTCGTTGTCCTTCTGCATTCACTCATGTCACCATTTTGTTGGTGAAATATTGCTAATGTTTCTAAAAATCTTTTTTTTCTATTGTTCATGTATACCTGTATATATGTGTGTGTGTGTATAGGTCCACTGTGGCAACCAGTACGAAGTCGGCCAAGAAAGGAGAGCACTCACTGGAATTTATTACAAAAAAGTGCTTTTTATTGTGCAGAACCTCCTAGCACTGGCAGACTCGTTTCAGCACTATGCCTTTATCGATGTCAGTTTGTATGCAGTCAAGAAACCATTTTAAAATCTAAAGTGCATGACGTGACAAATTTCATCAACAGAGAAGATGGCCTCAAATTCTTTTTCACATTTGTACAATAATGACAACCATCTTATAACATGTTTTGAAACACAACAAATAAATCAAATGCAATTTGATCAATTTCTTAATGGGCATATTCACCCGCATATGGAAGTAAAAGGTTTAGTTACTTACAAGGACAGAAATACAATTGTAAGAAAATTAATAATTCTTTACAGATCTAATTTCATCCTGTTGGAAGTAATTTCTATCTTACCGTTTCTCAAATGGGTTTTATTCATTTTTCCAATTATGCACAGAATTGCGCCCTGAATGGACAACGTAAAGAACATGTAGTCACAGAAAAAGAGGGAGGAGCTGAAATGTATTTATACATGGTTGCCCGTCCTTATTCACTATTGCCGGTAAATACCTGGGTCCCCTGTGTATATAGTTGTATCTTGTATGGACAGGCCAGACGGGGGAAGAAACAGGGGGTGGGGGGTGGTGTGTGTGTGTGCGTGTGTGTGTGTGTGTGTGTGTGTGTGTGTGTGTCTGTGTGTGTGTCTGTATGTGTATGTGTATGTGTATGTGTGTGTGTGTGTGTGTGTGCGTGTGCGTGTGCGTGTGCGTGTGTGTGTGTGTGTGTGTGTGTGTAGGTTTGAACAATGATGAGAAACTGCGGGTCCATTTGGAATAAAGGTGAACTGTGTAATATCCTAGAAGCTGTAACCAAATATTTTTGAATTTATTACGTGAAATACACAACTACTACCAATGGGTGTGTGTGTGTATATATATTCACTTAAAAAACCATAGGTTTCACACATGTTATAGTTAGGTGGATATTTCACTCGTAAAAAACCAATGAAATTCCCCCGTTATAGTTAGTTCAGATAACTATAACTCGCGCGCCCGCAATCCTCTGCTCATGATGTCACATATTACATCACTCATGACATGGTCAGTGGCATCACTCTTGACATCACTGATGACATCTTCCTTGTGATAGAGTGGCGGTCGCGCGAGTTATAGTTATCTGAACTAACTATAACAGGGGAATTTCATTGGTTTTTTACGAGTGAAATATCCACCTAACTATAGTTAGGTGGATATGTGTGAAACCTATGGTTTTTTAAGTGAATTTGCAAGGTTTTTTAAATGCTAATTCCTAACTATAACGTGTGTGAAACCTATGGTTTTTTCAGTGAATTTGTACGTTTTTTTAAATGCTAAGTTATGTATGTATTATTATTTTTTTTATATATTTATTTTACAATAAACTACGTATTAACATATATTTTTTTTTTTATTGTTTTTCACGGTGCGCGCACCCCCTGACAAAGGCTAGGGGGTCAGGAACTCTCTACCCTGCCCCCTTTTCACGTTCGCCACCTTCCTTTTCCACTCTCGCACTGAAAACAAACAAAATGGCGGCCGACACTTCTTGATTTAGACCGATTCGAACGTTAACTGACATGTAACAACCAATCAGAATTACGCTCGCGCACGTTAAGGTGCGCGCACGGTGCGCGGCTATAGATATGTATGTGCTTTTAACTGCAATTTTCTCAAGAACTACTGAACAGATTGACTCCATATATGCAAAAGGCACATCCCTGACCTGAGGACTACCTCTCTGCCAAATTTCAAGTAATTCTGTTCAGCCGTTCGGGCTGTACCTTCGACTAAAGGTCCTATGGGAAAATGCATGGGGAAAACGCGTTTTGGGACCCTCCTTTTTTCTCAGCCCCCGCTTGACGAATCCCCCCGAGACTTTCAGGGTAGGAGCTGAGCGGAGCGCCCCATTAGTTTTGAAAATTTCGCGAAGATTCGTCAACCGGCGCCAAAGGTATTCAAAATAGAATTTTGAGATTTCCTATGGAAACACGGTCCTAACTATAACTATCTACTGGCGACCGCCAGTAGATAATATATATATATATATGTATATATATATACACACACACACACTGGTAGTAGATGTGTATTGCCTTTCATGTAATAAATTCAAAAAATATTTGGTTTAAGCTTCTAGCATATTACACAGTTCACCTTTATTCCAAATAGACCCACAGTTTCTCATCATTGTTCAAACCTAGCGGGGCCTTGGTTTGTAGGTCAATGATATACCTGGACTCTAATGTACGTAGACTTTTTACCCTCTCCCTCCTCTATTTTTGGGGACCTGGTCAATACAGAAGAATCTTAAGAGGTCTTGATTACTGTGGTGAGTAATTGGAAAGTGGCTGGCCAATGGATAGCTAGCATCATTCTTAGTGATTGCCCGCATGTGTTCTAGAATGCGCTTCTTCGGAGGGTGAATAGTACTCCCTATATAGAGTTTGTGGCAGGGACATTCTAATCAGTAAACTGTGAACTCAGGATTACAATTCAGTAGTTGAATGATTTTCCTAGCAGTTTTAAATTCTTTCTCTCCCGTGCTATAGTTATTACCTTAGTGGCTATATTTCAAAGCCTTGCATTTCATGCACGGGAAAAAACCAGTAACGCTTTTTGTTTTCGGTGGGGTTCGGAGATAATGACTATGTACCAGATGGTCACTTATGGGAATGACCTTTTTGAGTACATTGTCCGTTTGGAGAATGTGCCAATTTTTCTTAAAGATTTGTACTATTTGAGGAGATTTCTCGTTGTAACGGGTAATCATCCTAACTGGGCCCCCTTCTTTGCAGTTCTTACAATTATCAGTGGTTATAGCTACTAGGAGTTCCAATCTGGTTACTTTCTCTGCCCTTTTCTCCGCTTCGTGTAATATGTCTTTGGCGTATCCCCTGACCTTAAATCGATCCAAGGCTCCTACTTTGGCCTTCTGATATTCGGACTGAGTAGCACAATTGTGTTTAATAAGCAAAAATTCGCCATATGGAATGTTCTTCACCAAACTCTTTGGATGAAAGCTGCCAGCATGTAAAACAGAGTTTCCCGCTGTAGGCCTTCTATATAATCTAGTGAGAAGTCTGGTGTCCTCTACATAGACATCTAGATCAAGGTAACATACATTGGTATTACTGATATGTTCGCTAAATACCAGATTCAAATCATTCCGATTAAGTTAAGGGTATACTTCAGCAGATAAGCGACTGCTTCTCCACATTATAAATCAATCATCGATATAGTGGGCCCCCAGTGCCACATTCGCAACCCAATTTTCAGGCACCTCTTTCCAGGCCATGTGCTTCTCTTACCAGCCCACGAAAAGATTTGCATAGCTGGAGGCGAAGCACGTGCCCATCGCAGTACCGCGTTGCTGTCTAAACAATTGGCTGGAGAACATAGATATTATTCTCTAGATAGAATCTGACCATGTTCAGAAGCATTTCTGATATTTTAAGGATCGTTTATTTAAGAACCACTTGACAGTAGCAATGCCTTGTTCATGATTTATGCAAGTATATAGGCGAGTTATGTCCAAGCTGATCAGTACCATGTCATCCTCCCAAGTAATTCCCTCTATCAATCTCAGAAAATCCAGGGTGTCTTTCACATAGGAACTTAGGTCCCTGACCCACACTGATCAGAATGAATCAATGTATATAGAGGTATTTTCCAGGAGGCTGTTTATTGAAGCGACAATAGGTCTTCCTGGTGGGTTGGTCATGTTTTTTATGGACTTTGGGAAGATGATAAAATGTGGGAAGGACAGGATGTTCACAGTACAGAAAATCATATTCATCTGAGTCCAGCATTCCTTTATCTCTCCAGTTTTTGTGATGTTGATGAAATACTTTTATACAATTTACATATTCCACTCTGTTGATAGTCAGGTAGCACTGTTTGTCGTTGAATTGCCTCATGGCTTATTTGTAATACTGACCTTTATTAAACAAAACAATGTTTCGCCCTTTGTCCGAGGGCTTGATCACCAAAGAATCATCTTTCTTGAGCTCCTCTATAGCTTGCCATTGTTTAAACAGGATGTTATAATGTCTAGCCGTTGATTTTCAGGGTTTTTAAATCCGCAATGATGGCCTCATTGAACACATCATTAGCTTTGTACGGAGTCTGTGGGATCATCCTTGATTTTCTCTTTAGTTCGCTCCTCCCACTGGTTTGTGAAGGCACAAGATAAATAAATTACACAACCAGGATTACCCCAGACATGCAAAATACTTTGACCCAATACAAAATTTTCTGGTTCGGTTTAGGATTTGCTAAAACGTTACAATTTAGCATTTATATGCAAAACCTGCACCTCTGTAATTTCTAGTTTCGTTTCAATAGGTAACACCTGGAAAATGCGAGTGGAGAAATGTACTTGTTATTAAGAGGAATAGGGGCGTTAGTTTAAGTCAGTGTATATGCACCACGGTCCACTGTTATTCCTCATTTTAACTTTTTTTTTTTTTTAAACCTGTCATTTGAGAAGTAAACCATTACTCAGGCGTTACTGATCAATGCAGTATCAGTAATACTCTGGTGCAGGAATTCTGACACAGTTGCCCAAACACTCCTAATGGAGATTCTGAGCCGTGGCTACGTAGGCACATGTGGGAATATCAATACAATTTCATCACCAAGGCTACTAAAAGTGCTATATATGGCTCTCTGTTTATTGGATTAGTTAAGTGTTAACTGAAACAGGCAATAAAAAATGTTATATGGCAAACACCATACATGTCTTAAAAGTAGGCATTACAAAATAAAGCCTCCCAACAGGTTCTCATACCAAACTTCTGAGGATGGGCATAACCCACTTTTTTAGGATTCACCTACAAGACAGCATATGTACTGTCTTTTTGCGGAACATATTTTCAGCTTACAGTGTGCTTTTAGCCTGATCATTGCCTATCATTGGTTTGCGTTTTTTGGGGATGTGATGCCACGTAATAAGTAGAAAAGTCAAACTTCTCATCACCCACCCCCGTGTTGCTTCTCCTCACCAGCGCCTCTGTGTTGTTTCCCCCCACTGCCATGCTCATTGCTTACCTCCACTAGCTTGCACTACTTTTTAATATATATTTTTTCAGATCCAATTGTGATTGGTAAACAAAAAGAAAACAAACACTGGCAAAGCTAATAATTTTGGCTTTGACTGCGCATTTTGTATGACAATGTTGAATGCATTATAAATTTACTAAAAGAATGAGAACGCATGAATGCTTTTCAGTTTCACATGTATGGTGCTTGCACTAGTGTTGTTTGGCTTTTAATGGTTGCTTGCAGCATACTGGCAGACATATTGTTATGTTATAGTAATTTATGAAGCGCAGGAATACCAAAGGTGTCTTGCCTCTAGCAGTCTTGAGTAAATTAACCTTGCCCTAATTACAGAATAACCAAGTTTTAGGTTCTTTCCTGAAAGCCATTAATGTAGGCAAGGCCCTAATATAGAACGGAAGGCTATTGCAAATTTGTATGCATCCTGCTATAAAGCTTCTGCCACCCCAGTTGGCCTTAAGAATTCTGGGTAGAAGCAGAAGTTTTGACCCATCCGAGCGAAGTGATCTATTGGGAGAGTACCACTTCAAAGACCGCCTCAAAAACTGCGGGTCCATGTCATGCGGCGACTTGTAGGTGATGCATAAGGCCTTGAATTTGATGCAACTTCTTACCGGAAGCCAGTGTAAATTCTGAATGTGCTTAGCCACAGATTGAAACTTTGGAATAGCTTGAAGAAGCCTAGCTGCTGCATTTTCCTGTGTGTTCAGTTAAAGGTCATTGCTATAGTCTACCTTAGATAAGACTAACAAGGTGATTATAGTCTTTCTGCTGTGATCGGGAATATACGGCAACATTTAAAAAAAAGTTTTGAGTAAATAAAAATTTGAGAAGTGACAGCGTTGACCTGGTGGCAAAAGTTCAGTTTGTTGTCAATCATTACTCACTACATTTTTTGCCTTGGTCACTGGGATGGGTAAAGGACCTAGTTCATCTGGCCACCAGACAGGAGACCAATTAGGGAACAGATTTCCAAACAGAACTATCTTGGTCTTCTGAATTCAGCTTGAGGCAATGCGAACTCCTCCAGGAACTGATGGCTAGCATGCAGTCATGGAATTGAGTAGCCAGTTTAGAGCCGTTTTCAAAAGCTGGCACAACAATTTGGGTGTCATTGGCATAAGAAGTCAGAGAGGGGCATGGCCAGGCTGCCGACCAAAATGGCCACATAGCGCTGCAGGTCCGCCAGCCATCCCGACAATCTACACCATTACTTTGACATCCTTCCCACTAAGGCAGCGGAGGAAGCCTTACTTAGTAGGAAGGCGGGGGCCTGTGTTTGACCCCATCAGCAGACGATCCTTGGCCCCATATCCGGCCAGAAGCTCCTGAGCGCAGCTGGATGCTGGGCAGCCGGGCCTGTTGGGACGCGACTCTCAGAGGGGAGCTACGCAGCTACTGTACTGCTCCCGACTGGCCAGGCCGAGTTAAACAGAGGTGCCGGAGCCGAATCAAAGGAGCCAGGGTGCCTCTGCGCTGCAGGTAAGCTATCCTGCTTGCTCCTGGAGGCCCGCGGCGTGAGCCTGGGAGTTGGCCGCCCGGCTTATGAGTTGGGCGCACTGCGCGCAGGAGGCCCAGCCCTGCTCATTACACCTGCTGGCTTATGGGGATGAACAGGCGCTGACTGCTGCACCAGTTCATTCCCTGCGTGGACTGGTGGGGCTGCAGGACTGCTCCCTGCTTTTGTCCTTTGGGTATTTTTCCTTGACTGCTGGGCCCCACGGCCAGCTTTGCTGATTGGCCTACGAGTGGGGTTCAGACCGGAACCCCAGTGATCTTCCCTGGACTGCATACGCCCTCATCATTTTTTGTAGACTGCCCACGGGGTAGACTCACCCGAACTGGAATGCCATTTTTGCTGGCGCCATTACCCTTACCTCTGCCACCACATTGGGGCGACGGCGGCCTCCGACATCTTGTGTAGCCTGCCCCACTGAGGGAGACTCTGCAATTACCCAGGCCAATACCCTGACCACGCAGGACACAGAGCGTTTGCTACTACAGTATAGGATATGGTCGGCCGGGACCCTAAGCAGCACCAGTTGCCTTTTAGCAGGGCGGGGAGCACCGGGATGCCCGCTGGAGCACTGATGGCCGAGGGAGGGAACCTCTCTGACCGAGACATGTCTACTGCTGCCGGCGCTGACCCTCTTATGCTGGAACTTAGGG
The DNA here is from genome assembly GCF_964204655.1 of Triturus cristatus. Taxonomy (NCBI): domain Eukaryota; kingdom Metazoa; phylum Chordata; class Amphibia; order Caudata; family Salamandridae; genus Triturus; species Triturus cristatus. The sequence goes on from NC_140579.1 coordinate 1,167,845,608, forward strand.
CGGGCTTCAAGGCCCAAGATGGCCAGTTAGGTGCCCTCGACAAACACCTGGACAACATGGGGGCCCGGCTGGACATTCATGAAAAATGGCTGGATACGGCAGAGGGCAGGGTGTCGGACCTTAAAGGTGGTGCTGCGCAGTCTACAAAACGACTAGATCGGATGGAAAAACTCTTCAAGGCCGTGGCCATGAAGAACGAATTTGGCCATTCCAGAGAAACCCAACACTGGCCGCATGGATCACTTAGTTTAGACACTTCTGTCTGATCTCTTTGGCAAAGAGTCCTTCACCGATGCATTCCTAGTGGAAAGGGCCCATCGCAGTTTGGGGCCTCGCCCCAAACCGGGCTGCCCCCGAGGCTGATAATTGCCCGGGTGTTGAATTACCGAGCTAGAGATACTGCACTGCAACTTGCAAGGTAGAAGGGCCTGTTGAGTTGGCAGGGCTCGTCGATATTGCTATTCCCTGATTTCTCGGCTATGGTGCAGAAGGCTAGACACAAATACGCCGGGGTCAAGACCACGCTGCGGAACGTGGGATTAAAATATGATATGATCTACCTGGCCCGACTTGGGGTGGTGGTGGAGGGCAGGGTGCATTTCTTGGACACCCCCACTGAGGCGCAGGAATTTTGCTGTGACCATTAGAAGAGCAGAGGTGGCCACAGAAGTGGGGGCCCTGACGGCTCTCTGCCATACAGCAGCTCCGGGATGAGTGTTGAACTATTCTCCTCTGAGTGACGGCTTCCCAGGCCTGCAGCACCCAGAGAATTCGTGCTCCAACTGCCGGACCATGGCCCTGAAGTTATTCAGGAGCGGTCCCGAAAGCTACTCGAGGCCTGACAGTCGGGTCCATGTCGCTTGGGGTCCCGGTCGCATAGGAGGTCGAGGGACCGGTCGCGCAGCCATCATCATTCTTCAGCCAAGTCTTTGCACTCGGGGTCAGGTAAGTCGAAGCACAAGAAGAAGTCGAAGAAGCATCGTCGCTCTGCGACTTCTCCCTGTCCGTCGGCCGGCGCGATGAGGGATGCGGGTGGTGTCCCTCTCGCAGCTCCAAGTGCGTAGCCCGAACAGTCGGCTCCGGTTCCCCCTCAGCCCCCTTCCCGGGACCGGGACCGACCCCTGCCCAGTGTCCTCAGTTTTACGAAGCAATGAACACCATCTCTGAGCAGCCCGACTCCGCTGGCATGCTTTCGGGCCCTGCAGACTCGGCTGGCGGCCCTGGGCCTTCGACTTCGGTGCCACAGGGTCCCCTTGGATCCAGGCCTGGATCCGGATCGGCGCCGGTTGACCTTGTTACGCCTCCCCCGGCGCCGATGACACCGGCGCCACGTCCGCAGCTGGCGTCGGCTGTGTCACCAGCCGACGTCGACCCTGGCCTCCACCTCGAGGTAGACACGGAGGGGATGGGTACTTTTGTGCCCCTGTTCTACCCTGGCCGTTTGAGACCAGATTGGCAGCCAGAGGAGGGTGAGGAGGACTGGCAGGGGTCTGGGGACATTTTAACCAACCAGTTAGGTTATGAACCAGACTGGAGAGAGGAACTGGGGGAAGCCAGTGGTCTGGATACCTCCCCAGACCTTGGCATGTGGTCTCCTCCTACCATGGCTACGGAGAAGGGAGCATCATACGCAGTGGCGTTGCATAGGGCGGCCAAGGCTCTCCACCTCGAGCTACCTACGGTAGCAGTCAGGGCTAACCTCCTGACAGAGGTGCTTCAACCGGCAGCGAGCTCTTCTTAATGAAGCCCTCATGGACATCCTTTTGGGCACCTGGTCCAGGCCCAACACGGGCTCCTGTGGACAGGATGATTGCCCGACACCACCGCCCAGCCCTGGGCGACACCACTTTCCTCTCCCAACACCCCACCCCCGAGAGCTTGGTGGTCCAAGCCTCCACCTCCAAAGGCGCATTCCCTAATGCACCACCCGATAGGGAATCCAAAAAGCTGGACCACTTTGGGAAAAAAAAATGTTCTTCCTCCAGCTTGGGACTGCGGTCGGTAAACACTGCTTGTCTGTTGGGCCGTTACACCCACTCTGTGTGGGATACGGTAGCGCAGGTGCTGCCCCAGTGCCCTGAGGAGGCCCGGGTCGTGCTCTCCCGTGCAATTGCCGAGGGGAGAGACGCAGTGAAGTATACCACCCGCTGTGGGCTGGATACCACCGACTCACTAGGTAAGACGATTTCCACGGCAGTAGCCCTTCGACGCTACACCTGGTTGAGGTCAACTGGTTTTTCCAGGGATGTCCTATCCACTCTTATGGACATGCCCTTTGATGGCCGTCGCCCTTTCGGTTAAAAGGCAGACAACGCGCTGAAGCGCTTTAAGGACCCTCGGGCTACGGCCAGGTCCTTGGGCCTCTCCACCACCCCGCCTGCGCAGTCTGCATTTTGCCCCTACCGTGGCTACAGAAGGGGTGCCCCGCCATGTCCCACCAAGAGCCACAGGCCGGCGCAAGCTGTTCAGCCTCTGCGCGGCCAGGGACGTGGGAACCAGCACCGTGGTTCTGGGGGCCAGCGGGTGGGCCAGTCCACCACAGCCCCCTCTGCAGCAGCCTCCAAACTCTCCTAGTCCGACCTTTCAAGGCCACCAAACGCCAGTGGGAGGCAGGATTCGCCATCACCTCCCCCACTGATGCACCATCACTTCGGACAGGTGGATTTTGCAGATAGTCGGAAGGAGCTACTTCCTCCCCTTCGAGACTACCCCTCTGTCCGTGCCACCTCAGTACCATTGCATGTCAGAGGATCATCTGGCCCTTCTCCAACAGGAAGTTTTGGCACTCTTGGCCCAGGGAGCCATTGAGCGCGTTCCTGTCCCAGAAGTAGGTTGTGGTTGCTATTCCCACTACTTTCTGGTGCCTGGCCTGCGTCCTATCTTGGATCTCAGGAACGTCAATCACTTCCTCCGAAAGGAGAAGTTCAAAATGTTGATGCTCACGCAGGTCTTGGCTGCCCTCGACCCTGGAGACTGGTTGGTAGCGTTCGACTTGCAGGACGCTTACTTTCACATCCCCATCCTGCCGACCCACCTGCGTTACCTGCAGTTCACAGTAGACCACGAGCACTTTCAGTTTACCGTGCTCCCCTTTGGCCTTACCAGTGCCCCGCGGGTGTTTATGAAAGTGATGGTGGGGGTCGCAGCTCATCTCCACAGATCAGGGGTTCCAGTCTTCCCCTATCTCGACGACTGGCTGTTGAAGGCGGGCTCGCCCCCGGCTGTCGTCTCCCACCTCCAGACTATGGCCAACCTCCTGCATTCGCTGAGGTTCTCCATCAACGTGCCGAAGTCACACCTGATCTATCTCTCAGAAGCTCCTCTTCATCGGAGTGGTTCTGGGCACAACGCAGTTTAGGGTTTATCCTCCCGAACAGTGAGCCCGGGCTATGATTATGATCTTTCAGCCTCTATCCGGGGTTTCGGTCAGGATGACCCTCAGGCTGCTGGGTCTGATGGTCTCCTGGATCCTGTTGGTGGACCATGCCAGATGGGCTCCGCAGTGGGACCGGAAGTTCCAGTGGGCACAACATCAGGGGAATCTGTCCGATTGCATCCAGATCTCGGAGGGCACTGCACTCCAGTTGCAGTGGTGGCATACGAACCAGGATTGGGTGGACGGCAGATCCCTCTCCCTTCCTCAAACAGAGTTCACAGTGGTGACCGATGCATCACTTCTGGGATGGGGGGGCCACATGGGGGAGGTGGAGATCAGAGGTGTCTAGGCTCCACATCAACCTTCTGGAGCTTTGGGCGATTTGTCTTGCAATCAAAGCATTCCTTCCCTCTGTCCGGGGAAGAGTGGTGCAGGTATTCACGGACAACACCACCGCCATGTGGTACTGCAACAAACAAGGCGGGTGGGGTCGTGGACTTATGTCAGGAGGACCTCCGCCTCTGGACATGGCTGTAACATCAGGGCATATCCCTGGTGGTTCAACACCTGGCAGGTTCCCTGAATGCCAGGGTGTACGAACTCAGCCGCAGGTGCATGATGGATCACGAATGGCATCTTCACTCTGAGGTGGTGCAACATCTCTTTCAGCAGTGGGGAGAGTCTTAGTTAGATCTATTCGCCACCGAAGAGAACGCGCAATGTCAGCAGTTCTGCATGTTGGAATTTCAAAGGCGGCACTTGCTAAGCGATGCTTCTCGTCGCAAGTGGAGGTGCGGTCTTCTATAGACCTTCCCGCCTATACCACTTCTGCCCAGAGTGCTGAAGAAGATCAAGCGCAACCGGGCCCAAGTCATTCTTGTTGCTCCGGAATGGGCACGAAGAGTCTGGTATCTCGAGCTGCTCAACATGGCCATCGATCCTTCGATCAGACTGCCTCTTTGGGAGGATCTTCTGTCGCAGCAGCAGGGGACGGTCCTCCACCCGAACCTGTTCAGCCTCCACCTCCTTACGTGGAGATTGAACGGCAGCAGTTGACATCGTTTGACCTGCCTCCCGAAGTCTACGATGTTATCATGGCAGCCAGGCGTCCCTCTGCTAAGACAGTATATCCTGCAGATGGAAAAAAATTCTGTCATGGTGCACAGCAAAGGCTGTGGATCACCTTTCCGCCCCTCTTTCTGAGGTTCTCTTGCTCCTCCTTTCTTTGGCCCAGCAGGGCCCTGCTCGGGGCACTCTAAAAGGCTACCTCTCGGCCATTTCAGCCTTCCTTAGGCTTCCTGACTGACATCAGCGTGCGAGGACGGTGTCTATGTAGATACCGCAACGTCATCCCAGCGGCTATGACGCCGACGATGAAAGCGCAGTCGACCAACGCCACATTCCGACACGCAGGGGTACTGCTGATGAAAAACTTTCCGGATCCAGTCTCACGCATGGGGGTAATTATAAGGTAAGGGATCTATAACTAACCTATGTTTCTTACAGATATATCATTACCGAAGGTAAGCAACTTGTTCAACAGGTATTACATTATTTGCAGCGACATAAAGCTGACATTGTCTTTCCTCAGGAGACGCATTTGGCGCCGACAAAAACACCTGGGTTCGCTTCCACATGGAGTTGCACCGATACTTCTCAAACTTCAGCACATATGCCAGGGTGTCCGCTATCCTTATACATAAACTCTTGCCCTTCCAGCCTATGACAACCCTGTTGGATACCGAGGGGCGCTACACCATTGTTGTAGGTCATCCAATGGGTCATAATATTGCTTTTGTATGTGTATATGTTCCAAACACGGACAGTCTGGAATTATTTTACAGCCTGCAGGCCCAAAACGAGCAAATTGAGGCAGACTATATTTGCATGGGGGGAGATTTAAACCTACTTTTTGACCACAGGTGTGACGGTACTGCCACTGTCTCTGACCTCAAACCCAGGGCACGCCGGGCAATGTCAGAGCTATGTGAAGCACATGGCCTACTGGACATATGGCGACACTATAACCCCTCTGTGTCCGTATACACTCACTACACTGCATCCCATAACACCTGGACACGGCTGGACTACTGGATGCTGTCACCCAATATGGCCCCATTTCATACCACTATACACCAACTTCCTAGAAAGCTGTCAGACCATTCCCCTGTCATTCTTAAACTACAGGTACCTAGGGCCGGGGGTTGTGAGCGACATTGGAGGTTCCCAGGACAGGCACTGCACGATGAGGTTTTCCAGGTCTGAACTACAGACTGCTTTTGTAGACTTCTTTGACCTGAAAAAGGGGTCAGTTGGATCTGCAGCCACGTTGTGGGACGGCTTCAAGGCATACATGAGGGGGATCTGTATGTCCAAACACTCAGGCATCCTAAAGGACCTCCGGCACACGCTTTTTAAACTGGAGGAACAGCTATACGCTCTAGATTAGGAACCGGTACTGCTGGCAGCCCCGGTGACATTGCATCGCTGGATGACCTCGCTAGCTGAGTTCCGTGAGGCAGCGGAGAGGGATACACACTTTCTAAGTAAATACACATCCATTAGGAGATACGGGGAGGGGGAAAGACCAGGGCGCACCCTAGCACGACTACTCCAACCCCCAAGACACCAATCTTATATAAGTGGCCTTCACAACAGTACCGGCACATTAATTACTAATACGCCTGCAATACGTGATACACTCCTTGACTATTAAACTAACCTTTACACTACCCAAATTACTGACGACCCGACTGAGTGAACGCAATACTTGGAAGAGATTGCATTGGTATGGCTCGAATCCGTGCATCAACAATTTTTAGGGGAGCCATTCTCAGAAGAGGAAAATATTAACGCCATAGATGCCATGAGCAGCATGAAACCACCAGGCCTCGATGGCTATACTGGAATATTTTACAAGACATATAAACACTTGCTAGCCCTACATCTTCTTGAAGTCTATCACAAAGTGCTTGAGAAAAAAATTCTGCCACCCACATTACCCAAAGTGATTATTATTCTCCCCCCAAAGCCCGGAAAGGATCCACTGGAATGTGGCTCATTTAGACCACTATCGCTACTCAATTTTGATAATGATCTTAGCCAAAATTATTGCGACGCAGCTGTCCCTTCGTCCCTTCTCCGTGGAAAAATAATCTTGTCGGCTCAGTCGGGGTTTGTACCGCATAGGTCAATGGCCTTAAATCTGCGTACCCTGTTTGCTGGACTGCATCGCATCTCGCCTGACACTCCTGCAGCTGCCATCCTGTTGGACGCCGAGAAGGCGTTTGACTCCCTGGAGTGGCCGTTTCTGCTGTCGATGCTGGGTAAGATGGGCATGATTAAAGAGTTTCATGGCACTCATTACGTTACTCTACACACAACCCACTGCTCGGATATGGGTGAATGGAACCCTCTTGTTACCTTTCACGCTGTCACGAGGCAGGGATGGCCCACTCTCCCCTCTCCTCTTCATCATTGCGCTTGACCCATTAATTCGACACTTACAGGAGTGGCATCTTCATAGAGGGTTACAGTTTAAAACAGGACCACTCTTGATCACGTTGTATGTGGACGACGTCATACTTTGTGTACATCACCCCCAAGAAAACTTGGCACCAATGGTTAGGAAGGTAATAAGGTTTGGTGAGGTCTCTGGGTTGTGCATCAACTGGAATAAGTCTTTCTCTTTAACCAGAGCGACAATGAGGGTATGCTGCGAATTCCCCCTGGCATGGTGCGAAACATCGATAAAGTATTTGGGGATTCACCTTCATGGTGACATTGAGCAAATTATACACTTGAATTATGGCCCAGCGTTTATTAGGCTGGAATTGCAAGTTGAACTTTGGCTCAGACTCCCTCTATCACTGGCGGGACGTGTAACTATAAAAAAATATAGTGGTACTGCCCAAGTTCCTATACTTGTTTCACAACATTCCCATCCCTCTTACCAATGCGTTCTTTCAAAAATTACGCTCCACCCTGATGTGGGGGGGGTGGGAGACTCAGAATCAGCTGGCACACAATGACTCTACCATACAAGTTGGGGGGAGTCCCCAATTTTCAAATGTATTATTTAGTAGCCCAATGCAGTTCCGTACACCATTGGTACCACCTCGATGCCTGGATCCCATTCGCAAAGCCTGAGGCGGATCTTGCGGATCCGACCCTATTGGCAGTGGTGCTACCACTGGGTCTCCCTCAAGTCCCCCAAGAAGTACAAACGGTCTCTACGACCAGTTGGGCATGGAAAGAACTAGCTCTATTGACTGGCTGGCGTCCACTTTATTCCTCTGCCATCCCATTGGTTCATAATAAACAGACTGTTTAGGGTCATGTGCGATCAGATCCCAGGGTACCCATTAGAGCCAGAAAGCTTCCCTCCACTTACACTCATAATTTCCGACTCCGGGGGAGGGGGTCGGAGGGGGGGGGTGCCTTCTCTCCAAGCTATACCAAGCCAGCATGTCCCTTTTCCCAAGTAAAGATGCCAATATTCGAGAAACATGGGAGCGAGATTTGGGCCACCCATTGTTGGACTCCTAGTGGGAATACTGTTGCATACAAACACCAAAAGTGCCCCTCAACTATAAGCACAAGTTGATCCATTTCAAATTCCTGTGAAGGGCATAAATGACACCGGCTGCACTGCATATTATCAACCCATCCCGCCCTCACACGTGCCCCAAATGTCACGCACATCTTGCGGATTTTGTGCATGTGACCTGGGGCTGCAAAAGGATTGGCAGATTCTGGGGGGGTGGGGGGGATTTTTACAACAATAACACAGATGGTACACCATTCTATACATCCTAACCCTGAGATGGCACTGCTAGGATATGTCCGCGAGGTCCTGAAACCGGTGTGCCGATTCGTTGCAGTAGCTTTATTGGTGGCAAAAGGGAGATCGCACTACACTGGGGAAGCAGACATACCCCTACACAGAAAGCTTGGCTAAATAGTATACTCCATTTCAACACAAACTGTGAATTATACGCTACACTGCTTATGGTGGCATCCAGGCCACGTGATATATGGCAGCAGCTGCAGCAGTATCTCCTAGTGAGGGCCTCTGATTCCAACTCACAGCCAACGGAAGGGAATGACTCAACAGGCGAAGGGAGGATCACACGATGTTGTATGTTGTTAGACCTGGCACCTTGGCGTGAGTTTCCCTTCCACTTTTTGATGGTGTGCCTCGATTGTTTTGCTGGTGTTGTCCGCTCAGGGCACTGCGCCACGGCTAATCCGTGCCGCAGTGCAAGTGCTCCCTAGGTAAAGTGTACCTGTAATTGATGTTCATGATTGGTTTATTGGATTCACTGTCAGTCCCCAGTAAAGTGCACCAGGGGTGCCAGGGCTTGTGAATGCCAATGCTGCTGGTGGGCTTGCAGCGCTGGTTGCGCCACCCACAGAAAGCGGCCTTGTAAAATGTGTCTAGGGTCTGCCACCGCAGACCCTGTGCGCGGTCTGGGACCGTCGCGCTGACTGCGCAAGTGCCCCCACTTGCCAGTCCCTAAACCTTCCCTTACCTACATATTAGCCACCCCTCTGGTAGGCCCAAGGGCAGGGTGCATTGTAGGCCTAAGGTAGGACATGCCCTGATGTGTGTGGCATGTCTTAGTAGTGAATTACAGCCATTTTCGTTTTTCACTATTGAAGGCTACCTGCTCTCCATAGGCCAGAATGGGCTGCTGGAGTCACTACACGCTGTGACCCCAGTGGACTCAGAGAGCATGGTAGAATGTCAAGTTTAGTATGCCTGAACTCAGAATAATAAAATACTTCTTGTAGTCAAGTTTATTTTAGTATCCTGGGTTTGCTGTGTGTGTGTGTTCTGCCTAGCAACAGTAAGGAGCAGGGTTGGGGAATCCCCAGAGACAGGTTGGCTGCCAGGTGGTGGGTAGAGAGATGACACCAGGATGGGTGGGAGGAGTACACCTTGACTCTTGAATAGACATGTGCTCTGCCACCACAAAGCCGGCGCCGCCCCCTGTGGAGCGGCTGATGTCTCTGCCCTGCTGCTGAAAGGAAAGAGCAGAGTCACCATAACAAAGTGCTCCAGAACTGGACTGAGCCAGGCCCAGGCCCCCTGGCGCTAAAGAACAAAAGAATCACGGTATAAAAGTAGGAGCCTGGCTCCTAAGAAATCAGAATCCTGTTTTACCACAAAGAACCTCTGCCCGACTAGAAGGAGAAGAAGACGCTGGAGGAGCTGGCCTGCTGCTTGCCTTGCTGAGAAAGGAGAGGAAGAGACTACTGAAAAGACTTTGCTACTTTGTGCTTTAAACATTCTCCAAGGGCTTGATCTGAGCTTGCCCCCTGAACTGAACCCCAGGACCAGTGGGTTCTCGGTGCTTTTGCTCGTCCTCCGATTCGAGCCGTGTGTGCATCCCGCTGGAAAGAGACTGCGCCCCTCATCGCCCCTCCTAGGGCCGTGACACTCAGGAGCTTGCCTGCCTCAACCCCGTGAGAGCCTCGCTCCGTCCGGAGCCGCTCTCTGTGCCCGGGCTAGGTTGCCTGCACCCCTGTCACCGCCTGCCACTGGAGCACGCTGAACGCGCTATCACCCCTCCCGCTGGAAACCGTCCGACGACTGTGATCTACGCCGGGTCATCCAGCTGCACTGACCGTGCCCTGTGACCCCGCTTCGCTATCCCCGGACATCTCAGGCCGCGCCGCCCCCGCTGTGGAGACCCCCCCTGCACCGCCGTGCTGAGGGTCGCTGGCCGCGCCTGCCTACCTGCCCACACCCGCTGATCGAGGACCCAAGACCACTTCCCAAGCTGAGAGTCGCACCGACCTGTGCCGACTCTCCACATCACGAAAGAAGTTCCAGTATCGGGCTCGGGGCCCGCAACGCCTTATTTCCCCGTTCGCAGGAGCCGATCTCTGTAAGTACTGGAACCACAAGTAACATTTGCAAGAGACTACAAAGTATCCATTTGAAACTACGAACAAAGAACATTTGCCTGCTTTATAACCTGGTGGCCTAGCGAAAACGTTATTGGTCTTGTGATAAGTCTGCTGGGAGATGTATACCTCTTTTTACAGAACGAAGCGTATTTTTCTACATATCCAAGTCTGGTGTCCGTTTCTGGGGGGATTGATGTATTTACTGTATGTATGATTGTACGTGCTTAACCAACAACGCCTGAGGAATCGCCTTGGCTGCTCATGCCACGCACCTAGAGGGTGAGCAAGGGTCATTCACGAGGGGTTATCCTGCGCCCTGACGTAGAGGAGAGGGTTCCTGCCTGACACAAGGGCAACCTTGCGCCAACCAGAGACCCCCAAGTCTAACATTGTTGGCAGCGGCTGGGATTTCGGATTTGCATTTATAATTTGCATACAGTGAATTATTAATCACCAGATAGTGAGAGCAGACCAAGTAACGCAGCCACAGGTTTTCATTTTTGAACTTTGTTGAGACATCTGCCATTACTGCAACCATGCCTGGCTCACTCTCCGCTGGAAGAGCGCTCTCTGTGATTTCTGGAATGGATGAGGTGGATTGGGAGGGACTGGAAGGCTACACGATAGAGCAATTGAAAGGCTACAGTGTAAAATTCAGAGTTCCCCATGCTGGATTCAAGAGGAGGAACCAGTACCTCAAGGCGTTGAGAGCCTGGAAGGAGTCAAGAGACCCACAGAATGCGGGGGACATCGTTCCACCCGACAACCTGGAGGCGCCCAGCAGAGTCCGGTCGCCAGAGGAGCTGGCAGACAGGGCAGCAGACAGGGCACATGCAATGGAGATGGCAAAGTTGGCAGGACAAATGGAAATGGAAAAGCAGAAGTTGGCCCTGGAGGCACAACAACGCCAAATGGATCATGATATAAGATTGAAGGAGTTGGAGCTGAAGGCGAAAAGTTTGGACACCGCTCCTTCTGGTGGCAGCACTCCACCGGTGCAGGTAGAGTCCAAGGTGTACATCCCCAAAGATGTAGTGAAGGAGTATTTTAGAAAGGATGACATAGGGCAGTGGTTTAGAGCCTATGAGGTGGCCATGTCTTCACACCGGGTCCCTGAGAAAGACTGGGGAGCGGGGTTGTGGGGAAGGTTCCTTGCTGAAGGGCGTGACACACTGTTAGATTTACCCCTAGATCTCCAAGCCTCATACCCCCATATGAAGGAAGCTTTAATGACCAGGTATGGGTTAACTCCTGAGCTATATCGACAGAGGTTCAGGGAGACTAAGAAGATCCCTGAGAGTACGTATGTGGAGTATGTAACTTTTTTCTGCAGAGCACTGGATGGTTGGGTGAAGGGTAGCAAAGTGAATGATTATCAAGGGCTGCTTGATTTAATTGCATGGGAGCACTTGTCCAGTCAATGTTTTCCTGAGCAACGCCAGCACCTGATTGATAGCAAGCTGTCCAACCCGAGGAAGCTTGCTGAGGAGGCGGACTGCTGGCTCAGCACCAGGGTCCACAAGGGTCAAGTGGGAGACTCCGCCAAAGGTGGGCAGGGTCCCCAGCAGAAGAGTGGGGGGGACAGGGGTAAACAGAAGGGGTTCCAAAAAGGCTCCCAAAGTAATTCCCAAGGGAACCAGCAGAAGGGTTCTCAGCCTCCCCCACCCCCGCAGCAGAACGGGGCCCCGACAGGTAGGCCTGTTCCCAAGGGGCCCTTCAATTGTTACAAGTGTGGTGACCCGGGTCACATTGCCTCTGATCCTAAGTGTCGCCTGTTTGGTAAGACAGCACCCACTGGTGCTCCACCCCGGCAAGTAGCTAATGTTAATTTTGGGGAGGAGGTAGCAGTCCAGGGGGGTGGGGGTCCCGCGCATATGACCCTAGTCTCGCTAGGAGACAGTGAGATGGTCCCTGAAACCTACTTACCCTCTAACACTAAGAAATATGGGCAAGTAGTGACCATCAATGGAAAGAAGGTTGAGGCTCTTAGAGATACAGGAGCCAGCGTGACCTCGGTGAGGCAACACCTGGTGTCTCAAGAGCAGATTGTACCCAATGCCTACTGTAGGGTTGTCAATGCTGACAACATAGAGAGTCGTTGTCCAATGGCTCAAGTTCCCTTTGAGTGGGGGGAGGTCTCTGGTACTCTACAAGTCGCTGTGAGAACTGACATGCCTGTAGACTGTCTGCTAGGGAACGACCTGGAGAGCTCCCCTTGGGAAAAGGTGGAGAAGACCACGCATCTGAGGATGGTGGGTCTACCCGACTGGGCGTGCGTGACCACCCGGTCCATGGCAGCCAGTAGGGGTGTTGAGAGGGTCCTGGAGCCTGAGGGAGAGGTCCAGGAGCCGGCCTTAGGGAGAAGGCGCAGGAGGCGCGGGAAACCGGCCCCCGAAGTTCCCACGGCCCAGGAGGAAGCAGACCCTGAGGGGGATGCTCTGGAGCCTACCGGGGAACAGATTGCCGAACTGGGAGACCTGCCTGAGCTGACCCATTGGCAGCAAGGAGGAGGTCCCTCCAGGGAGGAATTCTGCAGGGAGCAGAAAGAATGCCCTTCTCTCGTGGGTATGCGGCAGCAGGCTGCAGACCAGGCCAATGGTGTTCAGGCCAAGACACACTACGTGTACTGGGAGAGTGACCTCCTGTATTCAGAGCCTAAGGCTGCTGAACCTGGGTCAGCCCGTGTGCTGGTGGTACCCCAGAAGTTCAGAACCTTCCTACTGGGGCTGGCTCATGATGTGCCTTTAGCAGGACATTTGGGGATGGACAAGACCTATGACAGGCTTGTCACCCACTTTTACTGGCCCCAAATGCACAAGAATTCAGATTCCTACTGCAGAACCTGTCAGACTTGCCAGGCAAGTGGTAAGAGCGGAGGGAAGCACAAGGCTCCTCTGCAGCCCTTCCCCGTGGTCGGTACGCCATTCCAGCGAGTGGGTATTGATATTGTGGGGCCTCTGGACCCCAAGACAGCCCTGGGCAACAGGTTCATCCTGGTCTTGGTGGACCATGCCACCCGGTACCCTGAAGCCATCCCTCTGAGGACAGTGACGGCCCCCGTGGTGGGACGAGCACTGATGGGAATTTTCTCCCGAGTGGGATTCCCTCTAGAGGTGGTGAGCGACAGGGGGACCAATTTCATATCCACATATATGAAATCCCTGTGGAAGGAGTGTGGGGTAACTTACAAGTTCACCACTCCTTACCACCCCCAAGGAAATGGGTTGGTTGAGAGATTCAACCGAACCCTCAAAGGCATGATCATGGGCCTAGACGGTCCAATGAGGCGTAAGTGGGACGTCCTCTTGCCATGCCTGCTCTTCGCTTACCGAGAGGTGCCACAGAAGTCTCTAGGGTTCAGCCCCTTTGAGCTTCTGTATGGTCACCCGGTAAGAGGACCTCTGAGTTTGGTAAAGGAAGGCTGGGAGCAATCTCCCAGGAAACCTCCCCAGAATGTATACAGTTACATGCTGGCCTTCCGAAACCAGACTAGGCGTTTCAGGCAACTTGCTGAGGCAAATCTGGAAGCCAGCCAGGAGGAGATGAAGCGGTGGTACGACCGGAATGCCACTCTGGTAGAGCTTCAACCTGGACAAAAGGTGTGGGTCTTGGCCCCAGTGGAGCCTTGTGCACTTCAGGACAAGTGGACAGGTCCATTTGAGGTTGTGGAGCGCAAAAGTCCTATCACCTACTTGGTGGACATGCAGTCTCCCAGGAACCCTTTGAGGGTCCTACATGTTAACCGCCTTAAGCCCCACTTAGAGAGGACCGAAGTGGGCATGCTGCTGGCCACTGATGATGGAATGGAAGAGGAGACCGAGCCTCTTCCTGACCTCTTAGTAGCCTCTGAGAAAGATGGGTCAGTGGATGGAGTTAACCTCTCACCCACCCTGACGCCTGAACAACAGGAAGATTGCCGCCACTTGCTGGGGCAGTTTCCAGATAGATTCTCCCTGGTTCCTGGTGTCACAGATTGGTGCGTCCATGATGTGGACACAGGAGACAGCTTACCTGTGAAGCACAAGGCTTACAGGGTAACTGACAGGGTCAGAGCTTGCATCAAGGAGGAGGTCTCCAAAATGCTTGCGCTAGGGGTGGTTGAGTCCTCCAGCAGTCCTTGGTCCAGCCCCGTGGTCTTGGTCCCCAAAGCTGCTGCGCCGGGAGCCACACCTGAACTCCGGTTCTGTGTGGACTACAGAGGACTCAATTCAGTAACTAAGACTGACGCGCACCCCATCCCCAGAGCTGATGAGCTCATTGATCGGCTGGGGGCTGCCCGGTTCCTCAGCACGTTTGATTTAACGTCTGGGTACTGGCAGATCGCCTTGACCGATGGGGCCAAAGAGAGGTCAGCATTCTCTACACCAGATGGGCACTTCCAGTTCTGAGTCATGCCATTTGGAATGAAGAATGCCCCTGCCACCTTTCAGAGGTTGGTCAACCAGGTACTGGTTGGGCTGGATGCGTTCAGTGCCGCCTACCTGGATGACATCGCAGTGTTCAGTGCCACCTGGCCCGAACACCTGCGCCACCTCTGGGAAGTGTTGATGGCTCTGCGCCGAGCAGGCCTCACGATCAAGGCAAGCAAGTGCCAGATCGGGCAGGGTTCCGTGGTGTACTTGGGACACCAAGTGGGAAGTGGCAAGGTGGCACCCTTGCAACCCAAAATTGAGACCATCCTGGCTTGGGAGCCCCCCAAGATGCAGACCGCAGTGAGGGCCTTCCTGGGGCTCACTGGGTACTACAGGAGGTTTGTCAAGGGCTATGGAACGATTGTTGCCCCCTTGACAGAGCTGACTTCCAAGAAGCAGCCCAGGAACGTGATCTGGACTGACACCTGTCAGAAAGCTTTCGACACCCTGAAGACTACCATGTGCACGGCGCCCGTGCTCTTGGCCCCTGACTTCTCCAAGGAATTCCTAGTGCAGACAGACGCTTCAGAGCATGGTGTAGGGGCTGTTCTCTCACAGATGACTGAGGAGGGCTGGGACCAACCCGTAGCCTTCATCAGTAGGAGGTTACTTTCACGGGAAAGTAGGTGGAGTGCAATTGAGCGAGAAGCATTTGCTGTGGTCTGGGCGCTGAAGAAGCTAAGACCCTACTTGTTTGGGTCTCACTTCCGGGTTCAGACGGACCACAGGCCCCTCAGATGGTTGATGCAAATGAGGGGTGAGAACCCGAAGCTGTTGAGGTGGTCCATCTCCCTACAGGGTATGGACTTTAAGGTGGAACACCGTCCTGGTACAGATCACGCCAACGCTGACTGTCTGTCCAGGTATTTCCGCCTTAGTGACGAGGAACCCCCTGGGCAAGGGTAGTTCTCCCCACATTTCAGCTGGAGGGGACACGTGTTAGACCTGGCACCTTGGCGTGAGTTTCCCTTCCACTTTTTGATGGTGTGCCTCGATTGTTTTGCTGGTGTTGTCCGCTCAGGGCACTGCGCCACGGCTAATCCGTGCCGCAGTGCAAGTGCTCCCTAGGTAAAGTGTACCTGTAATTGATGTTCATGATTGGTTTATTGGATTCACTGTCAGTCCCCAGTAAAGTGCACCAGGGGTGCCAGGGCTTGTGAATGCCAATGCTGCTGGTGGGCTTGCAGCGCTGGTTGCGCCACCCACAGAAAGCGGCCTTGTAAAATGTGTCTAGGGTCTGCCACCGCAGACCCTGTGCGCGGTCTGGGACCGTCGCGCTGACTGCGCAAGTGCCCCCACTTGCCAGTCCCTAAACCTTCCCTTACCTACATATTAGCCACCCCTCTGGTAGGCCCAAGGGCAGGGTGCATTGTAGGCCTAAGGTAGGACATGCCCTGATGTGTGTGGCATGTCTTAGTAGTGAATTACAGCCATTTTCGTTTTTCACTATTGAAGGCTACCTGCTCTCCATAGGCCAGAATGGGCTGCTGGAGTCACTACATGCTGTGACCCCAGTGGACTCAGAGAGCATGGTAGAATGTCAAGTTTAGTATGCCTGAACTCAGAATAATAAAATACTTCTTGTAGTCAAGTTTATTTTAGTATCCTGGGTTTGTAAATACTACTTTTAGAAAGTTAGTATTTACTGACCTGGCCATTTCAGTCCGCCTCTGCTGTGTGTGTGTGTTCTGCCTAGCAACAGTAAGGAGCAGGGTTGGGGAATCCCCAGAGACAGGTTGGCTGCCAGGTGGTGGGTAGAGAGATGACACCAGGATGGGTGGGAGGAGTACACCTTGACTCTTGAATAGACCTGTGCTCTGCCACCACAAAGCCGGCGCCGCCCCCTGTGGAGCGGCTGATGTCTCTGCCCTGCTGCTGAAAGGAAAGAGCAGAGTCACCATAACAAAGTGCTCCAGAACTGGACTGAGCCAGGCCCAGGCCCCCTGGAGCTAAAGAACAAAATAATCACGGTATAAAAGTAGGAGCCTGGCTCCTAAGAAATCAGAATCCTGTTTTACCACAAAGAACCTCTGCCCGACTAGAAGTAGAAGAAGACGCTGGAGGAGCTGGCCTGCTGCTTGCCTTGCTGAGAAAGGAGAGGAAGAGACTACTGAAAAGACTTTGCTACTTTGTGCTTTAAACATTCTCCAAGGGCTTGATCTGAGCTTGCCCCCTGAACTGAACCCCAGGACCAGTGGGTTCTCTGTGCTTTTGCTCGTCCTCCGATTCGAGCCGTGTGTGCATCCCGCTGGAAAGAGATTGCGCCCCTCATCGCCCCTCCTAGGGCCTAGACACTCAGGAGCTTGCCTGCCTCAACCCCGTGAGAGCCTCGCTCCGTCCGGAGCCGCTCTCTGTCCCCGGGCTAGGTTGCCTGCACCCCTGTCACCGCCTGCCACTGGAGCGCGCTGAACGCGCTATCACCCCTCCCGCCGGAAACCGTCCGACGACTGTGATCTACGCCGGGTCATCCAGCTGCACTGACCGTGCCCTGTGACCCCGCTTCGCTATCCCCGGACATCTCAGGCCGCGCCGCCCCCGCTGTGGAGACCCCCCTGCACCGCCGTGCTGAGGGTCGCTGGCCGCGCCTGCCTACCTGCCCACACCCTCTGATCGAGGACCCAAGACCACTTCCCAAGCTGAGAGTCGCACCGACCTGTGCCGACTCTCCACATCACGAAAGAAGTTCCAGTATCGGGCTCGGGGCCCGCAACGCCTTATTTCCCCGTTCGCAGGAGCCGATCTCTGTAAGTACTGGAACCACAAGTAACATTTGCAAGAGACTACAAAGTATCCATTTGAAACTACGAACAAAGAACATTTGCCTGCTTTATAACCTGGTGGCCTAGCGAAAACGTTATTGGTCTTGTGATAAGTCTGCTGGGAGATATATACCTCTTTTTACATAAAGAAGCGTATTTTTCTACATATCCAAGTCTGGTGTCCGTTTCTGGGGGGATTGATGTATTTACTGTATGTATGATTGTAAGTGCTTAACCAACAACGCCTGAGGAATCGCCTTGGCTGCTCACGCCACGCACCTAGAGGGTGAGCAAGGGTCATTCACGAGGGGTTATCCTGCGCCCTGACGTAGAGGAGAGGGTTCCTGCCTGACACAAGGGCAACCTTGCGCCAACCAGAGACCCCCAAGTCTAACATATGTGCAGGGCGCTGACGCTATGGCCGAAGGATTATGCCTGTTGGGTAATATATGTATGATTTATTTTTTAAAACCCTGTCGGGTGGAATGTCGGTAGAGGATGTGGTCCGTCGGCTACGCTGCCGCCTCTGGTGCAGGAAACCAGGGTTCGAGCCTCGAGGTCGCGTCCACATCCTGTGATTCTGGGCAAATCACTTAATCTCCCCGTGCCTGAATGCGTAATGTAAATACGGTGCTATGTAAAGCGCTCCAATACCTTCGGGTCGAGTTCGCCCTATATAAATCTGCAACAACAAAAAAATGCATAATGTGGCATTGCAATGTATTCTTATGGTATAATTATGGGCATGAGACAATGATTACCGAATACTGCAACCTGATCTTATACTATCTTGTTACTGTTGGGATAAAACCAATAAAGAAAGTTTAAAAAGGTCTGACTCCAAGAACCATCGCTGGGCCCAGGTGAGCGGCGCGACTTGTTGCAGCGAGGGTGACTGAGGGGCGGTGGGGACGAGGGAGCTGTATCACAGGCATTGGACAGACGCGGCTCGGTGTTGGGAGGGAGCTCTCCTCCCGGTTGATTGCGTGTCTGCGCGGGCCCCGCGACGGGGGCGCCACACCTCCCCGTTTCCCTGCTCGTGGTGCGCCCCGCTGCATAGTACTGCGCATTATTGCGATCGTCACGACCCGTGAGCCCACCTGCAGCCCTCCAAGTGTGTGAAGTGCTGGCGCCGCCACTGAAGCTGGTGCCCTTCCTCCCCATGCTGACTGCTGCAAGGGCTCCGTCATCTAGCTGGACACACGCAAGGCTACTCCTGTACCTACAGCTGTACCTACAGCAGAGCTGCCTGCATAGAGCCCCCTGCTGAGACTGTCCGGCTGATTGCATGGCGGTTCCGCAATTCTGGACCGCCTCCTGGCCTGTGATCCACGCCCCTAGATTGTGCCAGGTTGCACCTGCTGGAGGGTGGTGCCAACGCCTGACACGCTAAGCCGGCGCCGGGCACCGTTCATTGGTCATCACGAAGCTGTTCTTTATGGGCACTGTATTGGATCTGACCCTGTTCTGCTCTTTATGTCCTGATAACTGAACCTGCGACCCACACCACCTGCAGGCGTACTGGCCACTGGAACAGAGGTTCAAACCCCCAGAAACCTGTGCTAGTGCTGTGGCCCCTCGGGGCTTGTACTCTATTTTTTGCATGCCCCTGCTGGGCTGTACCGACTCTAAGGCTTTGGGCATTGTTTAGCCCTGCACCTGTGCCGGTTCCACTTGGTCAGCAACATGGGCAAGGCAGACCCGAAACAGTCCAAGATCTCTTTCGACAGCAGGCGCCAGACCAGACCGGAAGAACCTGACGCGGAGAACCAATCTACTCAGACTGAAACCGCCGAGACAAGAGACGACGACTTAAAGGCGCGCCTGCTGGACCTCAAATCCAGCCTTGGCCTGATTGACTCTAAACTTGACCGCCTAACTGCTCGCCTCGACCAGGTGAAGGCTAGAGTGGACACGCACAAGACTCAGATAGCGTAGCTGGAGGCATGAGTGTCGGAGGTTGAAGAGACAGCAACAGCTGACAAGCAACAGCTGCTCACGATGGACAAGGTGCTGGACTTGATCAGGGCTAAAAATGAGGACTTGGAGGTGCGCTCCAGGAGGGGCAATATTCGCATTATTGGTCTGCCCGAATTCACAAACATCGCAAGGATAGAGGACTACGTGGAGACCCTCCTGCGAGACCTCTTTGGCAATGTACTCTACTCTGTCTTTATTGTGGAACGGGCCCATAGATCTCTGGGGCCGCGTCCCCCTCCTGGAACGCTAGCTCGCCCGATTGTCGCCAAGCTGTTGAATTACCGCGAATGCGACGCTGTTCTGCAAGCGGCGCGGGGGATGGGTGAAGTGCGGCACCGGGGGAATCTTTTATCGTTCTATACAGATTTCACCTTGGCAGTACAGGCCGGCCGGCGAGAATTTCTTCCTGCTAAAAAACGACTTCAAATACTTGAGGTTCAATATGCCCTGATCTACCCTGCCAAGGTTAAGGCCCATAGCGGTACTCAGACGTAGTTCTTTGGAGACCCTAAAGCTGCGCTGTCTTTCGCCAAGAAGTTAGAATCGCCAAAGCATGCAGCAGTCATAAGCCTTGTGAATGCAGAAAAAGGACAACTAAGTGACAATGACTAATTTGGGTCGCTGGGTTCCATCCATTGTTGTGCCATACTTCGTCCTGGTTGGCACAGTTACTGATGTCTCAATGACTCTGGCTTATTACCGTGTCCCGCTTTGGGGGTGACACTGTCCGCTTGGGCCATGGGGCATTGTTCTTTAGTTACTCCTGGAGAGCAGCCGGGTCCATGGCACTGCTAGGGGGTTAACGATTGGGATTCGTGCTAGTGTTTCTTCCGGGGCGGGTCACCTCTCTGCTTAAATGTAATTTGGATGACCATGGTCCAACCATCGCTGTGGCTTGGTCACCCTGTCTCCATGGCAGGGATGTATGCCGAGCGTAACCAAGCCCCTTTGGGATGATTCCCTTTCCTGTTTGCATAACTCTTCTCTAAGTTCGGGTCCACTGGGTGGGGAGGTGTTTGATTCTTAACTTAATTGGGGGGTTGGAGTGGGTGGTGGGTGGGTCGGGTTCTCCCCTAAGGAGTTGGTACCTCCTATAAGAGGTCTGTATTTTTCACTGTTTTATTTCGTTTTTGGCACTCTATTATGGTATGCATTATGTAACGTACTACTCATCGCGGCACTATTTGCGGTCTGTTTCACTACACTGCACGGGCTTTCCGTTATTGACTCGCTCCGTAACTCCTCATGACAGACCCTCCATTCTGTACATGGAATATTAGAGTCCTCAATGACCATCGCAAGGCACGCCTCATGCACGCGCAGCTTATTAGACACCAGGTGGATGTTCGTTTCCTCCAGGAGACGCACCTCCTCCCGGCCACAGCCTCTAGGTTACTGTAGCGGCACTGGAGCGATTCTTATACCTCCTTCAATTCTAACTATTCCTGTGGCGTCTCCATTCTCTTTCGCAGAGGTCTCCGCTGGCAAACTACCCAAACTTTCATTGACACAGAGGGTAGATGTGTGATTCTTGCTGGCACCCTGTACAACCAGCCACTGATTTTAGCAGCAATATATGGCCCCAACTCCGACTATGCTGACTTTTTCTTACACACATCTGGCAGCTCATCTCCTCATTGGGGTCCCACTCCCTGATCTGGGGAGGCAACTTTAATATAGCTCTGTTGCCGGTGCTAGACCGCACAGGCGGTTGCACCCAGCACCCTCAAGCCACTTCCCTGCTTCAGTCCATTATATCGGACAACTTTTTGTTGGATGCATGGTGGAACGCGCATCCTGGCAGACGTAAGGGCACCTGCGTCACGGACTCGCAGGGCTCATGGTTTCGCCTTGATGTGTGGACTACTACGCGCGACATATCCTCCTGGACCACTTCAGTGGATCACATGGCCCGCACCCTCTCCGACCACGCCCCCGTACGCCTGTGCCTGCGGTTCCCACTCACAATGCGTCACATGTTCGCTTGGCGTCTGCCCCCAATGCCCTTCGAGATGACGCTTTTCGCGAAGAGATACGCATGCTATAATCACCTACTTTGAACTCAACGTTGGCTCGGTGGATTCGCCCTCAATCCTCTGGGAGGGTTTTAAGGCAGGCATTCGGGGGAGTGTATTGCCAAGCAGTCTGGGAGGCTTAGATCTATCCGGGGCACTCCAGACCGTTTGGAAAACGAGATTAAAACCCTAGACCTTCAGCAATCTAGAGATCCCTGCCCTGACACGCTTGCGCTGTTGAGAGCCAGGTTTTCTGAATTCCATGAGGAGGCTGACAGGGAGTTCGCGTTTCTGGGTAGGGAGGCACGTGCCCTTTGCTATGGTGAGGGAGAACGACCCGGGATGACTCTTGCAAATCTCCTCAGACAACCATATGCCTCGTCCTACATAACTGCGCTGAACGATGAGTCCGCTGGCAGAACTACCTCTCCTACTGAAATCATTGCCAGAATCTCCACTTTCTGCTCCCAGTTGTACTCTGCTGGTGAGGTGGCTCCTCAGGATGGATCAATATTTTGACACTATAGAGCTCCTATGGCTTGGTAACAATCACCGGGACTATCTCGATGAGCCATTTACTCAGGAGGAAATTTCCACCGCCATCGCAGATCTCCCAGGTGACAAGGTTCCTGGGTCCGATGGTCTCACCCCTGCATTCTACAAACAATACGCGCCTCTTCTCGTTCCGCACTCAGCTGCCATGTATAACGACTCTCATAAACGTGGCAGCTTCCCGCCATCTATCCATGAGGCTTTGCTCACTCTTCTCTTGAAGCCTGACAAACCCCCTGATTTTTTTTATTTATTATTTTATTTATTCTGGTCAGCTTAAGAGGATTATATGATTATACAGTATCATCAGTCTATCGCAGTGGACAACTTCAGAGTACAACTTTTTAACATTCAATGTCCTGTGTGGCACACGTCATGGTACCTTACTATTGAATTACCCTGGGACAGCTCCAATGCTTGGTGTCTGCAAGCCAGATTGCTTGCTATCTACCCCCCAGTCCACCCCACAAACATCACTCCATCAGTCTCGATATCACAACAGATCTCAAGTAATCACTCTTATTCCCCGCCTTAGCAGCATGCTAAGAATTTTCAATCTTTGTTTTGTGTGGCTCTAAGGTATTGTACAAAGTGTCCCCAGAAATCTTTGGGTCTTCTGCGTATGCCTCCAGTGTCTCTTTGCAGTATGTCATGTCTGTAATCCAGTCCTTGAATCGTGGAGGGCGCTTGCTACCCCAACGTATCGTAATGCGGCGCTTGGCTAGCAGTAATGCCACTGCCAGGAATTTCCGCCTTCTAGTCAGTTTTATTTTGTATGTTCCCAGCAGGCATGTTAGTGGGTTATGAGGTATTGTTTACATAAGTGTAAGAGCGCTGGTTACATCATACCAGTATGGTTGGAGCTGTGGGCATGACCACGCCATATGCAAAAAATCTGCACCTGGAGCGCCACATCTATGGCAGGCATCCTCCGGTCGTAGGCCATATTTGTGAAGTTTTGCAGGCATATAGTATACTTGATGTAGGAATTTAAAATGAATTATACGCAAGTTGCAGTTTGGGGTAAGCAACCTCAACAACGCACAGCTGTAATCCCAATCCTCTATAGCTACAGGGCTACCCACTGTCTCCTCCCATTTTTGAAGCAACCTATTGGGGGGTTGCCATTGTTCTGCCTGAGCAGCAGCTTAAAGCCTCGTTACCAAGCGCTGCCACGTGGGCGTAGTCAGTAAGATTTGCAACGCATTAAGTGAGTTTAGTTCTTCTTGAAAAGAGGCATATAATTCCCTAACCACCATGCGCAGTCGTAGATATGCAAAGATCTTTAAAGGCGTGCGGTGTGTGCAGAGTGACGGGTCGTCCCGTGATAGAAATTGGCCATGTGGAAACATAGTGCCCATGGTGGTTTGTCCCAACTCCCCAAGTAAGGATAGTATCTTCTTCTCCGGCGCCACCGTTATTTGTGGGTGGTGTGAGACTGGCAGAGCCGGCGCATATATTGGAAGTTTCTGTGCTCTTTGTGCCAGCGTGTGCCATGCCTGCAATGTGCATTGTACGGGGTGTATTACCTCTTTTTGGGAATTCTCCTTGGGTCAGAGATGAAAGTGATCAGGAGGGTCGGTTGCACACTATCGTTCTCTACTGCTATGTGCGGTATATGACCATGCGGGTGTAACCAATAGTGAGCGTGTTGTGCCTGCGTGCAGTAGAAGTATAATTGTAGGTCTGGTGCTCCAAAGCCCTCCTGGTGGTATGGTCTAGTCAGGACCTTCCAACCCACTCTCGCCTGTTTCCCAGCCCAGGTCAGTCTCAGCATGGCAGTTCGCAGTTGTGCAAAGACTGCTTGCGTGAGCCAAATCGGTATATTCATAAACAAATATAGAAACCTCGGCAGCACCACCATTTTTAGGTCTCGCCTATAGGAGACCTTTAGCCGCCATTCAGCTCTTTTTCGAAGCACATACTCATGCTTGTGGTGGCATACACACTGCGGGAGCGCGCAGGGGCGCACCACAAGCACAAGTATGTGCTTCAAAAAAGAGCAGACTGCGCGCACACGCACGCACCACTCCTGGGCCAGCAAACACATGCACACGCCTCTCTCCTCGCCCACTCACTCGCTCCGCCCTCTGGCATACACCTTGCGGGAGCACGCAGGGGCGCTCCACAAGCACGAGTATGTGCTTCGAAAAAGAGCAGACTGCGCACACACGCACGCAACACTCTCGGGCCAGCAAACAAATGCGCGCACCTCTCTCCTCGCCCACTCACTCGCTCCGCCCTCTCCGTCTTCTGTTTGGACATCAGACATGCGTGCAAGCTGCCGACACAACATGTTCTTCCTGCGACTGAAGGGTCGGGTTTGCCGGCTGCATCGGACTCCCATCTCTTCACGTGCAGCAGGGCAGGCATTGCATTGGTCATCTTTCCCTGATGGCAGTGGTACGCCATGTTTTTAATGTATTCAATTGTCATTAGTCTAAGATGGCCTCCAAAATACCGATATATTGAAAGTGCTGACTTCGAGTCTTTCTTTTGTTTCTACCTTTGTCCTCTTTCTTGCGTTTTTTTGCTTTAGCTTTCCTAGCCAATTCTCTGTGCATTCGAGGTTGTGTACACATACGCTGGCGACGGCCATGATTTTTTGTGTCTGAGTTCCTATGCGTTACCGGTGTGTTTTTGGCCGGCTGGACTCTGTCATTTGAGTATCTCAGGATTAGAGGATCTCAGGAACCACGGTGAGTTTTGTGCGTGATACAACATTTTTTTTCTGCGGGAGGTATTGGGTTTTCGGTGGAATGTTGTGACTTGCGTCAGGGCCCAGGCGGTAATGGAATACGAGGAGGAAGGGATCGTGACTGTGCACTCTCCAAGGATCCTTGTAGCAAATCACCCCGCCTTTGTACCGGCCTAAAATCTAAAGCTTCTCTATCTATTCCCATACAGCTGGATGTCATAATTTCTTTTTTCTTTGCTGAAACACAAAATTCAACTCTTAAGAATTGCCCTTTAGACGATTATCGTGTTATGTGGTGCCAGCCATGCGGCGCTAGTAACAGACTTTATGTATATAGTATTGAACTTAAGTAAGGTCAAGCGCACTCAGCTTCCTTTTATTAGCCGGACACGGTGGAGCAGGGATGGGTGCAGGCAAGTTTAGAGGATAACTCGTTTTGGAGAGTGAGTTGCCCAGTTATGATGGTCACTGCGTTCTTCCCAATGAAAACACCACTGTAATAGATGTGGACACCTGGACAGCCGATGCTGGTTGCAGATGGACGTCATTGCTAGTGTTCATAGTTTAACTTGATGGTAAGTCAGTGCGCAGAAATGTATATAGACGCGATCAGGAGCATGCATGACAACCCTTTAAGAGTTCGCAGATGGTCCATTTTGCTGAAGCTTTTGGTGATTAATAGTCGTTGTCCAAGGGATTAGACTATGATTTAGGGAAGGAGGGTTGCTAAAGTCATGTTTGTGATGTTTAACCTTAAAAGGTAGTCTTCAGTAGAGCCCCTTAGAGTCCATCTCTCAACAGAATGTGCCTTGGACGTGTTGCCATTTGACTGTGTGTAGGGTGTCTTGGAGTTGCTTGTGTGCGTTGTTGCAAGACTGCCAATGGACTGCTGCTAGGGCACTTGGAAGGGTGGTTCATTCTCAAGGCGTGTCGAAAGTCCACAGCACTGGTGGGGTTAGCCGACGGAATTTCAGTGGTCGGCTGTAGCTTCGGAGCACCATGAATGCTTCTGGAACTGCAATGTTTTATTGGTGGTCTAACTCCAGTCAGATTGTTAGTCACTATAGGTGGTAGTATCAATTTAGGTCTGGGAGGAATTGGCAGACTGGTCTTGACCAGTTTAGTAATGCTTTCGACCTGGATGTCTATAGGACTCAACAAGGCAAAAACATTATTTCCATGTGTACAAAGACTGAGTGACCAATTTCCAACCAATAGGCTGTGTAGGGTATTCATCGCCTTTGCCTTGGAGAAATACTCCTCTTTACTCCTAGCTGTAGTTGCAAGCACATAATAAAGCTGCCTTCTCTTAAGAATATTTTAAGCTATGCTGCCCATGGCAGCTGTTGAGGCTGGGATTCTTACGCAAAGTGATTGGAGTGCACTTATTTTTACAGAATTACATTAGTGTTTGAAGTAAGGGTGAAATGAAAGACTTCTCACTGTACTCTGATGTTCCATGGAAGTTATATAAGCATGAACAAATGCTGTTTCCTTTTCGCAAATAGCTTGTTTTTATGAAGTGCTTAATTAATACTGTAGTTTTTAAATCAAACTGCATATTTATGTGATTAAAACAGTGTCGTGGGTCTATTGCTTGGGACAGTTAAGGCTCCAAAATGCAACATGTAAAGAGCAAGATATTTCCGTTTGAATAGTAATAATTCTGGGGATGTGGTTAGAAGCAGTATTTAGGCTTGGCCAGTTCCCAGCAAAACCTATCAACCCAAAACTTTTTAGAACTCCTAGTCACATTCTGCGTAGTCCAAGGTGATGGCGTTTGTGTCGATTCCAGTACATTTTCTTTACCAGAATACTTTCCAAACTGCAACACTATGCCTAACGTTTCCTAAATACCTCTCACTTCTATGGGCGGTGGCTGCAGTATTTGAGCTCAGTGTCAACTGGCGCCTATGGAACCCTACCAGACCCAGGGTGTTTGTTGTGGATTGCGTTGATCCCAATATGTTTTTGTATACTGGATGCTCTATAGATGGCATAATTATGGTCAATAAAATGTTACCTCGTAGTTTCTAGTCTGGGGGGTGGGGGTTGATGACTGCAACAGCCCGTGATTGGCTGGGACACAGAAAAAATGCATGCCTCAGAAATTTTTGAGAACCAGATACTTGGGGTAGTCCAGGATCGTGAGGCTTTCATGGATCTTACCACTTTTTCTTACCCAGAATGCTCTATAAATGTCAAAGTATGTGCAAAAAAATTACCTCATATATATGTGACAAAAACATTTTGTAGCTTTCATCCAACAGCCAAAGTACATTATATCCACACTTCTGATGAAAACAGTATCCCACATTTGTGCATGGCCTATCGCACTAGAAAGGAACCAGTAACATTTTGGCCAGTGTGAGCCAGTGGTAGTATCAATTTGATCTTTACTTGTTTAAGATTTGGCCCTTTCTGGTTACATGTGTTGTGCCCACCTTGGGCCCAGCCAAACGTGAGTTACTTTTTTGTTTCTTGGGAGACTGGGCGGAACACAAAGTGGTAAAATGTTTGCTTTTGGCTGAATGTGCCCAAAATTTCTGTCACATAAATATGGGCAAAATTGTTATTTTCAACCCAGTCTTAAACATTTGCACGACATTCTGGGTAAGAAAAAATGCTGGGATCCATACAGGCCCACACCATCTTCGATTCCCCATAGTCTCAAGTTTACAGAAATGCCCATGGTTAGCAGGGTTTTCTGGTTAGCGGTAGAGCCCAGCCCATTTGTTGTAGCCATCTGTCATGGAAAGAGAAGAAATTTGTTGTTTTTTCTGGACTGTTTTGTTATTTGCAGGGTATTTTTGGCAAGACATCCTACAGGGACCCCCTCAGGCAGTGCAACTCTGGATTCTACTGGGTCCTTAGGTTTCAGAAATGCCCTGGGATGCTTGGCTTCCCTGAATGTCCTATCCCCTGGCATGAAGGGGTACTGCCTGATGCCAATATGGGCTAGCCCCAAACCACATACATACTAAATGAAAGTCATTTGTATTTTCTATTGGCGCTTTCTGTTGCCCTGGGTGTGCAAATTGGAATTAGACTCCTCATTATGGCTCCAAGGTTAGAGGGGAGCATCCCAATGTCAATATAGGCCACCCCAACTCACACGTAATTATAATAAAAACAAGCATTGAAAATGCAATAGGTCTCGCCTTTGATTAAGTTAAAGCCATTTGCTTTGCTAATGGTATTGTATAGCAAAGCAAATGGCTTTAACTTATAATGCCAATAGGTCTCGCCTTTGGGACCTTATAAGTGTTTAGTTATCCAGCACAATATCCTTGGTGCAACAACATCAAGTGTTGCATGGCTAAACACTTTTAAGGTCCCAAAGGCGAGACCTATTGGCTATGGCAATGCTTGTTTGTATAGCGATCCTATCCGCCAATGAGAGTGGTAATTTAATCCATCTTTCTATCTGGTCCCCCAATGGTGAGATCGCTCTGCCTTAATTCTCTCTTATTACCACCTCTGGATCCCGGTGTATCCATATACCAAGATATTTCACCGGCTCAGACTGCCATTGTAAAGGGTAATCAAGATTTGGTCACTGTGTAATTGACGTTAGCGTTTTTACCACGGACTTGTCCCAATTTATGCTAAGACCTGAGTATCGTTCAAACTTAATATATTCTCTTATGGGTTCAAGTTATGATCTGGGTGTCGCGCATAGAGGACCATGTCGTCCGCATATAGCGATATGGCAACTGGTCGTAGCTGAAATTGTAGGGCGGATTCTACATGTTTTTGCCTGATTTTACATGCCAAAGGTTCTAAGGCTATTGTGAACAGGAGCTGGGACAGCGGGCAACCCTGTCTTGTTCCTCGGCATATCATAATTGGGTCTGATGTGTAGCCGTTAACTTTAATGCACGCACAGGGCTCACTGTACAGTAACGCTACCCAAGGCAGGAACGGTTCAGGTAACCCCATCCTGCGCAGCACCATGAACATAAAGGGCCATTCAATGGAATCAAAGGCCTTCGCAGCGTCTAACAAGGCCGCTGCAGCTGACAAATCCGGATTCAAGTGATGTAAAATTGTAAATATGGTCCTTATGTTTTGTGTGGTGGATCGTGACGGGATAAAGCCGGCCTAATCCGGCAATATTAGATTACGTAGCAGAGGCTGTATACGTGATGCAATAATTTTAGCTAAACTTTTAGCGTCTATGTTTATCAAAGATAATGGGCGGTAATATTCACACCGCATCCTTATCTGGCTTAAGGAGTGTAATCAGAAGCGCCTCCCGTAAAGAGGCCGGTAGCTTACCATCCTCATATGCTTCCTCATACATCTCCGCCAAATGCAGGAGCAACAAATCTCAGAATTTTTTTTAGAACTCCCCAGGGAGTCTGTCCATAACTTATGCCTTGTTGCTGGGGAGGGAGTTTATCACTTCCCTTATCTCATCTTCAGTAATGTGATGGCAAAAATATTCGCGATGGTCATTTGATAACCACGCCAGAGCGATGTCATCTAGATATTGATTAATCTCAGGTGGTGTGGTCGGCGATTGCGCTGTGTATAGGTGGGAGTAAAAATCCAACAATCCAATATGGAGGGGGTATCAAATGTGGGTTGGTTCTGCCTATTTTTGATCTGTGTTATGTAGGTTGTCACGTGCACCGGTCGGATCCTGCGTGAAAGTGTCCGACCCGGTCTTCCTCCCTCTCCATATTTGCGTGCTGTATATTTACTCAATATATATTTTATTTCGGCATTTGCAAAGTCCTTATACATATCTATTTTCAGCCTAATATCGGCCAGTAGCTGAGCATCCTGCGTGGCCTCATATTCCACCTCCAGTTGCCGTATTTCTGTTTCCAACTTTGGCAGTTGCTGTTGGATATCTTTTAGGATACCAGCATGTTTACCAATACAGTGTTCTCTCATAGTTACTTTAAAGGCCTCCCACAGCGTCCCTGCACTACTCACAGAGCCAGCATTATGCTCAAAATATTCTACTATAGCCTGGAGTAGTTCGGATCTAAACACCTGGTCTTTCAGCGCGCTCTGCTGTAGACGCCATGTAAACTGTCGCGGTGTGTGTGTAGGAATGTCAAGTGCCAGCTTGACAGGTGCGTGATCTGATAATGTTTTGGGCATGTGCTCTATAGAAGTCGTCCATGTACAGATATCCAGCCAATAGTCCAGTCTGGACCACGAGTTATGAGCAGTGGATGTGCAGGTACCCTCCCTCCGACCTGGGTTTCGCAGGCGCCACATGTTAGAAATAGGATTTCTGGTTGGCTAAGGCTTGCGCCAAAGCCAGGCAGAAACCACCACTCTAGTCAGGGCAAGGAAGTTACACGCCAAAGATAACCCCTTCTCACCCCCTTGGTAGCTTGGCACGAGCAGTCAGGCTTATCCCGGAGGCAATGTGTAAAGCATTTGCGCACGCACACAGCAACAACATCCCAGGCACACTACAAAAGGAACTCCACACAAGGTTATATATAAAAATAGCCTTTGTATTATCATAACACATTAGAATAGTAAGCACATATTATACATGGTGCCACCTGGCACTAGGTCATATTTACAAGGGATTATTTACACATGACAGGGCCACCTGGACCACTGTCAGACCCATCACAAAGTGAACTTAGTAAATGCAGAACATATCATAATCATAGGACACAACCAGCAACTACTGGTAACCACTGTACTTAGCATTAGCCTATAACATAAACTACATTATGCACAGTATCACATCAGGCGCGAATTACATTCTGCGCCAACCTCACCATTATAAACACATTATGCAATTCTCTCATAAGTCTAAACACATTAGACAATAACCTCCTAAGTATAACTCACATTAGGGGCATAAATCACACAGTGAAACAGTCTCACTAGCATAAACCAGACAAAGCAAAACAACCTCATAATCATAAAACACATTTAGAGGTATAACACAGGGTGCGTAAATCATTCTACATGAATCACATTTCCTAGCACCATTATCACATTAGGGCCTGGCGCCCTACAACTCTAACAGTCCCCCTGGCCATCTCAAACAGGTGCTCAAATGCCCTATGTCCACAGAGTCAGGGCTGCTGTCTAGGCAGCGAAAGTCAAGGGTGCGCCCCTGCGCAAAACCTAAACGTGGCAGATGCCCACTACTTGCTGGGCAGCTGGGAAGGTGTAGGGCAAAGGAGTGCATCTCCCTCCTTTCTCAAAACATGCCCCCAAAGAACTGTATGCCTAAACGGTGCAGCTGGCACTAATTGCTGCACAGCTGTAAATAATCATATCATGGGCTCTCACTGGGCCTGGAACTAACTGTGCCCCAAGTTGGAGCCATCTGGCTCTGGAAAGAAGCACGTCCCCAAGCACTGGGGAAAGGACACGGGCCCCTCTGGCCCTGTAAACAATTGTGTGTCCCCTTGGTTGGAGCCATCTGGGCTCTAAAACAAATCTGCGGAGTGGTGGAGCCATCTGGCTCTAAAACAAATACTGCGGAGCGTTGGAGCCATCTGGCTCTGAAAATAAATCTGCCCCCGTGGAGCGCACTGGCTCCGGAAATAATCCTGCCCATCACTAGGGCCACGCGGGCTCTGAAACTAAAAGATGCCCCGCTGTCGGAGCGGCCCGCAATGGCGGGACCGTGCAGGCACCAACACTGTGCCTCACTACGTACTGGGGGCTTCTAAATCTAATTGGCCCCATCGCTGGAGCAGTCCCACTATCAAGCGGGGGCTGCTCGGAGAAAGAAGGGATCCAGCGCAGTGCCTCATCCGGCACACACACGGGAGAGGCATGTTGGAGCGGCCCGCTGTCAAACAGGGCCGCTCAGCACTGCACGGGTGCCTCGATCTGGCGCCCTCCCCCCCCTCCAGGCAGCTCTACTCACTAGGCTGCTCTCCGGAGGCGGCAGGGGGACGCTGTCTTTTCTTTGCGGTCTGCGCAACGCGGGGCTCTCCCTCGAGCATGGGAGCCCTGAGCCACGAACTTACGCCGGCCTCTTCCGACTTGGTTGCAGGCCCCGCCCACGTCACGGACGGGCCTGCCTGACTTCCGGTTTTCCGCGAGGGCCGCTGCGGTGGTTCTCTCAGCGGCAAGAACGGTAGGCTCCCTCAAATATAAATGTAGAAGCGGGGTGGGCACCCGCTGTAAAGATAGCACCATAGGCGGGGTGGGCACCCGCAGTTAAATTCGCATGACGAGGAAATCCCTATGCTGAGGGTTCCCTCAAAGACGATCGCAGCCCAGCGCTGCAAGGGCAAGGCACCGAGTTTCCTCCTAATAATAAAGGGCAAATTAAGATAAAGCGCTCCCAGGCGCTAAGGATAAAAGCACAAAGTCCAAGAAGTCCTGCAGTCCCAGCAAGGCAGAAGGGTCCCAGAAGCAGTCCTCCAGCATCCAGGGGCAGGGCAGGGCCCAGGGAGGCAAGCCTTCCCCTGAGCCCCAGCAGCAGCACGCCCCTGGTAGATTCAAGTTCACAAACAAGAACATTTTCATGGGGTCACAGCCCCTTCTTTTATACAGCATTTTCCTTTGTTCTGCAACTGTAGGGCAAGGGGAGAACCAGATACAACTGGTTCAGGAGCACTTTGCTTTGCTCAGCTCCCCTCTCTATTCACAGGACAGGCCAGGGACATCAGACGCACCACAGGAGGTGGAGCCAGCATTGTGGAGGGAAGGCCCAGCCCTATTCAGGTCCCAGGTGCAACTCCTCCCTCCCATCTACATGCAGATCACTCCATTCACCACCGGGCAGACTCCCCCTGGCTCCTGGAATTCCCCAGCCCTCTCAGCTCCAGTCAATCACAAGCCAGACATGCAATTCACACCAGGCAGGCAGACACACAGCACACAGAAATGCCAACTTCTAGAAGTGGCACTTCTCCACCAGTCACCATAAATCTGTGCACACCATTGCGCAGCATTTATTCTCACGAGTTCGCACATACTAAACTCAACCCTGCACTCCACTCACATCAGGAATTACCATGGACACACATATCCTCCATGCATTCCTATGGGAGGGCAGGCCAATCTCACCACATACACTCACGGAGCGCACGCACTTTAAACTGGGCCACAGTGCTAAAGTGCCCAGAGGCCTAAAACCACTACCACCATTAGGGCCAAGTCCAACACCACACATCTAATAGAGCACACTCCTGCATACCGTCCCGCAGCGCCCTTGTCGCTTGCTTCCCGTACCTATCGATCCCGGTTGATCTATCCAGGGCTGGGTCTATGCAGGTGTTAAAATCCCCACCCCAGAGGACCGCTGCGGGGGGCAGCATGCGTAATTTAGCAAGTAGCTGCACAAAAAAGGATGGGTCATCAGTATTGGGACCGTATGCTGGGACAATTGTTAAGGCGATGTCCCAAAAATTTCCATGAACCATCGCATAACGCCCTTGGTCGTCTTTAATAGAGTGAATAAACTGCCTCATCTAATTAGGATTAATACTCCCCTGGTGTATGTGGAGTATGATGATGCCATCTGGTAGGATAAGCCTGAAAAAAACCCTGACTGCTGTTATTCGGATCGCCCCTTATCCCTCATAAACACCGACAATAAAATCTATGCCAAATTACTGGCCACTCACCTCCTCCCCCTCATGTCACTAATTGCTCGCCTGGAACAATCTGGTTTCATTCTGGGCCACGCCACCTCTCACAACTTGTGAACGATCTTCTCGTCCTCCCATCAAATTGATCCCTCTCTGCCGGCTGTGGCTGCCTTACTAGACGCTACCAAGGCCTTTGACACTTTGGAGTGGCCTTTTCTCTTCTATCTTCTTCCTCGCCTGGGATTCAGTCTAAATTTCGTACGTGAAATACAGTTACTATATACACTACCCACAGCTCGCATCAGGGTTAATGGGCAGGTTACCGACCCCATTGCCATCTCGAGAGGTACCAGACAAAGGTGTCCCCTTTCCCCTATGCTTTTTGCCATTGCCATGGAGCCGCTTGCGGCACGCCTGTGCCCACATCACACTCAACGGGGCATTGGATGTACGCGGATGATGTCAATTTGTACATCTGTGATCCTCAAGAAAATCTTGCTCCCATGACCAGGGAGGTTATGCGGTTTGGGTGCCTCTCTGGAATCCAGGACAACTGGAGCAAATCAGTCCTTTTACCCCTTTTACCCCTTACGGACGCTACAAAGCCCTTCAGTCCTGACTATCCCTTTGTCTGGGCGTCTGGTCCCACTAGGTACCTCGGTATCTGGTTGAGCAGGGACTTGACAAACTCTGGAAGTCTCATTTTGGTTGGGCGATGGACTGACTGGAGACTAAGATTAGCATGTGGCAAAAAGCTCCCTTTATCGTTAGCTGGGCGCATTGCCATTGCCAAGATGGTGGTGCTCCTAAAAGTTTTATATCTCTTTTTACATATCCCTATCACGTCGCACTTTTTCTGCAAGCTCTGCTCCAACATCATCACTCTGATATGGGCTGGACGCCAACCTAGAATCGCTTATGATATCCTTACTCTACCCCTAGTCTGGGGCGGTACGGGAGCCCCAGATTTTAAGCTCTACGCGTTGTACGCCCAAGCCAGCTTTCTCCACTTCTGGTTGCACCCCACGTCATTCCAGCCTCACACAGCGGTCGAGACGGACCTTGCTGCCCCATGGCCGCTTCAAACTGCACTATTTCTCCCACCCAAGCCCCCCGAGGCGAGATTGACACGGTTGAATGAATGCGTTGGGCCTGGGACAGGCTGCGCAAATACACTGGCGCTAGCACATTGCACGCACCTTCCCTGAGACTCGCTAGCAACCCAGCATTCCCCCCCACTGCACACAGCAGGCATGGCTCGCTGTGCTGCTCAACTGGGCCTCAGCACTGCAGCAGACATCTATCCCGACAAAACATTCTTCTCCCTCCCTGATAGCGCGGCTACCCTTGACAAACTGCTGTACAATCAGATTAGGGCGACATGCAAGGTAGCGAACCCCGCGTTCCCGCAGGCCCACCAAGCTAACGCTGCCCTCGAGTTCGTTCACACTTCCAGCTCACCGCAGAAGTTGGTCGCTAGATTATACGCTCTTACTTTGGCCGCCTCCTACACAAACATCGAGCGCGCCCGCACTGCATGGAGTGCGGATTTAGGAAGGGACCCCTCTCTCCTGAGCAGTGGCTTTACTGCTGCAATTAGACCAAGCGCCTCTCCCCTAATTACCGCCTGAGGCTCATTCATTTTAAGTATTTGCATAGGCTCTACCGCACCTCTGCATCCTTACACAAGATGGGCTTAATTGACAACGACAGATGTGTGCGCTGTGCAGCTCCGGGCGCGGACTTCGCCCACTTGGCTTGGGTCTGCCCCAGGGTAGCACTGTTCTGGCAGGGGGTATGCACCACTATTAGCGACGTCACACTTGAGCGCATCGCCCCGGGTCCACTGCTATGCCTTTTGGGTTGCGTTAAACACATGTCTGATGCCAACTGTAAGCTGGTTGCGATGCTGCTGGTGCTTGCTAAGCGAAGGGTGGCCGTGCACTGGGGTCGTAAATTAGCTCCCACGGTCAAGAATTGGCTGGACGATGCAGCCCACTGCCAGACACTCCTTGGTGAGTTTTGGGACCTGATGCCTGCACCCAGCAGACCCACAGATACCTGGGCCCCCTCATCTCCTGTCTCCGACCGCCCCAGACCGTCCAGTAGCAGCCTCCCCCATGCTGACACACTAACCGCCTGGGTTGAGGCTGTTGATCCCATCCAAAAGTTAATTGCCGTGTAAATAATTGGCTAACTGAGTGTTCATTACCATTTCCTCCAGCTTGGCTGGAAGTGGGAGAAGGGAAATAGGTCTATAGTTATTGGGCTCAGCCGAGTCCAGGTTGGATTTCTTCAAGAGAGGTAGTATAGAGGCCCTTTTCCATAGAGGTGGAAAGACTCCTGTATTAAACATAGAGTTTAAGATGTAAAAGAGACTATTTCCTATGTTTGTAGGGACCTGATTGAAAATCGAGGGGGAGAGGATCTAAGGGAGATCCAGATTTCGCTAACTCACTCATAGTGGCTATCTGATAGCTAATGATTGGGGCGAATTCTGTGCAAACTGGAGAGCTAAAGATGGATTGGCCACTAGCCTCCAATGCGACCAGCGTGGAGGTTGTCTCAAAAATTGAGGTGATCTGTTCAGCTTTTTTCTGAAAATTAAGTGGTAATGTTTTGCAAAAGGAGTGCTCCTTTGCTACATCACCTGAATAAGTGGCAAGTTTGACTACCACCTGAAAGAGTTCTTTATTGGAATTTTTAGCACCCTCTATTAACTTAGACTAGTAGTTGCGTTTTTTTTTTAGAATAAGGTCTTTGTATTTAGATAGAGAAATCTTATACAGAGAAAGCTTCTTCTCATTATAATGTGCTCGCCAGCATCTTTCCTGCATTCTACATTTTTGTTATTCGGGTCTAGGTGCCTCCGAGAACCAAGGAGCAGACAGGGTTTTTCTGTTACTAGAGAATTTTTTGTGAAGTGCTAGTTTATCGGCTGCCGCGTTTAGCCAAAGAGGAGAGTCTTGTTCAGCATCATCCAGCAGATTGGGTTGGGATTGCAACAAATGGTGACTGAGCAGATTATCTATTTTCTTCCTAGTGGGAAAATGAGGGCAAGAACTATTATTTAGATTAGAATGGTGATGTGGTGGGACATTAAGTTCAATAATAATAGCAGGGTAGTCTTTCCAAGCTAAGGGTAAGACCTCTTTAATGGTGGTCAAGGTGCTATTGGTAAAGAGGCCATCTAAAGTGTGTCCAGCAATATGCGTGGAGCCCTTGATAATTTGTATAAGGCCTAACATGGTCATGCTGTCTAGCAGGGTTATGGTGTTATTATCTGAGGTTGCCTCTTGGTGAAAGTTAAAATCGCCTAAAATATGGAAGTCTTTTTCACAGGCACAGGATCCCAGGAGAGGGCTGGTGTTGCAAAGAAAACAGTGTTTAGGGCCAGGAGGGCGGTAGAGTAGCATGCCTTTAAGGGTGAAATGGTTGGTTATTTTCAGATTGAAAAGAAACGCTTCACAATCCTGAAAAGGGATAGTTTCAAAGGTTGACCTAAAAGCATCACGATTGATCAGCGCAAGTCCCGCTTGTTTAAGCGGTCTGTCCTGTCTATGTTCTAAAAAACTGGTGGGGCCCCTATGCAGAAGTCTGGAATGCCCAGGTTTCGGTAATAGAGAGCAGGTCTAATTTCTGAGACTCCATCAACTCTGAGATTTCAAAATTCATGTTTGGGAAGAGAGAGAGCGTTATTTAGCGCACCGTGCATTAATGACGATGTGTTATTGTTAAAGCCGTATTGTTTTGTAGGAGAAGAGGTTAAATCCCAGAAGGGGGTATGGACCAAGATGTTGAAGCCACAGTTCTGGCATATGACAGGCTTCTCCGGCAGTAGCAAGACTTAGTTAAAACAAGAACGTTTGCTTGACGTGGGTGTGGCATTCTGAGTCTGGCTGGGAAAATGGCCAGAATTCCTGGCGCTCTGCGCGATCCGGGACTGATGTGCGGACGTGTTCTCCACGGAGTTAAGCAGCACTCCCTTGAAGGGGGCGTTGCAATAGTGTGAATGAGAGATCGAAGAAAATACAGTGGACAAAGCAAACGGAACTTTAAATCAGGGTCCAGCAAGCCCCACAGCTGTCACAGGCTCCCTTCTGAAAGCTGTATCCTGGTAGAATAAAGCAACAGAAAAAGGTGAGAAATATTACACCAATAACTTAATAAAACCAGGAGTAGTACTCCCTCTGAAGATGGCACCCGCTATCTGGGATCCAGACACCTCCCAAAACGGCATGAATGCCAACAAGGAAAGTAAAAGCGCGGATTTACTCAGTACATACAAGGTGGTTCAGGTCAATCTGCTTCCACTATTAGCTTGAGACATTGTTAAACATATGTTGGATCATCCCACAGTAGCATATTATTCTTATGTCTTTCAATCAGCTTAGATGTGTCCTTTTGCTTTTTGTTGAGTGTGTGAGGAACTATTTTTTATCTGAAAAGCAGACTAATTACACATTTCATTATTGAGCTCATTCATGAATTGTATAAACAAAGCACATTTTTTTGTTTTGCAATACAACAGGAATTTCTGTATTTGCTTTTGACATTTGCGAACTAGAAGTTATATGTCTGCAGAACCAGAGATGTAAAAGGCTTTTCCTAATTAAATGCAAAACCATAATTGCACCTTACAAAACGAAGGCATGTGTACGTACTGACAGCTGAAATCTTGTGAAAATGGATACAGCACTGCCCCTTGTCTAGATCCAGATTTTCCACAACCTTAGACAACTGCTGGAAAGCTGAAGTGTCATTATGCAGCCTACAGATGTCCTCACATGAGAGTACAATGGAGATGGAAAGCTGTACTGCAAACATATGTTTTTAGATTAGAATACAAGGCTGTTTGAAAGCAGAAGTTGCACTATACTACTAACAGAGATCCTCACAGAAGAGTGCAATGGATATGGAAAGCTACAGTTTTCCTCAAATTGCTACAGTAAACCAGCATATTAACTTCTTCAAGACCACATTTGCCATGGACTTATTTCCACCATTTAACTTTTCCTTTCACAAATTAGGATGTGCACCCAATGGAGAATGTCAACTGCACACAATGAATACATGGAACTGCACCACCAGAGTATTGGCAAGAAGTGCACGGGCTGCAAAGCTGCTGCATTTCCCCACGTTGTTAGTAGAGGTTCCTCTCTAGTCAGATACAAATGCTTGAAATGTCAGTCACAAAGGGGGACGTGGTGTTGCATATACTCTCTTGCTGCTCTAATCCATTGTGCTCGTTTTCCTAAAGAGTACAAAAACATACCAAAGCTGATTGATAGTGACGAATCAGCATTGCACCTTACAATAAATATTTTGAGTGTTATGGAAATAGTTGGTGAGACCCTGCTATACTTAGGGACTCGCCGTCAATGGGAAGTAAAAGTGTTCAACAAGGTCTGTTCTTGGGGAATATTTTTTAGGTGCTTGTATACCTTTACAAGGCCAAAATCCTGTCACTCAAAGTGGCTGAAATGTGCTGGTCCATTGACCTATACTGTGTGCTGAGGTGGGAGAAAGCATTATTTGAGTGAATTTGAACAGGCCAATGAAGAAAATGTTGATTGAGAACCTCATATATGGATATATATTTGTATATTTTTTGAAAAACATCAACCCAGCAAGACTGCTAAAGCAGTCTTTAGCAAAAAGAACTATTGATGGACAGAATGCAGAACAATGTCATACATTCACCCCAGTACAGAGATCTGGGCCTAAATCCATCGTTTTTTTGCTCACCATGCCATTCCAGTTTGGACCCAGCCATATGCAAATCAGTCTTGACCCTGTGCCCAATGGGAACAGTCCAGCGGGAACAGTCCAGCCCGAACTGCCAGGTCAGGTCCTCCCTGAACTGGAAACAAGCATCCTAGGATCGGTTTCGGGGTTTCACCCCTCTTCAGCCAGGATAGCTTGATTCCAGTGGCATGGAGAG
Organism: Triturus cristatus; assembly: GCF_964204655.1. Taxonomy (NCBI): domain Eukaryota; kingdom Metazoa; phylum Chordata; class Amphibia; order Caudata; family Salamandridae; genus Triturus; species Triturus cristatus. The sequence goes on from NC_140579.1 coordinate 1,167,884,805, forward strand.
CACGGGACTCACGTCTGAGCATACCCGTCCCTCTCGGGGTGACAAATGCAAAAAGAACTATTGATGGACAGATGCAGAACAATGTCATACATTCACCCCAGTACAGAGATCTGGGCCTAAATCCATCGTTTTTTTGCTCACCATGCCATTCCAGTTTGGACCCAGCCATATGCAAATCAGTCTTGACCCTGTGCCCAATGGGAACAGTCCAGCCTGAACTGCCAGGTCAGGTCCTCCCTGGACTGGAAACAAGCATCCTAGGACCGGACCTAAAAAACCTAAACCCAAAAAAAAGTGCTTATGGCATTTTGTAGGTGTACGCCCACAAAATGACTCCTTCTTTCAGCCATGCTTCACTGCATGTCTAAAACCATTGTCCCAAAAGGCAAGACCTATTGGCTTTGCCAATGCTTGTTTCAATGGGAAAGTATAAACACAACAGAAAAAAGATTGACAACAGATATCTCACATATATCTCTAATATCACAGTTTCAACCTTAACACTCATTACCAGCCCAAGTGTTCAAGCAATTGATTGGAATGATGGCTTCTTGCATTTTAATCGGTCCCTATGCAAGCCTTCAAATGAGTCCCCCACAGGAATGCTTAGCACGTCAGTGGAATCAGGCTCTAGGTAAGTTATCAGATCTGGTGTTGGTAGATGGCCGCACTCATCACTCTCTGCACTGGTGGAACATCCAAAACCTTTCCAAAGGGCGGTCATTCGTCGACCCGGTTCCACAGATCTAACGGCAGACGCATCGCTCACTGGTTGGGGAGCTCATCTGGAAAAACATACCATTCAGGGCATGTGGACTCTGCAACAAAAACAACTCCACATAAACCATCTAGAACTGCTAGCAATTTTTCTAGCATTGAAAGCCTTTCAACTTCATCTAATAGGCAAAGCTGTCCTGGTTCGCACATACAACATGACAGCGATGTACTACATACAAACACAAGGGGGATGCACTCTCTCCAGCAGCTCACAGTTAGCCCAGAGCATCTGAAGATGGGCCATACCTCAAAAATATATCTCGAGGCAGAACATCTTCCAGGAGTAAACAACCAAATTGCAGATCGGCTCAGTTGTCAACGACAGCAGATCCACGAATGGGAACTCCACCCTCAAGTTCTCCTCCCATTCTTCCAAATGTGGGCTTCCCAGAAATAGATCTGTTTGCCACCCACTTAAACACAATATGCCCAAAATTCACGTCCAGGCATCCACACTCATTGTCCAAAGGCAATGAACTATAGATGAATTGGTCAGGGATATTTGCTTACACTTTTCCACCTCTCCCACTCATTCCGTTAATGGTTCGGAAACTCGAACAGCACTCCCTGACGCTTATCCTAGTTGCTCCCACATGGGCTCGACAACTCTGGTTCACAACTCTGTTGGAGCTATCGGTAGTTCTCCATCAAAAATTACACCTTTCCCCCAGGTTTCTTACTCAGAACCATGGAGAGATAAGACATCCAGATCCCAATCAGCGCAACCTTGGGGCCCTGCACCTGAAATTCTAGAGTTTGGCTTCTTTAATCTTCCGCCAGACTGTATGAATGTTATCAAAGAGGCTATACGCCCTACCACAAGAGCATGCTACGCAGCAAATTGGAAGAGGTTTGTCGTTTACTGTAACAACAATCAGATCAATCCACTAGGTGCTTCGATCCAAGACATAATTTGCTATCTATTGCACCTACAACGTTCCATTTTAGCGTACACATCCATACGCTTACATCTCACTGCAATAGCAGCGTATCTGCAAAATAGACAGCACTTGTATGTTTTTAGAGTGCCCGCTATTAAAGCTTTTATGGAAGGACTTAAGACACATTCCCCCCATACTTCCACCTTCTCCGGTGTGGAATCTCAACATAGTCCTTACACGACTCATGGGTCCACCCTTTGAGCCACTGCACAAATGTGAAATACAATTTCTCACGTGGAAGGTAGCCTTCCTTATAGCCATCACTTCTCTAAGAAGAGTAGGTGAGCTTCAGGCACTAACCATAGAGGAACCATTTTTACAAATACACCCAAACAAAGTGGTTCTTAGGACTAACCCCAAATATTTACTGTGAGAAAGTGCCCTCTTTCTAGCATGGTATGCCCCCACTTTTTGCTGAATTGCTGATGTTCTTTGACTGAGTGTGTCCTGGGCTCCTGCTAATCAGGTACCCAGGGCCTATGTTCCTTCCCTAAAACTGCATTGAAGCCTAAAAACCAATTGGCATCTCTGGCCACATGTCATCCCCTGGTAAATGGTACCACAGGTACCCAGGGCACTGTGACCAGAGAAGGCCTCTAAGGACTGCAGAACTTATTGACCCACCCTTAGAGGTCCTGAACCCTGACACTCACACACTGCATTTGCAGGCTGTGTGTCTTGGTGAAGAACAAAACGAAGATTCAACATGGCACACATCCCTGTGTGCCATGCCAACAAACCACTGTCCTGGCATACATCAGTCACCCCTCTAGCTGGGTGCCCTATGCCAGTGGTGAGGGTACAGGTGCGTGAGCCCTGTGCCCAAGTCCATTCCTGGGCACTGGAAGTGCAGTGCTGCCGTTAAGAGTATATGGTGCGGGGAGTTTGCCATTACGAACTCCACAACACCATAATGGCTACACTGAAGACTGGGAAGTTTGGTATCAAACATCTCAGCACATTAAACCCACACTGATGCCAGTGTGGGATTTAATGTAAAATGCACAACAGAGTAAGATGCCCCCTGAAACTAGACCAACTTCTAGTGACCTGACTGAGTGGCTGCCTAGACTGCCACCACCAGACATTTTTCTAGATCCCTGGGTCGAGAGCTGCTGCTCTCGGGGGCCTGAATCAATGCAAATCCTGGGACGAGGTGCCAAGACTCCTCCCTCAGTATGGGCAGCGTCCACGAAGGAGAGGCTTCAAAGGCATGCCGCCTTTGTGAGTCCCTCCAAACCATTTGCTGCTTTCAGCAACTGGTCCCCACTGGTTCTACCCCCCACTTTAGGCGGGGGAACCGGCGGGAAAAACAAGTGAGGAAGAGAGGTGTGCCCACCTCTGCCAACTCTACCCCTCAGGTGGGGGAGGCGAGGTGAAGCTCCTGCACCCTCCCACTGGAGAGTGGCAGAATAGGGGGTGTACCCACCCCAGGGAAGGGAGTCATCAGTCCCTGCCCTTTACCTACCTGTAACGCCCCTAAATCTAGTATTTATGGGTCACCCTGAACCTTGCTTCCTCAGATCCAGAAACGACAAAAGAAGATAAGAAGAAGGACCGAAGAGCCGTGCAGAGCTAACAAGAGGACGACGCCCACTAACTTGGCCCCAGCCCTACAGGCCTGTCTACCCTCGAACCTGCTCCTGCGAAATCTCGGTGTGTCCAGCAACCTCAAAAACCCCGGAGGACCTGCCTGCCTTCACTTCCAAGACTGAATCTCCCGTGAACACCGGACTTGTTAAAACTGTAGCTTCTGGCTCCGGCCGGACACCGCAAATCCAGCCCACTCTGCACCCGCCGTAGCTGGCCCAAGCTCGAGTGGAAAAACACCACTAGGAGGTCACCCTGGCGATCCTGACCCGAGATCTGGTGACCTCTGACCTGCCTCCAGACAACGCCTGCAGCCTCAATCCAGAGGATCCCCTCTACCGCGACCAGAGCGGGTAAGACTTTCCGACGTCCCAAGGCACCCCTGCACCCGACGCCCCACAGCCTTGTGTGCCCAAACCGACGGTGCCTAACCAACCCACGACATCCCAACTTACCCCTCGAAGTGGTGGTCGAACCCAGAAGATCCTCGTCCCGAGCCTGCAGTGTTTCTTTGTACCGGAGGTTCTCCATTGGAAACAACAGGGCACCCGACCTCAAACCAGCACCCTGCACCCGGCTGCCCTAGTGCCGCTGAGGGTGCACCTTTGGTGGTAATTTGGTCCCCTATTTGTCCTGAGCTAAACCCTAGGAGCTTTGGTCCCACAACCCCGTGGCCTGCTGGCCAGCAGCCACCAAACGGATACCCCCTATCCTCCATAGGATAACATTGGGCCTCAACACTCTGCACACGGCCACCCTAGTGCCGCTGAGGGTGCAACAACAGTGTATCACTGACCCTGGGGGACCCCTGAGTCTAACCCCAGAACCTTAACTCCCACAGTCGATTACTTACCTGCAAACCAATAACCTGTTTTTCCTCCATAGGATAACATTGACAAAGTGTGGAGTTTTGAAAACTAAAAATGTTCTTTAAAAATCGCACAAATAACCGAAACGTATTTTCTTACCTGTTTGCAGGAAATGTCCCAGTGCTGAATCTAGGTATCCAGCACTGAGTTAGAAAAGTAACGTAAAAAGTAACTTACCTGTAATTTACTGAAAAAGCCGGTTCATTTCAATGTACTGCATTTGCTAAGTGTTGCAACCTACTTCATTCCTTGTAAATCAAAACAAGTAGAATTTCTATTGCATTTTTAAACTGTTCTACAATCAGCAACTTATTGCTACAAAGTATTTATGCTTACCTGTGCCAGGCTTGCTTGGTTCTAAAATAAAACAGTATATATTTTTATACAAAAACAATTGGCCTAGAGTTCAGTTCTTGAGTGTGTGAATTAATTTGCTGACTGAGTGTGTACATCAAATACTTAACACTGTCCTTAATATTGCCTTACTGCTCCACCACTCTACCACAAACAGAGAGTAAGGTTCTATCTAACTTTAACCTCTGCCTACCTTTGGGGACTCTTGAACTCTATACACTCTATGCCTCATTTTTGTGTAGTATATATAAAGCCATTTTTTACAATTACCTAAAGTAATCTCTGCCTTTCATATCAACCAATCTGTTGAGTTACCCGTGTTCTTCCCTCAACCAGATTCAGTGGCAGAACGTGCCCTTCACACATTAGATGTCAAAAGAGCATTACTATACTACATAGAAAGAACAAAATCTTTTAGGAAAACCAAACAACTTTTTGTTACTTTTGCTCCATCACATAAAGGCAATCCCATATCAAAATCAGGCATTGTAAGGTGGGTAGTTAAGTGCATTCAAATATGCTACATTAAAGCTAAACACAAATTATCTGAAAGAAACATGTTAGTTATAGATTCCTTACCTTAGAATTACCCCCAGGCGTCAGACTGAATCCGAAACGTTTTTTCGTCAGCAGTACCTCTGCGTGTCGGAAGGTGGCGTCAGTCGGCTCCGCGTCCGTCGTTGGTGTTGTGGTCACCGGGATGACGTCGCGGCAGCTACTTAGACACCGCCCTGGCGCGCTGACATCAGTTCTTTCTTTTTCCGCACCAGCCAGCGCAGATCTGGGAAGAGCGTACCTCCAGGTTTGACTGACTTTTTCTTGACTTTTGTCGACTTCTTTTTCGAGTCTTCGACTCCTGGTGCACGAGGGATGCCCAGTTTCAAGCCTTGCGGTTCCTGTCATCGGATCATGTCGGTGACGGAACCTCACCGCTTGTGTCTCTTTTGCCTGGAGCGCAATCACGACCCCAAGACGTGCTCTGACTGCCGGTCGATGGCACCGAAAGCTTTGCGGGAGCGGTCCTGCACCGGCAGTCGGCTCTGAGCCATTCGAGATCACGGTCGCGGGGGAGGTCGAGGGACCGGTCCGGGAGCCACCATCATTCAGGTTAAAAGTCTTCGAAGTCTTCGCACTCGGGGTCGGGTAAGTCGAAGCATAAGAAGAAGTCGAAGAAGCAACGTCGCTCTTCGACTTCTCCTCGTCGGTCTGCCCCTCCCACGGCTCCACGCGTGGAGCCCGAAGAGTCGACTCCACGTTTCCCTCTCTTTCCGGGACCCGGAGCGACTCCCGCCCAGCTTCGTACGTTCTACGCGGCGATGCATGCCATCTTTGGGCTACCCGAACCCGCCGGCGCACCTTCGGGCCCATCTGACTCGGTTGGGGGGCCTAGGCCTTCGCCGGCGGCTCCAGCCCCAACACCGCAGGCCCCCCTTGGATCCAGGCCTGGATCCGGATCGGCACCGGTTGACCTCATTATGCCTCCACCGGCACCACTTCCTCAGGCACACTACCGCGTTCGCTGCCGGTCGGCCCCCCGGCCAGTGTCGACCCCGGCCTCCATCCCAACGTGGACCCGGACCGGCGTTGCCCGACGCCGGATCCTGCGCCGAGATGGATTTTTGTGCCCCTGTTCACTCCTGGGGTCCCTTTTCGACCAGAATGGCACCCAGAGGATGAGGAGGAGAACTGGGAGGGGTCAGGCGACCCTCTGACTGACCAGTTGGACAGTGAACAGGACTGGAGAGAGGAACTGGGGGATGCCAGTGGTTTGGACACCTCCCCTGACCTTGTTGTCTCCTCCTCCCGTGGCTACGGAGGAGGGAGCATCATACGCATTGGTGTTGCGTAGGGCGGCCGAGGCACTCAACCTCGAGCTTCCTACGGTGGCGGTCAGTACTAACCTCCTGACAGAGGTGCTTCAACCGACTGTAAGCTCTTCGTAGCCCTTGCTACTGATTAATGAGGCCCTCACGGACGTCCTTTTGGACACGTGGTCCAGCCCCAACACAGGTGCTCCCTTGGACTGGATGATTGCCCAACGCCACCACCCGGCTCCGGGCAACCCCACTTTCCTCTCCCAACTCCCCACCCCGTAGAGCTTGGTTGTCCAAGCCTCCACTTCCAAAAGCGCATTCCCTACCGCTCCACCGGAAAGGGAATCCAAGAAGCTGGACCATCTTGGAAAGAAAATGTTCTCTTCCGCCAACTTAGAACTGCGGTCAGTAAACATCGCATGTCTCCTGGGCCGTTATTCCCACTCGGTGTGGGATACGGTTGCGCAGGTGCTGCCTCAGTGTCCGGAGGAGGCCCGGGCAGTGCTCTCCCAGGCTGTTGCCACCAAGAGGGATGCAGCAAAGTTTACCACGCGTTGTGGGCTGGATACCGCCGAATCTCTGGGCATGACCATTTCAACGTCAGTAGCACTTCATCGCTACGCCTGGATGAGGTCGACTGGCTTTTCAGGGGATGTTCAGAACACCTTGATGGACGTGCCCTTTGATGGCCGTCGCCTTTTTGGCAACAAAGCAGACAACGCCCTAGAGCGTTTCAAGTACTCAAGGCCTACGGCCAAGTCCTTGGGCCTCTCCACCCACCCTGCGCAGTCTGCTTTTCGACCCTTTCGTGGCTACAGAAGGGGTGCCCCGCTATGTCCCGCCCAGAGCCACAGGCAGCAGCAAGTTACCCAACCTTCGCGTGGCCAGTGACGTGGGAACAACCGTCGTGGTTCCGGGGGCCAGCGGGTGGGCCAGTTCACCAACCCCCCCTCTGCATCCAAACCCTCCTAGTCCGACCTTTCAGGCCCATCAAACGCCAGTGGGCGGCAGGATTTGCCATCACCACCCCCACTGGCACACCATCACGTCGGACAGATGGGTTATGCAAATAGTCCGAAGAGGCTACTCCCTCCCCTTCGAGACTACCCCTCCAGCAATGCCAACGTGATACGACCGCATGTCAGAGGATCATCTGGCTCTTCTCCAGCAGGAAGTTTCGGCTCTCTTGGCCAAGGGAGCCATCAAGCGCGTTCCTGTCCCAGAAGTAGGTCGTGGTTGTTACTCCCACTATTTTCTGGTTCCCAAGAAGGACAAGGGCCTGCATCCTATCTTCGATCTCAGGGATGTCAACCGCTTCCTCCGGGAGGAGAAGTTCAAGATGTTGACGCTGGCTCAGGTCTTGTCTGCCCTGGACCAGGAAGACTGGATAGTAGCGTTGGACTTGCAGAACGCTTATTTTCACATCCCCATCCTGCCGGCCCACCGGTGTTACCTACCGTTCACTGTAGGGCACGGGCATTTTCAATTTACCGTGCTCCCCTTTGGCCTTACCAGCGCCCCTTGGGTGTTAACGAAAGTGATGGCGGTAGTTGCAGCTCATCTGCGCAGATCAGGGGTTTCAGTCTTCCCCTATCTAGAAGACTGGCTGTTGAAGGCGGGCTCGCCCCAGGCAGTCGTCTCCCACCTCCAGACTACAGCCGAACTCCTGCATTTGCTGGGGTTCTCCATCAATGTGCCGAAGTCACACCTGATTCCCTCTCAGAAGCTCCTCTTCATCGGAGCGGTTCTGGACACGATGCGGTTTCGGGTTTATCCTCCCAAACGGCGAGTCCGGGATATTTGGGCTATGATTCCAATCTTTCAGCCTCTATCCCGGGTTTCGGTCAGAATGACTCTGAGGCTGCTGGGCCGTATGCCTCCTGCATCCTTCTGGTCAATCATGCCAGGTGGCATATGCGGGCTCTGCAGTGGGACCTGAGGTTCCAGTGGGCGGAGCATCAGGGGAATCTGTCAGATTGCATCCAGATCTCGGAGGGCACTGCTCGACAACGGCAGTGGTGGCTCACTAACCAGGATTGGCTCAATGGCAGATCCCTCTCCCTTCCCCAACCAGAACACACCATGGTGACGGATTCATCCCTTCTGGGATGGGGCGGGCACATGGGAGAGGTGGAGATCAGAGGCCTCTGGTCTCCGGCAGAGTCCGGGCTTCACATCAACCTTCTGGAGCTCCGGGCGATTTCTCTTGCACTGAAAGCATTCCTTTCCTCTGTCTGAGGAAGAGTAGTGCAGGTGTTCAGGGACAACACCAACGCCATGTGGCACTGCAACAAACAGGGCGGGGTGGGGTTGTGGACCCTATGTCAAGAGGCCCTTTGCCTCCGGGCATGGCTGGAACATCAGGGAATATGTTTTTCAATAAGTCTTATAGTCTTTCCTCAGTTTTCATAAAGTCTTTTATTGCAAAAAAGTTCAATTTCAGGAAATTGTCAGCCAACGCGTTTCGTTCATAACAATTAACTTCTTCAGGGCATAGGATTATGTGGCATCTCGTATGAAATATAAGCGTGTACAGTGGGCTGCGTGGGCCTCCTTGATAAGGGCTCGCAATCTGTGGGACACGATATCTGCAGCCTTCTGCTCCGTCCGGTGATACGAGAGCAGAATATCCAAGGCGGCACTCGCTATGCGACACTTTTTGTCGAGAGGGGAGCTGCGGTCTGATGTACACCTTTCCGCCTATACCACTTCTGCCCAGAGTGCTGAAGAAGATCCGGCGCAACCGGGCCCAAGTCATTCTTGTGGCTCCGAATTGGGCACGAAGAGTCTGGTATCCTGAGCTGCTCAGCATGGCCATCGATCCTCCGATTCGACTGCCTCTTCGGGAGGATCTTCTGTCGCAGCAGCAGGGGACGGTCCTCCACCCCAACCTGTCCAGTCTCCACCTCCTTGCGTAGAGATTGAGCGGCAGCAGTTGACAGCTTTTGACCTGCCACCCGAAGTTTGTGATGTAATCTTGGCAGCCAGGCATCCCTCCACTAAGACGGTATACGCCTGCCGGTGGATACGTTTCTTGCATGGTGCACAGCAAAGGCTGTGGATCTCCTTTCTGCCCCTCTTTCTGAGGTTCTCTTGTTTCTTCTGTCTTTGGCCCAGCAGGGCTCTGCTCTGGGCACTATCAAGGGCTATCTTTCGGCCATCTCTGCCTTCCTTTGGCTGTTAGATCAGCCTTCTCTTTTCAAGTACCAGGCAGTAACCATTTCTTGAAAGGCTTAACGCATCTCTTTCCTCCAATCCCCTTCGTTATGCCTCAGTGGGACTTGAACCTTGTTCTTACCTATTTAATGTGCTCTCCCTTTGAGCCGCTTCAAAACTGCCCTTTAAGACTCTTGACTCTTTAGACTGATTTCCTGGTAGACATCACTTCTGCTAGAAGGGTGAGTGAGCTCCAGGCCCTTTCTTTCGAACCTCCTTTCCTGTCTGTCCATCCAGACAAGGTGGTTCTCAGGACCCGTCCATCCTTCCTTCCTAAGGTGGTCACTGCCTTCCACATCGGGCAGACCATTACTTGCCCACCTTCTTTCCGCATCCTTTGAAAGAGGAAGAGAGGCCCCACCGTCTGGACCCAAAACGTGCGCTCTCTTTCTATCTGGATCGCACAAAACATTTCCGGGTGGATGACCAACTCTTTGTTGGCTACGTGGGTGCCAAGAAAGGTCGGGCCGTACACAAACGCAGCATTTCTCGATGGGCCGTTTTGTGTATTAAGGCATGCTATTCTATGGCTAAAAAGGAGCCTTCGGTCGGGTACGCGGCCATTCCACAGGGCGACGGCAGCCACTACTGCCTTGGGAAGAGGAGTTCCTCTAAATGACATGGGCATCGCTGCAGACGTTTACGAAACACTACTGCCTGGACAGCCAAGTCCGGCGAGACAGCTTCTTTGGCCGTTCTGTTCTCCAGGACTTTCTGGTGTGATCTTGGTTCGCAGACCCACCACCAGGGTTGGTATTGCTGGGGTATCTATTCTAAGGTAAGGAATCTATAACTAACGTGTTTCTTTCAGATAAACAAGTTACTTACCTTCGGTAACGATGTATCTGTAAGAAACATTAGTTAGTTATAAATTCCTTACCGCCCCACCCATCCTCCCCGTTTTGTGAACTGATTTCTAGGGTTAAGGATATTCTTTCAGGGCCCTAGTTTAGTGCACCAGTGGTCAGTGTCTTGCATGGCTTTGTGTTTCTGGAGCGGAAAGTCGTGTACAGAACTGACGTCAGCGCGCGAGGGCGGGGTCTAAGTAGCTGCCGCAACGTCATCCCGGCGACCACGACACCAACGCCGGATGCGGAGCCGACCGACGCCACCTTCCGACGCGCAGCGGTACTGCTGACGAAAAAACTTTCCGGATCCAGTCTCACACCTGGGGGTAATTCTAAGGTAAGGAATCTATAACTAACTAATGTTTCTTACAGATATATTGTTACCGAAGTTAAGTAACTTGTTCAACAATTGCCCCTAGAGCACATTCTACACGCAAACTAGGGGCTTCTATGGCATTATTAGGAAACATACCCATAGACGACATCTGCAAAGCTGCAACATGGTCTACACCACACACATTCACAAAACACTATTGTGTTGATGTGTTAGTAAGACAACAAGCTAGTGTGGGCCAGGCAGTTTTACGAACACTATTTCAAACCACTGCAACAACTACAGGTTAGCCTCCGCTTCACAAATAACTACTTTATAGTCTATGCTAAAGCATATGATCTACAGCTCATATGCCTGGAACGGAAAATGCTACTTACCCAGTATGCATCTGTTCTTGGCATATAGAGCTGGAGAGTCATATGTGCCCACCCGCCTCCCCGGGTACCTTTACCTGTTGCAGTGATATTTTACTTAGATACAATTTACATGGACATCTATCTTTACTACTTTACTAACTCCATCATCACCCTTTACGGCGAAACAATCTAAGGATGGAGTCGATGCCCATGCGCACTATCACCGAAAGGAGGAGTCACCTACCTCGTGACTACAAGACTTCTTTGAACAAAAACAAAGTGCAAACATCCGGGCCCAATACCAGATGGCGATCTATGCTAAAGCATATGACTCTACAGCTCTATATGCAAAAAACAGATGCATACTGGGTAAGTAGCATTTTCCTTTTCTATACTGATTATCCTATTGAGCCACATCTCAAGGCAGACAATATACATTTAACTTAGTTTTTCATTTATCAGCTGTGTAGCCAGGGCCACTGGAATTATGTGGCAGGGGACGGACAAATTATGCGTCAGGGTGTAGTATATTATGCAGCAAGAAAATTCAAATTATGCAGCACATTTTGTGATAGTATTACTTTTTTTTCATTTTTAAACTTAACACTGCTTGGGAATTAGTTGCATCTCATTTGTACCAGTTTAACACCCAAATATAGCAGTAAGCTAGAAAAAGGTGACCAGTCCTCCTTTTGCTATGGGCTTTCCATTGCATGGCAACATGAGTCGTGTTGCTTCATTTTTAGTAACTTTTGAAACGTATGAGCTAGAAACACATTTTTTTGGTCAAAATCTATATATAATGTTCAAGATCATTTATTTTGTGGTATATACGGCAAATCCTACAATCATGCGAAAATGGCAGCAGCCGCACAATCCCATATTTCCAGTAGCCCGTGTATAGCTTTCTGTAGCTGTTATTTCTTTACGGCGAGTCTGTGAACTCGAAGCTTGGAGTAAGTAGTTGGAACCTCAGGGGCAGAAGAGTCTGTCTCCATCGGGGTGCCAGTATTCTAGATCAGTTCCTGCTTTCAGTTAATGCACACACGGATATTGCCTTTGGCATCTCCCCTATGCTTCTGCTAATTTTTTACATAAATATCCAAAAATCAATTTCTCCTGATTACGATATTTATTTATTTTAGATTTGGGCTTGTTTCAATCATTAAATGTGGTTTGTTTTTATCAACTTGGGTGGTTAATTTTACTCATTGGCTTATTTCTTTGATGTTGGATTGGAGCTGTTTGAATCTTTTATACACATTTCTCTAAGGGAAATCATGCTGCTTTGTATAATTGCTGCCAGGAGCAAGTCCATGTTTTTCGCATTTAATATTGTATTTACATAAATAGGCACTAGATAAACACTTGGGTTGGGGGCATCTCCACCTAAGTACTAATCCAATCTTCTACTCCTACCATAAAGGTTTAGATTTCGTTTTTTATTATTATTTCAGAATTAATTTATTAAATTTGAATAGAAAACAAGATAAGTAATTGTCTGGCATATTGGGGAGTGATAACAATTTTAGGGTTGAGTTAAATATGGAGTGGTAAGTATTCAGTACATTAAGCATGGTCAGAAGAAGGAGACTAAACTTAAAACCCAATTAAAATAAATAGTATCTAAAATAAAATATAAGGTCACAAACCAAGGGATAGAGTAGAGAAAGAGAGGACAAAAGTGAGGGAAAGGAGAAAAAAGGTGGAGGGGAGTGATGGAAAGGTAGTAGTGGGGTAGGGACATGTGGGGGAAGGGATAGGGGAGGGCATCAAGATAAGGGAAGGAGGGCACATGTGGGATGTGTTGTGCATGAGAATGGATGAAGGTGGGTGAGTTACTGTTAGCAGTTATAGGGACTGAGGAAATTTAATGGGGGACATGAGGTCACATGCATATGAGTCCACTTTTACCTGCATTTTTTATTTTCTCCCAGGGACCCTATAGACAAGATTGTTTAGGGAGTTGCCTGCACCACTGGTAAATTGAGTCCACACCCACCATATATGGATTAATAGTTTGGATAAATCTTTCTATTCGCTAGAATGGACTTGAGACCTATCCTGACTAGGCTATACAGGAGTAGGAGGAGTTCCTTTTTCTTTATTGCTTGGTGATTCCGGGGGCGGGGGGAGCCTGAGGCAATGGAGCAAGGTCCAGAAGCCACTTAGTATGTAAGATCTTTGATACGGTTGTGCTAATCTTAGTCCAGAACTTATTCGAGAATGAGCAGTTGAGGAGCATGTGTTGGAGGGCACCTGGCTCCTTCTTGCAGCTCCAGCAGAGTTCAGCGCTAAGGAGTCCAAGTTTGAAGAGTTTGGAGGGGGTCCAGTGAGACATGTAAGCAGTCTATAGCTTGCATTGTGCCAGGTCGGGCGATCTGGTTGGTTTTCAGTTTAGTCCAGAAGGAGGTAACAAGGAGGTGGGTGTAAGGGAGATTTAGAAGCATCTACCACTTCTGGATTGGTTTCAATAGATTGGAGGAGTTGGGAGATAAGATGGTATAGATTTTAGATGCTATGTGTCCACCTGCAGCCATTTTATTGAGTAGGCATGGAACTTTTTCTGTTTTTGGTGGTTTATGTCTAGCTAGGGCTACCTTGAGTTTCCCTTCTTGTTTCATGCTATCATTATGCGAGTGTGCGTCCAGGATGGAATTTTTCATTTTGTTTATGTTTGTCGATTTTATGGATGGCCTAGGAGGTACCAGCAAGGACAGGGGTAGAATGTTCCACTACTATCTTCTTAGTAGTAAGTATGGATGTGTGGTAGAGTGGTGCAATGAGGTTCTTCTCTATTGCAAGCTAAGTTGGTGAGAGGTTGGGGGTTAGGTTAGTCTGGGAGTTTTAGACCTAGAGATTTGGGTAGTCTTAATTTCATGAAAGCGGTTCTTGGTTTCTTCGCTCTCCAGGGAAATTAGCTAATTAGGTGGTCAATTTTAGTGAAGAAAGAATCTGAAAGGGGCATGGGAGACATGCTAATTAGAAAGTTGATAAGAGGTGAAATCACCATTTTGATAGTTTCGATGTGCCCCCACAAAGTAATTAATCTAATTGTCCATTGTTCTAAAAGGTCTTTATTGTTAGATAAGGTTACTTTTTTATTATGGTCAATCCATTCTTTCAGGCCTCTAGTAAACCATATTTCTAAGTATTTTATTCTATTTTGTACCCATTTAAGGTCAGTGTTTCCTTTTATGGAGCTGTTGCAGTGGATGTTGAGGGTAATAATTTTTGTCTTGTCTTTATTAAAAGGTGTAGCCAGATTCACTAGCATAATCTTTGATCATGGTTATTATATTGGGGATCGCAGCGTCTGCTTGGTGCGTGAAGATCAAGATATCTTCTGCTTAAGCAGCTAGTTTTTGTGGGCCAGAGGTGAAGAGAATTCTGGGAATTGTAGCATTCTCTCTAATGTTGATGAGCAGTGGTTTCAAGGAGAGCAGGAATAGTAGAGGGGAGAGAGGGCACTCTATCTTGTGCTTTAAAAAAGATGAAAACTATTTGATAAGTTCCCATTAATACTAATCTTAGCTTTGGGATCTTTATATAAGGCTAGACTCATATTAGTAAAGTTGGGACTAAGGTTGAAGCTGTAAGTGTTGCATGAAGGAATGGTCAAGAGACCTTGTCAAAGGCCTGCCCTGTGTCCATGCTGGTTGTGCTAGTAGCATGACAAAAAAAGCTTAATATTGTCTGTGTAAAAACCTACCTCTGACTAACCCTGTTTGGGACGGATGAATAATTGTTTTGAAGACTGGCTCCAATCTCATGGCCAGGATTTTTGTGTAGATGTTGCAATCTGTGTTAATTAGTGAGATTGGACTTAGTTTTTAGGGGTAGAGGGATCTTTCCCTTCTCTTGGGATAACAATTATGGTGGCTTCAGATGCAGTGCCTTGTACTGTTTCTGAGTTTGCATATTGGGAGAACAGGTTTTTGAGGGGGTGGATTAGAATTGGGATACATGTGGGATAAAAGGTGGCTGGGAAGCCATCGGGACCAGGTGCTTTCCCAGGTCTAAGCGATTTTAAGGCTTTATTTCTGTTCCAGGAATGGGTTAATCCAGAATATCTTATTTTATCGTCTATTTTCAGGAAGGGGTGTTTGTTGAGGTATTGTAAGCACTCCTCATATGTTCTGTGATTGTTTTTAGCATAAAGGTTTCGGTAGAATTGTTCAAAGGTAAGAGTTTGCCTACGTCTCTGGTGGAGGGGATGTCTTGATTGTTTATAATGAAAGTTATTTTCTGTCTGCGATAGTTTTGTTAGCGGCATGAAGCTAGCAATTTCCCAGCTTCGTTGCAGCCACAACATGTGATACCCTTGTTTCTATTAATGATGAGATGTGCTTTATAGCTTAAAATTGTATTCGTATTTTAGCTTTGTCAAGAGGGTCCTGCTTTTATTTTAGTTTCTTCTCCAAGGATTTGATCTTATTTTCTATAGCCTTCTAACAGGATGTTATCCTGATTATTTTTCTTGGATGTTTATTTAATCATATGTCTACGGATGGTGGCTTCGATGGCATCCCAAAATATTTGTGGGTTACTTTTAAGGTTCTAAATATTGTTTTATTTCTTGATTGATCACTTCTCTGAGTGAGGGCTCTTAAGTAAGGAGGTTGTTCACTCTCCAAGATCTGGGTTAGGGGGTCATCAGGGACATGTCATAGGAGATTGAGATGCATGCATGATCAGATCTAAGTTTTGGCTCAATTGAGGGATTGGATGTGTTAGGAATATATGATTTGTCTACTAATATGTAATCAATGTGAGAGAAAGTTGTGGGGGTGAGAGAAGAAAGTGTGTGGTAAAGTGCCTTTTAAGGGGCACACCGGTGCAGGGGTCACCCTTCTCTGACCACGGGTCCTTAGACTAACAAAATTGGCACTGAAGCTGGAATTCAAATAACAAGTTTATTAATCACTCACGAGTGGGACTACGTCAATACAACACCTTCAAGTGCTACAGGAGGTAGTACATTAAAGTCACAGACCATGGTGCTTATATACACCCTTTGTTGCAGAGTAAGCATGTAGTTACAAATAGAAGCTACTAGCATACACAGGAATAGTTACAGCCAGACATGGGCAGATGGGAAATCACTTAGTTAACAAAGTGGGAGGGGGAACAGAACTGCTTACAGTTGAAAGACACAGTTGACAGTTATGTCTTTAGTCAGGTGCATTCTAGCAGCTATAGGCCTTTTCTCAGCACATATACATTGTTTGAGCTTAGAATAGAAGGAGTTAACTAAAGCTGATGACTCAAGCAGAATAGAAAAGCAAGCGACAGTGAAGACGGAAGAATCACAAGGCTAACAAAATGGATGCTGCAAACAAGATGGCTTCAGCTCATTCTAACCGCAATTATTTTCCATTTTCACAGACAACCCTTTTAGCATTGGCTGAAGACATCTCTATGATTTGGAAGGAGCATGGAAGATCTCATATAAATCTATTCTCATGAGTTCATTAATTTCCTGGTCCATTGCTAGGCGGGCATTTACATTCTTTACATTTTGTTTAGTCGGTATACATGAGGTACAGGTCGGAATACAAAGGGAACAGAGCATCGGGCCACATTGGATACATAGGCAACAGGTGAAAAGAATCGCAAAAAGTATACATAGGGCTGACAATATTTTCCAGCTCCATACAGTAAACATAGTCAATAGCCATCCAGTCAAAGTGCATGTCCCTGAATCCTGATGGATTGCAGCGGCTATTTTGTGCATTTTAAAAATTGTTTCAAAAACTGAAGGGGCGTGGTCAGGGATGTACACACAACAGCTGCTCCCAATGATGCGGCATGCTCCACCACGGTCGGCTAGGATCACATCGAGCACCATCCTATTTTGGAGCTCCACAATTCTCGCAATTTGTAGTTCTTCTGTGATATTTCCAAGCGCCATTGCGGTCTGATTGGTTACAGCCTCTACAACTCGCGTCAAACGTCTGATCTTTCGACTGTTTAAGGCTGCTCCAACAAAGAAGAATAGTCCCAAATTAAAATCAATATACTGCTGTAGTGCAGTATCAGTTTGATCCATCTCATCATGATTTATTGTCCTCTTGAATCCGCTCTTAGAAATGTCATTAAACAGTTTATAGTCTTTATGGTAGAATGCAGGTGCCAAATACACAGGTGGAAGTAAAAAGGACACAAAGCAGCTTCCAGACCACCCAATAGGTAGGTGGTAATAACCTTTATTTCCGCAAATGAAATAGGTGTTATGTGAGGACAAAAACTGTTATTGTTCATTCCAGTAATGTTCAACACTAAGGTACAGTCACTTTTCCCACAGGGATATTGCCAATACTGCTCACACAAAGGTCTGCTCGAGCTCTAGTAACAGCTATAACAGGAGGTCCATTACCCTTGATAGTTTGAGTGTTAGGGAAAACATAGTGTGTGGAGGAATTTCCTCGGCGATACTCCTCCATTTCCCACACAGTTCCTTTAACTTGTGGATCTCCTTCCTCATCAGGGTAACAGACTCTATTTAACTGAGTGTTAAGTCTTCCTACATCAAAGTTGGAAATATTACCTATATGAGAAGCTCACAGTAGTGCAAACCAGGCTCTGCAGGAGCCATTATGTGAAAACGGCACAGGAATAAAAGGCGTTCCTCCCTTTTTCTGATGAGCTGGCATCAATCCACACACCCAACAGTTGGTAATGTTCGTAGCATTGTGGGTGTGATGCAACATTTGAATGAATGTATTGTTGAGATAGGACATTCTGTGTTTCTGCTCATGATGAGGAATAGAAAAATAGTGGTGTTCAATCGGGACAGGAGTAGTAGCAGTCAGTTCCCCTACAACCCATGTTATTGTAGCAATGATAACAACAATCTAAGTGAGTCCAATAATGAACATACTCTTTCGATCACAAACTCTTGCAGCAGCTTGCCTCTTTTCCTTAGGCATGTTCATCTTATTGTTGAAAAACAGATGGTGCCCTAAGGTCCTGGGCAGATGTTGGTTTCTTCACTGAGATTGAGACGAGTAGTCACTAAAAGGTTAACCCCCCCCTTTGTAACTCAGGCTTTCACTACCCAGGACAGTGGCTCAAACAGTCTTTTTCAGCAACGAAGTGTCTTTCTTCCTAGGTCGCAGCTGATATCGAGATGTACCAGGGATCATGTGGTCCGAGAAGACTTCCTCAGGTCCTTCAGGTGTCGAAGCTTGTCCTTTCTCAGTATCCAGGATATCGCAGTGATCTGCCAACGCAGCTGGGCTCACTAGGTCTTGCAACACTTTGACAGTGTGTCGCGTGGACCCAGTTCTTCCGGTTGGTCACTCGAACCGCAGTCCTGGTAGCCAGTAGCACCTGCTCAGGGTCACGCCTTCTCGGTGCTAGGGAGCTGGCTCTCTGGAAAGATTTGACTACAACGTAGTCTCCAGGGCATAAGCAGTGGCCCTCACCTTGCGACCTGTCTGGAAGAGTCTCCCAAACCTGTTGATAAATAGAAGACAAACTGTCAGTCAACAGAGACAAATAGTCGCTCATCAATACACAAGGTACATCATATATAGGGCGTGGCTTAGGAATTCCCTAAATATTCATTGGCCTTCCAAACACCACCTCATACGGTGGGAGGCCAGATCGTGTATGTGGTATCGATCTAATGGATAGCAATGCTAAGGGCAGTGCATCAGGCAATTTCAAAGATGTGGAAGCCTGTATTTTGGCCTACTTCATTTTGAGGGTAGAGTTGTAACGTTCCACTAGTCCTGCTGATTGTGGGTGAAAAGCAGCATGAAACTTCTGCTTAATTCCTAACCCTTTCATGAGGTAATCAACAACTTGCCCAATAAAATGGGCTCCGTTGTCACTCCACAAAACTCGACAAATTCCAAATCTGGGGAAATACTCCTTTAGGAGCACCTTCGCTGTAGTAAGAGCTGTATTATCTTTCGTGGCGTATGCCTCCACCCATTTACTAAAGGCACTAACCACCACCAGAACATACTTCAGATTGTTACAGCATTCAAATTGGATGTAATCCATTTGCAGGACTTCAAAAGGTAGGGGGGCGTGGCCAACTGCCGACGGGAATGGCCGCACGGTAGCCGAGCTTCGGCACGCCTCTCCCGATACATCCGTTCAAATAATACTGCCCTAGCCCTACCTGTCTCCAAGGCTGCCGGTGCTGTGTCCCCGGGTGCGGGCGAACTCTGAGGCTTATCGGACATCATTGAACGGGCCGCTCTGCATGCCGACAACATCACCAGCGCTCAGGCTGACCGGAAGCGCGCCTCAGCTGGGGTCGCGATATCGCGCGAGCCCGGGGTTGCGGCCTGGACGGCAGAGTGCAGGCGCTCCAGGCTGCGGGCCCACGCCTTGACCGGATGGCGTCGCGGTTGGACCCAGCACCGGAGCGGCGCTCCAGACTGACGCTTTTGGAATGGAGGGGGTGAAAACGCTGCGACCAGAGCTGCAGCTGCTCCCGTGCCGCCACCGAGTCTCATGCAGTCTACGCGACCTCCATCTTGTGCTGGGATTCCCCCCCCGGAGCCGGCTCGGCGTTGACCGGGACCCCTTTTGGACTTCTGGGGGACCGCTCTGGTGAGTGACTGGCATCACCGTGCGGGGACCCACCCCTAAACTGTTGGGGCTACGGGGGCTCCCTGACTCGCCCTTACACGCCCCGTGATCCCAGGGTGACACTGTTCTCGAGGTGGAAGTATGCCGTGACCACAAGCTGGGAGTGGGTGCCTGGGCCCCGGGGCACGCCACGACGAGGGACAGGCTGCTGAGGAGGTGATTGGGGGAACAGTTGCCCGATAAATTTTTGGTCCTGGGACTACCCCCTTGCCCTGGCCATTGTAGCTGCTGGGGGGGGGGGGGTCCCAACTGCGATCAGTGCCACAAGGGGGTTGTGCTGGGTACCCGCTGACAGCTACAGGGTACCGCGCCTATAGACTTGCCGTGGGGCTGGTGAGGTTTTTGCAAAAGCCGACAGGCCGCGTGGGTTCTTTCACGGCAGGCGGCGGTGAGTAGTGATTACCCACAGCCTTTCTTGCTCCCCTCCTCGTGACAAACATGGCGACGGGCCGCAGTGGGCGGAATTCAACACAAACCGAGCTTGAGAAGTTTGCTTGGCAGAGGTCCCAGGAGGAGAGGTCTGGCACTGCTGTGGACCAGCGAGACGTCTCTGAGCCCATCTACAAAGATATTCTTGCAGCAATAACCACAGTGCGGACATCTCTAGAACAGCGCATTGACACAGTAGCTGCGGAAGTGGCCCTCATCAGGGAGGATATGCGCGTGCACACCATTGAGACTACCACGGCGGACCTGGTGTCCGACACTTCCACCCTCAAGAAGCAGGTGACTGAGTTGCGCATCTCCCAAGAGGCGATGGCGGTCCAACTTGATGAATACAAAGGGCGGATGCGGCGCAATAATGTTTGCATTTTTGGGGTTCCTGAGCAGGCGGAGGGGCCTTCTGCTGACCTCTATGTTGAGGAACTCATCCTAAAACACCTTCAACCAGGAGGCCGCTCCAAGTGCTTTTCGATCGAGAGGGCCCATCGTGTGCCAGGTGGTAGGCCCAAGCCTGGGCCCCCCCCCCCCCCCCGCCCGCGCCTGGCCCGAGTGTTCCACTACAGAGACCGCGATGTGATCCTACAGACGGCAAGAGCGGCACCCTCTTTGACTGTGGAAAATAGTAGGGTATCATTCTTCCCTGACTTCACTTTAAGAGTCCAGAAACAACGCCGCAGCTTCCTAGACGTGAAACGTGCTCTCAGATCTGGGGCTCAAGTATGCCATGCTGTTCCCGGCAAAACTAAGAATTGAATCCGATGGCAAACTCTGGTTCTTCACCAGGCCTGAAGACGCCTGGGACTGGATCGACGGTTGGCGTACTGTTGGCAAGAAAACGCAAAAACTGTCTTCACTGCCTGAAGAACCCGGCGACCGGTGTCAACACCGTCGCTCCCCGCCCCCATCCCAGGCGGGTTCTCGGGGCCCGCCGGGATGAGCAGGAGAAACTGTCCTCTTTGGGGGCCTTTGTGGTGCTCTCTTTTGGTTCGCTGTGGCCTCTAATGGCTGACTGGCCTGCCTGGGCTCCGAGCCCCCTGCTCTCAACAGACGTTCATTGTGCATGCTGTTTTGGGTCTGTTTTTCTGGGGTTGGTGGTGCTGTCATACCCAGACTGTTTAATCCACATTTTCTTGCAGGGCAAATTTTGTTGTTGTGTGTTTTGATCTTTGGGACTAAGGGCTGGGGCTAGTCTTACTGATTTTTCAAGCTACGCTTTAGGGAGTGGGGTTGGACACGTTCCTAAACGTTGATGTGGGAGGGCGACAGGCACTCTGCAAGTTGCGGGAGGCGGGTGGTTTTAGGCCCATCATGCAGGGAGGCAGGGTGGGGGGGGGGGTTCTGTTTGGAATGGGAGGGGGGATTGTTCTTTATGTTTCAATGTTTGTTGGTTTCTTGTATCAATACACTACATTGCTGAATTTCCTGCCTATAGTGGTTCCACTGTCATTCACTCACATTTCCTCCGCCCCGGCCGTTTCGGGCCTCGATTAATTATCTGGCTTTATCTGATTCCTTTTGATATGACGTGATGGCCCCAAGTTTAGCGCTTTGTTTCTCCACATGGAATATCCATGGTCTGGGAGATGAAATTAAGAGGAGCATAGTATTGCAATATATCAAACGCCACGAGCTTGACCTAGTGTTGCTGCGGAAGACGCATCTGGTCGGGAATTCCTGCGGGGCCCTGAATAGGAAAGGCTACAGTATGGTTGTTCATTCGGGTTCACCTCCGGTTCTCGGGGGGTGGGGATTCTCCTACGTAAAGGTTGCCACTACGTTGTTCACAAGACCTGGACTGACGCACAGGGTATATACGCCATGGCCTCGGGCACCTGGGAGGGACGGGTTATCAATGTAGTTGCTGTGTATGCCCCTCCTGGACTACAGGGCCTGACACTGCGTGATCTGGGGTCCCTCTTACTGGAGCTTCCATTGGGAGTGTTAGTGTTGGGTGGGGACTTCAACCTTGTAATGACTGGCTCCCTGGATCGTTTTTCACCCCGGGAGGATCCGTTGAGAGGCTCGCCTCTGTCTGAATTCGCTAACGCTTTAGGGGTGGTGGATATATGGCGGTGGTTTAACCCGTCGCACACGAGATTCACGTTCCAATCAGGGGTACACAGTAGCCAATCTAGAATTGACTATCTCTTTACACATGACCAGGATATCCATCTGTTTACTGGGTCGAGCTGCTTGGCCCGCGGAATCTCCGATCATTCTCCGGTCTGGGCTTCTCTGAGTCTTCCGCGAAAGGGGCGACCGGGATCTATAACTATACAACCATGGGCGCTTAAGCTATCGCATATTAAAGACGCCCTCCGCAAAGATGTGGAAAACTATTTTGCTGATAATGTGGGCTCTGTTACTTGACAGTGACTCTATGGGGGGCTTTTGGGGCAGTAATTAAGGGAAGGGCACTGTCTCTTAGGGTGGGCCACAGGGCCAAGAGATTAAAAAGGATATCGGAACTAGAGTCAGACGTCATGGATTTGGAGGAGGCGGAGGCGCATGAGCCTTACCCCTCCCTTCGGCATTGCTTTACGCTCAAGAGGCAAGATCATAGGCAGCTTCTCCATGAGGATGCCGCGATGCGAGCTCTCTCTACCCGGCATAGGATTTATGAGCACGGTGAAAGAACAGGTAAACTTTTGGCTTGGCTGGAACGCCGGGACCAAGCCTCGAGATGGGTGCACGCGATAGTCGACTCGGAGGGGGTGCTTCTCACCGATCCTCAACAGATAGCTGACGCTTTCGCGCTCCATTATGAAGGGGTCTATACTAGCTCCCCAGAATCTCAGAGCAGGTGGTCGACTGATCTCCTGGTTACTATTGAGATGCCGACCGTCTCTCCGGAGGGCAGGGAGGCCCTGGAGGCAGACGTCACGGGGACGGAGATCCAAAAAGCTATACATGGGGTCCGATCCGGTAGGGCGATGGGCCCCAACGGGCTTCCTATCGAGCCTTTTAAGCCCATGATGACTCTGCTGGCCCCCCACCTTTTGAACCTCTATACCGAATGCTTCGAGTCCGGTCAACTTCACAAACCTGACAAGCCGGTGGAGGACTGTAAATCATACCGACCCATTTCTCTTCTGACGGTCGAGGCCAAGATTTTGGCCAAGCTTTTGGCCAATCGACTTTTCTCCTACATCACGGATCTGGTCCACCCGGACCAATCAGGATTTATGCCGGGGAGAAACACGGCCCGAAATCTGCGGCGGGTACATGGGGCCCTGGGTAGAATCCACACTCTTGAGGAAGACGTGATCCTGCTATCGCTCGATGCAGCTAAGGCGTTTGACACCATAGAATGGGACTTTCTCTTCGCCGTATTGACTCGAATGGGGTTTGGACCTAAATTCATACGCTGGATCAGGTTACTTTATACACAACCCACAGCGCATGGTGTTGTCAATAACCATCGATCGGCCACCTGTACACTCCACCGTGGCACGAGACAGGGTTGCCCTCTGTCTCCGCTACTTTTCGCACTGGTTCTGGAACCCCTGGCTGTCTGGGTCTGGGGAGACCTGGAGATACGGGGGCTTAAATAGACGCCGAGCCACGAAGACCGCATCTCGCTTTATGCGGATGATATCCTTATGTATTTAGCGTCTATCGCATAAACTGGTCCAAATCCCATATGTTTGCACTGTGGGGCACTCCCCCAGCCAGTCCAAGGGGCTACGAAATACCGGTGGCTAAACGTGGCTTCCGTTACTTGGGCATCTTTGTCACCCCGGAGGCTGACCTCTTCTTCGAAAGTAACCTCCTCGGGCCCCTCCACAGCTTCAAATCAGACGTCTTGCATTGGTACTCTCTCCCTCTCACTCTCCTAGGACATGCGTCTTTATACAAAATGCTTGCACTTCTGCGTTTTCTGTATGTATTACAGAATACCCCCAATCCTGTCCATGAGTCATATTTCTCTCAGATTGACGGAGCGCTTCGGTGATTGCTATGGGAAGATCGCATGCCGCGAATTGCTATGAATAAACTCACCATGGGCTGGTACGATGGGGGGTATAGGGCTTCCAGACTTGCGTCTCTATTATCAAGCATCCCAATTAATAGCTATTAATAGGTGGGTATTTGGCCCCAATGATGACCCAAACTTCAGAACGGATCAGTGGCTCATGGGGAGGGGCGGATATAACAGAGCGCTGTACTCCAACCCCCGCAGGATTCATCTAACCGGCCCCACTGCTCGCACGGTCGAAACCTGGCATGTGGTCAACAAGTGACTGGGCTGGAATAAGCGTCTTACAAAGGCAACGCCGCTATGGGAACCCGACATATTGGGGCAACTCAGTAGGTGTCCGGGGTTCGACAAGTGGGATACTATCGGGATATCGACGTGGGGGAAGGGGAAATTAGCTACGTTCGTGGAACTTCAGACAAAGTACCAGCTGGCCCAAACTGAGACCTTCAGATACCTACAGATCAGCCATGCCGTATCGGCTGCTTTGCCGAGGGAAGCCCCCCTTCTGGACCCTAGGGATCATAAGGCCATTTCGCTTACTTACAAGAAATTGGTCAACAACCGTGTGGATCCAATGCAAAAGTTGAGGGTTAGCTGGGAGAAAGACTTGGGGCACATAGAAGATGAAGACTGGCGGGATGCTCTGGCCTCCCCTCGTGAAGTGGCCACTCCAATGCGTATGCGACTCCTGCAGCTTAAGGTTCTTCATAGGGTCTACTTTGATGCTAAACTCCTGTTTAGGATAGGTAGACGTCCCGACCTGCTCTGTCTCCGACATTGCAATCAAGTAGGCACCTTCTTCCACATAATATGGGATTGCCCACGCATTCAGGACCACTGGGTGAGGATCGCCCGTCAACTGGCGAGAGTCTGCGGCAAACCCCTCCCGCCATCTCCTCACCTATGATTGCTTAATATTTGGGGAGCGACTGATCTTTCTCAAGCTGAGCAGACTTGGGCCTCGATGGGATTCGCCATCACAACATCGCACAAAAGTGGGGGGTGGAGGCGGTCCCGACCCAGGGTGCCTGGGCACGGGATATGGACACAGCAATGATTGCCGAGAAATCGGTCATTAAGGGTCGTGGCTGCCCCAAGAAATGGGATGATAAATGGGGAAAGTGGAATAAATACAGGGGGGACATCTGTATCTCCCCAACGGGGTGGTGTACTACTCAATGGGATCTCTATAAGTCATGTCAAATGTCATGTGCTGATACCATGTTGTGTGTTGGAAAACAATAAAAAGTTTTTTTTTTTTTTTTTATAGTTGCAGTAGGTATTGCAAACCCTCCTGTTGTAGTTCGTGTTCCCTTTCCAGGATTATACTGGAGACAGATCAGACAAGACTGGACTATCTTTTTAGCTGTGCCGGCAATATCTGGATGATCCCAAACTTGCATAAGTTGCTTTGCCATTGAGGATGCTCCAACATGTGCCAGCCCATGTGCCATGTGAACCATAGGATGTAAATAGACTGTGGGTAACTTCCATTTTGTCATTTCTTTAGTCCTCCAACAGCCCTCATCATCCAGTGTTCCCTCCTTAGACCATTGGTCTAATTAATCAACAGAAGCAGATCGTTGCATGTCCAGCACCTCTTGCCTGGCATCATGACAACTTTCAGCCTGTGAGTTAACTACATACATAGATGTGGTACTTCACTGCATTGCAGTCTCACAAGCTGTGTAATCTGCAAAGACATTTCCTTTTCCTATTTTATCAGTCACTTTCTTGTGTGCCCCATACTTAACAATTGCTACTTTCTTAGGATATGTCAAGGCAGTAAGGAGATTATGTACTAATTCCCCGTGCACTATTTGTGTCCCATGTGAAGTAAGAAAGCCTCTTTCCTTCCAGAGTTGCCCATAATCATGAGTCACTCCAAATGCGTATCGGCTATCAGTGTAAATGTTAACAGGCAACTCTGTACTAAGCTCACATGCTCTTGTCAGTGCTATCAACTCAGCTGCTTGAGCTGACTTCTGTGGGATACGAGCTGTCGCAACTACTGTCTGAAGTGTTGTAATTGCATAAGCAGCAGATTTAGTGCCATCAGGCAATTTTAGGCAGGATCCATCAACCCACAATTCCCCATCAACACTAGAAAGAGGTGTATCTTGTAGGTCAACAGGACCCTTAGTTTGTTCTTCAGTAAGGGATATACAATCATGTAACTCTTGTGACTGAGACTGAGTAGCTGGAAATGGCAATAATGTAGCAGCATTCAGAGTCAAACATCTGTTCAGTGTGATATGAGGTGCCAAAAGTGTCAATTCATAGCCTGTCAAACGGGTACTAGTCAAATACTGTGTTTTCGTTTGATTTAACAAGGCATCAACTGAATGGGGTACTAGCACAAGCAATCTATGTGACAAGACTATTCCCTCACTCTGACGTATGACACAGCCGTTGCCGCCACCGCTCGAAAACACCCAGGCAGTGCACGGGCGACTGGATCAAGGACAGCTGAGAAATATGCACAAGGGCGCTGCTTATCACTGTTTGTCTGTGTTAAAACTGAGAGATCGCAACCGTCCCTCTCGTGTACATAGAGTGTGAAGGCCTTAGTGTAGTCTGGAGTTCCTAATGCTGGTGCAGAACAAAGAGCTTGACGTAACTGTTGAAAAGCATTCTGGCATTCAGTAGTCCATGGGAGGGGCATCGGAGTGTCTTTAGTCAAAAGGGCCAACAAGGGTTTAACAATGTGAGAAAAGCTAGGGATCCACTGCCTACAGAAAGAAGTAAGGCCAATCAGTGCACGAACATCCTTCTGAGTACGGGCACAGGCGTGTCTAAAATAGCTTGAATGCGATCTGGTGTGAGTGCACGTCCCTCCTTAGACAGGAGGTGACCTAAATAGGTAACCTGCTGTCTACAATATTGCAAATTCTTCTGAGAGACTTTGTGATGATGAGAGGCAAGGAATGACAATAATAATAGTGTTCCTTCTTCACACTGTTCAGGGGTATCAGCAGCCAACAAGATGTCATCGACATATTGAATAAAAGCCACCCCTTTTGGTACAGGGAAAGAGTCATGCTGCCTTTTCAATGCCTGGCTATAAATGCTAAGACTCTCTGTATACCCCTGTGGAGCTCTACAAAATCTGAATGATCGATTATTCAAAGTGAAGGCGAACAAATAACAGCTGTCAGGGTGAATAGGTATCGAGAAAAATGCATTCTTCAAATCAATCACACTAAATGTAGTGGCAGTAGGAGGAACCATAGTAAGAAGTGTTGTGATGTCAGAGACTACCGGGTATTGGGGCACCACTATTTTGTTGACCTCTCGTAAGTCAATGATGAATCTGTAAATTTTTGTGTCAGTGTCTTTTTTACAAATAGGAAGAATAGGACTATTACAGGTTTTGTACGGGACTTCTTCCACAACCCCCACTCTGATAAAATCCTGAACAATGTGTATTACTGCTTCTTCGCCTTCCCGAGATATTTTATATTGGGGCAGTCGAGGCAAAGAAGCACCTTCCTTCACTTGAATATGTACTGGTGGAATAACCATGTGTCCCACATCGATATCTGATGTAGCCCAAAAAGTACTAGGTAACGATGCCAGAGCAACATCCTCTTTAATGAGACAAGACTTCTCAACCATTGGATAGTTATCATTTAAAATAACACGCACACCTTCTGGGGAACAAAGTATTGTAGCACGGAAATGTTTAAGCATATCGATACCCTCAATGTTATCCGGCGTGTTAGGGGAAAGCAGAAATGGACATGCTGCAGTGAATATATCAAGACTAAATGCAAGTGTCTGTGACAGTGGGCTAAGTGTAGGTGTCCCGTCGAACCCTAACGATATCATTGTGCCAGACAGGGGAGCCTATTTTTTAGACAGAGCACTGCGAGTTGCTCCTGTATCAACCAGAAACCGATCAGTAGAGCCCAAGACATTTGCATCAACATAAGGACCTTTCTGATCTACTGGGACCTCAACCGGTTCCTTACCCCATCCTAGGCATTCCTATGCATAATCAGAATCCCCAAGACCATCAGCCGAATAATCTGACATTTCATCATCATCATCATCAAGTCTTTATTTCGATTAAAATAATCATAATCATCAAAAATGCTTAAGATAAAAACACAGAGCCATAAATAGCAATCATAAGAAATATCGCTAAAAACATTAATTAGTACTAAACTTTGTATCATATAAAAAGGCTCGAAAGTACAAAAACAGCAATAAAAACATAGAGATACATCGATAAAATGTGTGAGACAAGATAATTCAACACCATTGTAAGTTCATTAACAGGGCCACGCTTAAATAACTTTACGTAAAAGTAGTTATAACTAGACTTGGTTTTCTCTTATTTTTTTGGACCGGATAAGCCAAGCCCATTTCAAAAATTTCGCATAGCAATAACTATTGGGTCGTTAGTGGATGTCTGCAGAATCCTTAGTGCCTCCGTGGCAAATCTAGTACCTAGGTTCATACAGATAGGTTTCAACCATTTAGTCCTGGGTAACTTATAGGCCGGACACATAAAGAGTACATGAGATATGGATTCCGCCTGGGCAACAGGACAGTGATCTGGCCCATGCAGAAGCCATTTGCTTGTAAAGGTGTTGACCGGAAGAGAGCCACCCCTAAACTGGTGGTATAGTTTCCTATCCATTGGTTTTAGGATGACATCCCAGTAAGCTTCAAGCACAAAGTCCTGTTTGTGCGTCAAAAAGTCCCTCGACAGGGTGGGCCTAATAGTAGAGGAAAAATAATTACTCTTAATCATGTCCCAATAGGCGGTCTTAAACTCCCTTTTTGTTGGGAATGGGATTTCTTCAGGTTGCTACCATAGACCACTCATCCCCATCCCACACAGGGTGTTTTTTACATTCTGTAGCCATTTGATCTTACCCAAACAATCAACCCCTCTTAAATCCAGAAGAGATTTGGCATATTGGGAAAGCTCGGGAGTGACCCAGAGCCGTCTCCAGAATGCTACTGGTCTATATCGGGCTAAATCCTCAATACGTAAGCAATCCAAATCCATAAAGAGGGGCAACAGTGGAGAAGATTGCGGAAGACTCGTGATAGCTCTGACAAATTTATTCTGAGCTCGTACCAAGATGGAGATGTTCTCATAACCCCATAATTCAGCACCATATAGGATTGAAGTGGTGACCTTGGTGGTATATATTTTAAGAACAGGGGCTATGGGCTTGGTAAACGAGCGGCTATGTTCTTTCACAAGAGCTCCTGCCAGCTGTGCGTGTTTTAAAGCTAGCAAGTCACTGTGAGGTTTCCAGTTAAGCTTCCTGCCTAAGGTAATCCCCAGGTACGCGAACGCATCTGTCTGTTCTAAAAGGGCATTATTCATGTACACACTGCTTTTAATGATCTTGTGTTTGTGAAAAACCATGAACTTTGTCTTGTCCACATTTACCACCAGCCCATGATCTTGACAGAACACCTCAAACCGAGATAAAGCAGCCTGTAGCCCCTTCTGTGTCTTAGATAGGATCAAGGTGTCGTCTGCGAACATGAGCAGTGGTATCCTCAGCCCCACCAAACTCGGGGCATCAGTATCACATGTGGAGTAATAGTGGACCACCCTGTCAATAAACGGGGAAAACAATGTGGGCGCCAGGACACATCCCTGGCGCACCCCCTTTAGGACAGGAAATTTATTGGTGACCTCACCCTTTGAGCCCCACCTAACCTGTGCATAGTTCGATGTGTGCAATTTGATTAACATGGCTAATAGCTCCTGTGGCATCCCTGCGTCCGAGGACGCTCCACATTTTATTACGAGGGACCAAGTCGAATGCAGACTTAAGGTCGATAAAAGCTGCATAAAGAGATCCTCCCCCTATATTAACTACTTTCCAGTAAATCATAACGAACCTAAAGACTTGGTCGATGGTGCTAGTAAAGGGGCGAAAGCCGGCCTGCAGTGGTGATAGAATCTCATACTCCTCAATCCACACTTGGATTCTACTGAGGACCAACCTGGCAATTAGTTTCTGCATTGAATCAATAAGGCTGATAGGCCTGTAATTTCCAGGTAGCGAACGATCGCCCTTTTTAAAAATCGGAATAATGACTGCTCCGGACCATGTATCAGGGATAGGTGCACCACTAGCTATTGCGTTGGCTAAAAAAGTAATGTAGGTGACCCAATACTCTTTGTCATGCTGAAACAAGTCCGCTGGTATACAATCCGGACCTGGTGCCCTTCCTTTCGGTATCAATGGGAGAACCTTCTCTACCTCAGAGCTGTCGAACAATAAAATGGTTGGGGTGAGACAAGGTTGGGGGTGAGTCGAGACATTATTTGAATTAGAAATTGTGCTTCAAAGTACGCAACCCATGATTCTGGTGCTACATGGTTAACTGGTATGTGTGGTGTTCCATTGCTTCCCCACTTAACTAGCTGCCAGAATTTGACCATATCCCTATCATTACTAGCTTCATACAAGACAACACAATATTTGTCGTCCCATTCCTTCTTTGCTGTTGATTTGGTTGCTTTATACCTGGCCCTGGCCGATCTAACCACGCCTATATTTTTGGATCTAAGGGCGTTTGTTAGCACCCGGTAAGCCACTCTACATGACTTATTGTACCAAGAGGCCATTTTTGCACCAGGCTTCTTCTTCCTTGAAATAGGCTTGATAAAAAAGGGTTTTAAACTAGAGAATAGTTCACTATGGACATATGGGACAATATGGTTAATGTCCTCCTGGGTAGAACAGTTATTGAGAATAGCAACCGAATGAGCAACCATAGATTTCATCTGCTCCAGGTCCCCTTCTCTTTCGATGAGCCTTGCCCATCTGACTCTCCTATCATCATTCGAAACTACTGCTTCCAATTGGGTGAGGGCAACATCCGTTTTGTCTAATGGGCTCAGAGCCTTGAGTGATAATATCAATGGGTCATGATCACTTTCGGACCGTACAACAACCGACATGTCTTGTAGGTGGACCCAGAATTCCACATTGAGAAGGATATAATCTATCCTGCTGCTTCTCAGCATTATTAAAAGTATGCGCACCCTTTCCGGTCCGACTCCGTCCTCCCATTTGCAGCCCTCACTCCCTTTTCCTGGCACAGTCCCTTGAGCTGTATTGCTGCTTCCGTCCATTTATTAATTGGGCTAAGGCCTAGGGGGGGAATATTCCATTGTAAGTCCTCATCAGAGGTAAATTGCCATCATCTTGGTCAAGGGGTGCGAAAGAGCAGTTAAAGTCGCCCGCTATGATCATGTTACAACTTTCTCTACTGCTGTCCAAGAGTCTATCAAGGAGGGCAACTGTCTCTGAGCGCCTCCCACCCGCCATCCCTCTTGCATAGATGTTAATTAACAAGATATCCCATACATGACCCATTCGTAAACGAAGAGCCATAATGTCCGGGCTATCGATTGATACTATCTCAACGGTATAGCTCGTTTGCTGTCTCACCCAGCAAGTGAGCCCACCGGATGGTCTTCCCTTTCGTCCCCCTTGTGCTGGCTTAGAAAAATTTAAGAACCCGGGATGGTAGACTTGTTCCAAAGCCCATGTCTCTTGAAATACCCATATGTCGTGCTGTTCAATAAAAGTAGACCAATCACTGGATTCAGTTTTAGATAAAAGCCCCGCGATGTTCCAAGAACCCACTGTAATGCTGGGCTTATAGCGCACTGGAGGTTCACTCGAGAGAGACGTTTGGACTACAGGTCCACAAGCGGTACTTGATGCCACAGTACCGGGAGGGCCGTTCGATAAGGAACCTCCATCCTCGGATACACTTGCTGGGCCTGTCCTCTTGCTCTCCCATTGCATTTTGTCTTCCTCTACATAGCCCGCATTATTACCAACTACAGCCCTCAATACTTTCACACTTGTTGTTTTGATCAGGTCGACAGGGTCACTAGTAAAAAAGCCTTGTTCTAAATCCCCATGCCCCCCGATACGGCTTGTTGTAATTGTTGCAGGGCCACCAATGCTATCAAGTCAATCAATACTTTCTAATGATGAAAGGGCGTCAAATCGGTTGCTCACAGGGACAGAGTAATTGGAATGCCCTAATGGATGGAATATCCCTCTCCCATTGACACTACTAGTATTTGTTGTGGGTCGGTAGAAAAATCCCAGTGGTAGTACTGAGATAATATCCCTTGCATCATGGTTCCTTGCCCTCGACAATATATACTGAACCATGCTAGGTGTCTTAAAACTCAAAACCACACAGTCCCCCCGAAAAATGTTATCGGACTTCCCCACCCAGGGTACCCTTCGCACCATTTTAAATTCAGTGAAAAGTTCAGTGGTAATCCCTGTTCTAGAACTTAACAGGTGTAATGCCTTGTTTCGCAGGTTTGACCAGTGCTCCCGCGTCTGTGTTGCAAGCTCGGGGACATTACCCAAAACAACTGTATAAGGTGTGGCTTCTGGCGGTAGGTGGAGAGATGTCGGGAGATATTGCTTGTCTGCTGAGGATTGTTGAAATGGATGTATTCTACCAGCTTTCGCGGCCTGTTGGGCACACTGGGTACCGTATCCACCACTAGTTGGTGGTTTTAGCTGACTATTACCCACAACCGCGCTAGAATAACTAGGTGGTATACTATCTGACCCCTTACTTTGCAAACCTCCAAACCTCCGGTTTGATGGAATACCCCCGCCGCCTAATTGTACATTAGAATTA
Organism: Triturus cristatus; assembly: GCF_964204655.1. NCBI lineage: Eukaryota > Metazoa > Chordata > Amphibia > Caudata > Salamandridae > Triturus > Triturus cristatus. Next base: position 1,167,917,610 of record NC_140579.1, read on the forward strand.
ATCGATGGGCTCATAAGGAGGCCCTGTTCTATTTTAGTGAGCCTATCTTCAATTGAAGCAAGTTTCTCCATCAGGGGGTCAATTAAAATGGAGATTTTCTGCAGTAACTCTGTGGTAAAATCATCCTTACTACGGTTAGCTGGCTCAGGAGTAATGTCCACAGGAGAACGGTCGCTGGTGGTGGGCAAAGAAGATTGCGGACGCCCCCCACACCCCTTTGCAGGGACCTTCCTACTTGAGCCCCCTGTTAAGTTGGGATGTGGTTTTGCTAAGCCTCTGGCTTTCATTTTCGTCCTTGGAGGTTCCCCCTCCTCCCCCACAGCCCCCTGTTTAACCTGCTTAGTTGCTTGCTTCTAGTAGTAGCCGGTGAGGCTCTAGGAGGACCTTCCGGACTTAATGAGATGGGATCAGGTGAAGCAGTTAGGACGGATATAGGCTGCCTAGTTGGCCCAGGAAGAGAAGCCACGGAGGTATTTGGCTGTATTAATGGGGTAAGTGGGGCTGGATTACCTGAGCCTATAGATGTTAAAGGTTCTAACGATAACCTGCGCTCAGTTAGTTGTATCTCATGAATGAGCGCAGATTCGGCCCTGGATAGGAATGCGTCGAGGGTTCCCACGACTCCCCCCCCCCCCCCCCCCACTCCAGATTTACGTTTGCCCAATAAACTCGCCCCAACAGGTGGCATAGCGGTTCACTAATGCTGCTAAACCAACCCCCCTGCTAATGAACCGAAGGTTTAGAGGGATGGCCCAGCCCAGCCTCCTCCGTACTCTGACAAGCCGTCCCTTGGTCCGGGCTTCGTCCGGGCTGCATCCCGCGCCACGGGTGGAGAGGCGGTGCTTTAAATGCGGTGTCCACGCCTCTCCCTCACTCGCGGCAGCTGGTCCAAGTAGGATGCACTCTGGGAGGTGGAGTCCTCTCCCAGAGTGTTGCCACCTGCAGCAGCTGACGAAACAGAGGCTACGGGGATCCTGGGACCCGAACAGTCACAACGCCGCAAAGAGGAGATTAACCCCGGCGGAGGTGCAGCAGAGAATGCAGGCTTCTCACTTTTCCCCAGTTAGTCGTGGAGGGTGGATTATTAATACTGCTGTTATCTACCGGGTGAGTAGCTAAATAAACATTATAATATTGAAGCGTTATAGCATTAAGCAGATTGTGCTCGCAATATTAGAGCTCCAGTAATCTTCTAAAAGTTTCCAGCCTAGTTGTGTCGCCTCTGAAGCTCCTGGGCACAGCACTTCGGGCTGACTCTAACGTCAGCCACACTCTCCCGCTTTGCTGCTTGTTACCACTGCCCTTCAGTGCCTCTCAGTGCCACTCAGTGCCGCATATCACGTTCAACAGGTGTTCAATGGACCCCTGGGCTCCAAACCACTCAAGTTCTTGATGCCTGGCCTTATAGCTCACCGGGGGCAGCTCCTCACCACCACCACCACCTCCCCTCACCTCACCTCACCGTGTGTCAGGCACAAAGCACGGGGCTCCTGCCTCTGCAAGCGTTGAGTAGTGGTGATTGAAAAATTGAGCTGAGCAATCTCCCACAGTCGAGGCTCCTGTGAGTCCCGTTTAACCTCCTGCGGCTCAGTGGGGGCTCCCGTGACTCCCGCGGGTCAGCTCGGCTGCAGACCCCTTCCTTCTCCGGTGTTTCTGGTTTTTTTGGCTTGTTTTCGCCCGCGATACTCCCCCGCGGCTTCACTCGTGGCTCTCGCACTCTTTACCCAGACTTTGTGTTTTGCAGATCGTCGACTGACAGGTCACTGTGACTCAAACTCTCTGCTTGGCAGCCATAGAAACACCTCGCAAGTTCGAACCAGGCTGACATCCGCAGAAAACAAGATGGCAAAGAACAAGGGTCGGTTCCTCTTTACAGGAAGATGATGCGGAAATGTAAAGACAGCGGGAATAACAGGCTGGATCTGACTTCCTGCAGTGCCCTGGAAAGAAACACTGTCTCGCCAAGCCAAGGATCTTGTCTGTTGTCTGGATTTCGAGCTGCACACCAATGTAAACAAGGAGCACCGACTGGTGACTGGCGAGGCCGGCCGCCGCTTCGCTGCTTGTGCTGTCTCTGCCTCCCACAGTCATTTGGAAAAACGCCACTGTTTTGTCACACATGCGTAAAATGTCTGACATTTGATATTGATTTCGTCTATCAAAAGTATTAGAATAATTTGGCCCATGTTCAACTGCCTCAAACCTGGGACGAGTTCCTATTCCTCCCCTATTTCCTGAATTCCCTGGGTGTCCTCTCATGCTTCCTTGACCCCGTTGATACTGCTGACCTCGCAAAAGGGGGCACTTAGAACGCCAATGTCCAATCTCTTTACAATAAGCACACTGATCAGAAGACAAAGTTGATCGAGAGAAAGGGAGTACACCAGGGGTATATACTGCACATCCGCCTCTACCACCACTTCTGAATGGTGGACCATATACTTGAGCCAACATAACTTTCGTTTTTAACTCCTTAACCTTCTTATCCTCTTTGCCTTTTGCTTCTAATTCCTGATGCTCATACTACTGGGCCATAGTCAAAAGGGAGACTGGGGAAGACGTAGTCCATGAACTCTCGCTGGCCTTTAGGTGACTAGCTATTTCTGGCAGCATGTTAGCGACAAATTTGTCAACGAACAGATGCTTACCCGTGTCATCTGTCAATGACTGTCCACTGAAGTCATGGAATGTCTCTTCAAATTGTGTAAAGAAATCAGAAACGGACTCATCCGCTTTCTGTGTACAAGACGCTAACGTAGTCCAATCTATTTTCTTGGGGGTATAAGAGTTTTCAACTTAGTTACAATAGCTTTGGGAAGATCTAATATCTCCTGTTGTGGTTTCTGCGCAGGCTCTCTAGCCGCATCTATTTCTTCTAAATGCACCCAAGTATCACCATAGGCTACATTATCATATATTTTCCGAATTGTTCTCCACATATCAGGAGGCACAAAAAGTCCAAAAAAATGTAAATATCTGGCAGAGTCATAGTACAGGAGCTAATAGCTCCTTCCACTTCTTCATAAAAAACGCCTGATTTTTCCGTGGATCAGGCAAAGCAGCTTTAAGAGCCATAACATCTGCTCTACTCCAGGGAGCGAAGACCCAATTATAGACAAAATATCCCTTTGCATCATCTGAATCTTTATCAGCACTTGTTCCCGTACCCTTTGGAGGAACATACAGAGGCCCAGCTTCACGCATCGGTTTTACAGTAACCACAGTATCACTAGGGTCATTGTCTGTTCCCAAAACTACTTCTTTCTGCACTGGGGTCTGAACTGTTCGTGCAGTTTTAACTTTACCAGCTGATTTTTGCTCCGCTTTTAAACATAGTGTATCATGTCTTAATTTAACTACTCGCCGAATTAAATCGGGTATATTTGAAAAAAGAAAAGTTCCATCATTTAATTGTTTATAATCAGAATTGATATCAGCGGGCTTTAAGTTTATAGAAACATTTCTAAAACCAAGTATTACCTCCCAGGTAAACTTCTCTGCAAAATGTAGCTGCTCTAAATCCTTCCACTGCTGAACCGTTGCTACAAGGGCTGGGGCAGAAGTAGTCCCATGAGCTTCTTTGCGAGCAGTGGATCTGATAGTGGCTTTTTCATCAACAGTCAAAGTAGAGCGAGTCTGCTGCCCATCTTGCTTATCTAAGACTTTATCATCTGAAGAAAGATGTTCTTCTTCAGAAAGATCATTCTCCGGGGCAGAGGGAAATTTATACGGGGCGGAGGTCGATCTAACAAAATGGAGTCATCCTGAGGTTTATTAAGTATGGGATAAATGGGGCACCTAATAGGGTACTGGCCAGTTACCTCTAAACAACGCTCCTCTTCTTTGTCTTTTATTTCCTTCATCTCTTTAATTTTTAATTCCAATGCTTTTTGATATATCATTTTACGCTGTTCTATTTCTGCTATAGCTTCTTCTTTCCTCATTCTCTCTTGCACTTCTTTCTCCAACATTCGTACACAATCAAACATATCTTGTCGACTCTTATGCTGAAACAAACACTGCTCTACATACTGAATCTTTTTAAAATCAAATGACCCATGCACTGGCCATCATAGATCAGGATCCTTTTTCGTATATTTGGTCCACAGTGTACTATACATTATGGAAGAAATACCGTATTTAATGTACATATGCCTATTAGGTGTCCCCTCTGGGGGAGCCGGCTGAATTCTTTCTAAATCCATTTTGGTACCACCAAGACAACAACACAACCAACGGAGTGTGCTAGGTGTAGGCATGCTACCATAATTTTGTAAAATATTACTTATCCCAGATATGTCAAAGTAGAGAAAAATCTCCACATTACCTGCCTTTATCTTTTGCAAGAGATAAACAGACAAACAAAACCAGAATCTTGGCCAAACACATCCAAAATTAAGAGTGCCGCTTCAGCGACCTTACCAAGCAATAGTCTCCAACCTCCAACTGCCAATCTCTTGGTCGACCTAATGGTCACTGCAAAACTTGCGCCAAAGGAAGTCTCAGTCGGGACCGACCACCACCTGGAGGGTCAAATCGAGAAAACCGGAAAAGTCGCTTCGGTCTGCAAAGACAAGGGTCTCTTCATGCAGGCCGTCTCCTCAGCAAGATTTCATTCCTCCGTCAAGACCACTCCTCCTGGCGGCCGCGTCTTCGATGAGCCCCACGAGTCGGGCGCCAAACTGTGGAAATGTGCCTTTTAAGCAGCACACCATCACCCTTCTCTGTCCACGGGTCCTTAGACCAAATAGAGATTGGCACTGAAGCTGGAATTCAAATAACAAGTTTATTAATCACTCATGAGTGGGACTACGTCAATACAACACCCTGAAGTGCTACACCCTTTGTTGCAGAGTAAGCATGTAGTTACAAATAGAAGCTACAAGCATACACAGGAATAGTTACAGCCAGACATGGGAAATCACTTAGTTAGCAAAGTAGGAGGGGGAACAGAACTGCTTACAGTTGCAAGACACAGTTGATAGTTATGTCTTTAGTCAGGTGCATTCTAGCAGCTACAGGCCTTTTCTCAGCACATATACATTGCTTGAGCTTAGAATAGAAGGAGTTAACTAAAGCTGATGACTCGAGCAGAATAGAAAAGCAAGCAACAGTGAAGAAGGAAGAATCACAAGGATAACAAAATGGATGCTGCAAACAAGATGGCTTCAGCTCATTCTAACTGCAATTATTTTCGATTTCCACAGGTGTACTGCTCGTCTGTGGAATTAGTCAGTCTCCAAATGTCTTTCAGTCTGTGTGTTGCATAGATAAAGTATTTGTTTATGGGATTTGTTAGGTCTAAAGGGGAAGCCGGAGATTCTGTCAAGGATACCGTCCCATGGACGATTAAAGTTGCCACCTACAATTAATCTAGATGCAATAGGAAGGGATGAGATTTTTTTAGACAGATAAGTCCAGAAGTTAGGGAGATCCTTCTTTGGGCTGTATATACTTATGACATAAAGTTCTGTGCCATCTTTTTGCAATCTGGTAATAAGCCATCTCCGTTCAGGGCCTATGGTATGGAGACCGAAGGATTTTGAAATCAGTGTGATGACACCATTTTTCTTTTTAATAGCTAGGGTGAACTCACCCAGAGGTTATGTGATAGTATTGCTTCTTTGAGGTCCACTTTGGTTTATTGCTGGACTACAATGTCTCCTTTGAGTTTGTGAAAGTAGTCAAAAATTACTTTGGCATTTAGTGGGATGGTTTAATCCCTTCACATTGTGGAGAGGATCTTTAAGTCATGCATTTAAAGCGGATGATAGTAGGATGTGTATCGGATCCAGTGTGCAAGGTTGTCCACTGTGTGTGTGACAATGACCACCCCTTGAGGATCATATATGAGGTGGCTGGAGGAGGGCCACAAGGGAAGCACAGGTGAAGGGGAAATGGGGCGGAAAGGGGTAAGAGGGTAGAGATAGAGGGGAAGGATTGAAAAGGTAGGGAAAAAAGAAAGAGTAGAACTAGAAATAAAAAAAAAACCTTTAAGAAGAAAAGAAAAGACTCTAACCCACCTCACCCAAGTGAGAACGTACGGTAAGGCGGTGGAGGCCATGAGGGACCAGGCCTATTGGTTACGGTGCTGAGAAGCTATGCCATGGATAGTGATGTTAATATATAATAAATGAAACTTGTCCCTAAACAAATAGAAAACAGGGAATCGGGGGTATCAACAAGTACCGAGGAGTGGTTGAGGGTGTGATATACCGCTTAGACAGTCAGAACACATACAGTAATTACAAATTGTGTCCGTATCCTAAGCCATGAGCCCGTTGTGCTTAACTATGAAGGAATAATAACTATTGTCGACATGAGTGGTTGGTTTGAGGTTTGTAGTTTCAAGAGAGATTCTCAATAGAAATTACCTATGAGGAACCCCATGAGAAAGGACGGAATATTAGCTAGAGTTGCAAGACAGCAGTATAACGTAGTAGCATAACCATTAAAACATCCGCCGTCTAGTGCATTAGGGTTAAATATGAAACTATGCTAACTAGATTTTGTCAACTAGACAAACAGTGTCAGATTATCTACAGGATGATTTAAGATGGAAGTGGTCTTCCAAGGGAGTCCTAGAAGGCAATTGTGACGGGATGTAATTAGTAGTGATCTGTGTTAAATGACAGGTCTCACATTGCTGAAAGCAATATAATGTAGGGTCTGTCATAAGTAGATGAAATGTTTAGTTTGGTGGGCGTTAGTCAGTGAAGAGGTCGAAGTTGCATGGCGAACGTAGGTGGCAGCATGTAGATCTCATGAAATCCGATTGTGTTTTAGAGTTTCTGGGTGTATTAGTAGAAGTTATCCTATGTTGGTTAGTGAGTAACCAGTCAGTACCATACATAGTAAAAGAGAGAGCATACCAACATTAGGAGAGAGAGGTTAATGCATGTTCCAGTAACTTAATCAGGTGACCATGTGCGAATCCTGAATCTCCGCAATAAGAATCCAAGTCTTTGAGGTCTTCAAAGATTGTTTGTTTTCCATTGAAGGAGGCTTTGAGTCGTGCAGGTCCGATGAAGAAGAAATGTATGGCGAGGTCTTTGAGGATCTTCCTCCTGGACAAAAAGGCCTTCTTTTCCTCACAGTTTCTTAGAGTAGTGTTGTGTGATGCCTATAGACACACCTTGCCGTATACTTTTCTGTACTTTCTTCATGTGTGAGATGACTTGTTCTGTGTGTGGGTAGTGGAGAGGTCTGAGGATAGGTGCCCTAGGGTAGGAGATGTTTTCAGGTTTATGCATGGGGATTCTATGGGCAGGAGTTATTTCAAGATCCTTATCAAAGCTGTGAGCTAAAGATATCCATTTGTCCACAAAGGCAGAGCAGGAGGGTGCACGGTCTTCAGCACCTTCTAGAACACCAACAATTCTACGATTTCCTCTTCTATGTGGACCTTTTAGGTCAGTGATGCTCCTTCCCAGTTGTGCTATCTTTAGTGAGGTGGATGTTCGAGCGCTTGTTGAGTTGTGTTTGTGGTGCTCGAAAATGCTTGTCCATGATTCGGCTTCTGAAAGTATTCCTTCCAGGGACTGAATGTCTTGTTTGATGCATGAGAGGTCATTTTGCATCATGGATGTGCTGATTTTGCAGAATTGAGCCAAGACTTATAGAGTTTAGAGTTTTTTTCGGTTTATTGTCAGCCATCTTGTTGGGTAGATTTGAGGGCTAGGTGGTTCTGCTGAGCGGATGGCGGTAATAGTAGGGGTTTGAGCCTGTTTAAGTGTGGTGGTGTATTGGAACCACTGAGGAGTCGCTACTCGCCTTGCTGCAATAGGTAGCGTATTTGAGACCAAAACTCCTGTGATATCTCCGTAATGGAGAACTCGGGCCTAGTGTGGTTGAAGAATGTTTGCAGCCCGTCTCCATCTTGAGGTCAGGCAAATGAGGTTTGAGGGGGTGAGTCATCCATATAATTGCGAGTGGGTGAACGGTGCAAAAAGTATACCTCACAATCGATGGTCTCGTGGAGAAATTGGGTATGCTGCAAGTCACTGCGTTGAAACAAGTTACTGGGTGCGCAATTAGTTATGAAGCACCTGGATATGTAGAGTTATCCTCACGGCGGCGGTATTGTCAGGTATCTCTAGTGGAATGCGTGTGGATCAATAAATTCTGCTGTGCCGTGAATAGTTAGGAAGAGAAGTGGCTTACAGGCAGCGCTACATGTTCCAAACGTAGAATCTTATTCCTATGTGCAGAATCAGGACCGGGGGTCGTTAGGGGACGTTGAAGCTGCTGGCATAGCGGAGCTTAGACGGCCATCTTCTCCAGTGGTAGCCACATCACAGTCTTTTTGGAGGGTTCGAATTTGGTGTTAGGTGTATGCAATCTCTAAAAAATGTGTTTAAGTAGTTGTAAGCACGGTCATGTATATCTGAAATCTGTTACAATACCATTGCAGGCTCTGAATGAGACGTCCGGAGTGCGCAGGTGCTGAAGGCTTTTCCATAACATTGAACAAGCTCTTGATGTGTGTGTAACATCGATGACTGTTTTCCCATAGTTTTAAATGAAGTATTTGGTGTGCATGTTATTCAAGAGCGTTATTCAAGAAAGCTCTCTTCTAGCTCTAAACGAGATCTAGGATGTGTCGCAGCCTGTTTGACTAGAAAGCCGATACGCGTGCACAAAATATTAATTACATTATATCATCTCAGATTTTAGTTTATTTAAGGCAGAAAACACTGTTACAGTGTCATCCATATCAGAGGTATGCATAACTGCGGCATAAACTTAAAGAATGCTTTTTTTATCATGTGTTCGTGATTGTGTATTTGTTTGCTTGCAATTTTTTAGGCTGCTTTTGCAAAGTTTGACTAAGATCGTAAGGGTGTGAAATCTCTCTGAATTCCTTCACATTACTGTTAATAAGATATTGAATTTTAAGAGCAAATTAATAAGTTAAGATTCCCTATATCTACACAGAACAACATTTGCCTCCCTTTTTCTTTTCCAGAATTGATGGCAAAGATAGAAAAGCACAAGACGGCCCACCCTCATTCGGGTGATCAGGAGGAGGAAGACGATTAGAAATGTTAAAAACAGTTGGACATTTGTTTGTTTTTATAAAATAAATAAAACCTTAACAAAAATCAGCTTTTCTGCCCAACACAGTATTTATCACCTAACCGATTAGGTTGACAGTAGGGCTGTATATATGAGGTGCTTGTCAAAGTTGACAAACAAAACAGTGGTTCTAAATAATCACCTTAAAGACAGCATGCAAGCATAAGACCTACTCTGCACAGGTAAATGACATTTGAAAAACAGCAACATTTTCACTTCTCTTAATAAAATGCAAGGAGCTGTAAACTACTCTACTTGACTATCAAACAGAGGGTGAAAGAGATTTGATATATAGGCTCCAAGAGCACTCCCACTCGACTCAATAATGGCTAGAAAAGCTTAATGGCCCGCCCTTTGCTGTATAAATACATTGAATGCAGCAATGTTTTATTCATATACATACTTTGTTTTATTAAATTCATTTTTTTCAAAGAGTAAAAACATTTTCTTAATACACAGACATTTCTTTTTTTATCTTTTATACACAATATTTTTTTAATGCGATTCAACATTTCATATTAATGTGCATTATAGACATTATTTGTACAAAAACCCCGTACTATGATCAACCTCACACCACAACTAACTCACATTGCATCACAGCCTTACATGCCACGCTCACACATTCATACCTCACACACATACTACACCTAGCTTCAAAGGCATACACAGTTCAGATCATGGGACCAACACTTCATTTAATGTCCAAGAGATTTGAACATGGTAAGTTAATAATGCTGACCAAGTCATACTTTTTTCAGGCTCTTCCCCCATGTCAAATGGTTCTGAATGTCAGCAAACAGGACCAGAAAAAAACTCCTTATAATCATTTTTGTAAAGTCACCTGCCATCCAACCTGTGCAAACCTTATAAAGTTGTCATGGGACTGGGGAGGAGCACTCTTGCTTTAGCCAGTTTCAAAATGTTCCAATCTGAGTTTGAGTACGCTCCCTAATCGAAATTTCCCTCCATGGTCATATGTCTTAACTACAGGGGTGAAGCGGGTATGGTGTGGCTGTATCAGTTAATCCTACATTTTTAAAAAACACACGTCTTACCAGTGTTGGAAAATGTGACCATAAAGTGGGAGAGAAATGAGTACTCAAATGTCAATTATAGGTTACTCTACAAGAGAAGAAGCACAAGGCCAGGGACAGGAGAGACAGAGAGAAAAAAAAAACTCAACATGTTTTTGGGTCTTTTTCCTTACTAGTCTCAGAGTTTAGTTTTCAATCCATAGAACAAACTAGCACCAAATTAATTTTTTTGTGATTCTAAATCAAGACTAAAGTTCTTTCTCAACATTACCTATGTCACCCAGATGGGTTGTTTGGTACTCCTTAAGGTTGCCCTTGTACATCATCAAGAATGTTCTGGTCTGGTCATCTAGCCTCTCCTGAGTATTATTGCACTCCTGTTCCACTGCGTTCTCAGTCTGTAGTTTTGGCAAATGTTCATGTCCCCAGATCTGTAGTCTTAAATATATCCACCATTGTAAACACAAGCCATACTTAATCCTCTTTCCCATCATTATTTTAGTGAGGTTTTCTCACTTCATCAATGGAAACCGAAGAGACAAAAAGTGGCTCTAGCATAATATAGGCATAAGAGGCATCGTTCTAAAATGTAAATAGAATGGATCTTTTCTTAATGTTCTAGTAAATCTAAAACAACTTGCTGGATTGAACACCCTGTACCACAGTACAATAACCTTTTGTATCAGAGGTGACTCCAATTAAAAGATTTAAAGTAGATACAAGTTCTGGTAAAGTGTCTGAAGTTGGAGATTTTCACAGCCTGATAAAAGATTCATACTGTAATGTTTGATGTCATACAGGCGTTCTGTTTCGTTCCACCATCCACGTCGCACTGCTTTCAGACTACTTTTTAGGCCTGCAGACCTATTTTGGCTAATGTAGCATCCTCCCCTTGCTGGGTACTCGCCAATAACCACATCACACACAGTTTAGTATAACACGTCTATTCTTCTGCGTGTAACGGCGATCTCAACAGTCTAAACCTGCATTCACTTCACTAAGCTCTAACGTTTACGTCACAGTTCTGCAAAGTCCATCAGGAGCCACAAGGGTTCCATCATTGCAAATTCACAGGACACAACATCTCCCCTTCTGTTAATTAAAAATACAATTATTTTTTTACAAATATATTCGCAAACATAGCTCTTCAATGAGTCTTCGTGGCACTTTCATCACAAGTGTCTTTGGAGACTGGGGACAGGCAGCAGACGTGTCCATCACCTAAGTTGGTGATGTAGGAACAAAAGCAATCATGGGTCTTCACTTGTCCTGTCAGACCCAGTCTCTACATTGCCATCAGTGCCTGACGAGCGATGTCAGTAATGCTAGGAATCTCACTTAATGGACTTTCCAGGACGTTGGGCAGTCACTATGTGTCCTTTGCTGCTCCCAAGCAACCCTGAGTCCTCCTTTCACACCTGCCCAGGCCCCTTAAAGGTTTGCTGGGTGAACCCTGAAACATTCACCTCCATTTTGTGAGCTTCAGTTTCCCTGTGCCTCAGATTGCAGTGAACCAAAGACCCAGGAGGTGGTAAGGAGGCAGACTAGTGCCGTCTCTTTCCTAACATTTAAAAAGCAGTTTTCCCTGCCCGTGATTGCATTATTTTTTACTGTTTTCCTTGTGGTTGTTACAGTTTAAAAATTGAAGTTTTTAACCTGCCTGTGATTGCATCATTTCTTACCTGCAAAAGTCCAAAGTGTGCATTGAGCCTGTCTGTCTCCTAGGAGATTCTAAATAGAGGATCAGCTTCCAACTCCCTGGCCAGCAAACCTTGAGTGAGATTGCAGGGACCTCATATACTCTGCTATTGGATGGTACATGTGTGCACCTGGTGTTTCTGTTGGATTAGTGTTCTAATTGATTGGTTATTTGAGGGTTCTGATTGGTTCCTGGGTCAGACTAGGGCTTAGGGTTAGTGATCTAATTAGTGGATAGGTTTAGGGTTTCAGATTGGTTCATGGGGCTGGGCTTTCTATTGGACACAGGTCTTAGGGTTTCCTGTGTGATTGGTTGCTGGGTATAGGGTTGGGACTAGGGCTAGGATTAGGCTTTCTGTTGGCTATAGGGTGCAGGGTTTCCTGTGTGATTGATTGTCTGCTGGGACTAGGGTTGGGACCAGGCCAGGGCTAGCTTTTCTATTGGATATAGGGCTTAGGGTTTCTTGTGTGATTGGTTGCTAGGAACAGGGTTGGGACTAGGGTTGGGATTTAGGCTTCCTATTGGACGCAGGATTTAGCGTTTTGTGCCTGATTGAGTGCTTGGACTCGGGCTATGATTGGTTTTAAGGTCTTGGTCTGCTATTGGTCCTAGGGTTTAGGACCGGTGTTAAGATGGCTGAAGGGGTCACTTGATTACTTGGGCTATATAGGGCCAGGGCTTAGGGCGTCTCATCCCTGGCATCTCAGCTAAGGGTGGAGAGGACAAGGGTGAGTGCCTATTTGAGCCAGTTCAAGACTGGTTGGTACCAGGACCAGAAATGCTCACACAAAATGTACTCCACACAGTTACTACAAAGTAACCCTATGCATAATTCAATATCTTAGCACTCACTACAAAACCTCACAAACCACACCCTTCTATCCACATATACCACATATTTCCACCATCACCTACAGACCGTACACAACTCTAGCCTATACCACTAGGCAATCCACTCATGACTAACACAACGCAATTCCACACCAAACTAAATCCCAACCAGACACACACTCCCTGCTTTAATTTTACCCAACCCTCTTTTTGTCACTAACAAACCTATATTCAGCCTTCCATCACTTCTCCGACCAACACTCTCCTCTTCTTTCAACCACAATAAAACAACCACACAACATCTACACCACACATATTACCTCTTACAGCAAACAAGCCTAAGACAAACATTCACTACTATAGTTCATCCCCTCTTACACTCAACATTACACTATACTCAAAAACACATCACCACCTCCATCTCCACCCCCATTACCATACAACGTTCACTACAAACAATACTATAATAACAAATTCATCTCATAAAACAAATACATCAACATCCCCTTTCACTACTCCTCAAAAACTAAACATATCACGCAAACCAGCACAAAATCTCTCAAGCGCAACACCTCATAATACTTACTATCACAAACTACAAACATAAACCCACCTTTCAAACTACTCAAATGAACAAACTCCAATACCAGACTTTTGCTCTTCCACTACACCCAAAACAAATACATTATTACAGCAACTCTTTTAACCGTCTCTCATTAATTGGACAATTTAGAACCTTACTACATGACCCACATGCTGCACTGCCACCCCTAACTCATTCACCTTCCACCCTAAACAGACACAAACAAAATAAGCAACATGGCACACCTCACAACTTTGCTTCTCCATGTCTACTGCACAACAACGTTACACTACAAAAACAACACAGCACACCAACTCACTCTCACCACCTACGCACGCAGACCCATCAAAATGCCTTCTTAGCCTGCTGGATGAAGAACACGATACAGAAAAGCTACACAATTGCTATCCTCATATACCTAACACCAACACTAAGGACACACCATCTGCAAGCCCACAAAATACTGCTCACTCCTCTACAAAACAAAGTCACACTATCTCCAAAGCACATTCTCTAAACTGTCAACTAATAAATGCTCTATCTCTCTCTAAGAACAAACATCATATCCACGACCTACTCACTGACGCAAAACCAGACATATTATTCATTACTGAATAATAGTTGGGAGATGATATGGCTCCAGTCCTGCATGAAGCCGTTCCTATAGGCTATCAAACGATCACCCAAAATCGTATAGGCAAAAAATGAGGTGGCCTAGCTGCTGTGTTCAGGCAAACATTACATAGCACTAAAGCGGACGGCATCTCATAAAAACATTCGGAGGCCTTTTTCACCAGATGCAATCATACATCGTCTTCCTCCTGTAACTTCCTGCTCCTTTACAGACCTTCACCTAGCAAGGCAACTCTGCCAGATGCACTTCTAGACACGGTTTCAAACCTGATAACACTATACTCCAACCTATGCGTTCTGGGTGACCTCAACATTTGGTTTGACAAACCAAATATGCCCCATTAGAAAACAATCATTGCTGACCTAGAAGCACTGAACCTGCATCAGATCATCCACGAACCCACACACATCGCTGGACACATCCTAGATGTCATTTTTGCTAATACAGAACTAGTTACCTTTCAAACGATGACTATGGTTACATGGTCAGACCACCATTTGCTTGCTTTCCAACATAAAACAACACTAAGCGACACACCTAAAACCACCTTACATGCATCCACTTATCGGTCGTAAAACAAACTAAATTGTTAACACTTAGAAACACAACTAACATCCAGTAGAGATCTAGAAACAAATTCTGTTCCAAATTGAGGCCAGGATTTCTTTTAAGTCCCTATGTTTGATCTATGGGGCTTTGGCTACTAACAGATCTGGAGGCCTAAGGGACCTGTTGGTCCCTTATACACCTTCAAGAACTCTGCGCTCCGCCAATAAATCCTTGTTATCAGTCCCCCGTGTTCGTAGAGCCAAGTGGGGTGGCAGAGCTTTTTCAACTTTGGCTCCAAAGCTGTGGAATATTCTGCCGGCTGAGATCAAATCCTTTCCCTCAAAGCAAGCCTTTAGGAGGGCTCTCAAGACGTGGCTATTTGCTAAAGCCTACCCTTAGTTCTGGATTTGCCTTTTATGATTTTCTTTGGTTAGGCGCCTTGATGCCTTCGGGCTTAGTTGCGCGTTTATAAATTTCATTTCATTCATTCATTCATTCAAAACTATACGAGTGGCTACAAGAAGCTTTTGATATCCTAATACCACTAAAAACCACACAACAATGCAAAAGAAGACAAGCACCTTGGGAAAAAACAGAGATAAAACCACAAATTATAAAGCTGCAACATGCCTGGTTCAAAACAAATGCCAACCAAGACAAATTTCGACTACTGAAAATTAACAGATTGTACAAATCAGCTATCAAAAAAGCGAAGAAAAAATACTATTCATACAGAATTCAAAATGCTAAAAGTGCAAATCAAGAATTCAATAACATTCTCAATGAATTTCGTAAACCAGATTGCCTAGAAGCAGCTCATACCGTTACTCAAGAGTTCACAGATAAACTGGCAAATCATTACATGGACAAAGCAGACACGTTAGACTCATACTTAAACAGAGACAAAGCATCAGCACTGACCCTTTTACTAACTACAATCCAAAAATACTTTAACCCAGCATCCCGTTCCTTCCAACACATTTTACACAATGAACTTATGGACCTGGTCAAAGCAACCAGGCCTGCCGGAGCCGTTCTGACCCATGTCCACCGCAAACCTTCAAGACAATTCTTCTGACAACTTCTGCTGCCACTCTAGCAAGGAGAATCATCAACAACTCCTTAACTACCGGAATATTTCCAGAATTCAAAAGGTCATACATATGCCCATTACTAAAGACAACAAACTTGGAACAGCTGGACTCCGACAACTACAGACCGAATTCAAACGGACCTTTCCTGGGCAAACTGCTAGAAAGAGCAGCTTTTGCCCAAATGTCACAATTCATTGAAAAGTGCCATACTTTTAGACTTCCAAACGGGATTCCGTCCAAGAAGAGGCACAGAATCTGCCCTCCTTGCCATCTGGGATGACCTGAAGAACACAGTTGACTGCAACGTGGTTGCTGCGCTACTTCTCTTGGATCTCCCAGGTGCCGCTGACACGGTTGACCATGACACTCCGATAAAAAAAACTTCACGAAGTCGGCATAGAGGGGAATGCTCTAGTCTGAATAGCATCCTACCTTTGCAACAGAACTAATGTCGTCCATACCCCACCTTCCTTGTCCAAACCGTACTTCACAAAAGCAGGGGTCCCTCAAGGTACCTCGCCCATGCTTCTCAACACCTACATGAAGTCATTATCGGCACTGATCAATCAATTTCACCTTGCATGCTATCACTATGCAGATAATGCACAAATACTCCTTCAACTGCAATGCCCCAAAGACATTGGAAACCCGACAATTTTCTGTTGTATCAGAGCTATGGGTCAATGGATGATGTGGAGCCATCTCAAATTGAATGCCTGAAAAATGGAAATACTCACGTGTGGCAATTGGAAACATTATGACCCACTCGCCATGTGGCCTGATGATTTGGGAACACTGCCTAAAATATCAAAGGAATTAAGAAACCTCGGAATGACCATGGACTCCAAGCTATTGATGAATGCCCAAGTGGACAAACTAGCAAGATCATGCTTTGTTACTATAAAAACTCTGCGACAAATCTTCCCCCATTTGGGATTTCAACACAAGGTCCAGGCTACCATCTCCCTTGTTTTGTCCAAACTCTATTATAGATCACATTTAACAACCATGAAAAGACTATAACGGATTCAGAACTCGGCTGCCAGACTACTCTTACATATAAAACCGCAAGACCACATCTTCACTCCCTTAAAAGCCCTGCATTGGTTACAGGTTGGCAGAAGATCCACGTTCAAGCTACTTTGTATCACCCACAAAGCGATACACAAGAATAAAATCACCAAACACATTCAATAAAGGAACCTGTGTTTTAGAGTGGCACCTCAAAATCCCAAGGTAAAAGAAACAAGCATTTGCAATCCAATAGGTCTCGCAACAGCGAGAGTTTAACTATTGGCATTGTAAATGACGATGCCTTTTATTTATCTGTTTTGATAATTAACATAAAAATAAAAGGCATTGTCACTTACAATGCCAATAGCTCAAATTCTTGTAAATTCGAGACCTATTTCAGTTCAAAGTAGTAGCTGTCATTGTCCCGGGCTACTTGGAAAGTGAAAGTGCAATGTTGCAGGAAAGCATGTTGTGACTGCAGTAGGAAAAACCCATCAAAGAAAATAGTACTTAAGACATACCTTGTAATAACAGAAGTAAAAGGGCCAGTCCTCATGGGAGGTTACAAATGAAGACAAGGCAATACTAAGAAGGGACTAACAAGCCTATTAATGAACGATAAGCTAGCATTTCCAAAGGACAATGACACAAGCCAATGAAAGATATGGGCAGAGAGTGGGCGGGGCTTCAAGTCCATACTCAAATACAGCCTGCCTCGCAGAGAGGTGAAGTAGAGGGAGATGGACTGATGAAGATGAGATAGATAGATACTTGAGGTGGAGAGAGAGATGCAATGGAAAAAGAGAAAGTGGAAGTAACAAGAAAGAAAGGTACCAGATGGTGGTAACAGGAAGAAGAACATAGAGAAAGAAATGTACAGAGTTAGGAAATGCTTTAGAGAAAGTAAGGGAGAAGGAACTGTAGAGAACGCGAGAAGGGTGGGATATTGCTAATAGTGAGGTAGGGGCACGTTAAAAGAGAGGTGAGTTAAAAAGAAGTAGATGCAGAGAGAGAGAGGTAAGGGGAAAGGTGAGTTAGTGAGAGGAGTATAAAGCGAGCAGTAAAGTACAATTTTGTAAAAACATAGGGCGGCTGGTGAATGCTGTAACTGAAAGGGGTATAACAACCATACCAAAACATGTTTATTGGGGATGAACCACTGCTCCAAGGTGAAAAAGGTAACAAGTAGATTCATTGAAGGGACATTGGCCCTAGCAAAAAAAAAAAGGATTCAATCAGATGGGACACAGGATGTCTGACTGGAACAGTGATGTAGAAAAATGGGCAGAATACGATGGTTTGGCACTGGGCCCTGATGCTAAGCGGGACAAGGTGACTACTCAAATGGCTAATCAATCAATCATGGCTTTTGTAAAGCGCACTACATACCCGCGAGGGTCTCAAGGCGCTGCTACTGTTCGAAGAGCCAGGTCTTGAGGAGTCTTCTGCAGGTCAGAAGGTCTTCGGTCTGCAGCAGGCGAATGGGGAGGGTGTTCCATGTCTTGGCGGCGAGGTGGGAGAATGTTCTGCCGCCGGCGGTCACTCTTTGGATGCGGGGGACGGTGGCGAGGGCGAGGTCTGTGGAGCGGAACTGGCGGGCGGGGGTGTAGAGGCTGTGTCGGCGGTTGAGGTACGTTGGTCCGGTGTTGTGGAGTGCCTTGTGTGCGTGGGTGAGGAGTTTGAAGGTTATCCTCTTGTTGACAGGGAGCCAGTGCAGGTTTCGCTGGTGTGGTGTGATGTGGTTGCGGCGAGGGATGTCGAGGATCAGGCGTGCGGAGGCGTTCTGGATGCATTGAAGCCGTTTCAGGAGTTTGGCTTGGGCTCCAGCGTACAGTGCGTTTCCGTAGTCCAGTCTACTGCTGACGAGGGCCTGGGTGACTGTCCTCCTTGTTTCGGTGGGATCCACTTGAAGATCCTGCGAAGCATGCAGAGGATGTTGAAGCAGGAGGAGGAGACGGGGTTGACCTGCTTCGTCATGGAGAGGGTGGAGTCGAGGATGACCCCTAGGTTGCGTGCGCAGTCGGTGGGTGTTGGGGGTGTTCCTAATGCAGTCGGCCACCAGGAGTCGTCCCAGGCCAAGGAGGTGGATCCGAGGATGAGGACATCCGTCTTGTCCGAGTTCAGCTTCAGTCGGCTGTTCCTCATCCAGTCGGCGACGGCCTTCATTCCTTCGTGGAGATTGTTTTTGGCGGTGTGGGCGTCCTTGGTGAGGAAGAGGATCAGCTGGGTGTCGTCGGTGTAGGAGACGATGTTGAGGTCGTGCCGTCGTGCGATGTGGGCGAGTGGTGCCATGTATACGTTGAACAAAGTTGGGCCAAGGGATGAGCCTTGGGGTATGCCGCAGATGATCTTGGTGGCTTCGGAGCGGAAAGGGGGGAGGCGGACGCTCTGTGTTCTGCCGGAGAGGAAGGAGGAGGTCCAGTCTAGGGCCGTCGCTTGGATTCCAGCGTCGTAGAGGCGTGTTCGTAGTGTGTGGTGGCAGACCGTGTCAAAGGCGGCTGACAGGTCCAGGAGGATGAGGGCCGTGGTTTCTCTGTTGTCTAGCAGGGTCCTGATGTCATCAGTAGCAGCGATGAGGGCTGTTTCTGTGCTGTGGTTGCTGCGGAACCCGGACTGGGACGGGTCCAGGATGGTGTTCTCCTCTAGGAAGCTGGTCAGTTGTTTGTTGACGGCCTTTTCGATGATCTTTGCTGGCAATGGGAGCAGAGAGATGGGTCGGAAGTTCTTGAGATCCTTGGGGTCCGCCTTGGGTTTCTTGAGTAAGGCGTTGATCTCTGCGTTCTTCCAGCTCTCCGGGAAGGTCGCTGTCTCGAAGGAGATGTTGATGGTTTTCCGGAGATGGGGTGCAATGCTGCTGCTGGCTTTGTTGAAGATGTGGTGTGGGCAGGGGTCTTCCGGGGATCCGGAGTGGACGGTGTTCATGATCTTGATGGTGTCGTCGTCGTCGTTTATGTTGGTCCAGGCGATCAGGCGGTTGGTGCGGGTGGTGGTCGTGAGAGCGGGGGACTCAGTGGTTGCCGGGGTGGTGACAGCGTTGAAGCTGTCGTGGATGTCTGTGATCTTGCGATGGAAGAAGGTGGCCAGCGAGTCGCACAGGTCTTGTGAAGGTGGGATGTCGTTGGTGTTGGAGCTAGGGTTGGAGAGTTCCTTCACGATGTTGAAGAGCTCTTTGCTGTTGTGTGCGTTGTTGTCTAGGCGATCTTTGATGGAGGTCCTTTTGGCGGATCTGAAAAGGTGGTGGTGTCTGCGGGTGGCGTTCTTGTGGGCTGTGTAGCTTTCCGGTGTTCGTTCACGGATCCAGTTTTTTTCAAGTTTTCGGCAGGTTCGCTTGGAGGCCTGGAGGTCTTCGGTGAACCAGCTGGCTTTCTGGCTAGTGTGGGTGTTGGAGGGCTTCTTGAGCGGGGCGAGGGTGTTGGCGCAGTCGTTGATCCACTGCTTGAGGTTGTGAGCGGCGGTGGCGGTGTCGGGTCGGTCGGATCTGTGGGTGAGCTCTGGGCGAGGGTGGTGGAAAGCTGGTCTTCGGTGACTTTGCTCCAGCAGCGGCGCATCATCTGTTGAGTGCGGTGGTGTGTGGTGGGTTTCCGGAAGGTGAAGTGGATGCAGCGGTGATCGGTCCAGTGGAGCTCGGTGGTGTGGTTGTAGGAGACATAGGAGCTTGCGGAGAAGATGGGGTCAAGCGTGTGGCCGGTGGAGTGGGTGGGTGTAGTGACGAGTTGTCTGAGTCCGAGGTTGGCGATCAGGGTGGAGGAGTTGGTGTCGTTGTTGTTCTCGAGGTGGAAGTTCATGTCCCCGAGGAGGATGTAGTCCGTAGAGGTGAGGGCGTGTGTGCTGATGAGGTCAGTGATGGAGTCGCTGAACTGTGCTCTTGGTCCGGGGGGTCTGTAGATGAGGGTTCCTCTGAGGGTGATGTTGGGATCGGTGTGGATCTGGAAGTGCAGGTGTTCGGCGGTGCTGAGCGTGTCATCGGTGTTGGTTGAGACTGAGAGAGTTCCTGTGGACGATGGCGATTCCTCCTCCTACTCCATAGGTGCGGTCCCTGTGGGTGATCTTATAGCCTTCCGGGATGGCTATGGCGATGTCAGGTGCCGAGGAGGGGTTCAGCCAGGTCTCCATCAGGAAGGCGCCATCTGGGGTGTTGGAGTCCAGTAGGTCCCAGAGTTCTACGGCGTGTTTGCGTGCGGAGCAGGTGTTGAGAAGGATGCATCTGAGGTGGTTGGGTTCTTTGGTAGGTGGGTTGGCGGGCCGGATGCTGGTGAAGCTGCAGTTCCGGCAGGAGAAGGGTCCTTGGGTGCGCTTTGGGGCGGTCAGGCAGCAGGTGCGTGATCGTCCGGCGTTGAGTTCGTGGAGGGTGCTGGAGTCGTAGCAGAGGCGGGCGTCGGAACGTTCGTGGGGGCCAGGGGTCCCGGCGATGGGCACGGTCCAGGCGCAGACAGGCGCAGACGGGCTTGCCTTAGGCGCTCCTTCGGCGCGGCCGCCATATATGGGGAGGTGGGAGGGAGGAGCAGGCGGGAGGTAGGGGCAGCGAATGGACAGTCAGGGGCCGCAGCGGCGGGAACGGGAGCGGTGAACGGCATGGAGGGCAAGGGCACAGAATCACGGGGGTCACAGAAGGGAAAACGGGCACGGATTACAGGGGTCACAGAAGGGAAAACGGGCACGGATTACGGGGGTCACAGAAGGAGAAAACAGGCACAGATCACGGGGGTCACAGAAGGGAAAAAGAGCACAGATTACGGGGGTCACAGAAGGAGAAAACGGGCACAGATCATGGGGGTCACAGAAGGGAAAAACGGGCACAGATCACGGGGGTCACAGAAGGGAAAAACGGGCACAGATCACGGGGGTCACAGAAGGGAAAAAGGGCACAGATCACGGGGGTCACAGAAGGGAAAAAGGGCACAGATCTCGGGGGTGACGATGGGATCAGAAGGAAAGAAGGGTACAGGAGAAAATACAGGCACAGGGGGAAGACAGACAACAGCAGTCACAGACAGCAAAAGAGAAAAAGACAGCAAAAGAAAAAATGTATAAGGGCAGTATAATGAACAATACAACAGACCTCAACTATCCTCAGCAGCGGTAGCTGGGGCGAGGAAAGGGCGCACAGGCGGTGCTGTGCGGAGGGGGAGCGACCTACCTAACAAGGTCAAGGGTCGCTCTAAAGCATGGGAACCGATCCTAAACGCCTTTGGAGACCCAAAGAAAGCTTATATCAACCAGCCCTTACCAGTACATTAGATTGTACCTCGCCCGCAGTGTAGGTGACTCTCACTGGCTACGTTAATCTTTGTGGGACTGATTACGTATGTAGCCCACAGAATGTCACATATTAAGATGCTGTAGAGCTACTATGGCCACAGTGTGCCCAACTGAACTGAACAATGCCTCGTGAAATGCTTACCCTTGGTTAGGACAGGGTTTGGCTTCTGTTTGCCGATAATCTCCTGTACCCTGACTAGAAAGGAAACATACCATGCATAGATTAAAAGTTATATTAAATACTCCAACTGAATGGGTGGAGATGACTGTGAAGAGATTACATTGGGTATATGAGCACTTGAAGCACCCGCCTGGTTGCTATGGTGAGTTCATGTAAAAGCTGCACCCGATTCTAACACCTTTAAGTGGACTCAAAGAAATGTTGTGAATGGCGCAACAGAGGACACAAACATTGGAAAAAGCACCTGTTAAAACCCTTTAAGAAATCTTTGATCCTTTCCATTACCTGGCCATGAGCACAGAGATCGGAGAGGCAACCTAACAGAATCTGATGATCTAAAGTGCCGGAAGCATCTAAATAGTTGATTATGACCAGAGTGACAGTCCCAAATCCTCAACCACTGTTTGTGCTACAACCTGGGGGCTTATACATGTTCGACAACCTTCTTGAAATGGGTGAACTAACCCATTTATTAATTATTACAAAAAACACCTTCTCAGGCATCTAAGATGAAAAGGAGAGTTTTGAAATTGGCAGCAATTTGCCAATTCCTCTGAAACCAGTAAATGTTTTTCCAACAAAGGTACCAACTTGTCCGTTTTAATAATAGAAAATCTACAGAGAAAGTAATCAATATTCTGATATAAATCCACTTGGTGGACATTTCAAGGTTCACCAGTATGTAAAATCACAGTTAGGACACATTTAGGGCCTAGTTTAGAGTGCAACTGCACCAGTGCCCAGTGGCCTGAGGGGCCCACTGAACCCTGATTATTGCTCCATTTTATCATTCAAACATCAGTCAGTGGGGCCATTAGCCCTCTGCTACATATGAGTCAAAACTGTGTCTTGAGAATATCACAGATCTCTCCACCAAGCGCATTAACCATCAGAACTATCTTACCAATATTATTATTATCCCCCGAAATGTGTTGCTCACTCAAAGATCTCTGCAGCAGGTCTGCTAACACCATACGTTATTTTAAAAATGCGCCACTTTGTGACTAATTAAGTGAGCTAAACAATAAAAATGTACTTGCACAGTGATCTTGTTGCCAATTTCTTCGAGGCAGGTTTTTTTTCTTTTTTTATGTATAAGTTGACTGTCCGACTCGCTTTTATGACCCCGCTTCTTGTGGGTCCACCTCCTTTCCCCTGCCACACCTTGACGGCTATTGTGTGTGCTCCCAGACTATTGTTTTCCATTTCCAGCACGGTCGCTGCCAGGGGTGGGACTGACCCCGGCTGCAGCCCTTTAACTGGACAGGTGGTTCTGCCACACAGATATGAAAATGCACAGCCTTGTCGGCGTCTTTTGTTGGCAGGTGTCCCTTTACCACTCCCTGCAAACCATGCCTTAAACCGTTTTACCGCTGAGTAACTACTAGAAGTGTCCACATGGGTGAATGTTATCTATTCTTGCCGTTCTATTAGCACCACGTTTCTCGGCGCGCGCGTTTTGAGCGGCTCATGACATATGTCACGCATATCGCATGAAAGTTATCCCGCTCTCCCTGCTGGACCATTCCGAAATGTGGTGTTGATTTAAAGACTTCTCTGTTCCCATTCTCCGGCGAGACCTGCCAATTACAGAAATCTAGCTTGGCCAGAGCCCAACTCCCAAACAGTGACCCGGAGGCACGGGCCAGGAATGCGCCCGGTTCCCTCCGGTGTGTGCTCGGAGGAATGTAATGTCGAGCACCACATCTGAGCAGCGGTGGCGGGGGCGAGGAGCGGAGGTTGCGTGTCCCATGTGGGAAAGGCAGGCGAAGGAGGCCGGGTTGGAAAGCCGGCCAGGACTTCCCTGGGCTCGGGGTTTACCTGCAGGGGGTGGGACGTAAGCTGAGATGGGTGGACCTCCCGAAATCCCAGCTCTAAAACTACACATAGCATGCAGCCGGGCCGGCAGTAGCTGCTAACCGGAGCAGCTGTGTTGCTAGGTCCTGCTTCCACAGCTGTGCTGCTTATTTACTTTGCACCTTCCTCTCTGCATCACAAGGAGAAAAGTCCCCGTACAGCTCTTTTTATTAGATTGCTTTCTGCTTTTTGTGCGCCCGTTCTTGGCTCCTCCTTTCCACATGGGCAGCAAAGCGGCTTTTGTGACAGTACTGTTGCACTGTATCATTTCGGGGCGCCTTGCAAGCGGCACTGGCATGCGCTACCACCACCCGGGGATGAACTGCTTTTACCCATGTTATGTGGGTCACACTGGATACGGCGTGGGCCACGCAGAAGAGAGGCCAGGTATGTGACCGGCTGCCACCGCGCGCGCTCTTACACCCTCAGGTCACGTGCATGTATTTGTGGTGCTTTTCGAAGCATCCCATATAATAAACATGTTATTTATGTACAGAGTTTAGATGCCACCGATGTGCCGTTTGATAGTGCTACAGGCAACAGGTGGAACTATTAAGCCACTAAATAGTATTCATGTTGTCTGCCTCAGAAGGATGAAAATCTGAGATGGCCCTGTGAGGATTGGAATCTGTAACCCAGTGATTACACACACATCCTGCCTAGGCAGAGGAGCACGTAACTCACACGTTTGACTCGTTCAGTGTTTGGACGACTCAGAGCGCTAAGTGAACGTGAGGAGAGCTGAAGCGGTGGGGGAGGGGCGAGGGTGGCACAGGAGGAATGGTGAAAGCCGGCGTCCATGCACTAACGATGCTACTACATGACGTTTTAGTGCAGCAGTGGAGGGGCATTATTCTGTTCTTGTTTCTCTTGAGAGAGGAGTAGCTTCTAGTGACGTAATGCACGGCTTCACGTAGCTTTGATGTTTACTGTGATATTCCATTGCAAAAATTTGCAGCTATTTACTGATTTGGGAGAAGTTAATAACATGCAGTAGATGAGTGGGTGCAGCGCCTGCTGCAGAGATCCGTGACCTTGTCCGTCATTAGCACTACAAGGAGGCATACTGTGGTGGAATATGGCGCCGCACCAGCACCTTGAGCTTCATGACACCCACGCACTGATGAGCGCAACTCTGGGAAGTTTGCTTTTGAGTGGGGGGAAGGGAGGAGCGGGTACAATTGCCAATGAGGAGCCAGCTTGTAGCATACCCGCTTCATGGCTGTTGTGAAGACTTTTCTTATCTGCTTGTTAAATAAACAAGCAGATAAGAAAAGTCTTCACGACAGCCGTGAATCAGGCAAGCCAGTCCTGGTGGGCTGGACCAAAAAGCCAAAGGGAGGCAACGAAAAAAAAACCTTTCCAATGGGAAGCCAGCGTTTACCATAAACGCTGACGCTATCCAATGGAAATGAGGGGCGGGGCTAGAGTCCCCTTCTCGAAACTGACTTGTTGACTATAGCTCTCGCAGGCGAGGAGCGCATGCGCGCTCCAACGCCAGGCGAGACGTAAAAAGCAATGGGTGGCACATCATTCTTGTTCACGCAGCCAAACTATGGAACTCTCTACCCCCCAACGTAAGTTCCACGGATAACCACCTTATCTTCAGAAAACTACTCAAGAATTGGCTCTTCCCCACATAACCACCATACACAAACAGATAGAAATATACAGCATATTTCTCTGTATATAAGCATTTATTTGTGCTACAGATATATAACTAACTGTATATGTGTATTGCTTTGTATAAACGTGTAAAATACTTAAGTTAAAAAAAAAATATATAGATATTCATTAGTTCTGCTCAACAAATGTACATATTACTGAATGATTATTGTTTTTAATATGCATATAGGTGACTGCACAAATAAGTATTTCTATCATAACTATCTACAATTGCTTCACTATTGATCTTAAAATATTTATATATAAATAAATCTAATTTAAAGTAAAAACACTTGAGTCAGCGTTTATTTAATGCATCTTTAATCTACATATACTACCTTCCTTTATGCATCTATATACCTTCCATGTACTTATGGATCTATACCTTTATTACTTTTGAATCTATATATTTATTACTTTTGCTTATTTGCTACTTTTTTTCTAATGCAGTATATCCAATGCACTACCCTATTTCTCACCCTATACCTCTATCAATATATCCATTACCTCCACTCTCTCAAGACTCTTCCCTACTCCGCTCCTCCTTGCATCATCTCATACCTTTTTACTATTCTGATCCCCCAAAACAAGCCTTTCTAAACCCTCCCTCTGAATCCTTTCCCTCCACCTCCCTTTTACTCATCCCCTCCACCTCCCTTTTACTCATCCCCTCCGCCTCCCTTTTACATATCCCCCTCCACCTCCCTTTTACTCAGTCCAAGCCTCCTACTGTTATGAGCTCCAAAACAAACAAAAAAAATCTAAATCTTTCCCTTCTATCCCTCCACTATCCTTTTCAATCCAAATAACAGACTAACATGTCCACCACTCAAATTACTTTCATATTTTCACTATACTAATTCACGACTAATCCTTTATGGCTTCCAGAGTAGTGTGCTGCTCAAAGAAAAAGTGCTTTGACGTCTCGTCAGGGGTTGTAAGCGCTATATAAATGCAATTATAATACAATACAATTAAATGGTGCATCAGACTTTGTTTTTATGTTGAACAAGCACTCGATCTCCTCTAGAGAAAGTAACGTCTTTTGCATGTCGAGGCTTGTCTGCACAGGCCTTCATTTTCCTTTTATGATCCAAGTCTTTCATGCAGGTTTCTTCCACAGTATTTGATCTGTTGTTGGTCCACTGAGGTAGCTTGGTCTTCATGGGGGGAGGAGTTGGCCTAACGGTTAGGGAGCTCGACCTCGGACCTGAGGGAACTGGGTTCGAGTCTCGGTAATGACGCTAAACATCCTGTGATTCTGGGCAAATCACTTAATCTCCCCGTGCCTAACAAAAATAAAAAATGAATGTGTGTCCTCATGTAACGTAACTGGTGCTATGTAAAGCGCTCGGATACCTGATTGGATTTGGGTCAAGTTCGCGCTATATAAAACTTTGCAAAAAAAATAAAATAAATAATGGCTGTCCGGAACATCAAGGTTGCAGAGCTTTCACCTGTGGTCGAGTGAGGGTTCGAACGGTAAACTCAAAGATTGAATTTAAGACAGTTTCAAGGTCGAGCTTTTCTAGTACAGCACGCTGGACAGCTTTCATAAGAGTACTCATGAAATCATACTAAGAAAAATTGTGGCGCACTCAATATGCCAATAAACCTGTTAGTACCATGAACCTCCAGAGATGGGAGAAAACCCACTAAGCGCTGTGAGCACCTCATTAATTATGGTCTCACGGGCTATATTCTCGAGTTCAGTTGTCTTTTCTGAATTCAAATTTTAACATGTATCTTTCTCAAGATAGTAAAGGCGAACACACCCAAAGTAATGAGTGTCCAAATGGTTCACAAAAAAACATGAGTTACTTCTGGACCGTGGTAAGTCCATTTGTATACTGTATAAAGTTTGGCGTGCTGCTGCAAAAAGGCATCTGCGTCGTACAGGCA
The DNA here is from genome assembly GCF_964204655.1 of Triturus cristatus. NCBI lineage: Eukaryota > Metazoa > Chordata > Amphibia > Caudata > Salamandridae > Triturus > Triturus cristatus. Next base: position 1,167,944,993 of record NC_140579.1, read on the forward strand.
GTACGAAAATTTGAATTCCGGGCAATGGAGGTATTTCATTGTATTTCTCCTTGGGCATAATATTTGACGCACCAATATCGATAACGAAAGGTATTGAGGTATTGAGCAACCTTTGACTTTTACTGTGATATTCGGACAGTGCTTGAATGACTTTTGTGCTTTGTCATGTTGACTTTTCTTGAAGTGGTATTTTTCATCACATGCGGTCAGTACAATATGCGTTCATTTCTCTGAGACAAACATTGACATGGCACAACCATCTTCTTCACTTTCACTTGACATTGAAACTGAAGAACTGTTTAACAAAGATATGATGATCAACTTCATGCTGCTTCAGGTATGGATGGCTCCGCAAGCACAACCCCGGGTGCTTCCTCTGGGGTCACTCTACCCAGCTCTGTGGTATGATGATTGTTTACTCAGTTCTGGTTAGCAGATGACTGTTTCTTGTATTGGAATTGCCTTTCTTGTAAGCATCTCTTTATACGCCTGACACCTGTTTGATCTCTGCCTAGCAGCGTTTTCACTCCATATGATGTATGGCTTTAGCACGGTACCTCGCTTTGCAGTCTTCCCAGCAGATTTTCGGTCAACTATATGGGGCTTCTTAGCAAAGCTTTCGTTATAGTCAAATACTTCACACTGGCTGGAGTTCCACTTTGACTCCACAAATGTCGATTCCACACTTTGACGGAGGCACATGTGGCATATACAAGCAGTTTGATAGACCACGGCAAACTCTCTGGTAGAGCACTGTCTATCTTTGGGTTACTGATCCCCTATCTCTTCGCCAGTCCTCCCCTGCCTGAGTACTCGCCAACCACTACGCCACACATGGAGCTTAATATGACACATCATTATTTTTTTGCATGTAACCGCACACTCAACATTCTATACCTGCATTTGTTACACTCTGTTTGTCACAGTTCTATGTAGTCCATTGTGAGCCATGAGAGTTCTGTCACTGCAAACTTACACAACACTATAGCTAATGAACATCATTGAAATGTCAGTTCCTGTATAAATAATACCTAATTTAGAGCCAGCAGTCTAAAACATAGGAGAAAAATTATGTTGCTTCAAGAATGATCTATTCATAAAGATGGGAAATGTTCCAGCAGTTGTCGCAGGAGCATTGTGCAACCGCAACGTCTGGCAACTTCTCGCTCAGTTTAGTAGAAAGAAATAAAAGTGTGAAAGAATTGGGGGACCAAACACCACCAGAATATTTGCCTCTTCCTAAGTCAGAAAAGCTCTGCTGTGATATTTTCACTACAAGGAATACTTTGAGTGGTGTGAAGTTCCTGTAGAATTCCACCTTTTTCCGACTGCAGAAGACAGTTAACAGCTACAAATCCACATGGGCACCACTGTACACTTTCAGTATACCAGGCCCTATGGATCCAGATCGCCACCGGTCATATCTCCTCGACCTTCCCCCGACGCCGGTCTCGATGCCGATACTCTGCCGCTGCTTGGCACCATCCCTATTCTCATCCCTGTCTCCGACATGGAGCGGAGGTGCATCATCGGATGTGGTGCCGACTGAAGCCATGCCTTCCAGGCCGGAGCCAGAGCCCTATTCCTATGGGTTTTGACTCAGGGAGGAATGGGACGGGGTCGCAGGACCCTGAAGAATACCAGCCCCTAGCCTATACAGGGGCTGGTGTGAGGATTCGGTGGACACTAGTGGACTGGACAATTCTCCAGATACTGGCATGGTCTCTCCTCCTAATGTGGCTATGAAGGAGGGAGGCTCATTTGCTATGGTGGTGAGGAGGGCATCTGAGGTCCTGGACCTTAGCCTGCCCTCAGTGGCAGTCAAGACTAACGTCTGAACGGAGGTGCTTCAGTCTGGAGTGACACCCTCATAACTGCTTCTCCCATTTAATGAAGCCCTCACAGACGTCCTACAGGGGACTTGGTCCAAACCTTGCACAGCAGTTCGTGTGAACAGGATGATTGCCCACTACCCGGCTCAGGGGACTCAAATTGCTTCACCCAACACCCTACCCTGGAGAGCTTGGGGGTTCACACCTCCACCTCCCATGTAAATCCTGGCACATTCCCTACCACTCCACTCCAATAAATAGGGAATCCAAGAGGCTGGACACCATAGGCAAGAAAATGTTTTCTTCTACCAGCCTGGCACTGTGGTCCGTGAACAACACAGGCCTTTTGGGATGTTACTCCCATGCTCTGTGGCGCAGGAGCTGGCCATGGCCCGAAGGGGGCCTGGGCCACACTTTCCCAAGCTATTGCTGATAAGCGAGTTGCAGGCAAGTTCAAGATCCAATGTGGGCTGGATACGACGGACTCGCTGGACAGAGCAATTTTATCGTTGGCCTTGCATCGCCATGCCTGGCTGAGGATTACTGACTTTTCTGGGAATGTCGAATACCCAAATGGCATAAGCTAACTAACTTACTTTCAAGTACCTGGTACTAGGGGTACCCAAAGCCTATAAGTTAGAATGTCCCCTTAGGGACTGCAGCACTTGTGTCACCCTGAGTGGGACAAGGTAAAACGTGTCACCTAGCCTGTCACCGCAGCTTGGTTGAGCAGTTTAAAACTGCTCACTCGACTTGCCAATTTAAAATAATAGCAGAGCCCACACTCCCTTTTTAATATATATAAGTCACTCCTTCAGCAGGCCCAATGAGTCCTAAGGCAGGGTGCAGCATCTGTCTTGTTGCCACATGCAACTTATGGAAAATTGCCCCTCTGCTGCCCAGTTTTGCAGTGTGGCCATTTTGCCCGGGCTAGCCAGGAGACAGCCTTCTGCCCACCTGGGGAGACGTATAAATGTCTCCCACGACAAGTAACAATAGAGGCCTGCCGCTAGAAAAGGTATTACCTCCTCCAGGAAGGAAGCCACACAGGGGGTTAGCCTAAAAGGAAAGCTTCCAACTGGAGACTACCTTTGAAGGGCAAACGGTGAACACACTCGAGAGAGGGTGCTTTTTGGTTTAGGTAGACAGGTTGGCGTTGGGTAGGGAGAGGGGAAAACACTGGCCAAACCCATCTAGGGTGGGCTGCTGAGCTCTAAACACCACAAGAAAGGTTCAGCCATCTTGGGTGTGGGTAGAATAGAGCACTCTGAGATAGCTGGATGTCACAATCCATAGGAAGTTCTCAAGCAGGGGGGGGTAAAGTAGCTTTTGGCTAGTTACTGTGACCTCCTCTAATGGCACTTTCTGGGAATAAAAGGGGAACCAACAACTCCGATCGTGCTTGGACTGAAGAAGAAATGCCCCGCTGACCCTGGATCCGGCAAAGAAGAGGCTGCACCAAAGTTGGACTGCACCTGCAGTGTCCTGCTCCTGGAGAAGACGTCCCTGGACCCAGCCAGAAGAGGCTCTGAAAAGTCAGTTGGCTGACTTACTGTTCGCTGCACAAGGCCACAAAAGCTGAAGAAGCCTGCCTAGTATGTTGGTTTCCCAGATCACTGGAGTGTTGCTCCTCACCCCTGTACAGCCTGGGAGATCTTACCCTCAAAAGTTGCACCCAATTGTGCTGGACACGGGAGAGTCGTCTGAGTGTGGTTTGGTCACCCAGAAGGAAAGTTATCTCCAAAGGAAGAGAACCGTGGGTTTTGTTGTGCGTGCTGACCAATAGTCCAGTGACGGCTGGGCTTTTGCTGAACCAAATGAGTCTCTGAGGGACATCGACTCCCTGTAGCCAAAGTTGCGTCACCTGGACTGAGGAGTAGCCCCAGGAAGCCACAGTTGACCGCACAGCATCTTCACCATCCTGTAACCCTTGCATCAGACCACTCCAGAGACATCAATGGCAAGGGATCTCTGACACTGGAAGGGGACTGAGACTGCTTTTAATGCCAAGGTTACTGTTTCTTCGTATCTTGCTTGTGCCCTCGAGAAGCTCAACACCAGAGTTAGTCATCCAAAGTACTTCCAAGTAACATTGTGTCAAATTCGTTGAATTTACCAGTATTCCTTCACGTTTGAGTGAAAAACCTTGATGTATTGTGTCAGTAAAAATCTCTATCTCTGGAACACTCCGGTGGATATTTTTCATTTTGGTGTTTATAAGTTCATAAAAATATAAACTATTTTTTATAAAATGGTTTCTGATTTCTTCCGAGTTGTGTACTCTTCAATTGTTTTGGTGCAGTTTAAATGCTTTACACTTGCTCCTTTTTTGAAGCCTGACTGCTAGAAACCACAGCTACCCAGGGTTGAGCTAAGATTTGACAAATGAAGCCTAACTAGTCCTAATAGGGGGAGGTAGTGTATTAACCGGTGAGGTCTCACAACCACACCATATAATGCACTCTATTTCCTCACACTAGAGAACAATGTTCCCAACCAAAACAGCAGGTTTAAAAAAATGCCGCACCTCCAAAAAACATTTTGGTCAAGGACCTGCACAAGGTGTGTCTCAGGTGTCTGGGCCATGACTTGAATTTGTGAAATAAATGTACCCTCGGGAACCCTAAAGCAATCTGGGTCCAAGAGAGGAAGCTGTAGCCGAACACAAGTCACCGCCTTCACATAGATCCCATCCCAGGTCCCATTGCAGAGACCATTCCTGCGAGAGTTCTGCTTCGTGCTCCAAGTCCTTCGGTAAGTCAAAATCAAAGTCTAAGCACTCATCTAAAGTAGCAAAGCAGAACTTGATCCCATTCCACCACTCTGAACTTATAGAGTAATTGTGGGGGTATTGCAATGTCGGTTTTTCACCTTTGAGCTCTCTCATCGTGGAGCAGATTCCATAACTGATTCAGTTCCCCAGGCCATCGGCAACATCAAAGTAGATTGAAACCTTCAAAAAGGTCATGCTGCATATTTTTGATGAGGTTAAGGTTCCCTCTGGCACACCTTTGGACCCCAAGTAACAGCAGGGGCCCCCAGTCAGGTTACTGCTAGAAGATTAATTCTCAGCGCAGTATGACCCCTGAGGACCATTTATGGGCCCTGTACCAACACCAGTACAGACTTCTGTTCCGGCTCCAAAACTTGCACCGGTCCTCTCCACGTTTACACCAATGCCAACACCACCAATGCTGTGGGATTATCGGTACTGATAAAGATGTTGGACACAAAACCTATTTTGGCTCGATCTTGACTGATGTCGCACTATGAAATCACAAAAGGACAACCGGTCGTGTCACACCCAGATTCTGATCAAAGGTCTCTAGCAGGGCGTATATGGAAGCAGAGGTTACAATATCTTTTTGAGCAAGGGACACCGTAGGATGAAGACGTGCTTTCTACCCCCTCACTATACAGATGATGCCTTCTACATTAATTTTCAAAAAGCCAGTGGGCTTGACACCTCTCCTGATGTAGGGTTTGACTTGCCAATTAAACCACCACTAGAAGAACGTGTCTCCTGTGCAGTGGAGGTTAAGAGGGCAGCTGAGGTTCTGGATTCACAGCTGCTTGCAGGTGAGACCCATATGCACGTCCTGTCAGAAATGTTGCTGTGCCCACTTGTAAATAGACCATTTTTTCCACCAAAGATACTACTAAAGAGAGCCTTGTGGCTGAGGCCTAAACCAGTAAAGTAAATCCCAACACATTCTGAGCCACCCCTTACAGATAGAGAGTACAAGAGAATTGAGGCTTTTCGGCTAGCATATGTTTTCCTCTGTCAGTCTAGCACTTCAGTCAGTAAATGCTGTTCACGTACTAGTCACTATACACATGCCCTGTAAGACACTGCCAATGAGATCTTTCTGGCAGTCCCAGAAGAACTAAGGGCCTATCTGGCACAGAGAGTTCATGGTAAACATTATCTGCAGTGTGGATAAATGATATCCACACTGGTTTAGATGATACTGGTTGCCTGGGAATGCCAGTTGGCACTACTGTTGTACTTCACTGACCTGCATGGCTGCGTTCCACAGGATTTTCCAGCAATATATAGACCTCTCTGTGAGCATGCCTTTTGATAGGTCATACCTTTTCAGTGAGAAGGCAGACTCTGTATTAGAGTGCTTTAAGGAAAGTAGAGCTATGGCATGTTCCTTAAATCTGTTGACCCCTGCCAAATAGATTCCACACCAGTTACTAAAAGTCAAAGGCTATTTCAGTGACCTGGAATAGACATACAGGGCGGGGGCAGGATCCATAATATCCTCCTGGGTGACGATCAATCATGTTCGACAGCTGAGTCTTACAAATTGTTCAACATGGCTATGCCCAGTCTTTCCTTTTTAGCCCGGCAAATATTTCCCCCACTTCAGATCAAATGTCAGGCAAACACCTGTCCATTCTTCTGCAAGAGGTGTGGGTGTTGCTCGTTAAAGGTGCCATTCAAAGGGTACTGTACTCGTAAAGAGGAGAGGGAAGTTACTCTTGCTGTTTCCTGGTTCTGATGGATGGGCTTCATACCTATTTTGGACCTTCGGTCCCTGAATGGTTTCCTTCAGAAGGACACATCCAAAATGCTCAAGCTGGGCCAGATCGGGTGTGCCCTATACCTTGGTGACTGGATAGTGGCCTTGGACATACAGGACATGTTTTTTCATATACGTGGTCTGCAGTCCCACAGACCTAATAATCTGCAGTTTAAGGAAGGCTAGGAGCATTTTCAGTTAGGAGGTGCTCCTCTTCATCATCAGTGCCTCTCGGTAGTTCAGAAAAGTGATGGTGGTAGTCAGTGCCCACATTTGAAGGTTGTGGATACTTCCCACCTCAACAGCTGGCTATTGAAGGCAGGCTCACCAGAGTCAGTCATAGACTACCTCTAGACATCAGCGAACCTCCTGACACCATTGGTGTTCACTATCAGTGAGTCGAAGTAATGGGTAGCTCCTTCATAGAGGCTTCCATTAGAGAGGCTTTGCATATGTATTGGTTCTGGACCTTCACTACACCACAACTCTGGAGATCAGTCTCCATAAGAAGCCCAACTCCACATCAATTTGTTGAAGTAATGGCCATTCGTATAGCTCTGAAGGCCTTCGTGCCATCCATCTAGGAGAGGCTGGTACAGGTTCTAACAGACCACTCCACCACCATGTGTTACTGAAACAAGCAGAGTGGAGTGGGCTTCTGGCTCCTGTTTTAGAAGGCACAGTGCCTCTGGGGTTGGAGCACCAGGGCATTTCCCTGATCGAGAACCACCTGGCTGGTCTCTGAATGCCAAAGCAGACAACCTGAACAGGTGGCATCTGGCAAATCTCGAGTGGCACCTACTTACAGAAAGGGCACAAGGCATCACCAACAGTGGGGAGAACTCTAGCTAGATATTTTCACCCTGGTCAAGAACACGCAATACTGAAAGTTTTGCGCACTGGAGTTTTTACAAGAACACTCGTTAAGAGATGTCCTCCTGCTGAAATGGAACACAAGAATCCTGGACGTCTTTCTGCTGCTGCCCAAAATTCTTTAAAATGACCGGGCCCAAGACATCCTAGTGGTCCTGGAGAGAGTAGTGCCAGGGACATGCATCTGTCCTCTGATGAGAACACATTTTACCGTGGCTAAAGGTAATACCATTGCATTAGCTTGTCATTCCATCTACCGTGACAGGTCCAGCAGAATGGGCACTCAGACCAAACAGTCCTATAGGACCGAGCTGACAGACTCCACTCCACTCCACAGACTCCACCTGGGGAAGTACTGGTTGCCATAGATTTCTCACTGCCCTCTGACCTCCCTGCTCTGTAGAGTGGCCTTTTTTTTAATATCTAAAAAACTCCCAAATTAGTATTCAGCAAACTGGTACTAACAAGTGCGGGTGAGGTGTGGGAAACGGGAAAAACAAGACACCAATGTCAGTGCACAGGAGTTGCACTTGTATGTAGAACCGTCACTCCCAGGGTGGTACTTTGACAAAGCAGAGCCACATGGTGCTATGTAGCACATGAGAACACTGATGAAAAAAGAATTCCGGAGCCAGTCTGACACCTGGGAGTATTTTAAGGTGAAGATTCTATAGAGAGTATCCACCAGAAGAAGCATTACTGAAGGTAACATGTTGGAGGCGGGGTTAGTATGTGGTGTACACTTAAATGAGCGATGCACCTTGCACTAATCCAGGCAACCCTTATGGTGATTTTAGTGGTCTTAAATCTCTCAAAGGGGCAGCAGTGGAGAGCAGCCTTCAGGCTTATATTGAAGGAGTTTAAAGCAGCTTGTTTCATCACATTTAATAAATAGTGTAAATTAGATAAGAAAGAACCACACAGTGTTTATATAGAATTAAGGATATTTATTCCACAACACTATCATTTGGTATATCTCCTATCAGAATAACAAACATAAGAATAATTCAAGGGAATCAGGTAAGTAGCACATATATACACTTGTCGCCAGGGGGAGACCAGACCATACAGTAAATAAGTGGAATGCGAACTGCAAATGAGAATGGGACTTGGACCAAAGGACTTAGAAGAGCCAGGAGGACCAGGAACCACCCAATGTAAGTGCCCAGGAACCCCCCCAGGAGGCTGTGTGCAGAGTGAAAACAGTCATGTGGTCAATGGAGGAGTCACGGTTGCAGTTTTAAAGAAAAAGAACCCTTCCCAGAGTACCCTGAAGAAACCCTTTGGAGGACGGAAGGTTGGAGAGCCATCCCACCCGTGAAGCACCAGGATCCAGTTTACCTGCACCAGGGAAGACGGGTGCATAGGGGTGAAGTGATGACAGAACCTCTAGTAAACGAAAATGGGAGACTCGGGAAGAAATGCCTCTGCAGAAGTCTGTGAAGATGTTGGGTGGAATCCAAGGGTGGATTCTTAGAGAGGTGAACCTGCAAGCAGAGGGGACAGAGTCTATGCTACTCGGAGGTGGCCTGGATGCACGGAAGCACAATGCCCACCTTTACTGAGTTCAGAAGAGTACACAAGGACCTTTGTCGCTGCAGCTGTGAGGACCAGGCTGTGCTGTGGAAGACTAGGAGCCATACACTAGCTGTCCCACATCAGAAGGTTGTGTCCAGGTGGTTGGTGTCAGGCAGGAGCACCAACAAGCATTGGTAGCCACAACTGGCGTGGAAGATGAAGAGATGCAATCGTTGGGACCAGCAAGGTCCAAGGGACTCACCATGTGCAGGAGAGTCAGAGCAGGCCCCGAGCAAGCAAGGTAGCCCACCAAAGCAAAGGAAGGCCCTTAAGAGGACCCGCAGGCCAAAAGGCACAGGTGTCACAAGAGGACCTCTGGCAGCTCAACAAAGATGAAGGCCCACAATGCAAGGGATGCAGGGAGGATGCTGTTCGTCGAGGGATGAGATGATGGAGCTTCTTGTAACCCAGAGATCTCTGCAGTCCAGGGCCAACAAGCCTTTGTAATAGCAAGTCGACACAGTGCACAGGGGTTTGGACCCAAAGGCTCAGAAAAGGGATACTGTCATCCAAATTGCAGGGAAGACAGGTCAGGCCTCAGGGGAACCACACATCCACCACCTGTGTTACTGAGCCTCGGTAAGTCCTTAGGACGACAGGAGCAGCAGATCGGTCGGCTTCGATGTGGTGCCTGCAGATGCAGGGGAGTGACTTCTTTTTTCCAAGGGAGATTACTTTCAATGTCCTTGATGCCTACAGGTCTCTGGAGAACCTGAGTGAAGCACCGAGACACACGAGGTAAAATACTTGCAGAACAGCGAGGCCAGGAGCAGCAGAAGCCTTCCTTGATGCAGTCTCGATTTCAGGCGAAATCGGCGAAGTACAAGTGTCCAGACGGTCGAAGAGTGTCTTGGTTTCAGAGAGGAGTCTTGTTCCATGCCCAATCTGAGGACCCATCCATGGGGGAACCCTTAAATACCCAAGGAAAGGGTTGGACCAACTCAGGGATCCCTCCCAAAGGAGGGGTTGGACAGAGGCGAGGATACTCCCCTGTCCTTTGTCCAGTTTCACACCACAGCGGGAACCAAGGGTTCCTGAACTGGCTCAAACCGGTGTATGCAAGGAGGGCACCAAATGTGCCCTTCAATGCAGTCTGGTGGCGCTGGAAAGCACCCCCACCCCAGCCTAATCACTAAACCCTATTTGGGAGGTGGTCACACCTCCCTGTGACAGGAAACCTATTGTTCTACCTTTACTGCTCGAGTTCAGCTCTGCAGCAGGAGAAGGGCAGAACAGTGCCTGTGGTCGGCAGCAGCACTAGCTTGAAGTCAGACCCCGAAAGGCTGTAACCGGGAGTACAGGGGGCTCCTCTAAGTAGCCTCCCAGTACATGGGATCATACCTCCAATATTGGAATCTGTGTTTGGGTATGATTCCATCAAACACAACCAGGTTCAGCGCAGCCATTATATAGTTAGACATCTCATAATGACGTATGTCTTAAAATGGCTGATCGCACTTACAAAGCCTGGAGAATCGACTCTGGGATTTGTAGGGGTGCCCGGCTCATGAAGGAACACACTGAAACTTATAACCAAGCCTCCTGCCTACCATAGGGTTGACTTACAGGTTTTAGGTGTAATGACTTCAGATATAAGGACACGTATATCTATTGTGAGCGGTGCAAGCATCAACTCACACAGGCTGCAATGGCAGGCCTGTAGTCTGAGTTTAAGGCGACTCTCATGGGTGGCACAATACATGCAGCCTTTGGAGACCCCTGGTGTACCTATGACCTGGGCATGTCCGCACCATATAGTAGGGACTTTTAGGGTACACAAGTAGCCAGTTGTGGAGGTACCAATGTACTTACCAAAGCCGTTTTGAGGTAAGAGAGCACAGATGCTGGGGTCCTGGTTAGCAGATCCCACAAACTACAGTCAAAATCTACTGACACCAGGCAAAAAGTGGGGGGTAACCATAAAAGAAAGATCCTACTTTCCTACACATGTTCATTTATGTAGGATGAAATAATATGGTTCTCTCAGCCTGATGCATAAGTTCTCCAGTGCTATCCTGTAGTGAGGGCTGCAATTTATATACGTACATTGCTAAGTTAGCATGACCGCGTTAGATGTTAGAAAGCCATCTTGCCACTTTTGCTGCTTTTGCACACGACACTGCAGTTACATGTTATTATTTGAGAAATGCTTGCTCGCCTTTTCTTCACATGAGAACTGTCTGTTGTTCACATCCCTAGCCGTGAGCTGCGACCTTGGTCTGAACATTGTGTAAAGAAACAGTCTGGGTCGCTAGACGGTGCAGGTTTTTGGGTTCAGGTTGATCGGCCCACTATTTAGCCATAACACGCACACAGCTGCAAATACCGGAGAGTCGAGCGCTTTTAATATTGCAGGCTGCATGCTTAACACATTCATTCGGAAGAAGAGCTTTCCCAGGAGCAGAGTATACCTGATCCTGTGATGTGATTCCACTAAGCTGATCTTTACAGTATGGGGTTCCCCATTCAAGCCTAGAGACCTTCTACTAGTCTAATAATATTAGTTTACTAGCGAAAGGAAGGTGGTTGTATTCCACTGTCATTATATTATGATTTCTCCTTTCATTTTCTATGGTATTGTAACTATGCTGATGGTTTTGATTTTAATCATTTGTCTGCTTATGTTAGCCAAAGTACTGCATTTTAGGACACAAGGTTTATAAAATAAACTCTTTAAACTTTACTGTGTCTCTGTTTACTCTTGTTGTGGACTGATATGAGAATAATAACGAACAGGTATTTCTGATTCCCACCATTCCCGAAAATACACTAAGTCGCTTGTTCTGGGTTGTCTATACATTGGGACCACCGAGATAAATACGGATAACCAATGGGACACTGATGCTGGTCGGATAGGGGTTCTGAGGTGAGTTTTTGGTACACCACAATTCACTGAGGTCCTGGTTTCCTGCGCATAGTTCTGTGCATGAGCAGAATCCCTGCAACAATCCTTGGCAAATGCTTGAAGAGCCAAGTCACGACTGGCACTTAGGAGCATATGTTTTTGAATGGCCCAGCATTTGGAGTCATACTTGCGCTTTATTTCCATTGAACTGATAAGGATTCTGCCGCTAGATGTCTCTATCTTAGAATTTCCCATGGGTCAGGCTGGACCCGGAAGATTTTGCTCGATCAATACCCCTGCGCACTGATTGGTGGCATCCGTTGGCTCCACGTGACATCGCCTGCGCTGGAAGTGACGTCTTAGTCACCTATATAGGTGCCACCCCGGCATGCTGACATCAGTTCTTTTCTGTACGCACTGTAAAATATTTTTGGGTGTTTAGGTTTTTCCAACATGTCAAAGAAGACTTCTGGATTCAAACTGTGCGCTTTCCTGCCACCGCACCATGTCAGTGACAGGTCCACACCTGATTGGTCTTTGGTGCCTGCAGCACAACTGTAAGTCGTGCTCCGACTGCCAGGTCATGACTTTGAAAGCTTTGAGGGAGTGGTCCCTAAAGCAGCTTGGGCCCGGTGCTCAGCACCATGCCGTTCGACCCGGAGGTCTTGATCTCCGTACCGGTTTTGAAGAAGATCTGGGCACCGCTCCGGGACTCCAGAGTCCTTGTCCTCCTACTCTAAGTCTTCTGGTCGGTCAGGTAAGAGGCAGAAAAAATACAAGAAGTCGAAATGTGGTTCAACTTCTACCTGTCCGTCAACAGACATGACGGGGGAATCTCACTGCTTTAGGCCTCGTTCTCTGGAATTTACGCCTGGTGCTATCCTGCCTTTCGAGGGGTGGATCAACTCCCGCTCAGTTTAAAGAATTCTATGACACTATGTGCCTCATAATTGGGTGACCGGACCCTCCCCGTGTGCCAGTGGAAGCTCCATTGGGTTCCGTGCTGGCAGCTCCAGCTTAAATGCTCCCCAATATATCTGGTGGTGGATCAGGACCAGTGCCGGTCAGGACATTGCTACCTGCGCTTGCCCCTGCACCAGGACTCCTTTTTTCTTCTTCTTTTTAAATATCTTTTTATTGCTTTACACAAAAAAAGAAACAAATCGACATAACATAAATGACGACCGGCAAGAAGTACAGTTATGATGTGGAAACACAGTGGTGAAAGTTGCTAAATAATATTCATTACACAAAACAATGACAGTGCATCCCTTGAGTTGGGTCAGGGAGATAGTGGTTCCTCCTCTGAGGAATGTGTCGGGCCACACAGATCCCTCCCCTATAAGCGTTCCACCCAGCCTACACTGCAAACCACTTCTTGGGGCATCCTCGTGCCAAGTATACATCTTTTCTCTGAACATGCACCAGTCCAGACTTCTCTCCCAGGAGGCCAGGGTAGGCGGAGCCGCCGCTCCCCACTGCCGAGCTATGTCTCGTTTGGCCACCATCGCCCCAATGTAGCCCAGGTCCTCTCCCTCGCTGTTAAGTCAGTGGGACCCCACATGTTTAAGAGACATCGCTTAGCTTCTGGACGAATGGTCTTATGTAGCACCTTCTCCATTAACTCATGTATCTTTCGCCAATACTGTTGTATTTGGTCGCATTCCCAAATTATGGATAAAGGTACCTGTGTGCCCACAACGGCGCCTGCAGTCACCCCCGTCCCCCCTCCCCATGTGAACTAGCTGTGGCCCAGTGATATATGTTTGATGGAGTATCTTGAGCTGGACCAGTCACAGGCGCGCCGGGATGGCGACCTCTCTAAGTGAGGCAACCGCCTCCCGCCATTCCTCGTCATCAAATTCTAAGCCATCTTTCTCCCAACACTCACGCAGGTGCCCAAGGGAGCCCGGGGTATTGTTAATCAGTTTCTTGTATGTGAGGGAGATCGCTTTTTGGGGAAGATAGCCATCCAGTAAGCGATCCTCCAGTGGTGATAATTCTGGGGGGGTTGTGCATTTCTGTAGGGCAGTGGTTATGGCATGACTAATCTGTGTGTATCAGAATAATTTCGTGGTGGAGTGTTCATACTGCTGTTGAAGCATGGGAAAGGCGACTACAGCGCCCTTGATCCAAAGGTCACCCAGACGGGATATACCGATCAAGTCCCACTTATCGAAACCCTTTGTGGACCAGAGGCTGCCCAACAGTTCAGAGTCCCACAGAGGCGTCGCCAGTGTGAGCTTCCGGTCCCAACCTAGGCTCTTATTGACAGAATGCCAAATATCCACCAAGTGCTTGGTGGGGCCCATGAGGGAGAGTCCCCGGGGTTGGAATATAAGGCTCCGATAAAACTCCGCCCAGGCAGTAGCCACCTATCCATCAAGAACGCTGGGTCGTCTGGTTGGCGGTATATGCATTGATTGATAGGTGCTAGGTGGGACGCCCAATAATACCTACGAATGTCGGGGAGACTAATGACTCCATCGTACCAGTTAAGGACCGGTTTGTTAAGCGCTATCCTGGGCTTCCCTTCCCATAGCAGTTCTCTTTGCAATCCCTCTATTTCCCTGAAATATCGTGCTGGGACTGGGTCTGGATAATTTTGTAAGGCGTACAATAGACGGGGCAGCGACATTTTAAATAGTGCTGCTCTGCGCAAAAGCGAGAGCGGTAAGGCCTTCCAACAGGACACATCCCTCCTAAGGCGCTACAGGGGCGGGACCAGGTTACATTTATACCTGAGTTTAGGGTCAGCGGTAATAAAGATTCCTAAATAGCTGAAGCAATCCCTCACTGTCTGCATTGGGAAATCTTTCGGCAGGGGGGGGGGGGGGGGGGGGTGTTGCACCACCCATTACTTATATGAGCGATTTGCTCCAATTGATTGCATAGCCTGAGTACTTGCCGAATGTTGTGAAAATATCCAGCACACATATTAGAGATTTTTTGGGGGGGGGTGGGGGGGTTAAATAGAGGAGGACGTCATCCGCATAAAGCGAGATTCGGTCCGCCCAGCCGGCCGACCACCGCATTCCACGAATCATCGGGTCCGCGCGGATCCAAGCCGCCAATGGCTCAAGAGCGAGGGCAAAGAGCAGGGGGGACAAGGGGCACCCCTGTCTGGTCCCACGGTGCAGCTGAAAAGGGTCTGATCGCTTATTGTTAACTATCACCTGAGCCATGGGTGCCGAATAAAGAAGTCTAATCCATGACATGAAGACCGGCCGAAACCCCAGTTTGACAAGAACCGCTAGTAGGTACGACCACTCCATGGTGTCAAAAGCCATGGAGGCGTCTAGTGACACTATCACCGCAGGCTCATCGACAGTGTCCACTCTCCCCAACTCTCCAAGAACCCTGCGCAAGTTGAGGGCCGTGTTGCGGTGGGGCATAAAGCCCGACTGATCCGGGTGCACCAAGGTTGTTATCACCTGAGAAAGCCGTGTGGCAAGGAGTTTGGCAAGAATCTTGGGTTCTGCATTTAAGAGGGAGATCGGTCTGTAGGAGGTGCATTTATTTCTGGGTTTCCCTTCCTTGGGGATGACAAGTGATGCCAGCCTTTGATCAGGAGGGAGAACACCCACACGTCTGCTCTCCTCAAACATGGAACGGAGAAACGGGGCGAGACCATCAGGGCGCAGCTTGTAACGCTCGATGGATAGGCCATTGGGTCCAAGTGCCTTCCCCAGTCGCAGACTTCGAATGGCCTGAGCTATTTCGTCGTTCGTTATGGCGCTATCAAGGAATTTGATATCTTCCTCAGAGAGAGTGGGCAAACGGATATCCCCAAGGAGGCCCAAAGAATCCTCTTCAAGGAAAGGGGAGGTAGATTGGTAGATTTTATCATAGTGTGCAGCGAATTCGCAGACTATGTCACTGGGGTCGGTGTAGACCCCGCCCTGCTCATCGACCAGTTCAGGGACCATCTTGTTGGCTCGTTCCTTCCTGTCTAGCCATGCGAGGAGTTTCCCAGCCTTGTCACCCCATTCATAGATCCTCCCATCTCTCTCACCCCTCCAACTCTTGGCCCTATCAGTTGCAATGCTCTTATATTCATCCCTTTTAAGCTGTAGGAGGTGCGTCATTTCTGGGTCCTGCTCACCGGGCGTCTTGGTCTCAAGGGAGAGAATTTCTGTCTCAATATCTTCAAGGTCTTTCTGCTTTTCTTTCTTAACTCCGGCAATCAGGGAAAGGGCTTGACCCCTGATCACAGATTTAAACACCTCCCAAGGAGTAAGGGGGGAGTCGACTGAGCCCTGGTTCTCTTGAAAATAAAGGTCAATTGCAGACAGGATGGCCTTACGGACTGACGGGTTGCGGGGGAACCATGGGTTTATGTGTGCGATCATGCCCACTCTTGTGTCCCCCAGGACCAGCCGGGCCCATATTGGTGAGTGATCCGAGATTCCCCGGGCGAGATGTCGGATCTCACGGATATGTGTGAATTGGGCCGCATGAGTAATGAGATAATCAATGCGAGAGAAGCTACGATGAGCTCCTGAAAAGAATGTATTGGGTGTCGCTATGGTGGAGCGTTTGCCAGGCATCCGATAGACCGAAGGATTCTAAAAAGTCTGGAAGCCAACTATGTGACGGGCCAATGTCGCGCGGGGGGTAGCGATCAAGTGAGCCGGAGCCAACAGCATTAAAATCACCTCCCACCAAGAGGAGACCCTTGGGAAGGGAAAGCAAATGGGTCCCTAGATCAGCAAAGGTTTGAGTCTGCAGGCCCGGTCACACATATATCGATACCAAGGTGAGCGTACCGCCGTCCCACTGGCCCGTTACCGTAACAAACCAGCCCCATTCGTCGGTGTGCGTTGCTTGTGTATGGAAGGGAAACGCGTTTTTAATAAGGATTCCCACCCCCCTGGATCCGGAGGTAAAACCAGAGTGACCTATCAGCTTGTACCCCAATCTCTTTAGGGCCCTGCAGGATTGTCCATGAGAGCCAGTGCAATTTTTAACCCCTGATGACACGGATCGGCGTCAACAGCACCTTTGGGTCCTAGGTTGGTTCCTCCGCCTTATTTGGAAGGGCTAGTAATGGAGGAAGATTGGAAGGAGTCACTGGACCATTTACAAGAACAGCCTGAGCAAGAAATGTACTGGTTTGAGGAACTGGGCGAGGCCAGTGGACTGGATACCTCTCCAGATTCTGGCCTGCTTCCCTCCCCCATACCGTGGCTACAGAAGAGGGTGCTTCATATGCTATGGTGGTGAGAAGGGCAGCTGAGGTCCTTGACCTTCAGCGTCCTTTGATCGAAATAAAGACTAACATCTTGACAGAGGTCCTGCAGCTGGGTGTCTCCTCCTCAGAACCCCTCCTGCCCTTAATGAGGCTTTGACCAATGTCCTTCTGGGAACCTGGTCCAAGCCAGTTGTTCATGTGAATAGGACAATCACCCACCACCATTGTCCTGCACTGGGTGACTCACAATTTCTCACTAACCACCCTACCCCAGAGAGCTTGGTGGTCCAAGCCTCTATCTCACAAAGAGCATTCCCTTTCACAACCCCGAACAGGGAATCCAAGATGCTGGATAATTAAGGCAAGAGAATGTTTTCTTTCGCCAGCCTTCCATTGCAGTCAGTGATCTCTACATGCCTCCTTGTCCATTTCTCCCACTCCTTATGGGGAGCAGTTTCGCAAGTGCTGCCACAGGTCTGGAGGAGGCCTAGACCCTTCTCTTCCAAGCAGTATCAGATGGGAGACATTTGGCAAAATTCACCATTCCTTGTGGGCTTGAAACAACTGACACGCTGGGCAGAGCGAGGTTATAGATGGTGGTTGTTCAAAGCCACGCCTAGCTGAGAACTTCTGACTTATCGGGGGATGTCCAGGCTTCCCTTATGGACAAGCCCTTTGATGGCACCCGTCTCTTTGGAGACCAAGCAGACATGGCCATGGAGTGCTCTAATGACTCTTGGGCTGCGGCCAAGCCCTTGGGCTTCTCAGGGGCCCCCTGTCTGCCTTTTGCCCATTTTGTGGCCATAGAAGGAGCTGCCAGCCATCTCCCAGCCAAAAGACCTCTATACCGGGTTGGGCGCAACTCCTTTTGACCACCTTGGGTCAGGTGGCCGAGGTTGGGTCAGTCTACTCCTCCCCCCTGCAGCCTCCCAACCTTCCTAGTCTGGCCCTTCAAGATCATGGGAGGCTAGTTTGTAGCAGGATCAGCCATCGCCTCAACCACTGGCAAACCATCACATCGTACAGGTGGGTTCCTCAGGTAGTACAAAGGGGCTACTCCCTCCCCTTCTAAACTATCCCTAGCCCCACGCCTCCAACTTACGACTGGCTGATGGAGGACCAACTGAACTTGCTTCAGGAGGAAGTGAGGGCTCTCTTTGCCAAGGGAGCCATAGAGAGGGTTCCAGCGCCAAAAGTAGGCTGTGGTTGCTATTCCTGCTACTTTCTGGTCCCGAAAAACAGACAAGGACATTCGTCCTATCCTAGGTCTGCGAACCCTCAACTGCTTCCTCAAAAAGGAAAAGTTCAAAATACTCACTCTAGCTCAGGTCTTGTTTGCCTTGGACCATATTTTTACATTCCCATCCTACCTGCCAATCGGCACTACCTGAAATTTACGGACGACCATGAGCACTTTCAGTTCACGATGCTCCCCTTTGGCCTTACTGGCACCCCTCGGGTTTTGGCGATGGTTGCAGCTAATCTGCGCAGAGCAGGGGTGCCAGTCTTCCCCTATCTCAACGATGAGTTGGCCTCAGGCTGTCGTTTCCCAGCTCCAAACTACAGCGAACTTTGTGGGGCTCTCTATCAATGTGCCAAAGTTACACCGGACTCCCTCTCAGACCCTCCTTTTCATCGAAGCTGTTCTGGTCCCTGTGCAGTTTCGGACCTATCTTCCTGAGCAGCAAATCCACGATATAAAGACTACAATACCAATGTTTCAGCATCTGTCCTGGATTTCAGTGAGAATGACAGAGCCTGTTCTTGACACATGCCAGTTGGCATATGCGAGCTCTCAGTGGGACTTGAAGTTAAAGTGGGCGCAGCATCAGGGGAATCTCTCCAACATGGCCCAGAAGAATTACACAGGACATGCACTGGTGGCTAATGACCATGATTGGGTCTGAGGCAGACCCCTCTTGCTTCCCCAACCATACCACACAGTAGTGATAGGTGTGTCACTCCTAGGATGGGGCGCTCCCTTGGGAGAGGTGGAGATCAGAGGACTCTGGTCTCCGTCAGAATCCAGGCTCCAAATCAACTTGCTGGAGCTCTGAGCGACTCGTTTGGCATGGAAAGCCTTTCTTCCTTCAATAAAGGGAAAGATGGTGTAGGAAAGTAGTACTTGCTTTCATGTTACCACTACTTTTTGCTTGGTATCGGTGTTTTTTCATCCTAGTCTGACTGGGATCCTGCTAATCTAGACCCCAATCACTGTGCTTTCTCCCCTAAATTGACCATGGTAAGTAATTTTATATCTCCACAGTTGGCTACTGGTATGCCCTTTAAAGTCCCTGATATAGGGGACTAAGGTACCCAGGGCATAAGTACACCAGTGATCTCCCAGGTGCTGCAAAATGTATTGTGCCACCCATGGGAGCCACTTAAACTGGGTCTACAGACCTGCCATTGCAGCCTGTGTGAGTTGGTGCTTGCACCTCTGACGATATGTGTCCTTGCATCTGAGGTCACTGCACTTAAAACCAAGAAGTCATCCCTATGGCAGGCTCTTCAGTCCTGAGGGCTGGGTGCTTGGTTACAAGTGTGAGGGTGCCCCTGCATGAGCAGGACACCCCCCACCTCAACCATCCCTGGAGTCAATTCTCCAGGCTTTGTAAGTGCTGTCGGTTGTTTTACTACATATTGTGGACAGAAGTCATTATGAAATGTCTAACTATATAGTGGCTGCACCAAACCGGTCATGTTTGGTATCAAACATGTTGGAATCATACCCCAACATGGATTCCAGTGTTGGAAGTAGGATCCCATGTACAGCCTTTCAGGGTCTGCAAGCAAGCTAGTGTTGCTGCCGGTCACAAACACGATTCTGCCCTCCAGCTGCTGAGCCACACTCAAGCAGGGAAAGGTAGAACAATAGGTTTCCTGTCAAAGGGAGGTGTAACCACCTCCCAGACAGGACTTAGTGTATTAGGCCGTTCTCAGGAATGGTGGGAATCAGAAACCCCTTTTCGTTATTATTCTCATATCAGTCCACAACAAGAGTAATCAGAGACACGGAAAAGTTTAAAATATTTATTTTTAACTACGTGCTCTAAGGTGCAGTACTTTGGCCAACATAAGCAGACAAATGATTAAAAACAAAACCATCAGCATTGTTACAATACCATAGAAAACGAAGGGAGAAACCATATTACAAATGATAGTGGATAACAACCATCCTCCCTTCGCTAGTAAGCTAGTTTTATGAAACTAATAGAAGGTCTCTAGGCTTGAATGGGGAACCCCATACCATAAATATCAGCTTAGGTGAATCACATCAAAGGATCAGCTCTGCTCTCTGTGTCTGGAAAGGTTTTCTCCAAAGTGTCTGAATCATGCATGCAAATGCAATATTAAAGGCACCCGAGTTTCAGATATTTGCAGCTGTGTGCGTGTTCTGTCTAGAGCGTGGGTCGATCAACCTGAATTCAAAAGCATACATTGTTATTTGACCTTGACTGCTTCTGCACAGTGTTCAGACTAAGGTTGCGGTGCACGTCTAGGGATGTGAACAACAGATCGTTCTCATGTGAAGAAAAAGCAAGCACACAGTTTTTCTTGTAATAACAGCTACCTGCAGTGTCATGTGCAAAAGTAGCAAAAGTGGCAAGATGGTGTTTTACATCTAAAGTGCTTATGCTAACATAGCAATGTGTGCACATAGAACCCCGTCTCCACTGCACCCTCCCTTGGTCAGACGACACACAAAATAGGGAAGCAATGTAGGAACGCAGAGTCCAAGTTCGATTGAGACAGAACCAAGTTCATGTATTGCCAATCCATATAATTGGTAGTGACAGTTTGAAAAACTTGTTGGAAAAAAGTAAAAAATTTAAACATCTCGCAGGGGCGTGACACAGCCAAATGTGGAGAAAAAAAGAAAAAAATCTGGGTTTGGACGTGCGGAAGATGGACAACTTCCAAGTTAATCCATCAACGTGTAGGCACAATAAGTAGCAACTGCCTCCAAGAGGAAGTCATTATAATGTTCAGTAAAAGAGTCTGCCATCCAGTCAAGTAAAGTAAATGAGCATACATGTTCTTCAATAACTGGAGCCTCTAGCACAATCAGAGGACAACTTGCGTGTTCTTCAAGATAACTTCTCGCCAAGAAGTCATATGCTGCCGCATATATATATCCCAATTCCCTAGGACTCCATGTGCCGCTCCACAGGCCATAATCGCGATGCCAGAACAGTCCAACTCATGAGCCACCAAGGGACTCATTAGTCGATCATAATCCGGGGTAGGAGACACCGTGTTCGAGAGGCACATAACCAGAGACCATTTGAATGGACAATCTAGGCAATGGAAAACAGGTTGCACGCAAGTAAAGTAAGAACCGGAAGGATAATCCATAGGCTACGCTTAAAGTGGCCAGTGGTAATGTTCCATAGTATTCAAGCATCCGGTTGCGCATTTGAAGCAGCTGGGGCAGGATGTCTTGTGATACAGATCGGGCAGCCATTGCAAATCAAGCAAACCAACAGGAGCACACCAGCAGTCAGGGCAAGAATCAATGGGAGCCCGACGAAGACACTGGAAAAAATAGAATGAAAAAATGCCGGTATCACACCAATATTGTTTGGAAGGAGGTCATGAGGCCGGAGCCCACAACTTTGAAAAAATGCACCAAGACAGTTGTTGACGAGGCATTGAATATAGTATGAATCAGAGCACCGAAATGAAGAGGGAGATCAGTATTTAAAAGCGCATGCACCTCGGTGCGGGTGTTTGCCACATGAAGGACGAATGTTTCACGGGAGGAAGTCAGAGCGACTTCTTTTTGAGACAATTTAGCCCTTATTCTGCTCATCTTGTTGAACTCCGCTTTCAAGGTTAGGATGGAAGGCCAGATGGATACATCCAGTCCCCCATGCGGGGGCGGGAAAAGGACATTTGTACAACAGACTACGCGTTGTGAGACCGTTACAATGTACGGAATCCCCACTAACATCCCGCAGCATGCCTCATTATTTAAAAGCAAATAACTACTGTTAGCTAATAATGTAAAAGTTGGTGTAATTGCTGGCACAGGATTTCCCTTCAGAATGCAAGCTAAATTCGGCGCCTGAACGTTACAGGTGCCATGCAATTGTATGTTCCTACAGACTACTGAGTGATCAGGTGTGGAAGTGCATTCCTCTCCTTTTAAATAAACTTCTTTACCCTTTCTCAGGCACCTGTATGTAAATGGGAGTGACCAAACTTCATGCAGGAAAGCAGTACCCAATGGTTCGTATCTGCCTAGGGCATAATGTTTCATACATGAACCAAACTTAAACAATGGAAATGGTAAGGTGATTAAACCGTGGATAAGTCAAACAGCTGAGTTTGATTCGGCCACAGAGAAAGGTAAAGGTTCCAACTTTTCAATATGCAATAATGAGTATGTTGCATCCTTCATGGACATGAACTGTTGTTGATCAGTCAGATTAAACGGCAGGAATAAAGACGATGTGTTCATGTAGTCCCAGGGAACTTTTCCAGCCTTCAATGTTTATAAAGTCCATGCAAACTGCATTATAGAGCGCAATTGATTTTGACCATGGTATAAAACAGACATATCATCCTGTACAATATCCACAACAGATGAAACAATATTAACTAATGTGTAAATTCTGGAAGATAGGGTGTTAATGCTATTATCGATGACAGCTAGCACCTTTTCTAAATTGGCTTGATCAATAGCCCTTAGTCTGGAAGCAGCTTCAATTTACGATAATCTCCAAACTTTGTTGTAAACAGCATACATCCATCTTTTGGACCTGCCACCCACAGGACCCTTAACAAAATCATTCAAATCCACTTTGTCATTCAATTTTGATAAATGAAGTTTAACAGATGCCAAGGTGGAATGTTGCAGCCAGGTCTGACATAACTTCCCTAGAGAATAGGTAGCTACAGAATGTGATGATTCAAATAGGGGGTTTACCCTAACCTGTGTATAGCCAGGGTACAAACCCATCAAACGATGTTGACAGGAATCTGAACTTTTCTGCCATATTAACCATCCTTCAGGATCTAAGTTGGAAATGTTGAAGGATGTATTAGCAATAAATGACTGCAAAGCTTCAAGGGACAGATCCGTGTGATTATCCCATTTTGGATAAGCGCCCAGATCAGGAATAGTAGGGGAATTCATCTTTATAGAAGTAGCCAATCCAAAACAGGTGGTTTGAAAAATGGTAGGATTCAAAAACAGCATGTGGTTTGGGATAAGAAAAGCACTATGCAGTGCCTCGTTGCCTTGTACCTGCCAAGCTTTAGAACCCCAAACAGATTTAAGATCAATGGTATCTTTCCACAGCTCATAGCCCCCTATAGCTAACTCATTCATAAAGGATTTCGAATACAATAATTTAGTGTGGGTCAGTCTGACTTTGGAAGTTGACTCGGCAGCCATTTTAAAATAAAAGGCTTCAGGTTTGGATACGCTGAAGTCCGTAAAATATGTAAATTTGCTCAATAAAGTTTTAGAGCTACCTTCAATTGGTACAGGACAATGTTCCCATTGTGTATAGTTGACGACATTTCTAAATGTATTCGCTTTACGCAAGAAATGATTGTCTTAGTGTTGGTAGCAAAACAACTCTGCGTAGTTAGCTGTGTCCAAATATAAATCTTCAGCATCAAAAGCCGCATAATATTTCAAATCAGAAAAAAGAGCCTCTTCGGCTTGGACATCCCAATCATCAGAGCGGATATTTTGTTTCACAACATCCCCCATAGAAACAGGAAGTACATTGAGAACATTAATCACCTCTGTGGGACCATGAATTTGAAATTTAACAGCATCCCATACGATCCCATCTAACACAGGCCAGGCAGTAATATTCACAAAAGTCTGGTCCCTTTTCATGATGTGAGATGAGGAGTGGGGAGCCAAAGTTCCATCAATTAATCTAATTGTATGTCTTTCGGTGAGATAGTGTCCATTTACTAGACAAAAAAATACAACCACGAATCCAATGGACATAAACAAAAAAATAGTTATGAGCACCAGCCAAATGTAAGTCCAAGGGGGAATTAAAAAATGTCTTTTAAACCAAGCAGCAAAAATAGAAGTTTTCGATGGGGCTTTGGAAGTCAGAGTTGGTGTCAAATGAAAAACGTGACTGGTCAACTGTACTTGAATGTAAACCAGGCAACAACACATCTGTGGGATAAGTATACTCAGTATCTTCAACTGGTCCACCAGCCCGTGGAGGCAATAAAGGATTAGTAACTGTATGCATCTCGATGGCAATGTCAGGCCTGTTGGTAGTTGCCGGAGCCAAAACAGAATTTCTCAGCATTGCTGGACAAGAGACCGCTGGAGTCATACTAAGAAGAATCTGCCACTCGTAGTTTGACATTGTCAATGGAGATGTACCTGTTATCCTTGCGACCAGGAAGTGGAGGTAAAATGACTGTTCTTATAGCCTGCACGCCAAGCACTGGTACTGGAGCACGATAAGAGGGGCCGAAATCCTTCTTGTTCTCCACCTTCTCACAGACCAGGTCACCAACTCGAGGTAGCCAGCCAACTACCGGAATCTGAAGCACAGCATCAGTTGTGGAGGGCAAGTGTTCCTTTGCAAGACTGTCTCTGGTCTCTTGTAGATTCTGTAATAAGCAGAGTGATCATCTACGTCAAAGGGTGCGGCCGATGCCGCCATGTCTAGACCATCAAGGTCCGGGACAAACATTTTTATGCCAAAGAACATTTCGTATGGTGTCCGTCCACCGAGAGACCTTCTAGGGAGATTATTAAGTGCACGTTGAACGCTATACAAATGGGCCAACCAGTACCTAAAACACTAGCTGTCAGGGATTGCTATAAGTCACGGTTCATTCGCTCCACAACACTATTGCCCTCAGGCCGGTATGGAGACGAAAATTTGACTTGGACCCCCAAAGATCTCATGGCATCCTTGTACGCCTTAGAGGTGAATGCTGGACCTCAGTCAGAATGAATGGTACCACATGCAAAAATTCCCATAAAGACACGCAAATCCCTGATGACAGTTCAAGCATCAGCACTCCGTTGTGGCCAGACCCAAAGAAAACGTGTGCATGAATCCACTGCAACTAAGATGTACTTATACGTAGTATCAGAGGAGAAAGGACCGCAGTGATCTAAATAAACACACCCAAGTGGTTTATTAGATATGTACAACTGTGTTTGAGGTGGGCGCGCAGCAGTCAAAGGCTTTATCTGCTGCCAGATGTCACAATTAAGAACATAAGCACGAGTCGGTTTATACAATCCGTGCCACCAGTAACGTTGTTGTAAGATAGTAACAGTCGCCGAAACGCCAGCATGGGCAGAAGCCATACCTTCATGGGCCGCTGTTATCAAAGAAAGTCTGCAGTCCGCGTTGGAAATCAATCTGTCACCAACGTCGTTAATTCTCACATAGGGAACTTTATCAGGACTTAAATGATAAGATTATTTAGAAGGGAAACCCCGAGGGTAATTACCATCCTACTCTGTCGCAGCAATAGCTGCCAAGATGTCATCACAATCTTACTTTTGGATCTTGTAACTGCTGCTACTAGGTATGTTGCCACTGCTGTTTCGGACAGCCTGGACACCTACGCGCTGGTGCCCAAGAGTATGAACTACATTCACGAGCGGCAGACGTTGTTAAAGGTCTGCTACTCTAACCCAAAGCATTTTATGCTTGATTGTACTACCTTTGGAATCACGATACTCATTTTGAGACCAAAAGAACAAATTGTCATTGAAAGACTGAACACAGTAAAAAAGAGTCACTCACTATAAGAGTAGTAACTCGAGGATCAGCAAACTCCAGCGCAAGCACTAGAGCACGTAGCTCTGCCAACCGGGCGGTACAATCACCCAATGTCTGCATGTGCACGACATCAGATTTGAATTCACCATTCACGAAAGTACCAGCCACTTTGGCGCAGGCCGCTGACTAAGCATGCTTAGATCCCGTCGCCAGTTGCGCCAAACCGTCAGTATAGATGACACAATGGTAATCCTCAAGCGGGCGCAAGACAGAGGAGCTGGATGAACAAATTCATACTGCAAGTACTCCTGAGTCTGCAATGAGGCATCAAAGATGTAAGTGACATCCGGCGATGTCAAAGAAGTGGCCCATTGTATCCAACGTGGATGCAAAGCTTTAGAATTAGGTACACTTCTTTTTGAGACAATAGAGCCCTTATTCTGCTCATCTTGTTGAACTCCGCTTTCAAGGTTGGGATTTAAGGCCAGATGAATACATCCAGTCTCCCATGCGGGGGCGGGAAAAGGACATTTTTACAACAGACTACCCGTTGTGAGACCGTTACAATGTACGGGATCCCCACTAGCATCCCACAGCATGCCTCATTATTTAAAAGCAAATAACTACTGTTAGCTAATAATGTAAAAGTTGGTGTAGTTGCTGGCACAGGATTTCCCTTCAGAATGCAAGCTAAATTTGGCGCCTGAACGTTAGTATAGATGACACAATGGTAATCGTCAAGCGGGCGCAAGGAAAGAGGAGCCGGATGAACAAATTCATACTGCAAGTACTCCTGAATCTGCAATGAGGCATCAAAGATGTGACATCCGGCGAGGTCAAAGAAGTGGCCCATTGTATCCAACGTGGATGCAAAGCTTTGGAATTAGGTACAGTGGCTTTCGTTACTGCCTCTAGGGAAGGATACGGTGTGACAACCAACATGCGTTTCTCTTGTGACAGTGCTCTCTCCTTCAGAATCGCCATCTGCACTGGAGTCAAATCTTTTTCGACAGTGGAAAAGCGCATTTCAGCCGATGTGTACAAGTGTGATTTGTAAGCAATGAGGACTGTCGCCCTCATTGAACGTTAAGTACGTGAAGCCCACCGCGCCAGGCACAATTCTTATTACCAGGTTAGTGTGGTTATCACGCGTCAGTAAGTATTTCAAAGCAAGAAGATCAGCCTGCAAAGACTGCAGGATAGCTGAATGTTCTGGCAGCCAGCTCGATTTGGAAAAAGTAGGTTGTACCAAGGCATATAGCGGCTTGATACGCTGGGCATAATCGGGAATGTAAGTACGCCCGAAATTCAAAACACCCAGCAAAGATTGTAGTTTTTTCAGTGTTGTTGGCGCACGCAAACATACGCACTTCTCCAGGAAGGAAGGTGTTAAACCTCGTCCTTCGTTGTTGAGTTCATAGCCCAAAAACAACACCGTATACTCTGCAATGTGTGACTTTGCAAAGTTGAATTTGTAACCGAAGTCCGCAAACATGACAATGATGCGGTCAACGCGACACAGATGCGGCCGTAATTCGTCGTCTGTGAGATAGATATCATCAACATAAGAGTACGCATCAGGGCCAATGTTCTCTAACAGAGAGACAACACGAGCGGCAAAGAAGCCTGGACTGTTTTTGTAGCCCATGGCTACTCTTTTAAACTGTTTTTGTTTGCCGCCAGAAGTAAAGGCTGTCCATTGACTACTAATAGAGGACAGATTATGGCTATAAAAGCCATTGGAGATGTCAAGTGTGGTCTTGAACCTTTTTCTCACAAGACTATCCACAAGGGCAGAACTGTGGGTATTCTATACCGCGCACGTCCGACAATGAGAGTTCAAATGCCGGTAATCCAAAACTAGGCGGTACGACCCATCATAGAGGATTATTCATGGGTGACACACATGTTTCAATAACACCTTGATATTCCAATTGTTCAAGGATTTCTGCGACGTGAGATCTAGCTTCGCGGCGCATAGGATATTGGGGTTGTGGCTGGGGCATTGACCGTAATGGAATCTCATGGTTTGACGACAACTTATCCCACCCAACCGGAGTACGGTACAACGCCGGAGCAAGTACCTGAGCCCACTCTTCTGCAAAGTTCTGAGCCTGATCCTTCGGCACAGTGTGTGCAAAAGATGGGAGGATTACCTCCTGCCCTCTAGGAGCGGCCAAAACGAAGGCTGGGGGCCAATCCACCTCTGCTAACAGAATGTCATATGTAGAGGTCAGATTTTCCCAAAAAATCCCTTTTATGGTACGTTGTAGGACACCTTCAATTAAAGGACTATGTCATATAATCTGTCAGGGGGAGCCACTCTAGTAACAGCAGTTTCTACAGTAATGAATGTGTCAGTTGCTGTCGCCTTCAGATATGGACACAGTGCTTGCCGCACTACTGTAACCTCCGCTGCGCTGTCTAGCAGCGCTAGTGCCCATGCCAGGTTCCGAAGCTGCGTTCTCACGATCTGTGGCATACCTCGCTGTTAGTTGAGGAACTTTCTTCTTTTGAAACGGGGGTCGTTGTCGTGCAAATTCGTCCTGCTTGCCTTTGCCGTCAGCCTGACTGGGCTGCTCACGTCCTTGCTGGGCACCCCGACCTTTGCCACGCTCTCCTCCACCGGACTGTGAGACCGAAGTTTCCTGTGAAGAACGAGGAGAACGTTGTATCAGGAGACCTAATCCTAGTGCGATCGCGCAAATCATATGTGCGTTCAGTAGTCTGCTTATGCACAGAACTATGCACAGGAAACCAGGACCTCAGTGAATTGTGGTGTACCAAAAACTCACCTCAGAACCCAGAACCCCTTATTCTGCTCATCTTGTGCTTTCAAGGTTGGAATGGAAGGCCAGATGGATACATCGAGCCGTCCATGCGGGGTGGGAAAAGGACGTTATTACAGCAGACTACTCTCTGTGATACAGTCACTATGTAGGGAATTCCCACTAACATCCCACAGCAAGCTTCATTATTTAATAGCAAATAACTACCGTTAGCCAGCAGCGTAAAAGACGGTGTTATAACTGGCACCGGGATCCCTTTCAGGACGCAAGCTATATTAGGAGCGTGCACATTACATGCACCATGCAATTGAATGTGCCGACACACCACAGAGTGATCCGGAGTGGAAGTGCACTCTTCACCTTTTAAGTAAACCTCTTTTCCGTCCCTCACGCATCTATACGTGAATGGGAGTGACCAAACTTCGTGCAGGCAGGCCGTACCCAGTTTTTCATATCTGCCTAGGGCATAATGTTTCATGCACGAACTGAACTTAAACAGGGGGAACGGTAATGTGATTAAGCCGTGGATAAGCCACACAGCGGAGTTTAATTCGGCCACAGAAAAAGGTAAAGGTTCTAACTTCTCAATGTGCAGCAATGAGTATGTTGCATCTTTCATGGACATGAACTGTTGTTTTGCAGTTAAATTGAAAGGAAGAAACAAAGATGAAGTATTCATGTAATCCTAAGGGACTTTCCCAGCCTTTAACGTTTGCAATGTCCACGCAAACTGCATAATAGAACGCAATTGATTTTGACCACGATACAAAACAGACAAATCATCCTGCACAATGTCAACAACAGATGAAACAATATTATCTAACGTATAAATTCTGGAAGACAGGGTGTTAATGCTATTATCTATAACAGCCAATACTTTCTCCATATTGGCTTGATCAATAGCTCGTAATCTGGATGCAGCCTCAATCTGTGATAGCTTCCAAACTTCGTTGTAAACTGCATATACCCATCTTTTGGACCTGCCAACCGCAGGACCCCTAACAAAATCATTCAAATCTATTTTGTCGTTCAATTGTGATAAGGAATATGCTACTTACCAGTATGCATCTGTTCTTGGCATGTTGAGCTGCAGAGCCACACACTTAGGATAAGATCGCCATCTGGTGTTGGGCTTGGATGCTTGCAGGTTGTTGTTGTCTTCGGAAGAAGTCTTTTGGTCACGAGATAGGTGACTCCTCCCTTGGACTACAGTGCGCATGGGCATCCACTCCATCCTCAGATTGTTTTTTGCCATGATGGGAAATGATGGTGTGTGTAAGAATAAAGAAAGGATGTCCATGTGTAATGTCTAATTAAGACAATGCTGGAACAGATACAGGTCCCGGGGAGGTGGGTGGGTATGTGTGGCTCTGCAGCTCTACATGCCAAGAACAGATGCATACTGGTAAGTAGCATATTCCGTTCGAGGCATATGAGCTGCAGATCACACACTTAGGATAGACTATACAGCAGTGTCTCCCCTAGCGGTGGTCACCTGTATCAGTTGCAGCAGTTTGGAATAAAGTGTTAAGGACAGCCTGGCCCACAGAAGCTTGTTGTTTGGCTTGCACATCAACACAGTAATGTTTAGTGAAGGTGTGTGTTGTAGACCATGTGGCTGCCTTACAAATATCTTCTAAGGGAATGTTTCCTAAGAATGCCATGGAAGCCCCTATTTTGCGTGTGGAGTGCGCTCTAGGGGGAACTGTTAGAGTGCGTTTAGCTTTTTGGTAGCATATTTGGATACATTTAACTATCCACCTGGCTATCCCTGATTTGGAAATGGGGTTGCATTTATGTGGTGGAGAGAAAGCAACAAACAATTGTTTGGTTTTGCGGAAAGATTTGGTTCCGTCAATGTAATAAAGCAGGGCTCTTTTAACATCTAAGGTATGAAGAGCTCTTTCAGCTACCGAGTCCAGATTTGGGAAGAACACTGGTAGCTCGACTGATTGGTTAAGATGGAATGGAGAAATGACTTTTGGCAGGAATTTGGGATTTGTTCTAAGAACCACTTTGTTACGATGTAGTTGTAGGAATGGTTCTTGTATGGTTAAAGCCTGGATTCCACTTACCCTTCGAAGGGATGTGATAGCAATAAGGAAAGCCACTTTCCATGTAAGGAATTGTACTTCGCATTTATGCAGAGGTTCAAATGGGGGACCCATGAGCCTAGTGAGAACAATATTTAGATTCCACACTGGAGAGGGTGGTAATCTGGGAGGAATAATCCTTTTAAGACCTTCCATGAAGGCTTTGATCGCAGGCACTTTAGTGACAAGTGTTGTCGATTTTGTAAGTAGGCTGCTAATGCTGCTAGGTGGAGACGTATGGATGAGTACGCTAAATTACATCTTTGCAAGTGTAGTAAGTAGCAAATGATGTTCTGGATGGATGCATCCAGTGGGCGTATATCATCGTTAGTGCAGTAAATGGCAAATCTTTTCCATTTCGCAGCGTGGCAGGCTCTAGTAGTAGGCCATCTGGCCTCTTTTATAATATTCATGCAGTCTGGTGGTAGCTTGAGGTAACCGAACTCTAGGACTTCAGGAGCCAGATCGCTAGGTTCAGTTGATGTGGATCGGGGTGTCTGATTTCTCCATGGTTCTGGGTTAATAAGGACGGGGAGAGGCGCAGTCTTTGGTGTGGAACTAGAGAGAGTTCCAGCAGTGTTGTGAACCAGGGTTGACGTGCGCATGTGGGAGCTACTAGTATCAGCTTGAGAGACTGTTGCCTGAGCTTGCGTACCACGAATGGAATGAGTGGGAGAGGCGGAAAAGCGTACGCAAATCTGCCTGACCAGTTCATCCATATCGCATTGCCATTAGACTGTGGGTGGGGAAACCTGGCAGCGAAGGTTGGGCATTTTGCGTTTTCGTGTGTGGCGAACAGGTCTATGTCTGGTTGGCCCCATTTTTGGAAGAATGGGAGTAGGACTTGTGGGTGTAATTCCCATTCGTGGATCTGTTGGGTTTGTCGACTCAACAAATCGGCAATCTGATTGTGAACTCCTGGAAGGTGTTCTGCTAGCAGGTAGATGTTCTGGGGAATTGCCCATCTCCAAATGTTCTGTGCGACCTGGGACAGTTGGAGAGAATGTGTGCCTCCTTGTTTCTGTATGCAATACATGGCTGACATGTTGTCCATCCGTATGAGGACAGTTTTGTTCTTTAGATGTAATTGGAATGATTTTAATGCTAGGAACACTGCCAGTAGTTCCAGGTAATTGATATGGAGCACTTTTTGTTGAGAGGTCCATTTGCCCTGAGTGGTGTGTCCTAGGAGATGGGCTCCCCACCCTGTGAGAGATGCGTCGGTTGTCAGCACTATCTGTGGAAGAGGCTCTAAGAACGGCCGCCATTTGGACAGGTTTATGGTGTTCCACCTTTTTAGTGAGCGATGTGAGCAACTGTCCACTAACACCAGATCCGTAAGTTGTCCGTGAGCCTGGTTCCACTGACGTGCTAGACATTCTTGCAAGGGACGCATTTGAAGTCGTGCATAAGGCACAATGAAGATGCATGACGCCATCATGCCTATGAGTTGCATGAACACTCTTGCTGGGAGAGTGTTGGGATTGAAATTTTAAGATGAGAGCTTGTATATTGGCTATCCTGGCTGGGCTGGGATAAGCTATGGCCTTGGAGGTATTTATGGTGGCTCCCAGATATTGATGTATGTGGGAGGGTTGTAGTTGAGATTTGGGATAGTTGATGGTGAATCCCAAGTTGTGTAAAATTTGAATAGTTTGGCGAGTGTGTAGAACGCATTTGTTGAATGAATTGGCTTTTATGAGCCAATCGTCGAGATATGGGAAGACATGAATTTGTTGTCTCCTGAGATGCGCTGCTACTACTGCTAGGCATTTGGTGAATACTCTGGGCGCAGTTGTCACTCCGAATGGGAGGACAGTAAACTGATAGTGTTGCCCGTCTACCACCTGTGAGCAGGATGCATGGGAATGTGAAAATAGGCATCCTTGAGATCTAGTGTGGCAAGGAAATCACCTTTCTGTAATAGTGGAAGCACTTGTTGAAGAGTGATCATATGAAAATGATCTGAGTGTATGTACCGCTTTAGGAGTCTGAGGTCGAGTATGGGCCTTAACGTCTCGTCCTTCTTTGGGATTAGGAAATATAGAGAGTATACCCCTAGGCCCTGATGTTGGAAGGGAACTGGCTCTATTGCGTGTTTTTTAAGGAGGGAGAGAACCTCTTGCTTGAGGAGTGCAAGATGGTCTGGCGACATGGAACGCTGTTTGGGTGGTATATGTGGGGGGGGGGGGGGTATTTGTGAGTCCCAGGCAGTAACCATACTGGATAATTTGTCTTACCCACTTGTCTGTTGTAATGGAATTCCAGACAGGTAGGAACTGTTTGAGTCTTCCCCCGACTGGAGTGGAATTGTCTGGGGGGAGTGGAGGAAAGTCACTGTTTAGTGGCGGGGGAGGTACGAGTGTTGGTATTGCCTCGACCTCGTCCCTTGGTGTTGTTTCCCCTATATCCTCCTCTAAAATATCCTCTATTGGGGGATGTTTGTGTAGAGGTTTTGAACGTGGAGGAGGGGTCTGCTCCAATATTTTTGGATGCTCCTCTATAGAAGGAGCGTCAAAAGGAGCCACGTGGTTGTGGAGACTGCAATGCTCTCATGGACTTAGCAGTCTTGGTGTCTTTCTTCATTTTTTCAAGTGCAGTATCTACTGCTGGTCCAAACAGTTGCTCTTGGTTAAATGGTTGGCTAAGTATGGTACTTTGTACTTCTGGCTTAAAGCCTGAAATACGTAGCCATGCATGGCGTCTAAGAAGTACGCTTGTATTGATTGCTCTAGAGGCAGTGTCTGCGGTGTCAAGTGCACATTTAATTGAGGCATTTGAGATGAGCTTTCCCTCTTGTATAAGGTCATTTGCCTGTGTCTTGTATTGGTCTGGTAGGTGTTGTATGTGATCTTCTAACTGATCATAGTGAGCCCTATCATAGCGTGCCAATAGGGCTTGTGTGTTGGCAATACGCCAATGGTTAGCTGCTTGTGCTGCTACTCTT
This sequence comes from Triturus cristatus, assembly GCF_964204655.1. Classification (NCBI taxonomy): domain Eukaryota; kingdom Metazoa; phylum Chordata; class Amphibia; order Caudata; family Salamandridae; genus Triturus; species Triturus cristatus. The sequence continues at coordinate 1,167,978,417 of NC_140579.1, forward strand.
TTGCCTGAGGCTTCTAATAGTTTGGATTTGTATCTCCTGTTTGGGAGTTAGCCCGCTTCCTTGCGTTAGAAACCACCAAAGAATCCAGAGGGAGCTGTCCTTTAATGTAAGAAGGATCTTCTGGGGCAGGTCTTTATTTTTTCTCAATTCGAGGGTTAAGTACCCTGGCTTGTACGGGGTCCTTAAAAACTTCTGTGGCGTGTTTTATGACCCCTTTAAATCATAGGTAAAATTTGAACTGATTTCTGAGACTGCTCAAAAGTGTCTAAAAGGAAGTCTTCCTCGGTTGCATCTGAGTGCATGGTGACGCCATGGTAAAGTGCTGCTCTGTGTACTAGTTGTCCAAACCCCAGGTGGTCATCTGGAGGTGAGGGTTTTGAAGGGTCTGTAGTAGGATCAGGTATATCAGGCAGAGGGTAAGCCCAGTCGTCTAATGGTACAATATCCGGATTTGTGAAAGGATCATTAGGATCATTAAGATCATCCGGATCACCCCCTCCCCCTAGGTCGTCATCATCATCCTGTGGAGGTGGTGCATGTGAAGGAGATGGTAGAGGTAGAGGTAATGGTGGTGGAGGCAGGGGGGGTGGGGTAAAAGGTCGTACAGGAGAGGAAGGAGGAATGGGTGAGGTGGCTGAGTCCTTCTTCTTTACAGGAGCTGGAGAAGGTGTTGTGTCTAGCTTCCTTTTCTTACATGGCACAGCAGTGACATGTCCAGTTTTTGGATTAATATAGATCCTTTTTTGAGTTGGATCTGGGTGGAAAAGTTCTTGGTCTTCAGGAACAGACTTTGGCGCCGATTTTTTCGGTTCCGATCTATGTTTTGGGTGATCGGTAGAGTCTTTAGGAGGTGTAGTATAGACCTTAGCCGGTTGTTTCGGTGCCGATGAGGGTTTCGGTGCCGATGAGGGTTTCGGTGCCGATGAGGGTTTCGGTGCCGAAATGGAGTCTTTAAGCTTGGGAGCTTTCGGTGCCGGTTTGTCTATGGGCCTCAATGGTTTTGGTGCCAAAGGTGCCGGAGCCGGCTTCGGTGCCGAGAGGTCTTGTGTCTTCGGTGTCGAAGGTGCTGGGGGTACAATAATATGTGGTTTGCAGGGGCCCGAGCCACCTGAAGGCTTGTATTTCTTTGGAGCCGAGCCCGAAGGCGGGGCTTCTGAAGGTTGTTTTTGGTCGTGACTGGGGCCAGCTGGCGAAGTCTTGACCAATGCCTTTTTTGGAGGGGTTGGGGTAGGGGCATCTGTACTCACGCGTTGCCACGGAGTAATGGGGTCGTCGGAGTAGTCTGCTTCTGATATAATTTGATGTTCCTCGGAATCTTCTTCCGGGACATCGGGGCCCTCATCAAAGATGTCCTCTGGTTCCGGAGCTGGTCTGTGTGCCATGATATGGCGTCGAGCTCTTCGATCCCGAATGGTCTTCTTGGATCGGAATGCGGCGCAGGCTGGACAGCTGGACTCGTCGTGTTCCGGTGACAGGCACAGGTTGCAGACCTTGTGATGGTCACTGTGCGGGAATTTTGCTCCACATTGGGGGCATTTTTTAAACGGCGTCCTTTCCATGACCCGCAGGCCTCACGGCGCGGATAGGTTTAATCGCCCGCGTCGACGTCCGGAACCGGCCCGATGAATTGGATGTCGAGTAAAGGTGTATCGATAAAAATTATAAAGGTTTTTCGCTTCAAAAAGCTTTGTTTAGAAGTTTTCTACCGGAGTGGAAAAGTGTCATCCGAACCCAATGGCAGAAAAAAACAATCTGAGGATGGAGTGGATGCCCATGTGCACTGTAGTCCAAGGGAGGAGTCGCCTATCTCGTGACCAAAAGACTTCTTCTGAAGACAACAACAACCTGCAAGCATCCGAGCCCAACACCAGATGGCGATCTTATCCTAAGTGTGTGATCTGCAGCTCATATGCCTCGAACATGAAGTTTAACAGATGCTAAGGTGGAATGTTGCAGCCAAGATTGGCATAACTTCCCTACTGAGTAGGTAGTTACAGTGTGATAGGATTCAAAACGGGGGTTCTCACGAAATTGCGTGTACCTCGGATTCAAATCCAGAAACCGATGTTGAGAGGAATCTGAGCTCGTTTGCCATATTAACCACCCTTCCGGATTTAATATGGAAATATTGAAGGATGTGTTGGAAATGTATGACTGCAACGTAGCAAGGGACAGATTCGTATGATTATCCCAATTAGGATAAGCACCCAGACCCGGAGTAGAGGGAGAATTTAATTTTTTAGAAGTAGCCAATCCAAAACAGGTGGTCTGAAAAATTGACGAATTCAAAAATAACATGTGGTTCGGGATGAGGCAGGCACGATGCAAAGCTTCTGTTCCCTGTACCTGCCACGGTTTAGAACCCCAAACCGATTTAAGATCGATAGTAGCTTTCACAGATCATAACCTCCGATTGCCAACTCGTCCATAAAGGACTTGGAATACAACAATTTAGTGTGTGTCAGCCTAACTTTCGAGGTAGACTCAGCCGCCACTTTAAAATAAAAGGAGGCCGGATTCGACACACTGAAATCAGAAAAAAATGTGAATTTGTCCACTAACGTGGTGGAGCTGCCCAGCCTAGGTGCTGGACAGTGTTCCCATTGGGTATAATTTACAAAATTTCTAAATGTATTTGCTTTGTGACGGAAATGATTGCCATAATTTTGATAGCAAAACTGCTCATCATAATTAGCAGTATCTAAATACAAATCCTCAGCATCAAACGCAGCATAATATTTCAAATCAGAAAACAGTGCTTCTATGACTTGAACATCCCAATCATCCGAGCGGATGTTTTGCTTAACTACATCACCCATAGAAACACGAAATACATTTGGCACATTGATTACTTCAGTGGGACCATGAATTTGAAATTTGACAGCATCCCACGCAATCCCATCCAGTACAGGCCAGGCAGTAATGTTCACAAAAGTCTGGTCCCTTTTCATAATATGTGATGAGGAGTGGGGAGCCAAAGTTCCATCAATTAGTCTAATTGTAGATCTTACTTTCAGGTAGTGTCCATTTATAAGTCTAAAAAACACTACCACAAATCCAATGGACATATGAGCACCAGCCAAATGCAAGTCCAAGAGGGAATTAAAAAATGGCTTTTAAACCAGACAGCAAAAATCGAAACTTTTGATGGGGCAATGGAAGTCATTGAATTAGTCTCAAAGGAGTAGCGCAACTGGTTAACTGTGGTGGATTGTAAAACAGAAGCGGGACATCCGCAGGATAAGCATACTCAATATCTTCACGTAGACCACCAGCTGTCGGTGACAACAAAGGACCAGTAACTGTATGCATCTCGATGGCAACATCAGGCAAGGTGGTAGAAGCTGGGGCCAAAACAGAATTTCTCAGCATCGTAGGGCAAGAAACCGCTGGAGTCATACTAAGAAGAATCGGCCACTCGCTGTAGCTTGACATTGTCAATAGAGATGTACCGGTTATCCTTGCGACCAGGAAGTGGAGGTAAAATGACTGTTCGTGTACCCTGCACGCCAAGCACTGGAACCGGTGCATGATAAGAGGGGCCGAACTCCTTCTTGTTCTCCACCTTCTCACGGACCAGAACACCAACTCGAGGTAGTCAGCCGACTACCGGAATCTGAAGCGCAGCATCAGATGTGGAGGGCACGTGTTCCTTCGCTAGACTGTCTCTGGCTTCTTGTACATTCTGCAATACAGCACAGTGATCATTTACGTCAAAGGGTGCGGCTGACGCCGCCATGTCTAGACCATCAAGGTCCGGGACAAACATTCGGATGCCAAAGAGCATCATGCATGGGGTCCACCCACCCAGAGACCTTCTAGGGAGTTTATTAAGTGCACGTTGCACGTTTGACAAGTGGGCTAGCCAGTTCCGCCCAGTACCTAAAACCCTAGCTGTCAAAGATTGCTTTAAGTCACGGTTCATTCGCTCCACCACACTATTACCCTCAGGTCGGTAGGGAGACGAAAATTTGACTTGGACCCCCAAATTTCTCATGGCTTCTTTGTACGCCTTAGAGGTGAACGCAGGGCCCTGATCAGAATGAAAGGTACCACATGCAAAACTTCCAACAAAGACACGCAAATCCCTGATGACAGTACGGGCACCAACCCTGACCTCCTCTCATTTCGCAAAAATTTAAAGACCCTATTGTTTGCCAAAATCGACTCCTCCTAGATTGCCTCTAGTTCACTCCCTGCTTCTATTCAGCGCTTGGACGCTTTCGGGCAGCAATCGCGCTTAACAAATACTGTTGCAATACAATACACTCCTTTGTGGCCATACCCACAGAAAACGTGTGCACGAATCCCTGCAACATGGCGCACCTAACGTTTGGTCGATTGATTTGAAACGCCTTAGTAGTGCTTATATTAGTCCACGACTCCCTCACTCTTGTTTTCGGATAACAGGAGTGACGGGTTTAACCTACCTGTTTCTCGACTAATAGGTTCTTTCAAGCTTGATCGTTAAAAATGTTTCTTCTGAACCCTGGTGCTACTGTTAAAATCGTTGTTAATCCTTTGTGTGTCCATATGGCGGTTGACATTGCTGCACATAGCTGTGCGCCTCTGCGCCGTCATTTGACAACGTATGAGGTGCCGGAAGATGGGATGGCTGTTATTTTTGTGGTGAGCGCTGATGCGTCTTTCTATTATGAGTTGTTTTACTCTTGGGTGACTTTTCCGGCGGTGAATGCAGACGATAATACGTTTCATTCCTATACTACCACGCAGCTACCTGCTGTCTATATGCCGTATAGGACACAAGAAATTCCTATTTCTGCCTGGCAGCATACCATTTGGTTTAATGGCGCCCTTCCCCATGCGGTTGCACCGGCTAGAATGGGCACGTTGTCGATTGCAGGGGCCACATGGCCGATGCTGGCCGGATTTAGGCCTCATCCCCGCTATCTCACGGTGGTGGTGGCTGAGTTGCGGGTGCTACACACAGCCCTGATTACAGTGTATAGGGCTTTAGTGCATTACGTGTCACGCAACGGGCAGGTGGGGGCACCTGCTGTTGCGGGACAACCAACGGACCACCACGCGGTGGTTATTAGTCCTGTTATGGTTAATTCGGTGATGGGCAAGCGCCCCCAAAGTAAGGATGATTTACCTTATTGGCTTGCTGAGAAATTTGACCAACTGGAGGCGGTTTTTCCGCATACCACTCCTGTGGAGAAACACAGGAGTGCAGTACAGCCATAGAAGGGGTGCTGAAGCACTTCGAGTAGACTGCCGCAAACACTTTACCCCAGTTATCACAATCAGCCATATCTGGGACTCAGTCTTTCGGCAAACTAATGGTGAGGATCCTGTGTTTTCCACAGGAGTAGAATTCGGAAAAACTGCTTCCAGCTGGTCAAATTTCTCAGCAAGCCAATAAGGCATATCATCCTTATTCTGGGGGCGCTTGCCCATTACCGAATTAACCATGAAAGGACTAATAGTAATCCCGGCCTGGCCAGCTGGTTGCGCCGCAACCCCAGGAGACCCAACAAAAAAAGAAAAACAATCCATATAAACAGTAGCACAAAAAGGGTATAAGATAAAATGAAACCTCTTTAACTGTCAAGCTTGAGAGAACCTATACATTAACTATTTAGGTAGGTTTAAACTGTCACCCTTGTCAACCAGTAACAAGAGTGAGGGTATTGTGGACTAATATAAGCACTACTAAGGCGTCTCAATCATAAGACCAAAACGTTAGGTGCGCCATGTTGCAGGGATTCTGCTAATGCACAGAACTATGCGCAGGAAATCAGGACCTCAGTGAATTGTGGTGTACCAAAAAACTCACCTCAGTACCCAGAACTCCTATCCGACTAGCATCAGTGTCTCATTCGTTCTCCATATCATCTCGAAGCTAACCAATGATTAGACAACCCAGAACAAGCGACTTAGAGTACTCTCAGGAATGGTAGGAATCAGAAACACCTTTTCGTTATTATTCTCATATCAGTCCACAACAAGAGTAATCAGAGACATGGAAAAGTTTAAAATGTTTATTTTTAACTAAGTGCTCCAAGGTGTAGTACTTTGGCCAACATAAGCAGACAAATGATTAAAAACAAAACCATCAGCATTGTTACAATACCATAGAAAATGAAGGGAGAAATCATATTACAAATGATAGTGGATAACAACCACCCTCCCTTCGCTAGTAAGCTAGTTTTATGAAACTAATAGAAGGTCTCTAGGCTTGAATGGGGAACCCCATACCATTAATATCAGCTTAAGTGAATCACATCACAGGATCAGCTCTGCTCTCTGTATCTGGAAAGGTTTTCTCCAAAGTGTCTGAATCATGCATGCAAATGCAATATTAAAGGAACCCGAGTTTCAGATATTTACAGCTGTGTGCGTGTTCTGTCTAGAGCGTGGGCCGATCAACCTGAATTCAAAAGCATACATTGTTATTTGACCTTGACTGCTTCTGCACAGTGTTCAGACTAAGGTTGCGGTGCACGTCTAGGGATGTGAACAACAGATCGTTCTCATGTGAAGAAAAAGCAAGCACACAGTTTTTCTTGTAATAACAGCTACCTGCAGTGTCATGTGCAAAAGTAGCAAAAGTGGCAAGATGGTGTTTTACATCTAAAGCGCTTATGCTAACATAGCAATGTGTGCACATAGAACCCTGCCTCCACTACAGAGCTCATGGCTGTGTTTCCACTCTGCACAAGCCTCCGTGGGGTTCCTGAGTACTTAACCTGGGTGGGTGCTTGTGTCCCCAGCTCCTCTGAGTCTTCTGGTCCAAGTCTTATCTCCTTAGCAGTTTGCATTCCACTTTTAGTATAAGGCTTGGTCTCCACCTGGAGACCAGGGTGTATTTGTGCTACTTACCCGATTATTTTGATGTATTCTTGGCTGTATTGTTGATCTCCCCGGTTAGGCCTGCCTTTTGAATCCCTTCATTCCTGCCCATTGGAATTTCTCTCCTGGCAGGTGGCATTTCTTGTTGTCCTCCCTTACCCTCAGGCGGGTTAGTGAAATTCACTCTCTCACTTTGGAGGAGCCTTTCTTCGTGGTACATCACGATAGGGTGGTCCTCAGGGACAATCCAAGATTCCTCCCTAAGGTAGTCTCTAGTTTTCACATTAACCAATTGAGTATCTAGTCTTTTTTGTACACCCAGAGACTTTGGCGGAGCGTGCTCTACATACTCTATACGTCAGGGGAGTGTTCATATAATATAGTGATAGAACAAAATCCTTCCATAAAACACAACAGCTATTGTTGGCATACTCCCAGCCACACAAGGGGCCTGCCGTTTCCAAGGCAGGTGGTGCTTACTGGTTGGTCAAATGCATACAGACTGCTTATGCAAAAGCTAAAAGAACCCTGCCTGTCCCACCTAGACCTCATTTTACTCATAAGAAAGGGGCTTCTATGGCCTTCTTAGGTAATATGCCATTAGCTCACATCTGAAAGGCAGCTACTTGGTTCCTCAAATCATACATGCATTTCCCAAACACTACTATGTGGATGCCCATGGTCAGACAACAAGCTAGAGTTGGCGAGACAATATGCTTGATTTAGCCAGACTTTCCTATGTACACTATTGCAACATCCTCAGAAGCCGTGGAAGTGTTGCTGACCACTTACTGGGCAGGAAAAGATTACAAAGGAGCTTGGCTGTCCATTGGATCAGATTGCCCAGCTAGTGGCTGGAGCAGCCTTCGAATCTTAGGAACTTCATTTCTGATTGATAATTACATGTGTATGAGAAAACAAAATAGTTATTAGGAGCGTACTTAAAACAGAGATGTATATTGAGAGCTTTAAGTATAAGACTGAACAGCATAAATACAACTTTTCTCCAATGTATATACATACATATATATTTATTACAGTCGAATACTATCTCCAATCACTTGCATGACAAAATGCTCAACAACATGTATAAAAATATCACAACAGCAGTTGAGAAACTCACCCCATTCACTAGAAATTCAGTTACTAAATTGGTAAAAAAGTGGTTTAGCTCCTGGCCAAAACGAAAAGAAGGGGGTTCAATCTTGAACCGGCATGCAGAATATTCAATTCTGAAGCAAACAAAATAAAATATAAACTGCACAAAAGAGATTCCCACAAAGCTTTAGTAAGAGCGAAACATTAGTCTAGTGTTCAAGGCATACTTAGTTTCTCCAATCAGACAAGTTACATTTCAGATGTTCAAAAATAAAATAGGCATTTCTTTTAACCTTCCAAATAAGGAATATGCTACTTACCAGTATGCATCTGTTCTTGGCATGTAGAGCTGCAGAGCCACACACTAAGGATAAGATCGCCATCTGGTGTTGGGCTCGGATGATTGCAGGTTCTTGTTGTCTTCGGAAGAAGTCTTTGGTCACGAGATTGGTGACTCCTCCCCTGGACAACAGTGCGCATGGGCATCCACTCCATCCTCAGATTGTTTTTCGCCATAATGGGAAATGATGGAGTGTGTAAGAAGTAAAGAGAAAGGATGTCCATATGTAGTGTCTAATTAAGACAATGCTGGAACAGATACAGGTCCCGGGGAGGCGGGTGGGTGTGTGTGGCTCTGCAGCTCTACATGCCAAGAACAGATGCATACTGGTAAGTAGCATATTCCGTTCGAGGCATATGAGCTGCAGATCACACACTAAGGATAGACTATATAGCAGTGTCTCCCCTAGCGGTTGTCACCTGTATCAGTTGCAGCAGTTTGGAATAGAGTTTTTAGGACAGCTTGGCCTACTGAAGCTTGTTGTTTGGATTGCACATCAACACAGTAATGCCTAGTGAAGGTGTGTGTAGTAGACCATGTAGCTGCTTTGCAAATGTCTTCTAAGGGGATGTTCCCTAAGAATGCCATAGAGGCCCCTATTTTACGCGTGGAGTGCGCCCTAGGGGGAACGGTAAGAGTACGTTTAGCTTTTTGGTAACATATTTGGATACATTTGACTATCCATCTGGCGATACCCGATTTGGAAATGGGGTTGCCTTTGTGTGGTGGTGCGAAAGCAACAAACAGTTGCTTGGTCTTCCGAAAAGGTTTGGTTCTGTCGATGTAATAGAGCAAGGCTCTTAACATCTAAGGTATGAAGTGCCCTCTCAGCTACTGAGTCTGGATTAGGGAAGAAGACTGGCAGTTCCACAGACTGGTTTAGATGGAAAGGGGAAATGACTTTAGGGAGGAATTTTGGATTCGTCCTAAGAACCACTTTGTTCCGATGTAGTTGTAGGAAGGGTTCTTCTAGAGTTAGGGCTTGTATTTCACTTACTCTTCGCAGGGATGTGATTGCGATGAGGAAAGCCACTTTCCATGTTAGGAACTGCAGTTCGCATTTGTGCATTGGTTCAAATGGTGGACCCATGAGCCTTGTTAGAACAATATTAAGGTTCCACACCGGGGAAGGCGGTAATCTTGGAGGAATGATTCTTTTAAGACCCTCCATAAATGCTTTAATAGCTGGTACCTTAAAGAGGGACAGGTGTTGTCTATTTTGCAAATAGGCTGCCAATGCCGCTAGATGTAGACATATAGAGGAATACGCTAAATTGCATCTTTGCAGGTGCAATAAATAGCAAATGATGTTCTGGATGGAAGCATCCAGTGGTTGTATGTCATTGTTAGCGCAGTAAATGGCAAATCGTTTCCATTTTGCAGCATAGCATGCCCTAGTAGTAGGTCTCCTGGCTTCTTTAATGATATTCATACAGTCTGGAGGAAGGTTGAGGTACCCGAACTCTAAGACTTCAGGAGCCAGATTGCCAAGTTCAGTGTTTGAGGATCTGGGTGTCTGATTTCTCCGTGGTTCTGGGTTAAGAGATCCGGGGAGAGATGCAGTTTTTGATGTGGAACTAGCGATAGTTCCAAAAGTGTGGTGAACCAGGGTTGACGTGCCCAAGTGGGAGCCACTAGGATGAGTGTCAGCGACTGTTTCAGTTTGCGTACCACAAATGGAATGAGAGGGAGAGCGGAAAAGCGTACACAAATCTGCCTGACCAGTTCATCCATATTGCATTGCCCTTTGATCGCGGGTGTGGGTACCTGGTGGCGAAGGTTGGGCATTTTGCATTTTCTGGTGTGGCAAACAGGTCTATGTCTGGTTGTCCCCACTTTTTGAAGAATGGGAGTAAGACTTTGGGGTGTAGTTCCCATTCGTGTATCTGCTGTGTGTGGCGACTTAAGAGGTCTGCCACCTGGTTCTGAACCCCTGGGAGGTGTTCTGCTAGTAGGTAGATGTTCCGGGGAATTGCCCATCTCCAAATTTGTTGCGCCAGTTGGGACAGTTGTAGAGAATGTGTCCCTCCTTGTTTCTGTATGTAATACATTGTGGTCATGTTGTCCGTGCGGATGAGGACAGTTTTGTTCTAGAGATGCACTTGGAAGGATTTCATTGCTAGGAACACCGCTAGAAGTTCTAGGTGATTGATGTGGAACTGTTTTTGTTGAGTGGTCCACCTGCCCTTAGTGGTGTGTTGAAAGAGGTGGGCTCCCCACCCTGTGAGAGATGCGTCGGTGGTCAGCACAACTTGTGGAAGAGGCTCCAAGAACGGCCGCCCTTTGGACAGGTTGATGGTGTTCCACCACTTCAGCGAGCGAAGAGAGCGGCTGTCCACCAACACCAGATCGGTAAGTTGTCCGTGGGCCTGATTCCACTGTTGTGCTAGACATTCCTGTAGGGGACGCATTTGAAGGCGTGCGTAGGGTACTATGGAGATACATGACGCCATCATGCCTAAGAATTGCATGAACACTCTTGCGGGGAGAGAGTGTTGTGTTTGAAATGTTTTGATCAGACTTTGTATGTTGGCTATCCTGGCTATGCTGGGATAAGCTACGGCTTTGGCTGTGTCTATGGTGGCTCCCAGGTATTGTTGTACTTGGGAGGGTTGTAGTTGAGATTTGGGATAGTTGATAGTAAATCCCAAGTTGTGCAGGGTTTGAATAGTGCGGTGGGTGTGGTGAACGCATTTGTCTAGAGTATTGGCTTTTATGAGCCAGTCGTCCAGGTAGGGGAAGACGTGGATTTGTTGACTCCTGAGATATGCTGCCACAACTGCCAAGCACTTTGTGAACACCCTTGGTGCAGTTGTTACTCCGAATGGGAGAACTGTAAACTGATAGTGTTGACCGTCTACCACGAATCGTAAATCCTTCCTGTGAGCGGGATGCATAGGGATGTGAAAATATGCGTCCTTGAGGTCTAGTGTGGCAAGGAAGTCTCCTTGTTGAAGTAATGGAAGGACCTGTTGGAGAGTGATCATGTGGAAATGATCTGATTGTATGTACTGGTTCAGTAGTCTGAGGTCCTCTCAAGGTTTTGTCCTTTTTGGGAATGAGGAAATCTAGAGAATATACTCCTGTGCCCTGATGTTGTAGTGGAACAGGTTCTATTGCGTTTTTCTGAAGCAAAGACTGTATTTCCTGTTTGAGGAGCGTGAGGTGGTGAGACGTCATGGGACGGTGTCTGGGTGGTATGTTTGGGGGCAGGTTTATGAGTTCGAGGCAGTAGCCATATTGGATAAGTTGTCTTACCCACCTGTCTGTAGTGATGGTATTCCAGACAGGTAGGAACTGTTGAAGTCTGCCCCCGACTGGAGTGGAATGGTCTGCGGGGAGTGGTGGCAAGTCACTGTTTGGTGGCTGTAGAGGAACGGGTGTTGTTGTTTCCCCCGATACCCTCCTCTAAAATATCCTTTGTTAGGGGATGTTTGACCTGAAGTTTTGAAGGTGGAAGAGTTGTCTGTTCCCACATTTTTGGAAGCTCCTCTATAAAAGGAGCGACGAAAGGAGCCTCTGGGTTGAGTAGACTGCAATGCTCCCATAGATTTTGCAGTTTCATTATCTTTCTTCATTTTTTCCAGGGCAGTGTCCACTGCCGGCCCGAATAGTTGCTCCTGATTAAAGGGTTGAGCAAGAATGGAGGTTTGTACTTCCGGCTTGAAGCCGGAGATGCGCAGCTATGCGTGGCGTCTAAGCAATACGCTTGTGTTGACCACCCTAGGGGCGGTGTCCGCTGCGTCTAATGCACATTTAATGGAGGCATTGGATATTAGTTTGCCTTCTTGTATGAGGTCAGTGGCCTGTGTTTTGAAAGGTTCAGGCAGGTGCTGCAAGAGATCCTCCAGTTGATCATAATGGGCTCTATCATAACTAGCCAATAGGGCTTGTGTATTTGCGATACGCCAGTGGTTAGCCGCTTGAGCGGCAACCCTTTTGCCGGAAGCCTCCAGGAGTTTAGACTCCTAGTCTGGGGGCGGCGTGTCTCCAGTTGTTTGGGAGTTGGCCCTTTTTCTGGCATTGGAGACAACTAGTGAGTCTAGGGGGAGTTGCGCCTTGATGTACGCAGGATCTTGTGGCACTGGTCTGTATTTTTTCTCTACTCTGGGGTTGAGAACCCTGGCCCTGACAGGGTCTTTAAAAACCTCAGTGGCATGCTTTATCACTCCCTTAATCATGGGTAGAATGTGGACTGTTTTCTGGGACTGCTCAAAAGTGTCAAGTAGAAAATCCTCCTCAGGATTGTCGGTGTGCATGGTGACACCATGAAACGACGCTGCTCTGTTAAAAAGCTGACCGAACCCTAAATGCTCATCAGGAGGGGAGGGTTTTGAGGGGTATGGAGCGGGGTCAGGCACATCAGGCATAGGGTAAGTCCAGTCATCTACTGGTGCTGTGTCCGGGAGTGTAAAGGGATCAGTAGGATCAGTGGGATAAGTAAAAAAATCTGGGTCTCCCCCTCCCCCAAAATCATCATCATCCTGTGGAGGTGGTGTATGAGAAGGAGATGGTAGAGGTGCAGGCGGTGGGGGTGGGGGGGGATGGAATAGGAGGTAATGTAGGAGAGGAAGGACGTAAGGGTGAAGTGGCACAGTCCTTCTTTGGAGGTGCTGGAGGAGGTGGTGAGTCCAGCTTCCTCTTCTTGTAGGGCACCGCTGTGACATGTCCAGTTTTTGGATTTATGTAAATCCGTTTTTGCTTAGGATCAGGTCGAAAGAGTTCCTCAGTGTCCGAAGGCGGCTGTGGCGCCGACTTTTTCGGGTCTTTATGGACGTTTTTGGGCACCGAAGATGTTTTGGGTGCTGAAGAACTTTTCGGTTCCGGTGGATTTTTCGGTGCCGAAGAACCTTTCGGTGCCGACGAGCCTTTCGGTGCCGGTGGAGATTTTGGCGCCGAAGAACGTTTCGGTGCCGGTGGAGATCTCGGGACCGAGTGACGTTTCGGGTCCGATGGAGTTTTCGGTCCCGAAGCCTGCTTTGGTGCCGAAGGCACAATGACGTGAGGTTTGCTCGAGCCCGAGCCACCTGCAGGCTTACTTTTCTTCGGAGCCGGACCCGAGGGCGTGGCTTCAGAAGATGTTTTTGGATCGCGACTGGGCCCAATTGGCAGAGTCTTGACCAATGTCTTTTTGGGTGGTGTTGGGGTAGGGGGGCTGGTACTCACAGGCTGCCCCGGATCTGAATCGTCGGCCTCTGACACGATTTGGAGATCTTCGGAGTCATCGTCAGGGACGTCCTGTGCAAAGATGTCTTCTGGTTCCGGAACAGGCTTGGCCATGATATGGCGTCGAGCTCTCCGGTCCCGGATGGTTTTCTTCGAACGGAATGCGGCGCAGGCTGGACAGCTGGATTCGTTGTGGTCTGGTGAAAGGCACAAATTACAGACCTCGTGGTGATCGCCATGAGGGAACTTTGCTCCACATTGGGGGCATTTTTTAAAAGGTGTCCTTTCCATCAGCCGCGTCCGGAGTCGGTCCGATATGGTTTTAGACATCGAGTTTTGAAGTTATGAGAGTTGTAGGGATTGCTATAAGTTTTCTGCTGGAGCGGAAAAAAGTTCATCCGAACCCAATGGCGGAAAAAACAATCTGAGGATGGAGTGGATGCCCATGCGCACTGTTGTCCAGGGGAGGAGTCACCAATCTCGTGACCAAAGACTTCTTCCGAAGACAACAACAACCTGCAATCATCCGAGCCCAACACCAGATGGGGATCTTATCCTTAGTGTGAGATCTGCAGCTCATATGCCTCGAACAGGTACTGTTTCCCTACTCTGCAATGAACTTAATGCAATTTTCCAAACCCTAAAATTAATGAAACAATCAAGACGAGGCATACCCTCCTCCAAAACATGCCTACTCCGCAGTGCGGATTCCTGCCTACAAGCTTACCTTGAGTAGTAGAATTAGCAGCACAGATTAAACACCCCAAATATCCATGCGCAAAATGATGGATCAAACAATTCTTGCTCTCACTGTCACCATTTGCTCTTGACTGGATTGATGCTTCCCTACAGCAGGGAATAGTTGAAACTATTGGTTATTACATTTTTTCTAAAGAAAGCCTCATCTTACACTTTCTTTTATCAAACCAAAGAGCAGTATCAACTCTTCTGACCACCAGCAGGATAATGTAGATGATTAGACAACTGCAAGGTTATCTGGAAAACAACAAATTCTTTCATTGCCGCCAATTATGATTTAGACCAGGAAGTTGCTCAGAATCAATATGCCAAAACAAAGTATATAGAATTAATTTTAAGTTGCCTTGGAATATTGAATATATAATGTTAGTGCCCATGTAAAGGTCTTGTTCTGTAGTAGAACTTTACAGGACCATTGACAAGAGGGATTTGACACGTTCTTTACACAACCACTGATGACATAGTATCAACATGCCAGCTTTCATTCAGTTTCGTGTAAACAGCACTTTTCCTGCACCTCAACCCTGTTTAGTGATAAGAACACTCTGCTTACTTTCAGATATATCGTAATTTGAGTTTCTCCATTTCCTTGATTTCTACCAGTAACAAACTGCCTACAGATTTGTACAAATTGTATAATTTACCCCATCATGTGATGTACCTGTGACAAATGTGCAGCAAAAAGTGAACTGCAACTTAACCAAAAATAGACTAGAGTTCACCTGTAATAGAGGAGATATTTTTTGTGATCACTCAAAATAAACTTTGCACATTTGTGTAATGTGAATGAACACGTTACTTACCTTCAGTAACACACTTTCTGTGGATACTGTACCTAACTGCAGATTCTCAATATTACAATATTCCTAGGCGGATGTGGAGATTTTCAAGCAGTAGCTCCCACAAGCCACAAGGTTATTTAGTGTAGCTTCACAGTGACCATGCACCACCCCGAAAGTGACAGAGAGGA
The DNA here is from genome assembly GCF_964204655.1 of Triturus cristatus. Classification (NCBI taxonomy): domain Eukaryota; kingdom Metazoa; phylum Chordata; class Amphibia; order Caudata; family Salamandridae; genus Triturus; species Triturus cristatus. The sequence continues at coordinate 1,167,993,566 of NC_140579.1, forward strand.
GTAGTGTCATTTCATCTGCACCCTCCGGCGCAAAGCTACTGAAACTGCAGATGGCAATGTGGAGAACACTATCTTGGGACCTTTTTCAGATGTCTTCTCCACAGAATGGGGAGATCGAAGGGCGGTAAAGAATCTGAAGTTAAGAGTATCCACCAGAAATCGCATTACATTAGGAAATTAAGTTGCTCTTCTGATGAATAATACTTCTAACCGCAGATTCCCTTCCTTGTAGAAGAGACACTCAAGCAATACATGAAGGCGGAGGGTCTGAGGTGTGGACTCTAACAGAAAAGTCCTGCAGAATTGAGTGGAAACATGAGCATTTCTGTGGACCTGGCTGTAAGCGTAGAAGTACCTGGTGAACGTGTGTAATGATATCCATGTCACAGCTTGACTAAAGTCCAAAATTGTTGTAGCAGCCTTAGCTCCGAAGTGGGCCCTTAAGCTTTCAGGCGACTCCTTCTGGGTAACAAATATGTATACATAGGATGATCCAAAATGACAGAGTCCTTTTCTGTACCACCTTTCCGTTCTCTGCACTGCCAAACCAGACAGACCTGATCATTAACACAATACTACTTCTACTCACTTGTGCATTCAACATTGAAGCTCATGACTGGTCCAGTCGATGAAGTCTGTCCCCCTCTTTCATGAGATGTAGTGAAGAGAAAAATGTTGGTAGAATGATGGATTTCCCTACATGGAAGGACTATACTGCTTTAGGCCATTAGGCGGCCCTGGACCTCAACACCAACCTACCAGGGATGCAGTTCACTTACGTTGTGTGCAGAAGTGATGGGCAAGACCGTTTGGATAGTTACGACCTGCAAGCAACCGCTATACATAGGATTGAATAGAGTGCAGATGAAAGATGTTCGAGCCACGTTAAGATCTCATTGTGGCATGACAAACGTTTTTGGTGGAAAACTGGTTAGAATTTTCAGGTACTACATCACAACCGGTGATTTGAAGAGAGAAGACTGGTATGGCAAATGCAAAAAAGCAGACATGTCTGTACACACTGCAAGGCCTTTTTGAGAAAACGATAAAAAGAACAAATCAGAAAGTTTTGCCTGAAGAGGAACAAGATGAAAATCCCTACACTACGTAACAAATTTAGCCCAGCGCCCCATATAGATGTATTTTGTTGATGAGCAAATCTGATGATTACATCCACTACTTTGGCTGCAAAATTAATTAAAGGTGCTCAGTTGTCACCACTCAGAGGGGTAGTTTGTGGGGACCCGGCTGCAGGACCTTCCACTGTTGCTGAAATAGGAGGTCCTCCTGAAGAGGCAACCAGATCAAAGGGCAAATCTTCAGATCAGAGTGCTACACCTACCTGGCCGAATCGGGGGCTATCAGCATGACTTGAACTTGCCCGCCTGGACATGCTACCAGACTAGAAGCAGGAGAGGTAATGATGGGAATGCATACAGGAAATTTGCTCTGTTGTACACTAAACGCGTCTCCTAACTACTTTCCTGGTATAAACTTCAGCACATAATCTCAACATTATGCGTTCTCAGTGGCAGCAAAAAGATTCAGTCGCAGCACGCTTCACTAGTCTAAGAGGTTTTTGGCCACCCCACGATGGACACAATTCGTGGTCGGCCAGCAGACGTCTACTCAATCAGTCCACTCCATGCCAGTTGATGAATTACCAAAAAATATTCCTGGCTGATACAGCTACTTACAAAGACGCAGAGTCTTCTGGCACAGGACCCCCCCACATCGCCCTGCTTGTTGGGGTACCACATGGCAGTTGTGTCATCCATGAGAATCTGCAACAGCCTCTCTTTGAAGGTTCCTAGAAAGATTTGAGAGCGACTTGGATGGCCTACTGCTCCAAAGGCGGTCCAGAGGGAGAACTGCTCCAATAGATTGACGTGGATCTGGTGCTCTGATGGAGACAGACCTCTGATTTCATTTTCTCCCAGGTGACCTCCCCAACACAGAAATAATGCATCTCTGCCCTCTGTGAACTCTGGGTAAGGTAGGACCCCCTGCCATAAGTCGCACCAGATTTCAGGTTGTCTCCCCAGAAATGTGGATGGTATTGGACAGACTGCCTCAGTAGTGAGCTCGCTGAAACCAGTAGTCCCAATATACTCAGCCCCTCCCACTTGTGTCATCTAACAAGGAAGAGGCATGAGCCTTTGAGCCCAAGAAACCTCAGAACCTTCCTCATGAGATCCAGGATTAGGTGTTGAAAAGGCCTCAGACAACACAGTGTTCCCATTAAGGGAATCCTCTGCATAGGCAACAGGTGGGACTTCAGTTTGCTTATAGAAAGCCACAGAGATTTCAAGAGGGTGACCATCGTCCATAGATGTTCCCGCAACTCACTGTGGTGAGCCCACTTTTTTGCAGGCAGTTGTCGAGGTATGGGAATACATCCAATCCCTATCTCTGAGGATGAGCAGCAGACACAAATGTCTTTCTTGAATACCCAAGAGGCCGAGGGGAGGCAAAAAGGTAGAACATCAAATTGGAAGGGTGCTCACCCCACTGTGAACTGAAGGTAGCGTTAGTGGGATTGCAAGACAGGTATATAAAAATACACATCCTGCAAGTCCAAAGACATCATCCAGTCTTAAGGGTCCCACACAGAAAGAACTTGAACCAGAATGAGCATTTTAAATTGGTCCTTCCACGTGAAGGCATTCAGATGTCCAAGATAGACCTGAGGCCCCTATCTTTTTCTGGACAACAAAGTAGCAGGAATAACAACCGCCGCATCTTTCCTAGTTCAGCACCCTTTCTTTGGAAACAGAGGAAACTAACCGGTTTACTCCCTGTAGCAAGATTGCCAGATGCTCTTCTGAAACTTGTTCTCTGTAGTAGGGATGTTGGGTGGGAAAGAGAGAAAATAAATATGGCAAAGTCTTTATAAACAGATCGCAAGATCCATCTGTCAAATGGGTTGGATCGCCAACCCAAGAGGCTATGCTGGAACCTGCCACCCACTGAGTAGGTATGCACCTCTAAGGGTAATCTAAAGTGGTTTGTAGGCAGTTATAGCAGAGGAAGAGGAGATAGAGGACTGATGTTCCTGATGACCTGTACGGAGTACAATGCCACCTACCAATGCACTGGGTCACGGTTTCAAAATTCTCCGGATCTAGTCTGGTGCTTCAGGGATATTCTATGGTGAGGAATTTGTGGTTAATTAGTGCATCTACCGGAAACAGTTACCAGAAGTAGCTTATTCATTGGGTGCTAAGTGCGAAAAGCATGGTCACCAGGGGTCAGTTCATGCCACCTAGCCACTAGCTGAAAGGGCTGAGCATGGTTTAGTCCCAAGTGGCCAGAGGAGTGTCCATAAGTGCTTCACTCAAGGGCAGTACGGGTTCGGTGAAGGCTGGCACTGGTTGGAGAATTTCCGTGAGAAAATCCGACTTGGTTTCAGCACTGGCCATTTATAGGTCAGAGACTTCTGCTGCCCTGTGCACCACAACTACAATAGAATCACTTTCTTACATTGGTGGACCAGCTTGTAAGTGCAGCCCCATCTATGGAGAGGTGTCCAACTCACTTGCATTCCGTAGGTCTAAATAAAGTGCTTCTTCTGTATAAATATGGCAAAGTAAGTTGTCCACCTCCTCATTGTTGTCTGTGTCCTGGAGGACACGGTGCATGGAGTGAGCCCAGGACCACATTCAAATTGGAGTCAAACAAAGCCTCCAGTCTGATAGTGCTGGCAAAGTGGAAGAGGACGAGGATCAGGTTCAATTGTTACTAGACGCCCCATGGTAATGTCACAGCTCAACAGTCCATATGTGGGCTGCCATTGGAATGGGGTCCGACACACTGGCGCCACCACAGAAGTAATCTGTCTGGGACCGGAGTGAAGTCTTAACTGGCAAATGCACAAGGACAATGGCTGCTCTTACAGGCAGAGTTGGCACTAGAACAGGACCAACCAGCACAATGCCACTGGAGGCCCCTGTGGTTCTGTGGAGCCCAGAGGTGCTCCAGAGCAAGCTGGCAGCATCTTAAAAATCTTCTCCATGGCTACTTTGAAGACCTCTATCTGCTGTGGGGTTGACGACGACACGCAAATTTGGGCTGCCCTAGGATCAATTGAGGAATGAGTTTGGATTTGGTAGGCACTGGAGGAGATGTGCCATTGGAGTGCCGATCTTGCGGCTTCTTACCCGAATTAGTTTTGAGAGGGGGTTGAATCCCAATTGGCCTTCCAACACTCGTGGCATGCTTTGGGTTTCAACTTACCTGATTTCAACTCAACTGATGACTCTGAGCAGGACTGAGGTTTTGCGGTTTATCAGCCTCACAGTCTTAAGCAAGATCGGCCAGTGACTTGAGGGAGAGGGACTGTTGCTTCTAGCACAACCTCTCCCTATGTTTGGTGATGTATAATGTTGCTTCACCTTTCAGATCGCCTTAGCCTGCATTACTCACTCTACTTTAAATTGTGACCCAGGTACTTTGAATCTAGAGCCCAAGCACCAGAGACCCGTGAGGTCCGTGACCAACATCTGCTTCCATAGTCGCGGCAAGGCCTAAATACCGTCATTTTGGGGGAGACGTTTCTTCCCTAGCTCCAAGTAATTGGATGAAAAAGTTGGGAGTGGAAAATTGAATCTGCATCATAGGCCGTGGGGAAAATAAATAAATAAATAAAGAACTGACATCAGTACACAGGGTGGCGCCTATAGGTGGCTCCGCTCAGCCACTTTTAGAACTGCGGAGCCACATGGCTCCACCTAGCAGCGCGTGGGGCTACTGCTTGAAAATCTCCATATCCACTCTGACGCCTAGGAATATTCTAAAAGGTGAGGAATCTGCAGATCAATCCATTGGAAGCATTAGTTTCGGCACCACAGTGGTGTGGTCATATAAAGAAGGGAATAAAGTCTCCTTGCTAAACAGAAACCTTAAGGTCATGGTTATTAAATACATGAAACCCATGAAGGACATGTCCCATAATGCACACACTGCTTACATAAGAGATGAGAGAAGAAATAGAGGTATCATATGGAGTGGTTTCATTTGGACTACATCACGAACATGACCACATTATACATATTATAAGACTGATCAGTGAAATAAACAACATACTCATGAAGTTGTTATGAAATACTAAAAAAGTTTATTTTGGCAAGAAGGCATTAATCACTCACATGTTTACGTGTAGATGAAAGAACTCTGGATAATGCGTTTACAGGCATTTCACAAACAAATAGTTCATATTCCCTCCTTCACCCTCATAGTTAAAAAAATTACATCTCCACTTTTGGGGAAGATCATCTCTAGGGATTCAACACTTGTTTTGTTAATGATGAGCAAAATGAAATATTCATACCAGACCCATTTGCATTTCGAGTACGAAGGCTATGTTAACTGGAAACCACATGGTACATGTGTGCTCAAGTTTAAACTTTCAAGGGAAAAACCAATCCCAGGTAGTGCTACTTCAAAAAAAACACATGCTTGGGAAATGTGAGACCAAATAATACCCCTTTGTTCAAGACAAAATTCGTGACCAACTATTAAAGTGAATAGACACCCCGTAAGTCAGGAGTCTTAAACTATGCATACTTCAGACTGAGACTAAAAGAAACCCAGGTTTCAGACGATAAAGGTAGAATCATAGCATGACCACATGGTATCACTGTGTGCAAGACACTGGATGAACTGGCTCTGCAATGTCTGTCCCCAAACCCCTTGGCTAAAATGCGCACCCACGCATAAAAGAGCAAAGACAAAATATCAGCTATGTTTAATGGCAAAATAAGGACATTACTAATAGTTGAAAGTATTTTGAGAATGCAGGTTTAAATTCACCTTCCCTGGGAACCCTCCGATTCAATTGGATGATTGAAAGTAAATACTGACAAACTTAAGAAGTCCTTCTCTCTGCAAGCAGGCAGTGGTCCCAGAGGATGAGTGGATCGATTCAATGCATGGCACCCGCTGCAAATCCTACTAATGGACGTAGTAAAGGCAAACACTTTGTCAGAATCTGTAAAGGAGATTATGTACCACTGTCTCTCATCCAATGGCAAACCCCTAAGGTTAAAAACGGCATGCTGTCTGACCAAGCTGGCGTATCATCGGATGATGCCACATAGTCGCTCCTATTTTCAAGTTTACTTTCTTCCTGTAGGGGCCACTTTGACACCAATATGCTCTGTCATAATTGCCTCTGAAAATGTTCTTTGGTCACCAGATTTGGTGGCCGACCAGAAACTACACCGACCGAAGTTTCTCATGCCAGCAGGATTAGCTACTCACAAAATTTGGTCAGTCACCAGTGTGGGCCCTTTTTCAAGCATTTTGTTTCTTTGGGTTCAAAATCTTAGCTCAGCAGTAAAATACAGTACAACTTCATTAATGACTACCATGGTGATGTATGTACCATGCACTGTTATTATGTTTTTAAGCATATATAGCAAGCTTGAATGCCAAAGGGAAACTTACGGCACCAACGAAGGTCCAACGAATATTGTGAACACTGCAAACTGACTGAGACAAATCTGGTGGTTGGTCTTCTCAATTGCAGGGAAAAAGAAAGAGAAGTAACAGCACTCCTCCATTCTGGACTACAAAAGGCCCCTTCCTCTTTCAGATTATGTGTACGGAAGGGGTCTCAAGCAGAAGACTGCTAGGAACTTGCTGACCTTTGACCCAAAGAATGGCATGCCCTAGTGTGTGTGAAACTCCAGTGAAACATACATATTGATTTTAAAGAAATCTGCCTCATTACCTGTACTCAGTGCAGTGGTGATATTCTCCTAGCAGAAAAATACCAACTTCTGAGCTCTGTTGAGTCGGGTTTTTCTTCTCCAAATAGCTTTGGAGACAGGACCTGCATCAGACTGGAAACAATGCATCTACTGAATATCGAAGCCTTGGTGTTCTTCAACTAGTGATGCAGCTCAGTCTCTGTGCCCACAACTGCTTTCAAGGAGTAATCTTTGGTCATAGGTCCTAAGTGTGGTCACGAGACCCTGGAATAGTGGGAAGTCCCTACTCCAGTGCCAGAGGGCGGGGACATAGAAACCGCGATTATACTGGTGTGCAAGGTCAGAGGGCACGCACTTGCCCCGGACAATTCAAGCGAAGGATCTACTGCAACAATGGCATCTGGAGAACTGGTGCACGTTTGGCAACTTGATGGAAATAGATCAATCAGAAAATGTTTTTTTTTTTTTAATAGACGTGATTTACGTGGCTCAAGCAATGAATTGTTCCACTAACAAAAGGCTTCTGGGAAATTAACTATCAGAAATGGGAGATATTAATTCATTAATTTTTCATGGAATGGGTCTCAGGACGGTGCGATTTTTGTTAAAAAATATATACATTTACACCAATTATCAATATCACTGCTTCAAGTCTGCAGTGGGGTGATCTGAAATTTCAGTTCTGCATCTCTTAAAAGTAATCAGTGCACACTTTATTCACCCCACATCACCACCTGAAACAAGTAGAATACACTAAGGGATAAAACCTGATTTGTAGAAACAAACAGCCCAGACATGGATAGCTAGCTTTTTACGTGGGTCTCTCAAAGTACTGCTCTGCGTCAGTCAAGATATGTGAACACAACATAGATAAACAGCAGGATGTCCGAGGAGGTTCCACAATTCCCCTTGAGCCAGTAGGAGTTCTCAAAGGGCTGCAATTAGGTCCCATTAGGAAGTTACTTACACAGGGAATGATAAAGCCAAAGAAGTCTCTCAAATTGTAATGCCAACGAGAAGGGTGCATCTCCATAAAAGCCAACATGCCAGATAAGCTTTGCGAATGAAGTCTAAAAGCAAACCTCAAAAGCACACCAACGCCAGCATCTCATTTGGAAAATGGGTAAGGAACCTTTCCACACAATATGAACGCACATCCCTTTATGAGGCAGTCAGAAAAGGATTCCATTAACCTGTCAAAATCCATCAGTACCGTACGAAATGTAAGCACTGATTCTTGGAAATGCCATTAACTCTCGTCAGCTGGTGATGCCAAGACTTGCTCATGCTAAGCAAGAGAATTGTATGGGTCAGGACTCAAAGAAGTGAGAATGAAAGTTAAAATGAATCAAAACAAAACATCCAGGTGAATTCACACATAAAAGCGCATGCTCAGTAACAATTGGCTCCAGATGTAACACTTATTTTAAATAAAACTTGTAAGGGTCTTTCTCGACTTATTTTTAAAGGGATATAGTCCCCGTTTGCACTACCGTAGTGCAAGTTTTAGTTTGAAGACCCTACAAGGGTTTCTTATCGACTTACCTAATTTTATTTTTGGTTAACGCCCTACACTAAGAAATGTATGATAGTAAATCTATGTAGATCATGTACATACATATGCAAATGAGTGATCATTAGCAATGACCTCATTCCATTCTCTCAAGAACCCTTCCAGCAAATGAATCAGTCTGCTACAGTCACCTAACCCAGCAACCCAAGGCTGCGTCGAGCCACGTACACATGTCTACAAACTCAAATGTACACGCGCGAGGCCTGGTCCTGTTTTTGTTTAAAAAGGCAGAAATTCACTCCCAGGAGATGGTACCAAACGAACTGCCCGCAGTCCAGGGGTTCCTCATGTTATTTCCAAATTAAACAGTCTTTTATTTGGCTCGTAAACATCATGTAACACTTATGACCCACGACCAATTTTTTGTTTTTTTGTGAGTCTGAATGTAAAAGAAAAAAAGTATCTTTCAGCTGCTTTCCTGTTCTTCAGCGCCTCTGGTTTCCAGTTTAGAACTCCCAGTCGTCTACTTCTAGCTGCTCCAGACAAGTTACCAGTCCAAATATACCGCAAGGATCCTGTGCGCGGGCAGCCTCAAAATTTGTGATGGGTGAAACAGGGCGCAGTAATTCTGGAAGAGCTTCTGATGGCCGGCGCTTGAGCTGTAAGAAACGACAAAGGCATGTTAATGAGAGTAGACATATGACACCTTGCTAACTGGTCTGGGGCTGCCTGAGTCTCTCATGCAAGACCGGGATCTTCTTCAACTGTACGGCTTCACATGATTGCTTGTAGTCTAGTCAAATTAGTTTAAAAAAATGGGTTAACCTAGAACTAATTGCAATACAATTTCTGTGAGTGGATTGTTATTGAAATTTTTCCGTAGAAAACGATGGTGAAAAGTCTACCACTCTTATCATGATGCGTTAATCCAATATGGCGGATTTTTCAAAATGGCTGCCCATTATTAGAGATATAGGGTATAACTGTTTATATGCCCATGTGTGGTATCATTTAATATGTTTTTAGGGATGGGAAAGTCAAAAATGACATCAAAAATTGTTTCTGATGACCATAATATCAAATTGGGATTAATACAATAAACAACGATAATTATATGTTAATATGCCAAACATAGTTGACTTTTTTTATTTACATTTTTTTAACATCATTTGAAAAGGATAAACACATTTCAACTAGATAATATAGCACTTCTCAATATGACACTGACAAATGAAACTTGTTAAAGAGAGAAATTCAAACAGCACTCCTCAGTATAAGAATATTATGATTTCAATCATCGTCCATGTCCACTTCCATGGAATTGCAACAGCTTATTCCTCAACAATCCGTGCACGCATCTGTGCACACTATTCCCTGTCTTTTGCATATACATTGCAGAGTCGCACATTGACTCTTGCTACAGCCACATTTCACAAATTTTAATAAATTATCTGCTGCTGGTGCTTGACTCATTCTAATGGGAGCCAATCTTCCATCTTTCACTTCAAATCCCCACTGTAATGGATCCATATGAATACCCATCCACTGCTGCACCTGATGATATACTCTGAGTGAATAATATTTGCAGGCATCCTCTGCAAGGCTTCCGGTTTCACATGTATTGATAATTTTGTTGCCTTTGAAGTGAAAGTTCGAAGTCTCATATCATGTAGTGTGCGGTCTCCTGTTATTCCTCCATACAACTCTATATTAGCATTAAGACCAGCATTTTCAATTTCTTCTGTTGATTTTTGTGAAGTTTGGAATACGGCAGCACTTTCTTTGAAGCTGCCTGATTTTCTTAGCAACTTTATGGAGTCACGTTTTCCTAATCCAAATGGTTTGGAGGTGCTATCACATCCTAATACGGCGTGAGCAAATAAGATGAGAGAGCAGACGTCATTACCTAAAGCTTTTGCTAATTTCCTAATATCATACACAGTTATGTTTTTGAAAGATTTCTTAGGTTCTGAGCAAAGGAAAATATCAAATTGGTTTTCTTGAAAATGATGGAGTAGTATGAGAAGATCGGTGTCCTCGCCAACAATGGCTGTAGGATGAGTTTTGGCCGACTCAATAGCCTCCAAAACGACCATGAAGTCTGCATCACTATGAGCTTGCTTGGTTTTACACCCAGCTTCTTGTAACTTTTGCGATAATTGATCAATGAAGGCTTGTTTATTTTCATTATTACTCAGAAATAATTCTTTCTGGATGGCGATGGAGGTAGAAGTTATGAAATTTACTTTAGGTACTACAATACCTCTGTTTCGTTTTAGATGGGCTTCTGATTTTGTAGAAAACGTATCTCCATATCCGTTGAATACTATTATTGCCTGGCCATACTTTGTTAGCACATATCTCTCATAGGCACAAAGCAGCTCATGGAATGTCTGATTTGGACTCCAAGGAAGGCTATGTAGTAACCACCCACCATCAATGACGAACTGCATATTTTCGGGCATGTTAGCAACGACTGGTACTTGCTCTTTAATATAATTGGCAAGCTGCAACTTCCCAGATTTCCTCATAAGTCCACGCTTATTGAATAAACTAGCTGGGAATGAGCAAAGCTCATAACGAAACACCTCCTGCAAATCCACGCCACTAATCTGAGCACAAAGCAACAAGCGCTGAAACAATAGTTCAGGATCCATAACAAAGGTTTCTTCTTTCAATTTAACAGATTGAACTGATTTCATTACCTTCACCTGGTTGCTTTTTCTGAAAGAGAACTCAGAGACTCTTTTGTCCGTCATCGCATTAAGAATTCTATTTCCAATTTCTTCTGCCAGTTCAGGATTAACATCACTGTCATAGGTAACACCCGTGACAATGTTACGCAGGTTGCTGTCTCGCTCAAAAACATTGAGCTGTTCTACATATACCAGTACTTTCTGTGTATCTCCTTTATCGCATTCAATTCTTGAACTGGTCATAGTAACATGTTGCTCACTTGCTGCATGCTTCACTTAAGCAAAGTCCTGCATGCATTCATTAAAATGGGCGCAAATAGGGCGTGACATAACCCAGACAACCTGCTGCTGTTCGGTCATACCTTTTCCCTGGGTCATTCCGCCGAATCCTTTTATATTCTTCATTAGAACGTGTTCAATTACCAAATCAGTGGAAAGGCCACCCCAAAACCTATCACTTCTTCGGACAACATGCAGACCATTTGTAAATGCCGTGTATACAGCAGGAGCTTCAAATTCAAGCTCAACCCTTCTCTCATAATACAGTCGTGCAGAACTGCCATATAAATTATGGCCACATGCTGCAAAAAAAGGTAGCATCTCCTTTACCAATGCAAGATGTAGATGCCAATTTCCTGTTCTTTCAGCTTTTAAGAATTGTTTCAGGATGGTGACCATTTCCAAATATTGCAACCAAAGTCGAGGAGTCCTGTAAAATTTAAGTTCATCTTTGGCCTTCAGCAGTTTGGTTGCAATTTCGACAACAGCATTATGTGTAACATCCTCAACAGAAAGCTTCCCATTAAGAAGATTATTAAACAATGATCTAGCTGCCTGTAAATCGCCGTTATCATCAAGGGCTTGCGTTGCTAAAATCGTGTTGAAAACTGATGAAACAATAAGATGACCACGAATCGCTCTTGCAATGGCTTTACCAGAAAGCATGTGCTTTACAGCATTTCCTGCATAGATGATCTCAAGTTTATCAACCAAGCCTGCTCCACGCATCAAAAAACCGATGCATCCAAGAAAACTCATGATTGTGTGCAGGCCTACTAGTCTCAGAATGGCCTTCTTCAAAGGACTATCCTGTGATTCATTGGCTATGATGCTAAGTGCTTTGTGGAAAAGAGGCTGGTCGAATGTTATAATAGGGGTCTGGCTGTATCTCTTGGCATGGTCAGAAACAAAAAACAGTCTTGAGAGAATACACGTCTCATTTGTTGGATCCATGTTAATCATTGGCAGAAAGATGACAGATGATACACCGGGATGGTTACCTTTATGTAGTAGTTGGCATACTCCTTGCCATCCTGGAACACTGTTGCTGAGTAGTTGTAAGATGTTCAATAAAATATCCAGGTTTGCAGATGGGTCACAGTACGCGATTTCCTTGATGGTATTATACTTTAAGAAAAGCATCCCACTGGCCTGTGAATGATATGGTTTTTATTGGGATTTGCCCCAACCTCCTCAGTTCTTCAAATGACACTTGACGTTTCTTAATGACCGTTGAAAATTTTCCAGTTGGAATCACAGTGGCGATAATGCCAATCCCATGAAAAGTACCATGGCCATCTATTGTAATAATATTGTGATCAATATTATCAGCTGCATATTGAACGAATTTCGGAGGACTCAGAAGGTTCCACAAGGACAGGTATAGTATTTCCTCTTTCTGCTGCAGCTGAATGTTCAAAACGAAGAACTTCTGAAAAGGAGCTGCAGAATCCCATATGATTTACTGCTTCAACTACTAATCTCGAGCTCATGTAATTGAACTGCCAGCCCTAACTGCAACGGTGCAACTAAGACTCGTGGGCACACAGCTTGCATAATTGCCTGTCCTATAGAAGCTACTTTTCTCTCTCTGTTGGTTTTATCAGTAACATAAACTGATAAGAGCCTTAACGAATCAGGAATATAGCTCACATTATAGTCAACACTACTCATGTTTTCAATGGGTGGATAGGTTTCTGGTTCTACAGGGATGTCTTTAATATCATTTATTATTATTTCAGCAGCTGCCATAAGGAGATTGTTTCGATCCTCTTCAACATCTAAATGGCTATGACTGTGGTACTCTTGCAATACATGAGCAGCTGTACTTTTAAAAGTAACGTCATCAGTAGTCCCTGCAACTGTTCCTATGAAGATTATATCTTCAAAATGCTCTTTGAGTTTTTGTTTCATATACTTCGAATTGTATGGTTCGCTATCTTCTGGCAGTAATTCTCGCATTTTATTAACAAGTTCTTCAACAGTAGTTTGTTCTTCATTTGCCTCCATGTATTTAACTACTTGAAGAAAAGTTTCCTGGCGAACTGAGTCCTCTGGTCGACCTGAAGATATTGGAGGGTTATCAGTGAACTGCCTGGGAATGAATTTCCCAGTATAAAAATTGACGTAACACTGATTGTGGTAGCATGCATCTACAGCATGTAAATCAGACACATTTTGGATACGTCTCTTAACTTTGTCTGCCCATTCATCATTGCGTTCGTTGCATTTTTGTAAAACTGATGATTTGAATTCAACTGTTCGTGCATTAAACCATGCATTTTTTTTCCTCTCCCTGAAGTATAAACTTAACTCAGTACCACAGAAAAAACATTTTTTTCTAAAATCAAACGGGGTTTCACACGACCGTAGAACACGATAAGTTGTGGGATCTGATTCTGTCTCCTGGAACGGAGTTTTCAAGTTAACAAAACGCGCTCTACATTGTTTGTGAACTTTCTGCCCTACACAAACATGAAACTTAGATATTTTTCTCTCCTTGCATGTTTTTTGAATTCCAGTCACTCCTCTTTCAGTGAGTACAGATACATCGTCATCTTCTTGAAACACCACATCACAAATGAAACACTTTTCTACGTCCATTTTCACTGTATCTCACAGCAACTCGCAAGAACCTGTAACACATAAATGAAACATTTTTGATTAACAAAAAAAACAAATAATAACAAAGTTACAGAACAAAACACAAACCATAGCAAACTTTTTAGTTCAAAAGTTAATTGTAATATTTACGTTCCTTCACACTTTCTCATACAAGTCAACGAAAATTATACAAACTTTGTCTGACACATTCCGCGATTATTTGATATTATGGTCATCAGAAACAATTTTTGATGTCATTTTTGACTTTCCCGCCCCTAAAAACATATTAAATGATACCACACATGGGCATATAAACAGTTATACCCTATATCTGTAATAATGGGCAGTCATTTTGAAAAATCCGCCATATTGGATTAACGCGTCATGATAGAGTGGTAGACTTTTCACCATCGTTTTCTACGGAAAAATTTCAATAACAATCCACTCACAGAAATTGTATTGCAATTAGTTCTAGGTTCCGCAACAAATTGACTAGTCTATTGGTGTTTCTGCTGAACCAAGGTCCCTCTGCGCACGAGCCCAGCTCTAGCCAATTCATAACCAACCAGCACAAGTTGCTACAAGGTTCTTCTGACGTGGAAGGTTGCAGCAGGATATATGCTCTAATAGGGTGGGTGGGTGTTGTAATGGAGGCAGAGCTTCATAATCACCATGGTAAGTTCTTACTCTCCTGTCCTGCTCTGCCTTCTTATCAACTATATAAATCTCAGATTCCACCCTCAAAACTCTAGGGGGTGGAGTAGGAAGACAGCACATGCCCAACCTAGCAACGCTCAAATAAGTTGCACAGAACGTCATGGCAAACAGCTGCTTTCTCTCAAAATAAAACATGCAAGGAATGACACTCTCAAACAAATAAGAGGGCCTAATATAGGCTGAAGTACTTTAACTAGTAAGCAAAAAAAGATTAAACTCCTTTACTGCCTGGGTCATACACAACAGATGTTCAGAAACTCAGAAAAGAGCTACTTGTTAATTACAGCTCTTTATCTGTCAAGGTTCCGAAATGCCTCCTCCGTCATGAAAACATAACTCACTTGAAAACCCCTCTGAAAGACAAAGTTCCTTTGAAGACCGACTGAGGGTCACCAGACTACCTGATCCAGATTAACTGATCCTGAAGGAACATCTTCCTGTGAGCATGTCTGTGCCACACCAATCACACTGGAGAACTGGATCATTAATGCCAAGATGGAGATGTAGGAGACCATGAGAGTGTCTCTATACATCCCAAATAATCAAAGGAATTCTGCCACTAGTAGTGCTAATGTACTTCTCAGAGTCCCAGATAATGTTTGCAAAAATGAATTCAAATCCTGGTTCACAAACAAGTAACAAAGTGCATTTTTTTTAAATTATTACTTTTATTGATTTTAAAGGCACAAAAATCAAGCATCAGTACAGATAGCTCTCAAGCTGATGAGATCGTACTGGAGAGAGTTCCACCCACCTACCTCCCTCCCTCCCGACTTCTGTCCAGTGGTATCAAGGTTACATAAGCTGCGTGGAAATTGTGCATTGACCCTACCCTCCACGTCATCTCCCCGTAATCCGGAATGCGAGCTCAGTCCAAGGTAGGCCCATGGGGACCCGGAGTCGCTGAACTGTCAGGAAACTGACTTTTTGCTGCTCCGTATGCAGGACATATAATACATCGTGGAAAGCGCAGGAGGCGGAGTCCGAGGGAATTACGTCAGTCCCTGTCTTCCTATCAGAGGCGGACAAATCGGAAGCCAGAGCGCTTATGTTGGGGAACCAGAGAGAGGAACCGACCGAGAGAGGACGACGCCGGAGAAGCACAAGGGAGATTGCCGCACCGCCAAAGTCCTAAAGCCCAACCGGAGGAGCCAGGTAACAAGAGTGAGCCAAGAGGCCAGCGACACTACGCGCTGCCCCGCCACTCTCCAGGAGGAGCGTGGCTAGAGCAGGTACATCGCCGCATACAGGGGTTTTCTAAGACACTGGGAGGGAAAGGGTAATACTTTATGGGTGGTCAACTTTTTTTTTTTCTCCACATGGTGGTAGAGCTCGGTGGTCCCTCACAGTCCCTTCCCTGCTGTTAGGAGTCAGAAAGACTTCCCACTGACCAGTGGTTTATTTCTTTTATTTCCACACGCCCCACGTCTTCCGGGAGGACATGGACCCCTCAGTAACCCAGCCAGACCTTCAATGACCGCCGGAGTGCCAGAACAATAACCATGTGCTGGATCTTCTTTCTTTAGCATCTTATGAATAAAAGCAATTCCAAAAGACAACCCAGGTGTCTGACGTTATCAGAGAGCGGATCGATTGTACAGCGCCAACTCCCCGGGGTGTCCAGACTGTATGTTCTTTCCCTGCATCTCCAGCCTGTGGTAGGTTCTCCACTTCCCCACACCTTTTCAAATTTCCCAAGGCACCCCTTGCTCTCGAAAACTACCCATTCAGCTTCCCTGTACAATTACATACCCTCCTTCCATTGTACTACGGTCGGTGCTTCCACCTGCCCCCATAGTCTAGCAAGCTCCCATTGGGCCACTATGAACCCAAACTTGCAGAATCTCAATAGACGGTGTGGAATATTTAAATCGTTTGGGTTTCCCAGGAGTAGCAATTAGGGTGCTCCTGGTATCTCCAGGCCCATAAGTTCATCCAGTTCCTGTTTGACATCCTTCAAGAACCCCTTATTTGGGGGGCATCCCCATACAGTATGTAGAAATGTTCCCTCTTTCACTGTACACTGTAAGCAGGGCTAGCAGCTCTATCCATTCTGAATAGTTTACCACAGTTGTAATAAATTCTATGGAAAATTCTCAACTTGGGACTGAATAGCTACCTCCCTTGGGTCCATGAGGGCTATCTCCCAATCTAGGTCTTCTATTTCCTCAATATACGCCTCGCATCTGGTCTGTAGGTTGCCTGTGGCATGATTAATCAGTGTACAATAAAGCTGCGATACTACCTGACAAAGTGCATTATTCAAGTAACCTTTTAGAAGGTTAGTTCCCCCAAAGCCCGGTAGCAGAAAGCAAGCTACTTGTTTTTTAATTGCTTCCTAGTTCATTCCTTGGTAGCCCAGAATAGGTCATGTTATGTTATGATTATAGTGAACACTTCACCGGTGAGGGTATCCTGGCGCTGACAGCAAAGCTCCCTTAAGAAATATGTACATGGATATAAACCAAATTTGGCAGAATAAGGTTTCCCGAGGAAGCAAGAGGTAGTAGTTCTGTGAGAGGAGCAGGAAGGCCAAAATGATGCTACAAGTCTACGCCAAAATCAAGGATTTCCATCTTAAGAGTCCTCTCCATGAGGGGAAAAGGCATTAAAAAGTTCCTCTGGACGGTACAATACAATTAAACATTCCAACAACAGAGATGAAAGATGGAAAAGTGATGCGACTAAGCCCCTCCTCGATTACTGAAGTGAAACAGGGTATCGGTGCGGACAGTCAACACCAGAATCACATTGCCCCTAGGTAACATAAGTAAGTATTTGAGGTCTATAAATAGGTCCATAGAATTCCAGGAGTTGAAAGGAAAGTTCTTACCGGAGCGGTCAAAAGGCCAGGAGTGTGATAAACACACTGTGATGAGTCGTTGTTAATGGGAATACGGGAAGCGGAAACTAAGATTCCGTGAGAGCTTCAAATTCAACATAAACTTAAGTAGGGACTCAAAGCTCCGACTAGAGTTTGCAATCCATTGATCCCAGTACCAATTATAAATCAAAGTAAAGTTTGCTGAAGAGTCCTCAACTGCAACTGCATCATGGTCAGTATAGGAATATATGACTGCTATTATAAACTGAAGCCTCTGAGAAAAGAGCAGATGGGAATTTCTTCAATTTATTGAGAATCTCAGATTGTGGGTAGTGTGGTATTTTTGATTCCTAGAAGCTTTCCAGTCTGTACAGTGGTGCCCATGTAATTCCAGGCCAGTGGGGAAGGCAGGCGAGCAGGACAACTGAGTGATTTAGCGCTGCAGCATTACAGTACAGTAGGGGAGGAAAGTTTGAGAATGTATTTTAACAAGGATGGTCAGTGTCAGTGGGGACATGCTCCAAAGTGACTTCAAACTACAGATTTTAAATACAAGACCACTGCCTCCCACAATTAGTGATCGTGACCTTACCTGTTTAAAGAAGGAATGGTTCAGCAGGGCACTTGCACCAGGCCTGGAAAAGATGAAGTGAGCTTGAGCACTTTAAAATATCAGTTTAATTATCACACAGACTCTGGGCAATGTTGCGGTGAGAGCAGCCAGAGTAACATTTGCAGCTTATTTTCAAGTTCAATAACTTTACAGACTGTAAGAGACTTATATCCACCAATCATTAACCATGCCTTTATGGCATTTATAATAATATGTGTACTTGTAGAAAGGGACATTTCCCTTACTCTTATTTCTATGCAGGGATCCTATTAGGCTAAACTAAAAACACAATGCTAATAATGCAGGTCAGATCTTTGTTGCCATTACTTGGACCATATAATGACCAATCAACGTTGGATTGAATTTAACACAAGGTTTGTAGTTGAGAAGACAAACAGGTACCTGTGACAGAAAGTGCTTCCAAGAATGCAGTTATTACTGGCTGCAGAGAATGCTGGATTGATTCCAGAATAGATCTAAGCTTAGCTCACACGGTCATTCCCAACCTAGCCCCGTAATGGTCATTTGCAAGCACAAACATACCCTTTTCTATCAAATAACATGGTTAAACTTTTGACTCCCAAAACAATATTTCAATGTAATAAAAAACAAAATAGCTTAATTTTAGGGTGTTCATGATAGGAAACTTGAGAGTTACTTACCTATAGCTATCAAGTGTTGTTATCTTTCATAGATTCACATGCTTAAATTATTCACTGTTGTCAGTATGGGAATCCCCAGCAGTCAAAAGCAGTAATAAGTACTGTTAAAAAGGCCACGGGTGCAAGAACAGATTGTTTAACAGCACATTCACCTCATTGATAAGCACCTACCTAAGCCAATCTAGTGAATGCACCAAACACTCACTCCCCCAGATGTTTGCTTCGATTTTCAAAGCACATGGGTAAAAGTGAGGAAGAGTCGCATGCGAAACAATGAAAAACACCAAAGCAGGAGAACTATAAAATAATGGTAAGTAATTCCTTTAAGCCTCAAATGTTTAAATCGGATAATCGGCAGTATACAGCAAAAAATGAACGGCTCACCTAATGGAAAGAGGCTGTGCAGAACTGCACATCTCACTGAAGAATCTGCTGCTGGGTACAAATCCAAGCAGAAGTGGTTGGTAACCATGCACCTGGTATTCCATATCGGTGCAAGGCAGATGTCATGTGCAGCTGACATCAGCAAGCTGAATGCCACGACAGATCCTGCATAGAGAGGGAAAGGCCGCTCCATGACGTCTAAAAGCCATGACGAGCTGGTTGGTCCTTCGATTTGCAGCTCAGTCTAGCTTATCCTTTGAGAATGTTCTGTAGGAGAGGAATGTCAACTCTGCCTAATGGAGTGGCTAAAGTTTGTGCTCAGGGAATTGACAGTTGTCTCAGTGGGGAAGAAAGACACGGAACAGCCTTTTCATAATCCTGGGAAGAGCGTTGATAACTGGAGATAGCCGTCAGATGCATTTTCACCAAGGTGTGATTAGCCAGGTGTAATAGATGTAGCAGTATCTTATAAGGCTATACAGAAAGCGGGGACAGGCCATCACTTCTACACCAAATGCAGAACTGCTTCCATTTAGCGTTGGATATGCCGCAAAACTGCACTGCCTGTGCACCATCTACTTCTAAAACATACCAGTGGCTCCAATCTAGGTAACCAAGAGCCAAGTCTTTAGGTTAAAGGACTTCATATGGTGATGAAGAATGTGTCCCTTCTATCTAGACAGAAATGCTAGGTGTACTTTGAAAGCAAACAGTGGAGTATTCAAATTGCATATTTTGGCACACGGAGCACTTAATATCAATTTGCACGGTTCTTTATTCGCTTTGGTGAGGACCTTTGGAGAAAGTATATGTAAAGATGAAGAACCAGCTCATATAAACACTTCCTCCCGAGTCTCCTGGTAATAATACAGGCTAGCAAAGAGAAGCCATTTTGTGTTGTCACAAATAGATTTATCTGAGAACGACCCCCATCTCTGGAAAGGTTTTTGGGGTTGATCCTGATGTAGTGACATTTCACAAGGGTTTGACTGAAGGCATCTGCATGATAGCTATGTTGCAAGGGCATGTGTTCTGCCTTGTTAAATGTAATGCATACATGTGGTGTTGCCTGTCCAAATCAGGCCGCCGCCTAAAGGAAAAAAGCTTACAGGCACGAGTAAACAGCCCGGAGTTCCAAGGCACTGACATGAAAACTCTTCTCGACTTACTACCACCTGCCGCTCATTGTTAAGTCCTGCAAGTGGGTCCCTCCATCCATCCATTCACTGACACATCTGTTGACATTATCTCCTGATGCGGAGGCCACTGAAATGGAAGGCCTTTTAAAATATTTTGTAACAATCTCCACCACAACAATGCCTATTTCAGACAGCCAGTAACAACCACTTCGTCCTCAGCTTGCCACTCAATGAAGATGTATCTCCAGCTAGCTTAGCTGCAATATGGAACTAGAGGAATGGATTGGGGAAAGGAGTTGGCCTAATGGCTAGGGCGGTCGACCTCGAATCTGAGGAACCGGGTTCGAGTCTCGGCAATGACGCTTAACATCCTGTGATTCTGGGCAATTCCCTTAATCTCCCCGTGCCTAACAAAAATGTCCTCATGTCACGCAACTGGTGTTATGTAAAGTGCTCTGATACCCGATTCCTTCAGGTCAAGTTCGCGCTATATAAAACTGTAAAAACAAATATTTAAAAAAAGGAAGTCAATCCTAGGAGAGACCTACACTGCCCGACTGAAATTACCAGGCAGTCTATCAACAATAGAACATGAAATGCCATCCTACAAAACTGTGCGGACCTTATGGGCAGAATTGCTCCCTGACTGGAGGACTCCACTTGTTTTTACCCTAGGATGGTGCGCTACACCATTCCTAATGAGTGAAAACTGTATTTTATCACCTTGTGGGTACACAGACTGGGCCTCCTTTGTGACGCGCTCCTATCTTATCATGCAGCTGCCTACTCA
The DNA here is from genome assembly GCF_964204655.1 of Triturus cristatus. Lineage (NCBI taxonomy): Eukaryota > Metazoa > Chordata > Amphibia > Caudata > Salamandridae > Triturus > Triturus cristatus. The sequence continues at coordinate 1,168,014,500 of NC_140579.1, forward strand.
CCCCAAATCTAGTGACCAGTCTGGTGGTTTGCTATAGAGGGGTGGTGGGTGGAGGGAGGTAGAGACATTGCCACAGGCACGCTTTGCATAGATGATTGTGGGAATGGAAGCGGTGTTGGGAGGCTGGAAAGCAGACAGGCTGCAGATGAGCCCTTATTTGCGAGTACTTCGCTTCCCCTACACGCAACCCACCCCACACAATATTACCAGATCACTTGAGAAGCGGAGCAGTGTGGTGCCCCAGTGGACATGATGGGCAGCAAGGGCCCACACACAGTCCATCAAACCAAACTAGACCAGTTCACTCCACTGAAAGACACTATGGTTGCGTCGCAGGCTGAGGAGCAATGCACATTACAAACCCGGTCGTCCCAGGCTGAGGACTCCATCACTCTTGCCGATATATTGGAAGCGCTACAAGGAATACGCACTGCCCTTGAGGCCAAAATAGACTGTCTCCATAGATGTTGGACTGGTGCAAACAGACTTGGGCAATAACCTTTTTCCCGGAGTTTACCGCTCAGAGTGCAAAGACTGCGCCGTTCCTTTCTGGAAGTCAAGAGAACCAAGAAAGCGTGACATCAAGTACTCCATGATATCTCTGCTGAAACTACAGGTGGTTGTAGATGGTAAGACCTGGTACTTTCCCAACCTGGAGGGGGTCTGGGAATGGCTGGAGAGTGGTAGGAAAAGTAGGACACGGTCCTCGATTGAAGCAACAACAGGGCAGTGAGAACACCCATGAGCCAGGGGCCGAAGCCAATTAGAGACACCACACTGATCGATGGGAACACTAACACTGACTCAGGACTTTCATGAGAAATTTGTCCGCAAGCTGAATGGCTGAGGTGACGTGGTGCATACCCCTTAATAACTTCAAGTCCTATTCAACTACCGCGGGATCAACGGAAATCTGCCCTTGAGCGTTATCCATCGCAGATCCCCGCACAGAGGGAACTGAGACACCTTGCAAGTTGACAGGAACTATGATAACACTACAATTTTTCATTTCAGGGAGGGGGCGGGGTGAAGGGGGTGTTAGGTGGCCCTATGGTGGTGCCTGCAGCCTCTTTTGGTTAGTGTCATGTTCTGGAGCGACAGGCGTTCTGCACAGTTGAATGAGGGGGTGGGGGGGGTAATACAGTTTTAGGTCTATCATGCAGGGAGCCTGGGTGGGGGTATGATATTGGGGTTTGTATTAATAGGTTTGTTTTTCATATGTAGTCCCAATTTTAAGTGACAGTTTTCTATGGCTACAGCGGCACACCAGAGTAGTTGGCCCGGTTTCCTTTCCCCTCTGAGTCCAGTAGGAAGATCGAGTGCAGGCGCACACATGCTATTCCTGATGTCCCGTAGAAAATCGTAGTGGTCCCTACTGCAACATGGTCATCTGCTCCGAACCTTGAAGAGGGTCACCCGTAGTGGGCGCTCTCAACCTCTTTATTTCCTGTGGTCTTCCATGGCAGCAGACATAGGTGCTCCAAGTTTTAGGGTGCTTTCCCGGAACGTTAACAGACTAGGATACAAAATTAAAAAGAAAAGGGTCTAGCAATATCCTAAACGCCATTCGCCAGAAGTGGTCTTGTTACAGGAAAAGCATTCAAGGCAACTCCTGCCGTGCCCTAGATAGGTGGGGGTATAAAGTAGTCGCCCAAGGGATTAACGAGGGGGTCTAGAGGGGTTTGAATCCTCCTATGTAAATCGCTCCTCTTTATCGTGCAGAATACTTGGCCGGACCCGCATGGGAGATACATTACATTGGCAGGACAATGGAAAGGTAAAACTCTCAATATAATTTGCCTCTATGTATCTCCCAGGCTTCACAACATGGCTTTTGCAGACCTAGACTCTCTCCTACTCCAGCTACTTGATGGTTGCTTATTGTTAGGAGGAGACTTTAATGACACCCTAAGTGAGGCCCCCTCAACACCAGAGGTGTGTTGCGTCGACCACCAGTTGACTATGTCGCCGTTTGGCTTGGCTGACGAGGCACACCCTCCATCTGACGGCATGACAATACACATATCTTTCGTGAGCACATGGGAGGTTATCGCCCATTGATTACATACTTAGCCTGGCTTGTGACCTTTCTAACTTTGGCAAGGCACACCAACTCGCCAGGAGCATTTCTGACCACTCCCCGGTGTGCGTTATTTACTGTCTCCCAGGCCGTGGTGACGGACAGAAGGTAACTCCTAATTCCTGGTACTTGAAGGTACCCTGTATCTGCGAAAGCATCCAAGAAACCTCAGAACACTACTTTCAAGAAAATGAGGGCTCAGTAGAATCTGCTTAGACGTTGTGGGACGCTTACAAAACGGTCATTTTAGGTCAGGGTATAGCACTGATAGCGGGCCATAACAACGAAAAGTGATCCCAGCCGGAGCAACTGCAGAGAGACATCCTGCAGCTGGAATCCAAACATATTTTAGATGACCAGAGCCACTCACATCTTGCATTATCCCTCAAGCAGAAGGAATACAGAGATGTTGCGACGTCCGCCGCTAGAAACCACTAATGATCTACTCAACATAGACTGTAGGAGGTTGGGGACAGGGCCAGTAAATTACTTGCTTGGCTAGACAGGAGAGAGGCAGAGTCTCAGTGGGTCCTGGAGATCCAGGATGATAGTGACGAGCGGACCAGGGATAGACAGGGTGTAGCAGATGCGTTTGCTAATTCTTACCCTCACCTCTACTCCCTGACGCAGGCGGTCATGATTGATGAATCTCGTGAGTTACCTGCTGACATTCGGATGTCAAGGCTCACCCAGGACAATGGACAGGCCCTGATGGAGGATGAGGTGGCACAGGCTATCCATGTCCTAGCGTCTGGAAAGACGTTGGGCCCTAATGGCCTTCCACTAGAACTCTATAAACTGACAGCTGCAAGTGTTGCTAGCCTCCCTTATGCATATTTCTGGAGAGCCACAACACCGTCCAGCTTTCTCAGGACCAAAGACTAGAGAGTATAGAGGTCATTCAGAAGGAGAACAAACCGCCTGATGACTGGGCCTCCTACAGGTCCATATCACTTTTGAATACAGAGGTGAAAATCCTGGCAAAGCTTTTGGCCACGCAATTGGTTAGGGTGATCAGGTCACAGATTCACCGCGATCACTCCAGCTTTATTCCGGGTAGAAACACAGCGCTTAAACTGTGACAGCTTCATGGGGTATTGGGACAAGCGTCAGAAATCCAGGAAGACGTGATCATGCGGTCTTCAGACACTTGGATGGCCTTTGATGCAGTGAAATGGCCCTTTATGTATGCATTGCACGAAAAGCTGGGATTCTGTCCCAGTTTCATCTACTGGATCCGACTATTATACTCGGACCCCCTCGTTCAGGGGGTCCGACAATGGTCCGAAATGGAGGCACATCAGCAGCATTTTCCCTTCAGCGGGGCACGAGGCAGGATTGTTCACTTTACCCCCTTGATTTTTGCTTTAATCCTGGAGCCATTGGTAGATGGGTCCGGAGCGATAACATGATTGGGGTTGAGAGGGACTGTAGACCGGGAGGATCAGATCTCCCTTTACGCAGAATCTGCACTATGCGGTCAACCCCTCCTTCGCACTTGACAGGGTAATGCATGTATCTGCAATCTATCGTAAATACTCCGGTTACACTATGAACTGGAATAAGTTCCTGATCGATTTCCTTCAAGGGGAGTCCCCAGTTACTCCCTTTGCACGTTTTACACCCACAACTTTGAACCCTCACTTACACGCTTGCGGAGGGCTGTGAAGCCTCTTTCCTTACTGGGAAAAGCAGCTTTATTCAAAATGATGGCTCTCCATCGATTTGTATGCAGTTCAGAACACGCCCTATCCAAACCAACAGTCTTACTTCCATGCCATAGACCGTGTGGACCGTGCACTCCTCCGACAATGGAGAGATAGCCTTCCCTTGATATACAGAAATATTATTGGGCATCACAATCAATTGTGGTTATTCACTAGGTGCACCTCCCGGAAGATGAACGGGCGTACAGGATGGACAGGAGAAACATGAATCAAGAAGATTACTTGCGAGCCATTTATGGGGGTGCGGATCTATGCGGAACTGCAACAAAACTACCAACTGTTGCCCACACAGGCTTATAGATATTTGCAAGTCCACCATGCGCTGTATAATGAGATTCCGAAGGTATAAGACCCTCCTGAGTCCTCGCCTCTCAAAGACAGACTACTGGATGACTACCTATCTCAAAAGGTAATCTCACTTACATACCAGAAACTGTTGAATAACTCCCCGATACTCTGACTCGAATGAGAGAGGCCTTGGAGGGACCTGGGTGGTATGGAGGAGGACAGGGCCTGAGGCCTTGGCTTCCTCAATGGAGGTGGCCATACACTCGCAATTTCGTCTCATACAACTCAAGATCCTTCATAGCTGTTACTACACAGCCACAACACTAGTTAACATGGGTAAACTAGAAGTAGCACTCTGCCCCAAGAAGAGTGGACAAGAAGTCAAGTTTTATCATATGATATGGAGCTGCCCAGTGCTCCAGGGGTTTTGGGCACAGGTGGTCGACTGTCTTAACAGGAGGTGGGTTGGAGGCATCAGTGAAATTGTGTTTCCTGAACATTTGGGGTGAAACAGATCTCACCCACATGGAATGCCTCTGGGCTAAGCTGGGTCTGATGGTGGCCAAGCGCAACATAACCAAGCTTTGGGGAGTGACTGGAAGAGGGACATAGACTGGTGTATGCAAGCAGAAATGGCAGTCTTTGAAGGTGGGGGGTTGTCAGAAGAAATGGACCAAGATGTGGGGGAAGTGGAATGCCCTTCGAGGGAACCTGTGTACTCCTGTTGTAAGTGCTACTTGGAATTAGGGGGTCCGGGAAAGGATGGCTGTTTTTGCTGTTCAAAGTGGGGATGGGGGACATGGGATAGAGAAACATGAGAACTGGATTGGAAACGTATTGCTACGTGACAATGTACCCTTTTTTACCTTCATGCTGTATCAAGTCATCTGGTTTCTTTTTGGTTTACATGCAAATAAAAAGAATGATTAAACAACAAAAAAACAGAACACCAGCTTCGCCCTTCAAACTGGGATGGGAAATGCCTTTCCTTGAGATATGGTGAGTTACATTCCTACGAAGGGTAGGGTAATCAACAGTAATAGAGAGAATTTGGTCTCGTTCAGAGTAAACCACACTCAATGAAAGAATGCCAGCTAAGTGGTGGCTGAGTCCTCTGCTTCTTTCGCTGTTTATGTTTAGGGAATTTGTTAAGCGCACGCACACCAAAAGGTCTCTTAGCGCTAACTGGAGGATGAAAGCCGTCCCGAGGTGCGATCTAACAATAGGCTTGGGTGAATAGCCACGTTTTCAGTTTTTTCCTGAAACCAATGTAGTCGGGCATTAGTCTGATATCAAGCGGTAAAGAGTTCCAAAATTTTGGCCTAGCATAGAGAAACGTGAGCCACCCATTTTCTTGCGCTTGAATCAAGGAATTGTCAGCAGATTCATTGAAGCTGACCTTAGGTTCCGCTTGGGAAGGTACGATGAAATCTTTGTGGAGATAAATTTAGGGCCCCTTTCATGGAGTGCATTGAAGAGCATATAGCCTGTCTTAAACAAAGACTGCTGAACCACGGTAAGCCAGTGAAGCTTCTTCATCAATGGCTTAATGTGGCAGAGTCTTGGTTGCTGGAAGATTAATTAGGCAGCTTGGTTCTTTATCAGCAGCAATCTGTGGGTTTGATTGATTTGGAGACCTAAATAGATAGAATTGGCATAATCCAGCCTGGATATAATCATGGCCAGCATGATCGCCACGCTTGCCTCCCTAGAAAAGAATCTCCTGATTTTCTTGAAATTCCTTAATTGAAAGATGCACGATGATGTGACCAGGCTAATCTGTGCATGCATAGATAGTTTGGCATCAATTTGGATGCCCAGGCTCTTTACAGAGTTCTTCGGGATGGGTGGAATGCCGAATGTATCCGGCCAGTGGCCTGGAGTCCAATGGTGTAGTCTGTTGTTTGAAATGACCATCTCTGTTTTGTCAGAGTTAAATTTGAGATGGTTATGACTCATCCAGTCTTTAATAAATAGCATGGTGTTTTGAAAAAAATTACTTACCGTTCACCGTCTTGTCTTTTGGCAAAAATCAACTGCATATCGTCTGCATAGTTATAGACCTTAACCCTCCTGCATTTGGAGGGAATGGATCAGGGGGCAGATATAAAGGTTGAACAGTTGGGGGATAGGGACGAGCCTTGAGGTACACCGCAAGTGGTATTGACCCTGGCTGAATTATAGGATGCCAACCTAACAGACTGGGTGCGATCCCCCAAAAATGAAATCATCCAGTCCAGGGCCTTTCTACTGAGGCCTGCCACTGCCATTCTATCCGCTAATATTGAGTGATCCACGGTATCGAATGCAGCTGAAAGGTCGAGCAGGACCAGTGCCTGCGTGCACCCCTTGTCTGCTCCCTCGTTCAGGTCATAGACTACACTTAGGATGACTGATACGGTCGAGTGTGATGGGCGAGAGCCTGCCCGATGAGAGTCCAGAAATGTAGTCTCTTCAATGAGGGCGCATAGGAGGTTTGCTACGTGTGCTTCAAGTACTTTTGCAGGATACGGGAGGAGCAATATGGGTCTATAGTTGCTCAGTTGTTTGGGATCTACTCCGACTTTCTTTAGAAGCGGGACTAACACTGCCTCTTTGAATGCCCGTGGAACCATGCCTTGCGCCAGAGATAGATTGAGCAGGGAGAGGAAAGTATCTGGGAGGTGGGCCAGAATGTCTTTTTGTATACTAGAAAGACAGGGGTCTTTGGGGGAGCCAGATTTGACTTTGTTACTTAATTCTGTAAGTCGATCTAGGGTTACATTCTGAAAGGTGGAAAGTGTTGCCGGATTGGTAAATTGCTGATGTGATTTCCAGTCCTGAGAACTAGGAATGATGGAATTTTGTATTGCCTTAATTTTGTTCACAAAGAAGTCATTCAAATCGTCCCAAAGCCTGGGAAGGAAAGATGGCCAGTGTAAAACGGTCGGGGTTAGATAGTTCTTTCACTAACTTAAAAATGTCTTTGGATTTACTTTCTGAACTGAGAACTCTGTTCGTATAGAAGGCTTTTTTTGCCTCCAAAATGGCAGCTTTATAATCAGTAAGATCTTTTTCATATGTTTTCCTTGCTGCAGGAGAATAGCTTTCCTGCCATTCCCCTTCCACCAGGCGGATTGTAAGCTTTGCCAATTTCAGCCCTACGGTGAACCACTTAGAGGCCTCGTGCCACCTCATACAACTCTTTCCTTTGTAAAGGGGCATAAATCTCACTCGCTCTTAATTGCCAGTTGGTAATTGCAGTCTCCAACTCGTCAACATTGTCTGATCTAGGCGGGAGTGTAGATTTCAGTGTGTCATTGAACTCTGGCAAGCTTATACGGTTACAGCTCCTGGTCAGCACTTTCGGGCCAGTCAAGGATTTAACTAAGATTAGACCACTTAATGTAAAGTGTATTAAGTGGTGGTCTGACCAAACACATGGCTAAACAGTTAAGTTGTGCACCAAGAGGTTGGTGGTCCACAGCTCGTCTAATGCATGTCCTTTAATGTGTGTGGGCTCGGTTATGTGTCCTTCTAAGTTCACGTTTTTCAATATGTCTATTAACGCCTTAGAACACCGGTTCCCCTCTCTCGTTATACTTAGAATTCAGGTCTCCCACTAACAAAGTTTTCGGTTAGTCTATGGTTAAAGGGGCAAGATAGTTTGCCAGTTCACTGGTGAACTCCCCCTTTGCAATGGGAGGGGGGGGGGGGGGTCTGTAAACCTTTTTGGGGCTGTTGAACCTTTTTATAAGTCAGTCATGCAATTACAGAAATGCCGGCAGCCCTTATTTCAGAAATGCACTGCCATTGTTGTCAGACAATTTTTGAAGATTCTCTGACTTGAGTCCAAACAGAAGGGCTTTGAATTGGTAATGCTGCCATCCATAGGGAATCTCAGATATTGCTCGTGGTGCAAAGAATAGAGATAAGGCAGTATAGGTCTTGGGACATCAAGAATGCCTCTTGCTGAAGCAGAGAGGACCATCTGCAGTTTGACCACTCTGAAGGTGTGTATCTTCAAGCACTTGCTCAGATCCCACACATCCCAAATCAGTCAGCAGGCAACAATTTGTTTTCACCAGGAAGAACCTGAAAAAAATCCCTGACTGCACTGACCTTTTGAAACTTTGACTGCACGCTGCGATTTAGAGAAATTTCCATTGCAATGGGTCTAGATTGCGATGGCATGATTTAGCAGGTGGGCAGAGGGACGATTTTTAGAAGATTGCTATCATACGTTTGCAACACACGACCTGAAGTGCCAGACAGTCTGAAGTGATGAACTTTCAGGGCAAGGTAAAATCTGAAACCTTACTGGTTACAGGATGGAAGGTAGGAGTGGTAGGCTGTGCAAGAAAGTTGGGCTCATCTGTGTCTCAACTCAATCAAGAAAGGTTTCTCTTCGTTTTTTGTACAGCTTTGTTGTTGATTTACTTCTGATTCCTTGAGTGCCCTTTGTCGTGGAAGAGTTGGCAGGAATAGTAATGGCTGTATTGTCTGTGTTGTGATATGTATTGGCAAAGAATTTTCCTACCCAGCCTGCAATCTCCAGGAGACTTCAAACCCAGAAGGTCTGTGAAACTGCAAGAGCATGCAGTGTGTGTATCAGTTTTTAATGTCCCAAGTTGTCTTATTGAGCAGTTTATCAAACCGAGTTTGGCTATCAAAGGGAATGTCCAGAGCTTTTCCTTGAGTTGGTAGTCTCTGTGGCGGATACGTCAGTGAATGTTGCGGGGGGGGGGGGGGGGGGGGGGTGTCGAGCCAAAGGATGTTTTTATAGTGGAGGGGGCACAGGTTGCCACTGGGGTGGGAATGCCTGTTTTGAGCATAATTTTTCCATCACTTGTTGAAAAACTCTGGGAAAATAGACCAGCTGTGTACAATGCTGTAGATGCCTTGGGTGAAACCCTGGTCAACAACGAGGTGACCACCAATGACAGAGACCATCACTGATGAAAGGGCAGTCACTAACAAACAGATAAACATCAATAATGTGGTAGTCGACTAGGTAACCACTGCCTAATGGCTAGAGCGGTCAAACTAAGCTGGACAACCGGGTTAGAGTCTCAGGAGGGACACTCAACATCCTGTAATTCTGTGAACAAAAACAATGAATGTGTCAGTCTGTAACACAACTAGTGCTCATGTAAAGCGCTTGGATACCTTCCGGTCAAGTTCGGGCTATGTAAAACTAAAAAAAAAATGGTTCACAGCGGTTGTGTGGACGACAAGGTGGGTAGAGGAGACGATGGCTTGACAACGGACAACATTTTTCAGTGACGATGAAGCGGTTAATGACAGTTTCAGTGGGAAAGACAACATGTTAACGTATCCCATTTGTGCATCATTTATATAAGCAATGGGCCGAGAAAAAGCCGGAAGCTGCAGCAAGAGAGAAAGATTGTTTTCGTTTTTGTTTTGTTTTTTTAAGATAAACAAGAGTTTTACAGGTGCCTTCTAAGTAAACACCTTAGGCATCTCCAGGTTATTTCTCTTTTGAACCTTTTTACAAGAATTTCCTATAGGGAACTTCTAGTTAAATCTTTCACCGAGGAGGCAGCATCTCTTTTGTGCTCTTGAAGATACAAAGCCAGGTGCCTATCCCAGGCAAGAAGAGTCATGATTGTGAAGGTCATACAAAGGTAACATTTAGATGCCTTATGTTTAAGGTAGAGGCAGTAAACACTTGAGGTGCAGATCATGTAAAATTATCTCTTAGGTCACAGCCTAAAAGGGATGGAAACAAGATTTGTTCTTCTGAATAGAAGTTGGCTTTATGGCTGAAGTCTCCGCTAACACAGAAGAAAAACATCCAGTAACAACTCACTGAGATTCAGTAGCTGAAGCTGTGCGCGAGATGGTGTCCAGGAGAGGAAAACATGAAAATCCTGAGGTTATGAGCCTGGGTAATAGGAGAAGAAAGAGCAGAGCTCCTACTGTGAAATTCCTCATATCAAATGTGGAGTAGAAAATCTGATATCTGGTTGCCTCTCGGGGGAGGAGTGTGCTTGGTGCATTCACATGACTAATTAAAGTTTGGGTGCTTTTTAGGTCTCGGCCTGACGTAGGCAGCACGCATGCGCTGCCTCATCATACGAGGCTTTTTTGAATCGATACGATTCCAAAAGCCTCGTTCCAGCTCCGTCTTACCTTTTCATTCGTGCGCGTCGTGCGTCACGAATTATGCCTAAACCAGTGCAATGATTGCACTGTTGGCATGCCACTCGCTGCTTGTTGCCACCCTGTCTCCTTTGATCCACGCCCAGCGGGATTGGATCTTTTACCTCGACGTGACACCGTATTAGCGTGCCGCACTTTTTTTGTATGCTTGTTTTTGTGAGTACCTGCACTTTTTTCCCCCATTTAAAGCACTGCATTGCACGTCTTGCTCTTTTTTCCCCCCCTCTTCAATCACTGGTTCAGCACAGCGCCGGCCTTCAGATGAACGAGGCGAGTCTCATTGTGCGAGTCTCATTGTGTTCTTTTTTTAATTAACATATTAAATAATGGCGGCCGCGGTCTCAGTCTTAATAAAGTCTAGCTCGCTGACCAACAGGAGATCCTCAAATAACACGGAGGGTGCACAAGAGCAGTCTCATATTAAACGCCTCGCAGAGTCTTTAATGATGAAACCGTGAGGACGTGACCGTAATGGGAACGGATTCGGTGGCCTGAGCGCACAGGGCAGAGGCCGGCAGGTGAATTGGATCCGAGTGGCTTCTTCCTAGAAGGGCTAAAGCAGCCGCTTTTTGACGCCCGGTGCGGGGCACACTGCAGAGCATGCAGTGATCTGCAGCAAGGTTTGTGCCACAGCGTACAGTGGAGACAGGTGTAAGGAGGCACTCTTGAAGCTACAGCGCCGGACTTGAGCTCGGAGAATCTTTCAGTTTTACTACGGTGTTGCAATCGTGTGTTGATTGCCACGCAGCTGACCTTAGTATCTTGTAAGTATTACAGCCAGGAAGTTTAAAGTCTTCAACTTTGCCAGTTTTGTATGCCTAACAAAAACATCATTACTGGTAGGTAGGTGGGTTACTGTTTTAAGACTGAAATCCTTTTAGTACACACAGTTCATAAATTGTCTCTTATAAAAATAATATATTCGTCTGGCTGAAATTATCAGTGATGTTGGCATCCGCTATGCTGGCAATTATAGGGCAGGACCGTTGCTTGTTTTTGTTTCGTTATATATTACCACAGTGTACACAAAATACCCAGGCGCCTACAAGGACTATGCTGTAACGTATACACAATGTCCTTGTAACAATCACCTCGCCTGTAATAAGAACAAGAAAACACACCCCTGCCCGGCCAAAATCGTTTATCACAGCGGACTTGTGACGACCCGCTTCCTAATTCTAGTATAAAAGACAGCTCTCTCACCACACAAACAGAAAAGAAGGAATCAAGGTGACTGGTTTTCGCCCCTTTCTTCTAAATGTACTTTCCCTGAAATCCCCATTACCTGGTAACAAATTGTTTAAGGCGGTGCGGTGCGTTCACGGGTTAGAACTCCTAGAGCAGGGTTTCATTTACTTGAATTGACTTGTTTAAATATGTATTTGAAGTTAACTTACGATCTTCACAGTTACTGTTCTTGTCACAGTTAACCTTACACGTTAATTATTCTGCATATTTGTCATCGAAGATCACCTGCAGCAGGAGAGGGCTGACGGACCATGGGGTGAGCATAGGTATAGGGGGCTAAAGGGGTGGGGGTATGCAGAAGGTTGTGCCATATATTACTCAAGAATGCTGCGCAACAAGCCTAGATATTCGTGTTTGCAGGCACTCTTTCTCTAGACAGATATCGTGACAGCGAGGCACATTCCTGCTCTTGACCACATGGCAATTAGAGGTTCAGTGTAAAAATATCGGGTGGCCAATTTGTTTTAAAATACACTAATTAACAAATGCTTCAGAGTTTGCTCTTATTTAGTCCTTTCTTTCCAGTATGCTCACATTGGTGTCATCAGTAGTTCTTTTTACAAGTAGAAGATCTAGTGTTATTCCTGCTTGATCTGTAGTGTGTTGAAAGCATGCAATGTTTCATTGGTGTTACTATTAGTGTTAAAGCTTCCATGTTCCAGCACCCAGGCTCAGGTGCTGCATGCCTAAATACTTATAAGGTCCCAAAGCCGAGACAGATTGCATTGCAAATACTTGTTTAATAAGGTGAATGCACTAATAATCAAGCACTTGTCCTGGGCCCCATGGATATTTGAACAATATTTATCACTGATTTTAACTACCAGGAATTGCAAGCACGAACAAGGGTAACAAATCAAGCTTATACATGTGTGAAAGGTCCAATGCTGCAGACATAAGGAAATAAAATTGTCTCACATTCAAAAACCGACAATAATGCTAGTGATGTGCTACAGCACCAGTGACTCTGGGAGGCATCTGGTGAAGTTTGACTATAAACATATCATCTGTTTGATGCCATGAGTAATGCCGCTTTGTATCTGCAGAGATTAAACTGTTGCCAATTCCTCGATTTGGAGACTCGAGTATCATCTTTGTATTAATTAAGCATATGTTATAGCTGAACCACTAATACCTAGACCAACTGATGGTGCTTATTATGAGCAGTACCTCAGCTTGAGGCCATGCCTGACATGCCCAGTTATTTGTCGAAGTAAGACTTTGGCCAGGTAGTCTACAGAGTGAGAAAGTAGTTTGTGCTTTGTTAAGAATGACACATCCACTGTTTAAGCCTATGTCTGGTACTCTGTCAAAAACAGGTCAGGACCAGGTCCTTCAGTTTATTCCATGCACTGCTCATCATTTGCTATGGTTAGATTGTGATCGAGCTGGCTCCTTCAGCTCATCACAGATACTGCTTCGTATCTGTTAAAGTGAGAATATTGATGTGTGCTCTGTGTGGGGACAAAAGGTACACTGCCCAGGAGACAAGGGTAGCCTTTTTTCATGTTCTTTGCTTATAGCCGCTGTTGATCCTTCTCAGTTGCGGATATATACACACACACATACTGTGGCCATACCCTCCCTAGGAGAACAAATGTGAACAATGTTCACCTGCTTAAGATAAACTGTGGCTAGCTACTCGGTGTGCAGGGACATAGGAACAGTCAACCCAACAGACAATGAATAGTATTAAACTTGACTCAAAGGAAAGGGCGAAAGCAATATTTAGGCAGAAGATGTGGTAATAGATTCAATATTGACAGGTCTTGCATAGTGTCATTCTAGGCTCATAATAGAGGATGTGCTATGATGTCATCAACAAACACCATGCAGTTGTGTGAAGATTCCTAGAAGAAGATGTGCTCATATTCCAACCTTCACTTACGAGCAACATGAGTCAAGGTGGAGAGCAAAGGGTGTTACCCCCACTCCCCCAATAGTATAGCACTAGGTTAAATTACAGCACCTTATAATGCAGAAGAACAATTGTTACTTACCTGTAAACAGGTGGTTCTCCAGTATTGGTGTCTTTCATAGATTCACATGCTTGAATATTCCCCGTCGTCGGAGTGGGAGTCCCACGGTAAATAAAATAGCAATATATATATATATATATAATAAAATATATACATAAGTAATCATATAATTAGCGCATGTAGGTGTAAAACACACATAGTGTACCTATAAGAGAAAACTCCATAGGAATACAATGGAGAGAGACAAAAGACCTTTGTAGTCTATCTCTGTCATTATGTAAGTCCGAACTCCAGCCAATCAGGCGTCAGCCCCTCTCTAGAACCTTCTCCTCAGAGCTTCTCACCTCAGATTTTCGTAGCACAAGAGAGACTGTAAAGTGCATGAGGAGAAGAGAGCCTCTGAAGGGAGGAGGGAGGGTCGCATGTGAATCTATGAAAGACACCAATACTGGAGAACCACCTGTTTACAGGTAAGTAACAATTGTTCTTCTCCAGTATTAGGGTGTCTTTCATAGATTCACATGCTTGAATATAGAATAGCTAGCAGTAACAATCACCATTGTTTCCAAGCCAAAATAGATTCAACATATATAGATTATCAATCTTCTTATGCATAAAAACAGTATTGAACAACTGTAACATTGTAAATGCATAAAATACATATATGGAAACAATATGGAGGCGGGAGGAAGAGGCTCACCTTACTTAAAAAGATTGCGCAGCACTGCCTGTCCCACTGCAGCATCCTCCTCGCTTAAAGTTGCCAAGCAGTAGTGCTTAGTAAACGTGTGTCTGGTCGACCACGTAGCTGCTCTGCAGATGTGTTGCAAAGATACTCCAGCAAATAAGGCAGTAGATGATGATACTGCCCTAGTGGAGTGTGCCCTCACTGGAGACTGCAGAGGCTTATTTGCCCTTTGGTGACAAAAGACAATAGCTGCCGAGATCCAGCGTGCAATCGTTGGTTTAGTAACCTGACGTCCTTTATGACAGCGTCCATATGCTATAAAAAGTTGATCGGATTTCCTGAAAGAAGCTGTCTTACTGATGTAGAACTTAAGACACCGCTTGACGTCCAAAGAATGTAATCTTTGTTCTGCAGGTGTCTGAGGATTGGCAAAAAAGGTCTTTAATATTACTGGCTCATTAATGTGAAAGTCAGTAGGCACCTTGGGTAGAAATGATGGATTGGTGCGTAACACTGCAGCATCCGGTTTGAACTGCAGGAACGGAGGTTTGATGGTAAAAGCATGGATGTCACTGACACGACGAGAAGACGTTAGTGCCAGAAGTAGAGCTACTTTCCAAGTGAGATATTTTAGGTCGGCCTTGTGAATGGGCTCAAACGGAGGTCTCATCAATTGTGCCAACACAACGTTGAGGTGCCACAACGGAGGAGGACGCCGAACTGGCGGAAATTTCCGGAATAGGCCCTTAAAGAATTGGCGGATTATTCTTGAGGAACAAAGGGAACTTGATCCATCTTGCCGGAAACGGGAAATGGCTGCTAGAAAAACCCTTAGGGTTGCATGCGACAGTCCAGAACTGGCTAGGTGCAAGAAGAATGGTAGCAATTGCTCTGCCGTGGAATGTATCGGATGAACTCCGTTAGCAGCACACCAATGGCAGAATCGTTTCCATTTAAACTTGTACGTCCTGATTGTAGAAGGTGCTCTTGCCTGGGCCAAAATATCCCTACAATCCTGGGGGATGTCTAGGTGGGC
This sequence comes from Triturus cristatus, assembly GCF_964204655.1. Taxonomy (NCBI): domain Eukaryota; kingdom Metazoa; phylum Chordata; class Amphibia; order Caudata; family Salamandridae; genus Triturus; species Triturus cristatus. Next base: position 1,168,029,711 of record NC_140579.1, read on the forward strand.
GAACTCATGGTGTTCAGGTTCCATGCTGATAAGCTCAGTGAGGAGGGATTTGGATGACAAATTCTCCCTTCGCTCATTGTAAGCAGATCCGTCCGATGTTGCAGGAGGATTGGCTGGCATTGGGACAGGAGGAGCAGTTCTGAGAACCACGCTTGCCGTGGCCAGCGCGGGGCTATTAGGATCAGGTGGCAAGGCTGTCTCCTCATCTTCCAAAGAACCCGAGGTATGAGGGGTATTGGAGGAAAGGCGTACGCAAATAGATTGCACCAGTTTATCAAAAGGGCATTCCCTTGTGATTGCTTGTGGGGATGCCAGCTTGCGTAATTTCGGCATTTCCGGTTCTCCGGCGTGGCAAAGAGATCGAGTTGCGGACGGCCCCATAGTTGGAATATCCTCTCTAGAGTGGGTTGGTGTAACTCCCACTCGTGGGTCGACGAGGAGGACCTGCTCAGGGAATCCGCTAGGACATTGGATACTCCTGGCAGGTGGACTGCCGTAAGCAAGATCTGATGACTGAGAGACCAGTCCCAAATTCTTTGAGCTAGCCTGGTAAGACTTTGGGATCTTGTTCCGCCCTGTTTGTTGACATAGTGCATACAGGTTGTGTTGTCTGTCTGTATTAGCACTGACTCTCCTTGGAGCAAAGGCAGAAACGATTTTAGAGCCAGAAAAATCGCCATGAGCTCCAACCTGTTGATGTGCCAAGATCTTTGATGTGTGGACTTTCCCTTCACAGAGAGATCCTCCAAATGAGCGCCCCATCCTTCCAATGAGGCGTCTGTTGTGAGTGTTCTGTCCGGTGGCAGCGACAGAAAGGACATGCCTTCCGTCAAGTTGGCTGGAATTGCCCACCATGCGAGTGCTGACTTTATCTGATCTGTGACACATATCATGTCGTGGAAAGATCCCGTTACCTGACGCCACTGAGCATCCAGAGCTTCCTGGATAGGACGTGTCCTCAGCCGGCAATGAGGGATCAAGGCAATGGATGATGACGCCATCCCCAGAAATGATTTTAATAGTCTCACAGAAACTGACTCTCTTGATCTGATCAGAGCCACCAGTCGCAGCATCTTTTTGAGACGCTCCTGGGAGAGGAATGCCTTCGCTGACACAGTCTCCAGAGTTGCGCCCAGGAAATCTCTTTGTTGGTACGGATGAAGTTGGGATTTTTCCACATTTACGGACAGGCCTAAAGAGCGAAACACGTTCTGGCACAGAAGAGTGTGTTGTCGCAGGTGAGTGCTTGACTGAGATTTCAGGAGAAAATCGTCCAGGTATGGAAATATTTGCACTCCCTGGAGGCGCAAATACGCTATTACTGGAGCCAGTACCTTCGTGAACACTCGAGGGGCTGAGCGCAGGCCAAATGGTAACACTTTGAATTGGTAATCGTGTTGACCCACTCGAAAACGCAGGAACTTTCGATGCCGCTGTAAAATAGGGATATGAAAATAGGCATCCTGGAGATCTATAGTCGCCAGAAAATCTTCCTGCAAGAGTAAGCGCAAGATGTCTACCAGCGTCATCATACGGAAGGATTGGCTCTTTATATATTTGTTTAGTGCTCTTAGATCGAGGATGGGCCTCCACTCTCCGTTTTTCTTTGTGATCAAAAAGAACCGGGAATAAAAACCTTTTCCCTTCTGAGACACTGGTACCAGTTCTATAGCTCCTTTTTGCCTTAAAAGTCGGACTTGATGCAACAGTTCTTTCATGTGAGCTGGTGGCGGTCCGGAGGGTGGAGTGGGAGGAGGGAATTTGGTGAATTCTAAGGCGTGTCCCTTCTTCACAATGTCCAAAACCCAACGGTCCTTTGAGATGGAGGACCATTGGGAAAAGAACAGAGAGATTCGACCTCCAACCTTGTCTGTCCGGTAAGAGTCACTGTCTCTTTGATGCGGATCCTCTGTATGAGGATTTTCCTCTATATGACTTGGAGGTTTGCTGCCGTGATGTTTGCTGTTGCTGTCCATAAGAGTAACGGTTGGACCCTTGATTGTAAGGTTTGTATTGTTTATTGTCTCTTCGAAAACTTGAGGAGGTGCCGCGTCCGCGTGCACCACGAAAATTACTCCGCTGAAATTGAAGGTTTCCTAGTGATCTAGCTGTTTCAGTGTCTTTCTTTATGGACTGTAGAGCTTCATCGACGTGGCTCCCAAATAAAGACTCGCCGTCATATGCCATGTTTAAGATCATAGACTGAACCTCCTGACGAAAGGATGTAGATTTTAACCATCCTTGCCTACGCAGAACAGCCGCTCCGGCAAGCTGACGGAAACCCATGCAGGCGATGTCCACTGCACAATCGATTATTTCCGCCGATGCCGCTTCTCCCTCTTGGAGCAACTTCATTGCCTCCACTTTAGATGGCTCTGGTAACTCCTGAACCACATCCGAGATATCAGCCCAAACTTGTCTGTCATATCGTCCCAGGATGGCCAAGGCATTAGCTGCTCTAACCACCGTAGAGGCCATAGAAGAGAATTTACGCCCTATGGCATCCATCCGACGTCCGTCACGATCCGGAGGCGAGGTGATAGAAGATGCCGGATTTTTCGCCTTACGTTGCGCTGCCTGCGTAACGACCGACTCAGGTTTAGCCTGACCCGTGAGGCATGCTGGGGTTCCTATCGGTGCCTTATATTTCTTTTCCAATCGAGGCACCTGAGCTGGCAAGGTATTCGGTGTCTGCATTAATTTCTTGCCTTCTTCCCAAATAAACTCAACTATGGGAATAGCATGAGTCTGTTTGTAGGGTTGATTCTTGAAATCATAAAGGAAGCAATCTTCCTCCCTGCGCTCCGTTGTTAACTTAAAACGGTGTGATGCCCTTTCCATCAGTTGGTGAAAATTGGCTATGTCCACTGGAGGTGAATCCCCTGTTACTATCTGTGAGGGGGATGGTGTTTGTGCCTGGTAATTGTCCCACTCCGCCATATCATCATCATTGTCATCTACATCCCCATCATCATCTGGGATTTCACCCTCTTCTGGGTCCTGAGGGCCTTCCTCTACAGGCTCATAATGAGGCAACACCCTTTCCGGAACCTGTCGTGGAGGTACAGGCGGCATCTGTGGAGCAGGATTTACAATAGGCACCGGTGGAATAATTGCTGGAATCACCGGGGTTGACGGAACCTCTGAACGTTGAGGGGATAGAGGGAACCGTTGGTTGTAGTCGTCCAACATGCGTTGGAGATTAGTAATGAGCGACAGAGGAAGAGTCGCCGTTTTATGCTTCGGAGGGGCCTGGTGTATATATACCGGATCCTCATCCTCACTACTGACATCCTGGCACTTAATAACCAAGTCGGATGGACTTTGTGCCGTTCCGAAAGACTCCGGTAACCCCTCGGATTCCTGATCCGAATCTGTAGCGAATAATGGTGAGGGAGGCTGTGCAACTCCCAAAGGAATATTATGTTCCTGGCTCTCCAAGCCCACAGTAGGAGGTAATGGTGTCCAAGAAACTCCTTCCCTTCTTGTTTTCTGGGTAGTCGCCACACCGCGTATTCGTACCCTTACGAATGTCTGTGGGGATGTACTCGTCGACGGAGCCGTCGTCGAAGGAATGATGGTCGACGGAATTATCGTCGACGACGTCTGTGGCAACAAGATTGCCGTCGTCGGATTCGCCGTCGACGGGGCCATCGTCGACGGAGCCGCCGTCGACGGAGCCACCGTCGACGGAGCCGCCGCCGACGGAGCCGCCGTCGAGGTCTTCGTAGACAAGGCTTTCGTCGACGGAACCACCGTCGACAGTGTCGTCGTCGGGATCTTCTTTTTCTTCGCCGACGGAATGGGCGTCGACGAGCTCGACGACGTCTTCGTCGACGACACAGTCTTCGTCGACGGAACCTTTACCTTCTTCGTCGACGTCGAAGTAATGGGCACAACAGAAGTCACCGCCCTTGAAGAAGTGATGGTAATCGTCGACGAGGATAACGTCGACATAACGCTCGTCGACGACGAAGCAGCTGACGTCGTCGTCGGGGTCACCGTCGACGAGGTAGAAACAGCAGATCTCGTCGTCGGGAGCATCGTCGACGAGGCTGACAAAGTTTTCCCCGAGGAATGGGAAGTAGACGCCTCAGCAGCCTGAGAACAGTGTCCCATAGGCGACAAAGCAGTAGGTGAAACCACAAAGGTGGCAGTTGTCAGAGGCAAAGCCAGCTTCTTTTTCTTCAGGAAAGGAGATGGTAACTCCTGCACACTACTGCGCTTAGAGGCTGGTTGAGAACGACCAGAAAAGAGACTTTCCACATCAGAGGGAGAGTTATCCTTGTCCTTCAGTCTCTGTAGCCATAATAGCAGGCGGCCTTCTCTGTCCTTTAGAGTTTTTGTAGAAAAAGTTCTACAAAACTTACATTTTGCCACCTCATGGTCAGGATATAAACAGTAAATACACTTACTGTGTGGGTCCTCAGAGAACAAACGCAGTTTTCCACATGAAGAACATGGTCTAAACAAAGATTTCTTACTAGAAGACATCCTCACTGACAAAAACTGAGCAGAGCTCAGGGAGACTCCCTGTCACACGACGTGCGGTAGAAAATCTGAGGTGAGAAGCTCTGAGGAGAAGGTTCTAGAGAGGGGCTGACGCCTGATTGGCTGGAGTTCGGACTTACATAATGACAGAGATAGACTACAAAGGTCTTTTGTCTCTCTCCATTGTATTCCTATGGAGTTTTCTCTTATAGGTACACTATGTGTGTTTTACACCTACATGCGCTAATTATATGATTACTTATGTATATATTTTATTATATATATATATATATATATATTGCTATTTTATTTACCGTGGGACTCCCACTCCGACGACGGGGAATATTCAAGCATGTGAATCTATGAAAGACACCCTAATACTGGAGAACTCCAGTTTGGGAATCGCTAAAATCATGGTTCAAGGACCCAAGAGGATAGAAATTTAAAATCCAATCTGATGGCCAAGTCCGATTTTAAACTACTATGTTGAAAATGGCACTTTAAAAAAGGTTTATGAATGAGCGGTAGAATGCACATCAATGTAACATAGTCAACTTGATTATAGATGCTCACAGGCAGTTTGTGTGAGAGCCTAGAGCGCACCTTGTCCTAAGCAAGCAAAATATTCATAACTGACTGGTGTGCAGAAGCATACCATCTCCAAGATGCACAACCATCGTGCATGGATACAAGCAACAAGCAGGAGTCTAAATTAATTCATCTTTTCCTTAGTGGTCAGTTTTTTAGTCTTCATTCTTCAATATTCTCAAAATTCATTCAAAGGGATTGTGGTTACAATATTCAAATGTATACGAAATGCTTTTTTCAGCAACACAACAAAATCCACAATTTAACTTAGGTAACCATGGTAGTACATACCCAATGCATATCTGGTGTAAGCCCTTAGTCAGGGGTAACTACAATGAAGAAAAAGTCACATCAACAACCATTGATAGCCACATGAGTTCAAGTGTAAATAAACAATTCGACAACTAATTGTGATGATACAAAATGTAGAACGTACACACCATAACCGAAGCATCCTGTGAGCAACAAAGCCAATAAACTCATGCTGGACATAAAAATGTGCAACAAAAACATGAATCAAAATAAATTTTTAGAAATGAGTAAAAGCGCATCCACATTAACACTGTGACTGAAGATATACCCCATGATAGTCAGATAGATGTGAAAAACAAACCCAGTGCAAAAGACACAATGAGAAAGTGACCAAAATGTAAACAAACTCAAAACACATAGAATAAACTCAACTATCATCTACTTTAATGTGAGAAACGATGTAGCCACACTAATCTTTCCAACATCCATCAAATAAATAAAATTCTCAGCCAAAAGGACTGACCACAACGAGCAGCCCATTGTCAAACCTTCATGCACTAAAACAGGTAAAAGGAGCCTTGTGCAAACGTGAAGTGAATTTAAACTATATCGGGTGTCTAATTGTTTATTTACACTTGAAACATGTGGCTATCGATGGCTGTTAATGTGACTTTCTTCATTGTCGTTACCCCGGACTAGGAGAAGAAAGATTATGCCATGTTGGATTTTGGCAGGGCACTGTGCGATTGTCTTTTTTTTTTTTTTTTTTTATTTGTAAACAGGCTGGCAAGAAAAGCATACATTAATACATGCATTTGTAGACATAGAAAAAAAAAATATTTCATGAATTATGGCATTCTTTCGGCACAGAACTGAGATACAGAGTTATGAGGACAGGGAAGGAAAAGAGGAGAAAAAAAAAAAAAGGGGGGGGAGGGGGAAGGGAAAATGATTGACAGTGCTAAACAGATGACAGGAGCCATGTCATTCCATAAAAGTTCCCCAATTCTTTTCATGTTTGCTCAAAGAACGTATCCCTCTTAAATTTGCTAATGCTAGCCAATGCCCACCAATCCCATACCGTAGGTGGATCAGAACAGGTCCAAGCTCTGGCCAAGGTTAATTTAGCACAGGACATAAGGATTGAGGCCAGGGCAGCCTGTGAGAAGGAAATAGGATGGATATCTAACAAAACCGAGGCAGCAGTGAATGATTTTAGGACCTTCTGGATGTCCCCCCAAAAGGTCTCAAGAGTGGGACAGGAGAACAACATATGTACCAGATCAGCGGCCTCGGCAGAGCATTTTGTTCGATCGCTATAAGAATTATTAGAAGACCATTTAGAGATTATTTCGGGCGTATAGTATAACATACAACTCGTTCTGAACTGTTGGAGCCTTAAACTAGATGATCGAACCTGCTTATTAATATTTGACAGGGAACACTCTATCTCTCTCGAAGTGATATTTGAGCCTAGTAACCTACCCCACTTATCAGCCAGTTTAGAACAATCGTTTGATTTAAAACTAGTTAGGAGGCTGTAAGTGTCACTTATTACTGATCTATTTTTTACAGAGTATAGGCAGGTCCATAAATCGTTATCTGAGACCTCCAGAAGTTGTATTTTGTTGATCAGATAATCGTGCATCTGTAAATGTTTGTACCTCATAGTTTCGGGAAGATCATATAACAATTTAAGAGTGTTAAAGTCTAAGAACCCATATGTGCCATATAGATCCCTTAAGACACTAATACTCATCCTAGACCAGCTGTGAGCGATGTTGTCGTTAAAAATTCCCGGAAGACCCAGGTTGCCCCACAGTGGCAACTTTGAATGGAAAAAAGTAGTTTTGCAGTGGATTAATATGTTGCCCCAGATCTTTATTAAGTCTCTAGCAGTCTTAAATTTGACTCTTTTAAATTAGTTAGGATCGTTAGCTCGTAGTAAAAACATGTTTGAGTCGTGTTTTAACATAAAGGTGTGAAAGAAAAGTGCTCCTCCTCTGTTTAGTAAAGAACGAATACGCAAAACAAAAGCAGACCAAAAATACAACTTAAAATCAGGAAAATTAAGCCCTCCCGTGTTCGTATTATTTTTCAGAAGATTCAGCGACCTTCTCACTTTTTTATAGCCCCAAATAAATCTACTGAATGCACCATCTAGTTGTTTAAAAAACATATTATTTAAAGCCAATGGAATGGAACGAAATAGGTACACAAATTTAGGCAATATCATCATCTTTATCAGATTAATTCTTCCAATTAAGTTCAGGGGTAATCTATGCCATTTTTGTAGTAGTATAATAGTGGATTTGGTTAATTCGTTGTAATTTATGTTATTAATTTCCTGAATTTTGGCCGTTAATTTGACGCCTAAATATGTAGCACTTTTACAGATCTCGGGGACCGCCAAGGCTGGGGTATAGTTAGCAATAACCTGAGTCTTTTGTAAGTTGAGTTTGTACCCAGAAACGTTCCCAAATTTGCCGGCTTCAGAGACAATGCCTTGTAATGCCTCCACAATATCTTGTGAGTAGACCGCGATGTCATCGGCATATGCTGTTATTTTTAGCTCTTGCGAGCCGGACCTAAAGGGTACGATTTGGGTTTGGGACTGAAGAGCGGACAAGAAAGGTTCCAATGAAAGAGCAAATAAAAGGGGTGATAAAGGGCATCCCTGACGTGTGCCGTGAAGTGTTGAGAAATGTGGAGAGGTCAGGCCCCCATAACAGGTACAGGCCGTTGGATTATCATACAGAGCCTGTATGCCCCGCAAAAATTGCCCCCCAAACCCCATTTTAGACAGGACACACCAGAGATAGTCCCACCCCACTCGGTCAAAAGCCTTCTCAGC